>NW_006921593.1:19404798-19413671 GCF_000298275.1 Orycteropus afer afer
GTTCGTGGTGAGGAGAACCTAGCGGGCTGGAGGCCACGGAGTGACAGCCTCATCCTTGACCACCAGTGGGAGCTGGAGAAACTCAGCCTGCTACAGGAGGTGGGGGGCCGGGGCCGGGGAGGGGGCGGCCAGCAGGAGGCAGGACAGCGACTACTGGGGGCCCGAGTGGCAGTGTCCGGGGGGCAGAGCAGGGACGGGATACAGTCTCCCAGGAAGGGGCCAGGGGCGCCAGAAGAGGAAGGGCAGGGTGGGGAGAGGTGGACTGCACAGGACCTGTGGGGCGTGCAGGGGGTTGGCCAGCAGAGGTAGGCAGGCCCAGGGAGGGGTCCTGCGGGAGGCGGGTCGGTGCATGGGGAACCGGAAGTAGACGGTGAGCTAACTGCGGAGAGGTGGGTCGGAGCCGGAGGAATGCCCGTGGGGACTAGGACTGTGCTTGGGGTTCTTGGGGATGGGACAGCACCCAGGGGACAGGAGGTGGAGTGGGCAGCACGGGCGTGGCCACGGGGTGAGGCCGACCCTCCTCCGAAGGTGGAGAAGACCCGGCACTACCTGCTCCTGCGGGAGAAGCTGGAGACGGCGCAGCGGCCGGGCCCCGAGGCGCTGTCCCCGGTCTCCAGCGAGGACTCTGAGTCCCACAGCTCCTCTGGCGCCTCCTCCCCGCTCTCTGCCGAGGGCCGGCCATCACCCCTGGACACCCCCAACGAGAGGCAGCGGGAGCTGGCCGTCAAGGTGGGCTGGGGGCTGCAGATGGCCAGCCAGGTGGGGCCTGTGCTGCGGGGCCGCCCTGCGGGTGAGGGGCGTGGGGGTTGCTCATCCGCCCCTCTCCCAGCTGTGAGCCACCCTCCTCGAATACCCCTGTGGATGGGGAGCTCACCACCCTGGTCCTCCCCCCGTGAGGGACCTGACCCTGGGGTTTCCCCAGACCTCCTCACCTCCTGGGCCACGCTGCCCACCTCACCTTCTGCCCAGGGCCCTGGGCCGCCTGCTGGGCCTGGGAGGTGGTCCTGACGTGCCGCTCCCCACCCCCCACAGTGCTTGCGCCTCCTGACGCACACGTTCAACAGGGAGTACACCCACAGCCACGTCTGCATCAGCGCCAGTGAGAGCAAGGTGGGTGGGGGCGCCAGGGGCCCTGCCTGGGAGGTTGGGTGCTGTGTGGCAGACAGAGGCTGTGTCCTCTACACTGGAGCCAGAGCTGAGCTGGGGGGACGATGGCCAGGGTGGAGGAGGGGTGGCCCAGCCCACGCTGCAGGGTGTCCCCCCGCATGGTGGGCACTGTCCAGCCCCCACAAAAGGCCCCTCTCCCCTCTGCAGCTCTCTGAGATGTCTGTCACCCTGCTTCGGGACCCCTCAATGTCCCCTCTGGGGGCAGCGACGCTCACACCTTCCTCCACATGCCCCTCCCTGGTCGAAGGGCGCTACAACACTGACCTGAGGTGAGCAATGGCGGATACCCGAGGAAGCTTCCGGCACCACGGCCAGTGAGAGAGGCCATGACAGGGCTCAATGGCCCGAGTGTCCTGTGAAGACCATGCACGTGCCAGCCAGGTGGCACTGTCCCTTGGCTCCTTCACAGCCCTTGGGGTCTCTTGTCTTTCGTGGGATGCTGTGTGCTAAGACAACAATTAAAAACAGTTGTGAACAGACACGGGGGTTGTGCAAACCCACCCTCTCTGTGGGACAGGGCCCCTGGATCGCTCAGGGGAACGGGCTGCAGACAGCAAGGGGAAGACCTGAGCTCACAGTGGGAACCCCTTGTCTCTAAGGGGGAACCCGAGCTCTCTGTGCTAAACGCCCCACTGTGTCCAAGGGGACTCAGCTCACAGAGGGAACCCCTGTGTCTAACAGGACCCTGAGCTCACACTGGGAAGGAACCTTGTGTCTACGGGGCTTCTGAGTTTACAGTGAGAACCCCTCGAGTCTAAGGGGACCCTGAGCTCACAGTGGGAACCCTTGTGTCTCAGGGGGGATTCTGAGTTCACAGTGGGAACCCCTCGAGTCTGAGGGGACCCTGAGCTCACAGTGGAAAGGAACCCTTGTGTCTGTGGGGGCTCTGAGTTCACCCCTTGAGTCTAAGCGCCATGTCAGGGGCTCTCTGTTCAGATCACTGGCAATTTCTACTTGTTTTAAAGTGTCTCATGGTCCATGTTTTCTTTTAAAAAAGAAAACAACCACCTTGCAGCCCCCAGCACGTCCAGTCACATCCCTGAGCCCATGACCACGTCCTTCAGCCTGTCCTGAGGGGCAGAGGCTGGGGCCCGGGGATCTGGGCCCCAGCCTGGCCGCCCTGCTGCAGAGGTGGGACTGAGGGGCTGGTCCGCGGGGCGGTCGTCGGGCTCCCCTGGGGCCAGGCCTTGGGCTCTGAGGAAAGTGGTGCTGCCGTGGGCCCAGGTGGGCCACCCAGCCAGCCAGAAGCTTCTCACAGGGTCTTATCCGCCTCCTCACTTCCCAGGACCCCACAGCCCTGCTCCCGGCCAGCTAGCCCGGAGCCTGAGCTGATACCTGAGGTGGATGCCAAGAAACCACCCACCCCCACCCAGACCCCGGAGGGTGACCAGGAGCCCCAGCGCCTGCTGGTGCCGGACATCCAGGAGATCAGGGTCAGGTGTGTAGCCTGCAGCCTGGCCCTGCCCCAGACGGGTCTGCCTGGCCCATGGATGGAGGGAGGGTCTGTGCCCATGGGCCAGGCTGGGCAGATGGCAGCGGGCAGGAGGGTGGCTCAGAGCCCGGCCAGCCCTGGTGGGAGCTGGGTGGGAGGACGGCTTGGGTGGCTCAGCTGCTGGCTGGTTTGGCCTCTGCACATGGGCCTCTGGCCGTCCAGCCTTGAGGAGCCACAGCTGGCTGGGTGGGCTCAGGGCTCCAGCTTCCTTGAGCCCCACTTCCCAGCCAGGAGAGCAGGGGCTGGCGGCCAGCCGGCGGCTCTGGGCCTGTGCCCCAGCCACCTGGACGCCCTGCCCTGGGGCTGGCTCTGCCCACTGATGCCCAGAGCAGCTGAGCAAGCAGGTGCCCCTCCCCCAGCCCCATCGTCTCCAAGAAGGGCTACCTGCACTTCCTGGAGCCGCACACAGCCGGCTGGGCCAAGCGCTACGTGGTGGTGCGCCGCCCCTACGCCTACATGTACAACAGCGACAAGGACAGCGTGGAGAGGTTCGTGCTCAACCTGTCCACCGCCCAGGTGGAGTACAGCGAGGACCAGCAGGCCATGCTCAAGGTGAACTGCGGCTCAGGGCGACCGGCCCACATCCCACCCTCCCACCGAGGGCCAGGTCCTCAGCATCCGAGGGCTCTGCCCGCCCATGGGGCTCAGAGCCCCGGGGACAGTGGGGCTGAGGGGTGCCAGCACTGCCTCCCACTCCCAGTGGGCCATGCCAGCCCACAGGGAAAGTCCCACAGGTGTGGGTTTGAGGGGCCGGGGCTCCCTCTGTGGGGGTGGGGCACTGTGGATTCAGCCGCAGGCAGGCTCAGCCACTAGGTGCCCCCCGTCTGGGCTGAGCTCAGGCAGCGCCAGGGTCCCGGGGAACAGAAACCCCGGCCCATGAGGGGTGGTGCGGCCTGGTTGGGGGCTGGGGGGATCAGTTCGCCCGGACTGCCAGGCTTCCAGAAGGAGCCCTGCCCGCCAGCCCCTCTGCCCCCAGGCAGTCATGCTGGTTGTGCCTCCCCTCACCCGCCCAAGCTTTCCCACTGGGGTCGATGCTGTCCTCGGGTCTCACTGCCCCCCGCCTCCCGCCCCCACCCTGCAGACACCCAACACGTTTGCTGTGTGCACGGAGCACCGTGGGATCCTGCTCCAGGCCAGCAGTGACAAGGACGTGCATGACTGGCTGTACGCCTTCAATCCCCTCCTGGCCGGGACCATACGGTGCGTGGGGACCTGGGTGGGGGCCCCTTCCCCGTGGGGGTTCAGCAGAGGTCCCGGCCTCCATGGCGCCGCACAGAGCTTCCGGAGAAGGGGCTGAGGGCGTTCCTGGGGGACAGTGGTGTGTGTAGACCCCAGAGGAGATGTTCAGAATTGAAATTCTAACCAGGTCGATGTCGATGTAAGGGGAACACACAGAGTGTAGGGCTTCCGGAACCTTCCCCCCACAAGCAGAGGCAGGGTGACAGGCAGGGGGCTGGACATTGGCACGGAACAGATTCAACCCCTCTGTCTGGGGGCAAGAGCAGCCCCCAGGTGGTCCAGATGGTTAACATGATTGGCTGCTGACTGAAAGGTTGGAGGGTCGAGTCCACCCAGAGGCAGGACCTGGTCATCTGCTCCTGGAACATCAGCCACGGAAAGCCCCGTGGGACGCGGTTCACGGGGCGGCCCCACGGCTGCAGCGGGCTTCCTCGGGGCAAGGGGCAAGGAGGGAACTGAGGGGTACAGGGCCTTGGGGCCCAGCGAGGGCAGCCTGGGCTGCACCCCCACCACAGGCAGTGGCAGTGGGACCCCTTCCTGGCCTGACCCCCCAACTCTTGTGCAGGTCCAAGCTCTCCAGGAGGAGGTCTGCCCAGATGAGGGTCTGAGTGGAGCCCCCAGTGATGGCCCAGCCGCCCCCCCCGTCCGTCTGTCCTGTCACCCGCCGCCAGCCCTGCCTCCACCAGACAGTGAAGGACCGAGCCTCCCTGCCGCTGGGACACCCGCAGCAGGGGCCCGGAGCCCCCAGTCTCCTGCCCGTCGGGCTGCAGCCCCACGACCTTTGCACTCACAGTGGACGCCATGCGTGTTGTCGTCTCTGAAGCTGCTCTGGGGAGGTACCCAGAAAGTGAGGAGCCCCAGAGGGTGGGGCTGGGGTGGAGGCTGCAGCTCTAATATTTTTTTAAGGATGGACAGACTTATAATTAATCTATCGCTAGTTAGTGACACTGACGCCGCCCCTGGAAGTTAACCTCTCCCTGACTTGCTGTATTTATAAGTATTTATTTCTGATGCCTTCACTAGGCCTGGGAGAGTCCCATGGACCCTCCCCCTCCATTTGTCCCCCCATTCCTCTACTGGCCTCTTAGGGAAAAACAAGGTGGGCAGCGCCGTGGCAGACCATGACAAGAGGCCAGGGCCACCCCGGGCAGAGTGTGGGGGGCGGTGCTCGTGAGGAGGCCTGCCCAGGGCCTCTCCCCTGCACTGTCCCAGGGTGTGTGGGGGGGGCATCTCCTGCGCTGGAGTGAACAGTGGCACCCTGTTTCTAAGGGAGGTGGAAGCCACCTCCCCCTGTGCACCCCAGGATGTGACTGAAGGGCCATGCAGCAGCTCCTCCTAGGAGCAGGTGTGGGTGACAGTGGCCGAGGAGGAGGCAGGCAGGCTCTGCGGGAGGAGGCCGGGTGCCTGGGTGGGGTCAGGTGAGACCCGTGGCAGTGTCCCTGTGCTGAGCCCCCACCTGGCTGCCATGAGGGTGGGAGCCGGGCTGAGAGAGCTGTGGGATGGCAGGGGGGCTATAGGGTGAGTTCTGGGGAACAGCCAAGGTGGTCAATAGCTTGGGGTGCAGGTGAGAAGTGAGGTGATTGAGCACAAAGTGGCTGCTGGGAGCCTGCGGCTTGGGGATCCAAACGTTTCCATCAGGGTTCCCCTCACTCAACCCCAACGGTTTTCTGAGAAAATGCCGTTGGGTGGGGGTGTCTGCACATTGATGACATAACTACAGCTTTTCTTGGGGCCCAGATGAGGCTCCTGTCCTGAGAAGCACGGGGCCTGGGTCCCACCCCAGCAGAGGACAGAGGTGACAGCAGACTTCGGGGGCACAGACACACAGCAGGGAGGAGTGAGCTAAGATGAGTGGGAGCTGAGACGAGAGCCACCTTGCCAGGAAGGAGGGAGGCGTATCCAGGGTGCAGCGCCGGCCCCCTGCCTCGGGGCGCAGGTCAGCCAGCCTGAAGCCCAGCCGTGGCCTGCCCGAGCCCTCCCACCAGGACCCAGGTGTCTGAGGCCTGCCAACCTGCAGAGCACCTGCCTGGGGGGGCGGGGAGAAGGAGGCCCCTGAGGCGGGCGAGGGAGTCACCTGAACACAGCGTCTAGGACAAGGGGTGCCGTTTGGCAGTTGCTGCAGAGCTGGGGCCGTCTGTGTCCTCCGTTGAGTCTGCTCCCTGGGGAGGCCCTGGACACGTTGAGTCAACACCCACGTCTGAGTGGGGGTGCCCGGGCCCTCGTGCCGCCCTGCGTGCAGCGACTGGGAGGCTGTTTGGTTGAGGGCAGCTGGCTCACCTGCTGGGGCCTCAGAGTCCCCATCTGTGGCTGCTCTGGGACCCGAGGGCACCGGTGCCCCTTGGAGGGGCTGAGGGGAGCTCCACTCAGCTGCTGCCCCTGCACCCTGAGAGATGGGCAGGCAGAAAGCTGCCCCTCAGAAAGCTGTTCGGATAGCTGAACCCCTGCTTGGTGTCTGATGTGGCCCCACTGGGCTCTGGGCATGGCCCTCCTCCCCTGGGGGGTGCTCTGTCCTGAGGGTGACAGTGCTCCTTCCGCTGCAGCCCAAAGGGCCGAGGGTCCAGTGACCCGCCGGGGGGGCCCTGGGGGACAGGGGGTGCTGCGCTCCAGGCCAGGGAGCTTCTAAGTTACCAGCAGGCTACAGGCCACACACACAGCCCTGCGCCACGGCCCATTCCCCCACTGTCGCCCCCTCCCCACCTCGCCGTGGACTGCTACTGAGTGTGGACAGGGTCCCTGAACGGGGTCACAGGGCCTGGGAGGGTGGCCCTTTCACCCCAAGGCCCAGGCCGTGAGTGGCTCTCCTCCAGGCCTCCTTCAGTTTTCCGTCCTGCGCTGCCCCCCCCCCCGCAGCTGTCCCCACTTTGTACATACGTGACCGCCTGTACCGCGCCCCCCCTCGCTGAGCCCTGCCGTCTCCCTGCGTGTCAGGCTGTGGCCCCGTCCTGTTCGTGTGCTCCTAGACTCTGTCCAGTAAGAAATAAATGTGGCTCTTACACAGCACAACCGCCGTGTGTCGTCACTGGGGCGTCTGGTGAGTCAGACACCCACGTCCCCAGCGGCAAGGCCTGGGGGACTCGTCTCGGGAGCACCCACCAGCTGCCCGGGGACGCTGACTGTCCTGAACAGCCCCTAGGTGGCCTTGAGCATCTCCTCCTCAGAACCCCATCCACCAGGGGCATGTGATCATCCCCGAGGCCTCACTGGGTGAGGGCCACCACTACCCTGCTGTGGGGGACAGTCTGTGGCAGTCCCGGGTGCCAAGTAGGCCCCAGCCTCAGAGCCCAGGCTGACTCAGGGATGGCGGTTCCATCACCAGTCTCCCCCCAGCATCCTGGCCATTATGTGGGGGTCAGCTGGCCACCAGTGCACCTATAGGAGAGAGCATTTTGCCTGCTTCAGCCAAGGAGCCCTTCAGAGGGCCTGGGAGGGGGATCCTGCCCAGTTCCGCTGGGCCATGGGTTCCAGGGTCATGTGGGACTAGAGACAGGAGGGCGTGTCCTGGGGGCCTTCGGGAGAACCCAGGCCTGGCCCGGGCTGGGTGGGTACTGTTAGAGGCTCCCAGGGTCAGAGTACAGGCTGCAGTGGGGCAGGTCAGGGACCCACATGGCTTGGGCCTGTAGTCCATGACAGCCTTGTCTCTCTGCCAGAATCTCTCAGGGCTCAGCCACTTCCTAGACCCTGCCCCTCGGGCTCAGGATGGGCAGCACGTGACCCCACACCTCAACCCAGGCTCCGCCTCCACCCATAGCCCTGCTCCCAGAAGGAGGCTGGCACCCTGCAGAGCCAGGGAAAGGGGGCCATAGCCCTGCTCCCAGAAGGAGGCTGGCACCCTGCAGAGCCAGGGAAAGGGGGCCATAGCCCTGCTCCCAGAAGGAGGCTGGCACCCTGCAGAGCCAGGGAAAGGGGGCCATAGCCCTGCTCCCAGAAGGAGGCTGGCACCCTGCAGAGCCAGGGAAAGGGGGCCATAGCCCTGCTCCCAGAAGGAGGCTGGCACCCTGCAGAGCCAGGGAAAGGGGGCCATAGCCCTGCTCCCAGAAGGAGGCTGGCACCCTGCAGAGCCAGGGAAAGGGGGCCTGGGGGCACAGGGCGGGGCCCACAGCAGCCCATTCTGGCTCCAAGGCAGCAGCACGAGAGAGGCCCGAGGCCCGGGAGCAGGGTGAGGCAGAGGGGCTGGGTCAGAGGACGCCGCAGACAGCAGGCACCAGTGAGGAGAGATGATGGCCTCCCCGGTGAGGAAGGCTGCTCTGGGGCAGGCGGGCGAGACCCACAGCACCAGCCAGCAGAAGTCCTACCCCAGGCTGGCCACTCGGGGGCTCTCAGCACACTTAACCCTCCTCCAGAACCTTCTCCCCTGAACCCCAAGAGGGATGGTAGGTGGGGCTGGAGAGAGGAGGGTGGGGAGCCTGGGAACTGAAGGGCTGCCCGTTGTTAAATTACCTGATTCCTTTCACTGACTATTTTCTAAATAAGAACACCACCCCCACTTGGTGGGTGGCCCTGGTCTAAGCCTGCCGCCAATGTCCCCTCTTTAACCCTCCTGACAGAAATTCTGTCTCCTTTGGTCTTCACTCTTGTTTTTACTAGGGATTTCACAACAATGCAAACTCACTGTTGTGGAAGTTTGACGCTGCAGGGAAAGTGACTTCAATTTGGAAATAGCTGAAGGTTCACAAAAAGTTGCACAAAGTACTGCAGAGGTCCCTTGTGCCCCTCACCCAGCTTGTAAAAGGGGGAGCTCTGGTGGTGCAGTGGGTGAGGTGCGGGGCTGCTAACCAAAAAGGTGGCGGCTGGAACCCACCAGCTGCTCCACAAGAGAAAGCTGAGGCCTTCTGCCTCCACACAGATGACAGCCTTGGAGACCCTGTGGGGCAGTTCCACTCTGTCGTCTAGGGGCGCTGTGAGTGAGAATGGACTCCACGGCAGTGGGTGTGGTTTGGGCTTTGCTTCCCTGAAGACTGACAGCCTTGGAGACCCT
>NW_006921593.1:19413868-19443810 GCF_000298275.1 Orycteropus afer afer
GTCAGAATGGACTCCACGGCAGTGGGTGTGGTTTGGGCTTTGCTTCTGTGAAGACTGACAGCCTTGGAGACCGTGGGCAGTTCCACTCTGTCCTCTAGGGGCGCTGTGGGTCACAATGCCCGTCTCAGCACTGGGTGGACTAAGATGCAAATTCTCTCAGAGGAAAATGCTCCATTTTGGGTGCCCTGTAAGCTGAGCTTGTTCCATATCAGCCTGCGCAGCCCCTCCCCGTCTCCCCCAAACCCAGTTGCATGGAGGAGCTCTGGACTGTCACAGTTTTGCTAAAGATGTGTGTGGAGTCTGGACGGCCCACCACACAGCAAACAATATTCCCAAGGAACTGCCGTAGCTACGTCTCTTCCTGACATGTCAGCCCCAGTTCCGAGGTGCCTCCTGCTGCTGCCTCGTGGGGCGTCTGGGCTCCTGTCCCACCACCACCTGGCTCCACTGCTGTCCTGCTTGGAGCAGCTTGGCTCTTTCCCAGCTCCTGCCCCCAATTGCTCAGCAGGAATAGGAGATGGTGTGATGACAGATGAAGACCTGCTTTGCTTTTGCTGAAAGCAGATCTCATCACACACATAACCTTTGTTTCTGGCTTGAGAACAATGAATTGTATGCATGGTCAACATGTAAGAGTGTACAACAATTTAAAGGTTTCATAAAACGTTAACATGGATGTACCATCATAAAAATTAGTTTCCAACTTTTGATTATAATAGACACGGATGCAAGAGGCATCCAGATACACAAAATAGTGCCCTCCTTCTAACATTTTAGAAAAACTCCTACCTGGAATACCTGTGTTGAAGTTTATGTATGTATATCAAAACCAAAAAACTCCAAACTCACTGCCGTTGAGTCGGTTCCCTTCCTTGGGTTTCCTAGGTGATATCTCTCTGGAAATAGATTCCCCGTCTTCCTTCCCAGGAGTGGCTGGTGGGTTTGAACCACAAGCCTTCTGGTTAGCAGTCAAATGTCTTAGGCACTATGTCACCATTGAAATTGACCGAACATGCAATCAAGATGTATTGATTATCACTGGCGATTGGGATGCAAAAGTTGGAAACAAGGAAGAGTCACCAGTAGCTGGAAAATATGGCTTTGGTGACAGAAATGACGCTGGACAATGCATGATAGAATTTTGCAAGACCAACGACTTATTCATTGCAAATACATTTTTCAATAACACAGACAGCAGTTATACACCTAGACTTTGCCAGATGGAGTACACAGGAATCAGATTGACTTCATCTGTGGCAAGGGGCTCAGTATCTTCAGCCAAAACCAGGCCAGAAGCTGTGGAACAGACCATCAATTGCTCATATGCAAGTTCAAGTTGAAGCTGAAGATAATTAAAAGAAGTCCATGAAAGCCGAAATATGACCTTGATTATATTTCTCCCAAATTTAGACACCATCTAAAGAATAGATTTGATGCACTGAACACCAATGACTGAAAACCAGAAGAACTGTGGGGTGACATCAAGAACATCATCCATGAAGAAAACAAGAGGTCATTAAAAATATGAGAAAGAAAGAAAAGACCAAAATTGATGTCAGAAGAGACTCTGAAACTTGCCCTTGAGCAAAGAGTAGCTAAAGCAAAAGGAAGAAATGACAAGATAAAAGAGCTGAATAGAAGATTTCAAAGAGCAGCTCGAGCAGACAAAGCCAATTACTATAATGAAATGTGCAAAGACCTGGAGTTACAAAACCAAAAGGGAAGAACATGCTCAGCATTTCTCAAGCTGAAAGAACTGAGGAAAAAAATTTAAGCCTCAAATTGCAATTGAAAGATTCTATGAATGTTGCAGGAAGCATCAAAAGAAGATGGAAGGAATACACAGTCACTGTACCAAAAAGAATTGATACATGATCATCCATTTCAGGAGGCGGCATATGATCAAGAACCAATGGTATTGAAGGAAGAAGTTGAAGCTGCACTGAAGGAATTGGTGAAGAGCAAGGCTCCAGGAATCGACAGAATACACATTGAGATGTTTCAACAAACAGATGCCCCACTGGAGGCACTCACTTGGCTATGCCAAGAGATGTGGTAGACAGCTACCTGGCCAACTGACTGGAAGAGATCCATGTTTGTGCCCATTCCAAAGAAAGAGGATCCCACAGAATGTGGACGAACAATATCATTGATATCGCACGCAAGTAAGATCTTTCTGAAGATAATTCAAAACTGTTGCAGCAGTATATTGACACAGGACTTCCAGAAATGCAAGCTAGAGTCAGAAGGGGATGTGGAGTGAGGGATATCTGATGTCAGATGGATCTTGGCTTAAAGCAAAGAATACCAGAAAGATGTTTGCTTGTGTTTTATTGACTATGCAAAGGCACTCGATTGTGTGGATCATAACAAATGTGGATAACATTGAGAAGAATGGGAATTCCAGAACACTTCACTGTACATAGACCAGGAGGCTGTCATTCGAACAGAACAAGGGGATACTGCATGGTTTAAAATCAGGAAGAGAGTGCGTCAAGGTTGTATCCTTTCACCATACTTATTCAATCTGTATGCTGAGCAAATAATAGGAGAAACTGGACTCTACGAAGAAGAACATGACACCAGGATTGGGGGGAGGCTCATTAACAACCTGCGATACACAGATGACACAACCTTGCTGCTGAAGGTGAGGATGACTTGAAGCACTTACTGAAGAAGATTGAAGACTTCAGCCTGCAGTATGGATTACACTTCAATATAAAGAAAACAAAAATCCTCACAACTGGGCCAATAAGCAGCATCATGATAAATGGAGAAAAGATTGAAGTTGTCAAAGACTTCATATTGCTTGGTTCTACAATCAACACCCATGGAAACAGTAGTCAAGACATCAAAAGACATACTGCATTGCGCAAATTTGCAGCAAAAGACTTCTTTCAAGTGCTGAAGAGCAAAGATGTCTCCTTGAAGACTGAGGTGTGCCTACCTCAAGCCATGGTATTTTCAATAGCCTCATATGCGTATGAGAGCTGGACAATGAATAAGGAAGACCTGTTATGGGTTCAATTTAAAATAATAGCCACTATAACGTCCACTTTTGGGTAAAAGAGATGTATTTAGGCTCGCCGACTGCAGGGACCTGAAGCGCGCTCCTATGCTGCAGCAACAAGTCTGATTTTAGGCAGGCTTTAGAAAGCAGGCAAGCGAGATAATACAGCAGCAGAAGCTGCGGTTTCAAGGCCTTAGAGCACGTGCTTCGGCACAGGCACTCATGGGGGGCGGAGTTAGTTCGGATAACCTCCTTTGAGCATGTGCTCTAGCACAGGTGTCCATCGAGGGATGATGGGAGTTAGTTCTGATAATCACCCAAAGTACGTGTTGTAGCACAGGTGTTCATTGAGGGGTGATTTAGTTGCTTTATGTGCTTAGGAGGGAGGAGAAGAAAAAGACAAAAGGGGCCCTCCTTAACTCACTGGGAGGAGCAGCATGAGATGTTTACTTCAGCCACAGAAAATGGAGTTTTAGAAAGATATTGCCAGCCATAGCTGGACACTACAAAAATAGAGTCACAAAATGGGGTCACTTACTTCAACCGAAGAAGAGTTGATACTTTTGAGTTGTGGTGCTGGCAAAGAATGCTGAAAGTACCATGGACTGCTAAAAGAACTAACAGATCTGTCCCAGAAGAAGTACAGCAAGAATGCTCCTTGGAAGCAAGAATGTCCAGACTTTGTCTCACCCTCTTTGGTCATGTTGTCAGAAGGGACCATTCCCTGGAGAAGGATGTCTTGGTAAAGTGGAGGGTCAACTGAAGAGGGGAAGGCCCTCAACGAGATGGGTTGACACAGTGGCTGCACCGATGGCCTCAGGAATAGCAGAGATCATGAGGCTGGGACTGGGCAGTGTTTTGTTCTGTTGTGCATGGGGTCACTATGAGTCGGAGACAACGGTACCTAACAACAACAACAACATCTATGCATGTGCTTGTACATATGGTGTGCACGCACACACACGGCTTCCGATAACCCACTGCCACTGAATCAATCCTGACTCACAGTGACCCCAATGGAGGTTCAGAGGTGGTAAATCTTTACGGAAGTAGATTTCCCGGTCTTCCTTCCTCAGAGTGGCTGGTGGGTTTGAACCGCCAACCTTCTGCTTAGTGGTCAAGTGCCTTAGGCACTGCACCACCACAGCTCCTTACAGCTCCTGATGGGTATTGCCACACGTCTACACCGGAACCTTCTACTTCGTCTTCCTCAGCTTGACAGTTGCTAAATGGAGCCCCATCACATCCCACCTTTCCTTTGTTTATTAGTGTTGATGGGTTTTTTCCTACGTTAAACCCAAAGCAGAAGGAATACAACAAGGAGCAGAAATTTATGAAACTGAAAAGAGGAAAAAATAGTAAAAATGGAATGAAGTGAAAATCTGATTCTTTGAAATGATAAATGACATCATAAACCTCTAGTTAAAATGTTCAAGAAAAACCAAAGAGAGATGACACAAATTAACAATGTGAGGAATGAAAGAAGGGACAGAACATATTACAGATTCTCAGACCTTAAAAGAACAAGAGACTGTTACAATGTTATGCCCATGAGCTCAAAAACTTACATGAAATGAACACATTTCATGAAAAATACAAACGATCCAAGCTCACTCCAGAAGTAATAGATGGCCTGAATAGCCTTGATCTATTGATGAAACGGAATTCATACTGTGAAATTTTCAATCAGCACAATTCATCATATTAACAAACTAATCAAAGGAAAACCACATTGTCGTCTCTGTAGATTAGTTTGTTAATATGATGAATTGCATTGATTGGTTTTGGAATATTGAACCAACGTTGTGTTCCCAAAATGAGGATCAAGTGGTCAAGGTGTATTATTCTTTTGCATATTGTTGATCTACTTTGATAAGATGTACTTGAGGACAGCAGTGGCTCTGTTGGTGAAGGGTGTGTGTCTGTGGTTTCATTCCCCCATCCGGTCTTTCCTGGTTCCGGTGTCAGGGAAACGCAGACCTCACACACGGGCTCAGGAGCAGTCCCGTCTCTCTGAGTCTGTGTGGTGTTACCCTTCCTCCTGGAGCGTTTGGGAGGGTTCACCTGTGCAGCCCTCTGGGCACGGATATTTCTTTGATTGAAAATTTCACACTGGAGTCCGTTTCTGTGGCAGAATCCCCTCCTTCCATGCAGTAGATGGGCTCCAGTTCCTGGCCAGGGCCCCTGTCTGTCAGTGGAGGCCTGCATGTTGCCATGATGCTGAGCTGGCGTCAGGGGGGCGTCCAGTCTAAGATCAAGAAGGAAGGCCCGGAGATTGAATTCTGACAATCAGCGAGTGACAACCCCATGGGTTCTAATGGCCTGACCCACACCGGTCACGGGCTGGCGCATGGGCAGCTGACAACAGGCCCAAGAGGCCCGAGCACCGGCAAGGAGAGGGGCAGGGGCCGGGCACATGGGACCAACCTGCTCTGTTTTCCAAAACACCCGGCACACTTGGCCCCTTCGTTGAGCTCCCCCACGAGTAACTGATGTTCTGATTCCAGAAGAGCCAGTATCAGTGGGGAAGACCCCCCACACACACACACATAGTAGAACTCTTCAGGGTGTGGTCCTGCCAAGGACCAGGATGGCCCTCTCTGAACGTCCCCCCACCTGTGCCCGGGGAGAGCCCACTCTCTCCGCTGGTCACAAAGGCATCAAGGTGAGGTGAGGCTGAGAGAGGACAGAGCAGGCTGGGGGTGGGCGTTCTTGTCGGTGCGCTCACCTTTCCTGCTCATGAAGGCAGAGGGGATACAAGCAGAAAAGACCCGGCCAGAGGAAAAGGTCAGCAACGTAGGAGAGTCAGGGCCGGTCTCTGGGCCACAAAGTACAGCCTGCCAGCCAGTGCGCCATTAGGGTTGGTGTCACCAGTGCGGTAACTCCTAGGGTCACCCCCACACACACCTTGCGGAGGGCACCTGGCGTGCAGGGCCGCCCCGACCCACCCTGCCCAGCACCCAGGCTCCCATCGCCCAGTGGCCAGCCTCGCTGCCCGCCTGCCTGCGCCTTGACAGGAGGATGATGAAGGGATGACCAGTCACCCGCTGGGTGACGGTGACGCCAACCTTAGGGACACCACTGCCTTGGAGCACCGACCCCGCTTCCCTCCTTGCGCCCGCCCTCCTGCCCGGGCCCTGAGCCCCGGCTGTGACCCGAGGCTGCAGGACCCCGATACCCCAGGAATCCCTGGCGGGGGTCCTATATTCAAGTTCGCAGGCAGAGCGGCCTCTTGCCATCGGGCCTCCAAGTACCAGGTGCAGAAGCTGCGGGAGAAGGCGGAGCCTATTCACCCTCTGCTGTGAGACCACGCCCACATCCGCTGGCGGCACCTCGCGAGACGCCCGACCGAACTAGACGGGGTCTGGGGAAGGGTCCGTCCGCCCTCCCCAGCCAAGGGCCAAGCCAGTGCCCGTGAGGCGACTCCCAACATATCCCCCAGCTGACAGGTGGGGAAAGGGCGCCTCAGAGAGGGTTACAATTGTGCGCAAGGCGCACGGGGGCGAGACCCGGAGGTGAGCGCCTGCCCCGCCCCCAGGCAAGGAAGGCCCTGGGTGGCCCCTGGCGCGGGCCCCCTCCCGGCCGCCCCAGCCAGTGCCTGGCCCCCTTTCCCGGGCGCAGGGCCCGGGTCCTGGACTAGGAGGAGGCTCTGCGTTTTACTGGGGCGACCCGTTTCACTTTTGTTTCTCTCCAGAACGGGGACGGCGCTGGGAAGTCCGGGAGGAAGGAGCCCTGGAAGCCCCTCCCTTCCTGGCGCCCCGCTCTCGCCCCTGCCCCGGTGCCCCGCCCCCGGACCGTGCACCCTGCGGCCGCTGCGTGCGGCAGCCTGGGGGCCCCGTGGCGGCCCTGGGGCTGCAGACAGACAGCAGCCAGGACCCCCAGCGCCGGACACGCGAGAGAAAGAGACGGTGTCGCTCACAATGACGGTTCAAAAACAGCCCCTGGGTGGTGACACCAAGGACCGGAGGCGCCTGCGTCCTGGCTGTACTTCTCCCAGGACAGGTCGTTCTTCTGGAAGCCCACGGTGTTTTCGTTATTCTTGGCCAGCACCGCAATCCAAAGGCATCGCCTCTTCGTCTTCCTCGTTCACACGCATATGAGGTGGTGGAAAGGTCTGGGTCAGGCGCCCCCTCGGCCTCCGAGTGAGGGCGCTGCTCCCGAGCGCTTCATGGAGGCCCTTGTCCGCAGGCGTGGCCCCTGCCGCGCTCAGTTGGTTTTCTGCCGCTGCTGCTCGGGCTGCAGGGCGTTCCGGCCACCCCGCTGGGCGGGTGCTGCCCGGGACACCTCCCCACGGAGCAGACCCTCGTCGCCCCATTAGCCGCGCTGTCGCCCGGCCCTGACCCACCTTACAAGTGGGGAGACTGACCCTCGGGGCGATCTGGGGCGTTGCCGGAGTCACACTGCCTTCAGCGCCAGGCGGTCTGAGCAGCCGGGGTCGGGGTGCGGGGCGGGCCCACCTCTCCCGGCCTCGGTTTACCCACCTTTGCAATGGGCAAACTGGCACCGTCTTTCTGAGCGCCCGGCCAGGCTGCGGCTCAGGCAGGGCGGAGCCGATGCGCCCGGGGTGGCCCCAGGGTGGCCACCCTTGGGGCGCAGACTGGGGCGGGACTTGGGGGGCGGGGCCCCGGGTGGGGGCGGAAGCGGGGCGCGGCTGGAGCGCTGCTGGGCCCGCCGGCCGGCAGTCGGGGTCAGTCGCTCTCTCAGCTTAGGGAGCTGCGGTTCCAGCCACACGATGAGTCAGTCCAAGAGGGAGGAGTCCAGCAGCGAGCCCCCGCTCAAGTTCGTGCAGCGCAGAGACGACATAACGGGTGAGTGCCGGCCGGGCGGCTCTCGGATGACAGGGCTGAGTCGGGGTAGGACAGAGAAGGACTGGGAGGGTGTGGGCCCCAGCGCCGCCCCAGCCCAAGTTCCTACACCAGTAAGCCAGTCCCAGGGTCTGACAGCTCCTTTCCACAGCTGTACACTGACCCTGGTGGTTTGTGGAACTTGGGCCTGGGAGGGAGCCTCCCGGAGGTGTGGGGGCTGCGGGGACCCTCGGGAGGGGACGCCGTGCTGCCCTGCCTCTGAGGGACTGAGGACGGGGGTCGCCTTGCTTCCACAGGGCGGGCGGCTCAGGACAGGGAAATCCAGGATCTGAGAGAGGGAGGAGAGGCTGAGGGGACCCCGAAGGTTTAGACCTGAGCTAAGGGGTGATGGAAGTGCCTTGATGCGGAGGGAAGAGGAAGGAAGGGCAGGAAGGGCCTTCTGTGTCACCATCCCTCAGTTTTCACTGTGGGTCACCCTTGGAGGGGGTCACGTGGTCCCTGTCCTCTCCTGGTGAGTCCTGCCCTGGACTGGAGGAGCCCCCCAGGAGCAGTCCGCTCCATGGCCCACCACAGTGACGGGGTGCAGGGGCCCTGTCAGGGGGATGAGGTGGCCCACAGCCCGGGCTGGGACGCCACGCTGGACGGCAGGGCAGAGGGTTCCATTGTCCCTTCGGTTCCCAGTGCCCTTGCAGCGATTAGCCTTGGAGAGCAAAGGAGGGGGTACCCATTGTCATCAGGAAAGTCTGGCCAATGAAATGGGGGGCCAGGCAGGGAGCCCAAAGGCACAGGGACCAACTCTGTGACAGAAGCAGCCCCAGAGAGGCAGCACAGCGTCTCACCCCGTAAAGGAGACATCACTCAGTTGAACAAGGGGCTCTCATTCTGTGGACCTCAGTTTCCTCATCTGTCCAGCGGGGACAAGACTGTGTTTGAGCCAAGGAGAGAGTTGTCAGGGGAGAGGAGAGAGTGAGGACAAAGGGCTGGGGTCTGCCGCACCCTGATCACCCCACTAGACATGCACAGCTTGGGGGGTGGGCATGGCAGCCCTCGACATGCCCCTTGTCCCTGACAGGGGATGAGTATGATGGCCAGCAGCGGGTGGAGATGAGCTGTGGCCACGCCGTGGACCCGGGGAGCCTGACCGCCTGGTGCCGAAGTCTGATGGACCAGGTGAAGCGGGCATCACAGCCACGGCCACAGCTGCGATGGGGGAGGGAAGGGGGGCCCAGCTCCCAGCTCCTTCTACAAAGCGGTTCCAGCTCCAGCAAGCTGGGAGAACGGCACTCCTGGGGCCAGTCCAGGTGCCCTGGCTCTGTCCTCAGGGGAGAGTGTGCTGGGGGGTCCCCGTGAGAACCTGGTCAAGGCCACATGCAGACTTACGCTGCGGCCGCAGAGCACCCCTAGGGGAGGCAGGTGGCTGTGGGAGGGCCTGAGAGGGACTCACTAAGGGGAGACATGGACAGCCACTTGGGGATGGGATAAGAGTGGACGGGACTGGGGGGCAGGACCCCTGTCTGGGCAGGCCAGGGGCTGCGACCTCTTGGCCTCGGCACCACGGACAGGCCACCCCTTGCCCACCTTCCCAGGGCCACTTCCAGCTGTGCTGCCCGGCTGACGTCAATGATAAGAAGTGTGGGGCGCAGTGGTCCTACCCAGAAGTACGCCGCTGTGCCTCACTGAGTGACTCCGAGCAGCGTGAGTTTGAGCAGAAGCTGGCCTTGTTGGCGGCAAAGCTCTACTGCGACTTTAAAGAGGTGGGTGGGGGCTGCCCTGGCCATGGCATAGGTTCCCAGTGTGTAGCTTCCTGCTGCCTCATCCCTTCCTTCCTGTCTCGTCCATGTGATCACTGTGGTGCCCACCGCCCTCTGTCCCTCCCACAGTGCCCAAAGTGTAAAAGCCTAGTGGAGAGGAAGGAGCCAACCACCCTCCGTGTGCTCTGCACGGTCTGCGCCTCCGTGCTGCACGTGTCCTACGAGTTCTGCTGGCAGTGCCTGCGGGCCTGGAAGGGATCGGGGAAACCCTCTGACCACTGTGCCAACACAGGCTGCAAGGACCCAAACTTGGACGTCCTGGCCTCCTGCACCACCAAGGACCTCCCAGACAGTGAGGTCCGCGGCTGCCCTTCGATCCGGGCCTGCCCCACATGTGGGCTGCTCATTGAGCACAAGGAGAAGTGCAAGTACGTCGTGTGCTCGCGGTGCCACGTGGAGTTCTGCTTTGCCTGCCTGGATCCTGCTCCGGCCTGCCAGGCTGCCAAAGCGGGCGCCTGGTTTAAGTGGTGCGCTAAGCCACTGGCGCCACGACAAAGCCACATCCCCGTGTGGAGCCGATGAGACTGACAGATGTCCGACTGACGCCCACGGTGGGGAGCAGATGGGAGAGGGAGAGGGGGAGGCCAGCTGTGGTCACAGGGAGCCACCTGAACCCAGCGATCCTGAGGCCAGCTCCATTCAAAGTATTCTACAATTTCCACAATAGCTTCTTGCTTCTCCTCCTGGGTTCTTTGGAAATGAATTTCTTAATTACCAAGCATTTGAGACATTCAAGTTGTACTTTTGTTGCTGATTCCTGTCAGTTTCACTGTATTAGGCAAATAGGCTCTGATTTCCATCCTTGGAAATGGATGAAGGTTTTGTGTCTGCAGCAGCACCTGGTCACTCTCTGTACATTTTTCTTTGTGCTTGACCCCAGCGTGAACTGTGCAGTTGGTGGAGCGTGCACTCTACATAGGCGTCACGTTTTTACTAGTCTCATTGTTCAAACTGATGTCCTTATTAGATTCTCCTGCCTGTTCTGTGATTGTCTTAGAAAATGATATTAAAACATTTCCCCCTGGTTATGGATTTATCCCATGTTTCTTCTCGTTATTCTACTCTTTTGGCTTTCTGTATTTTGAGCCTTGTTATTTGGTGCATGTGAATTCAATACTACAGCATCTCCCTGGAGGTGAACCTTTTGTAAACGGGAAATGAACAGTTTTCTCTCCAATAAGCCTTCTACCTTCAAGGCCACGGCGCCGGATACAGGTTCCCACCTTCTTGGGTGGTGTGTTGTGGTAGATAGTTTTTATTCCTTTACTGCTGACCATTTTTAACCCTATCTTTAGTGTTCTCTTGTCACAGTCTGTAGTTTGTTGGGTTTTTTTTTTTTTTTTAAACAATCTGTCTTTTTTTAAGTGGATCATTTAGCCCAGTTACATTTAATGTAATTGGATCATTTAGCCCAATTATGTTTAATGTAATTACTACCATTTAGGATTTATAATTGTGCTATCTGTTCTACTGTTTTTTCATTTCCTTTTCTTTTTTTGCCCTCCTTTTGGATTTAGAATGTTCAATCACTACCCTGTTTTTTTCTTCTCTGTCTCTAAAGATGTTTAGCTGTTTTAGGAGTTACCGTCCTAATTACAACATGCCAACAATCAAAGTCTGAAGGTCCTTTCCATGCTTACCCACTCCCGGGTATTCCAAGGACTTTGGACTGACAGGTGGTAGGACTGAAGTGCATGTCAGGGAGTGGGCAGGAGAGGGAGGTGATGAGGTCAGCTCTAGTCACAGGGACAAAGCCACATTCCTATGCTGGGACAGGAAGGACTAGGGCACTCACCCCTGAGGTGATAGATAGGTGAGTGGTGATAGATGAGAGAGAGAGAGAGGTGACAGGTAAACAGATAGAAATTATATCCAGGTGTGTGGAGATTTACTAGGACTGACTTCAAACCCAAATGCAGGTAAATAAACCTGCTCACATCATCACAGAGCTGCAAGTTGGTGCCAAGACCCCCATGAGCTCACCTAGGTACCATCACCTACACAGGGGACAGCAGGGGAGAAGGGGTCCCAGTTCAGTGACACTCTGGGTTCTGACATTGGTCCTGAGCTCATGAGGCTCCATGAGATGGGCCCCCAGGGCCCAGTGGATGCAGGGCTTGGCCTAGGGAAGGGGATGGCCACTTGGGGGTGGAGAGCAGAGCCCAGAGCTGAGAAGTGTGTGTGTGTCTGTCTGTCCTCAAGCTGCATGGTCAGGGCGACTCAAGGTCCAGCATCAGGACCTCCCCCTGCTCAGCCCCCAGCATGCTTGTCCTGCAGCTGCCTCTCTGGGACCTCCAGACCCCCAGCCTCTCGTTGGAATTCACTATATGTCTTTGTAGAGCACATGTGGGCAGAGTCAGATGGTCCTGTCTCAGGAACCTCCTTGGTTCCAGCTCAAAGCCTTACAGTCCAGAAGCTCCTGGAGGAGAGTGGGGGCCAGGCTGCACCCAAGTGGTTCTGGGGCAAAGATGGGGTCTGTCTGCCATGACTTCTCCCCAGAGGTGGGGGAAGCTCTGTGGGCCCCCTGAGAGGACTCAGCCAAAGCAAGTCCCAGTGCTGACCCCATGAGACAACGCCCAGCCCCTCCCCATTCCTGTGTGTGTGCGTCTGAGGACCCCACTGGGAGCTGGGTGATGGACAGGACGGGGGACCCTCAGCCAGGGCCTGGGAGCTGAGCTCTGGGTGGCTCTGAGTTGAGGGGCCCCCATGCTCAGGAACTGAGGCCCAACCTGGACAGGAGACACCTAGACAGCTGTGACAGAACCCTGGCCACAACCTCCCTCTAGTAGTCATGGTGACATCCTTCCACCAGGCTCCCCTCTCTCCCTGAGGTCCTACTTCCTGCCAGCCCAACCCCCACATCCGGAGAGCTCTTCTCAGAAACCGGAGAAAGGGAGAAATGAAACTGAAACTAGGGTATCTGTTCACACGTCATGCGGTCAGCAGGGCCGGGCACCCACTGAAGGCCCAACATAGCCACCTGGAGGGCATGGGTCATGAGTGGGGCGATGCCCCAGTGCCCACGCACCACCACCCCAACTGGCCCCGTCCATCCTGTGTCCTCAGCCCAGGGGTCCAGAGTGCACCCCTCCTGCGACGGCTCGCCCTGTGGGGGTCCAAAAAAAACCCGCCCTGGGCTCTCAGCCTCCCCGGCAACTGGGAGGAGCCTGAGGCAGGTGGGCAGAGGAGGAGAGAGAGCTGAGTTGGGACCCTACCTCAGCCAGCTGTCCCCATCAGCAGGGCTAATCAGGCAGGGGTCCTCAAGGACCTGAGTGTGGGAGGGACTTGTTATAAAGAGATCACCCCTCCCACCCTGACTCCTCCCTCCTGATCCTGCTTGCCACTGTGTGTGACTATGGCTGCATATGTGTGTGTGCATGGTGTGTGCAAATGTGCATGTGTGTGAGAGAGCGTGTATAGATGTGTGTGCCTGGGTGTGCACTGCATGTGGAAGCATGCGTGCATGTGTGTGTGTGGAGCATGTGTACCTTGTGTGCCTGGGTGTGCACTGTGTGTGGGAACATATGTACATGTGTGTGTGGGGGAGTGTGTGTACCTTTGTGTGCCTGAGTGTGCACTATGTGTGAAACCATGTGTACATGTGTGTGTGCTGTGTGTGGGAGTGTGTGCATACATGTGCCTGTGTGTGCGCTGTGTGTGGGAGCATGTATGTGTGTTTTTGTGTGCACCATAGAAGCGTGTGTGCATGTGTCTGAGGATGCACACATGTGTTTCTAAGTGTGTATGGTGTGTGCATATGGGAGTGTGTGCATGTGTGCATTATGTTCTGTGTGTATAGGTGTGTAAGTGTGTGGCATGGGTGTGGGGGAGCATGTATATATGTGTCTCTCTGTGTGTGCATGTACATGTGACTATTGTGTATATGCATGTGTATACATGACTGTGTATATGTGTATGTGTGTGCAAATGTGCACACAAGCATGTGCATCCTCAGGAGTCTGGGGAGGAAGTGGAAGGTGCTCTTGGTCACACCGAGAGCACAGCCTGTGACCAGTCCTGTGTTTGGAGATGATGCCTGGAGCCAGGGTCACAGGTGCACGGGGTTGCTGTACGGGGTTGTTCATGTCATCATGAAGGACATTATGGGGTGACTCTGGGGGACCCTGAGGGAGACCAGGACACCCAGAAGGCTGGCATGTGTCCTGTAGCTCCCACCCGTGGGTGAGGACACCTGGCGGGTGTAACTCCTGCCCCTCTGGGGCTGCTGAGGGTGGGGGCGACCAGGCTCCTGTGCGAGTCTGAGCTCACGAGGAACATCCACTGTCTATGAGGCCGTGGTCAGAGTCGGGACGGCCCAGACACGGAGACCCCGAGAGGCTGCAGGGAAGGCGCAGCTCTGGGTCCTGCCGAGGCTCCGAGCTCAGGAGCTTCCTGCCAAGATGGCCTCCTGGGAGCACACTGGGGGGCAGGGCACCGAGGAGGGGGCCTCCCCAGCCCCCACCCCAGCCCCTGGCTCCATCTCCAAAAGGAGGAGGCCAGCAAACACTGTGCCCCTGCCACCTGCCTCACCGTGGCACACACACGGCTTCACAGCCAGAGAAGGGCAGGCACGGGCAGCCAGGGCAGAGGGGCTCCACCCAGACCTGGCAGCCCCCCACCCACACAGGGACACCCAGAACACAGGGACAGACACAAAGACACACACACACAGGGAGACACACACACACACACACACACACACACACACACACACGAGGACAGACACGGGACACACACAGTGTGCTCACAGCGCCTCAGCACACACCCTCCTGAAATGCCCTGGGCTGCGCTCTGGGGGAGGGGCAGCCCAGGGAGGAGCTGAGAGGAGAAATCGAAAGGAAACAGACTGGGGGCCTCAGCCCCACCCTGCTGGCTGCTCTTGGGCCCAGCCCCAGGTCAGCAGCAGCCAGCCCTGCCCCAGAGCAGCTCGGCTCAGGTCGGTCGTCTGTCCCTCGGTGGTCCGTCCACTGGTCCAGGGGAAGATGCTCTTCCAGGTGGGGGTGCACGGCCCCCAAGGCCGGGACACGCTGGTGGACGTGGCCATCTCTGAGGACACCTTCAAGCAGACCACCGTGGCCCAGCTGAAGATGCTGGTATCCAAGAAAGTGCTTCAGGGCGGTGAGCAGCAAAGGGTCCCCAGAGGAGGGCTTCTGGTCCCTGGGCTCCCCACAAGGGCCAAGGAGGACGGGCCGGCCCCGGGCCCGCACCCAGGACCTTAGTTGGACTTGGAGCCCCTAGAGGGCGGAGGATCTTCCCCCTGGGGCCCCTCCACCTGGGTCTGGGGCCTGCAGCGGGCGGCACTCCCTGGCGCAGGAGGCCCCTTCCTGAATCTTTGGGGCAGAGGTTAGCGGAGCCCAGCCCTCCCTGGCATCCCTGCCTGGGCTGGAGGCCTCACCTGGGGGACCTGGGGACAGGGCTGGTCCCAGCTTTCTCCCTCTGTGCTTTCCTTCTGCCCCCCAGAGTCAGCCAGGTCGGGGGTGACCATATGCAGTGAGGGATGGGGGGTGGGTGAGATGCCCTGAGGAGGCCTACAGGACCCACTCCAGAGAGCCTGCGGCCCTCCTCTCTCCCCCGCAATGAGCAGCCCCACCCTGGGACCCGGGGACCCCGCTGACCCCCTCCATTCTGCCCCAGAGTCTGAAGACTTCACCCTGCTGTTCGCCAACCAGCCCCTAGACCCAGGGAAGACACTCCAAGACTACTCCATCCGAAACAAGTCCTTCCTCCTCATGGTGGTGCAGCTGCCTGGCGGTGCCTGAGACCCTCGGACGTGGCCGCTCGGACTCTGGGGTCGGGTCGGGGCTGGGACAGGGTTGGGCAATAAATGGCTCAAGGCACAGCTGGCTGAGACCCTTCGTTGGGGGGCGCTCGATTCTAGCATGTGGGGGCACACGGTTGGCCCTGCTGAGTGGGCTGCCCACCCTGGGGATCCCCCCCCACCTGTCCCTGTCCAGGCCCCTCAGAGCCACCTCCCCCAGCACACCAGGCCCCTCCTGACACAGGCAGTGGGCCCCCCAAGCTCTGCTGGGTCATGGGCAGAAATGGGGTGGGCCACTGTCCCCTGACCCTCCCCCCATCCCATGGAAAACTCTCGAGTCCCTCTGCCTCTGTCCTGGGCTCTCCTCAGGGACAGTGGTGTCTGCGCCCCTGGGGTCTGCTGTGGGCAGGGGCTCGGATGTGGGGGCGACAGCAGGAGCACAGGCAGCAGGCCCAGAGTCGGAGAGCTGTGTGGGGATCACCCAGGGCCGCAGCTCCCAGAGCCCAGAGCCTCAGGGCCCAACTCCCCAGCTCCCGGTCCCTCCAGCCCCCCAGTGGCCCCAGAGCCCCCTCTCCTCTTGCCGTGGGAGCAGTAGCTGCCGACAGCACCCCAGCCTGCCTCTGCACATGGATTCAGAGCTGATCCTGTGTCTGGGTAGGACTTGTATGACAGACAGACAGATGGACAGATGGAGGTCTGCAGCCTCTCTCTTTGAGTGACGCCCACCCTGGTGGAGGGGTCTGTCCACGGGGTGTATAGCTGCCTCCCGCACAGGCTTTGGTCCCAGGCTCTGTAGGAGGGCGTGAGTGGCCACAGGGCAGCCCCAGCCCGACCAGGCTGGCCCCAGGGGGAACTTGGGTGTCTCTCCAGGTGGACACTGTGGGCTGTCCCACAGCAGAGCCCAGGCCAAGGGCCACTGAGCGCATGAGCACGATGGGCCCCCAAATGGAGCCCGGTGAGGCTGGCAGTGGGGACCAGGGATGGCCCGTGGACAGCCCTCCAGTCTGCTCCATGGGGTCCTGGGTACGAATGTGAGGCCTGCTCTTGTCCACAGGGCCAGCTCTGGGCTGGGGGCTGGGCTGGGGGCTGAGGGAAGGCTCAGGGGGCCTGGCCCAGGGACCGTCCCCTCAACCCTTCTCAGGGCCGACAGCTCTGAAAGTGGGAGCCAGATGCTCGCTGGACGCTTGCTGGCCTCCTACCCCTGCTGGCTGGTCCTCCCCCCGCCCCCGTGCTCCTCTTTTCCCCCCAGTGCTCGCTCTTGCCCCTCCTCCTCTCCCCACTGCTGGACACCGCCCCACCCCCACCCCCACCCCCCCCGCACCCTGGTCCCAGGCTCAGTGCTCATATTTACCCCTGCTGACTGGACCTCTCCTGGTGTTCCCCCTCCCCCTTGCTGTCTCCCTCCCCCTCTCCCCACTGCTCCCCCCTACACTGCTCCTTCTCCCCATGGTGCTTGCCCCCCACCCCCAGCTCTTGGCACTGATTAAGTTTCGTTTCTCAGGGCCGCTCATTTCCAGGAAAGCCTTTCCTGTGGCCAAGCGGTGGCTGTGGTCTGTGTCTAGGACGTGTCAGCCCCTCCCAGGTCAGCTCCTCCCCTGACCTTTCCTCCAGAAGCCCTGTAGGCTATTAAGTGGAGGCCTCAGGGTGGGGCGCGGGCTCAGGGGCAGTGGAGTGACAGCCCCCCGCACTCCCAAGGCCCCCCACTGTCGCCTCTCCCTAAGAGGCTCTCAGGATCTGGACTTAGACCTGGCCTACGCCCAGCTCCTGTCCTACACCCGCCCACCAGGGGGGGAGCCGTGTGAGGTCCCCGCCCAGCCTGGGCCCTGACCCTCCTGCAAGCGCCCAGGGATTAACCATCTCCTACCGAGGGAGTCCATTCCCACGTTCGCCCCCACAGCCCACAGCCGGGGCTCCTCGCCAGCACTGGCCCCTCGCTGTGCTACTGCCCCAATGTCAGCAGCCAGATCCAGGAGTTAGTTGCCTACACTGTGCTCAGGGCCCTGGGGGCAGAGAACCAGAGAGGAGACTAAAGTTTGCTGGGTTTTTATTGAAGGAATTTCATATGGTCCCGGAGACAGACACATTTGGGGTTTCCAGAGACAAAACAGGTGTTTCCATGAGGACTGTCCTGTCCATGCCCAGCCCCCAGCTGTGCCCCATCAGTGGGGCAGAGCACTGTGGAAGGTGGCGGTCAGTCGGCCTGGGCTCTGGTGGGCTGGCCTGGCCCCCTGGCCCTCACACACACAGAAGGCAGGCCTGGCCAGGACCCCCTGGGGATGTGGGGGGCTGACATGTGGTCCCAGGCAGGAGCGTCCCTAGGTGATCTCGGTGCCCTTGGACAGGCCTCTCTTCCAGGCACCTCCAGGGGAAGAGGGCAGGGCCCACAGGGGGGAGGCTCATCCCTGGAGAAGGCAGAGGCAGACCTGAGGCTGGAAGCCAGGCAGAGAGTGGAAGCCTGCCAGGCAGAGTGGAAGGGGCTGGGCTGTTACTTTGTTATCATCTGTTTATAGTTGCTTTTTTCTTCAGAGAAGAGGGGTTACATGTCTAAGCAGGAAAACCAATCAAATGCCTAAAAAAATAACTCACTGGGAGGAGTCGGCTCTGACTGGAGTGATCCCTCCTCAGGTTTCAGAGGAGTTACCTCTACAGAAGTAGATTGCCCCATCCTCCTTCCAAGGAGTGGTTGGTGGGTTTGAACCACCAGACTTCTGGTTAGCAGTAAAATGCCTTAGGCACTACGCCACCAGAGCTCACTCCTAGGATTCAGGAAAACCAATTAAACTCCTAAGATTAGGGAAAGGCTCCAGGGAGCCTTCACAGCCACGCCCCTCTGGGTACCTACAGGGCTGAACTTTGGGAAGATGAGTGGGCCTGGGGGCGCCCCTCTGGCAGTGCCAGGGAGCTGGGCCCTGTGTGGCCCGACTCCAGGCGCCCTTCACCCCGCCCATGGCCCCATGGACAGAGGGCCTGGCAGAGCCTAGCTGGAGGCTCAGCTGGGGTGCTGGGGTACACTGGGCACGGAGCAGTTTACAGGCAGCTGGGTGCAGGAGGGCCTCTCACCTAGCGGCCGTGTGATCCTCGACGGTACATCAGCAGGTAAGCAGTTCTGTGGAGGCCATGAGGCAACAGTGTGAGGGTTACAGACATTAGGCCAAAGGGTCAAGGGACATGTTGGAGTGTGGAGGACAGGGTGCGCTCAGCCCTCAGCTCACCTGGCTGGACAGCGGTCCTAAAGGCAGGCAGGCAGCCCCCTCACCTGGGCAGGCTTCCCCTCTGGGGCTGGCTGCCTGACCCCCAGTCCCCTCCCACTGCCATACCTCCGAGGACCCTTTCTCCACGGCCACCCTCACTCAGGCCCTGGCTCTGCACCGCCCAGACCCCAGCCGCCCCCGACAAGAGCGCCTGGACCTGGGACCCACGCCTCTCGCTCCCTCCCCCGACTGCCCTGGAAAGACAGGGATGGACAGTACCTGCTGGTGGAAGGCCCTTGTGGGAGCTGGAAAAAAACAAGAACAGGGTTTGGTGAAAAAGACTGGGGTTCACACCCCCTATTGCCCCAAGAATTGGAGCCACTTTCAAGATTGGAAGGGCCCATGTCAAGGGGGAGGGACTATTGAGGGTCTCTGCAGAAGATGGCTGTTTCCTAGGCCACAGTGCAATTTGACAAGGGGACCACCTGATAGAGGAATGGCCGTGGGGTCTGGGGCATGCACCAGACTCCACTCCTCTCTCCCGGGCATGGTGCAGACAGACCTATGGAACATGTGCACATCCCTTTGGGGCTAGAGCAGAGACCCTGTAAAGCCCAGTGCCCCAGGGGCAGCTGGGAAGTGACTGAGCTGGGTTAGAAGTTAGAAGGGGGATGTGGCAGGCACCCTGACTGCCTGCATGTGGAGGAGTGTTTGCAACGACCCCCCGAAGCCCATGTTCTCCAGCTCTCAAAGGGCTCGTTCCCGGGCCCCAAGTGCATCCCAACCTCCTTCCTCCAGCCCATGTGCTGGGGTCACTCCCCAGCCGGAGGGTCTGCAGCCCTCTCTGAGGAACGTTGCCAGACGCCAGGCACATTGAGTGCCCTGAGCACCTGTCCTGCACAAGGTCTCCACATCAGCTTGAGATGGGTGCTGTTATCATCTCTTCCAGAAGAGGAACCCAGATGTGAAAGGACTGTCCAACATCACACAGCCAGTGGTGTGCAGAGCTGGGATCTAAACCCAGTACAGTGTTCTTCACTACACCTCTCCTACTCATGACATGGGATGCCTTAGAGGGGACTTTTGTGAGGAGTGGGCCTCTCCTACCAGAGATTCCTGGTTAACTCAGCCCACCACGCCCAGTGTGGGCCGCTGGGGTCCTAGTCAGGAAAAGGTACAGCTTCAATTACCTCCATCACAAAGTCGTCTGAGAACCTGTACCAGCAATGCTTCTCCGAGGACTTTATATCTGCCACATAGTGCCCGCCTTTAAGGTCACCAAAATGGTGACTGACTGCAAAGAGGTCATAGGAGTTCTTGTCCTGGAGAGAGAGTCAGCAGGTCTAAGCCCAGAGGTCCAGAGGGGCTGCCTACCTCACCCCAGCAAAACACGGGCATCACTGCCTGGCATTGCGAGACACCCTTCCCAGGCCCATGGTCCGCCTGCCTTGCACCCAGAATTCCTAATCTTGCTCCAGTCCCTTCCAGGTGACAACTCAAAGTCCACCCTTGGGGGAGCAACAGGACTGGCTGGCTGGTCATCACATGGTAGCTCCCAAGCTTTTCACACAGCTGAACCTCGGTCAGCTGGTACCCTTTGTTTGTTAAGATACATGAGAGACTTGTGCCTTTGCTGAACCTGCTGAAAGTAGTAAAAACTGTAGCTCCTACAGACTGCAATAAACCACAGGTCAACTAAAACACCATAATTTTCTCTGAAGCTATGGAAGAGTTCTGGATACCAGAGGCCTGAGTGACCTAGATTCCGATGAGAAGAATCTGGTGCCGGTGGACACAGGAGACCCTGCCATGGGTGGGGAGGTTGGTTGTGGCAGAGAGAAGTCAGTGGAACTTTTGACAACCAAAGTGAGGGCACAAAAGGTGGAAATTCCAAAACTAAACTAACAGCTGCCACCCACCCATTCTCCCACAGAGGCCTCTACACAGCTAGCAGAGGCTAGTGGAGAGGTAGAAACAGAGAACGAGCTCCTAGCTTACACTGCTTGGCCCCAAGGCACTGTTAGAAGGAGAGGCTGACCCCACTCTCGAGACATTTGAAATCAGAGATGAAATGAAGGTAAACAAAGCTGTAATCCAATCCTAACCTACCCACTGTGAATTGGGCTGAACGTTTCAATTTTCTACCCTACTGCCTAAGGGAGCACCTCAGTGAGACACACAATCCCTATTCTGCCATTTATACATGATATCTATTGTAAGATAAAACATGCAGAGTCAGAAAAATGTACTCAAAACCAAGAGAAAAGTGTCAAAAGAAGTAGACCCCCCAGATGACCCAAATGAAGCAAAGATGTTAAAATAATATTGAAAAAATGAATAAATAAATGAAAAACTAAATAAAACAATATTATAGATATGTTAAAGAACTGAGAGGGTATGATGGACAGAAAAGGGTTAAACAGATGGGGAATTTCCACAGAGAAATGGAAACTTTAAAAAAGAACCAAATGGGAACTCCAGGGCAGAAAAATGCAAAGTCTGAAATGGACAATTCACTGGATAGATCTAAGAGCAGAGTGGGCATGGCAGAAGGAACAATCACCACATTTAGGCCAAAAAACACTATCCAAAGGGACAGCAGACAGAGAGAGGGAGAAGAATGAACAAACAGAACAGAGTAACAGAACCATGGGACAGTACCACACAGCTGAAGCTCCCTAAGACCCACACAAACAAGCAGCTCAGGGACTCCCAACAAGGTAAATGCCACAAGAACACACTTAGTTACATTATAGTCAAACTGCTGAAAGCCAAAGATAAAGAAATACAACTTAAATGCAGTCTGAGAAAAAAGGCACAACACATCCAGGGCAATAATATGCGTCACCATGGACTTTTTGTCAAGAACAATGGATGCCAGGAGACAATGGAATGCCATGTTTAAAGTGCCTCCATAAATAAATACCTTTGTCACCCTAGAATCATGTGTTCAGTGAAAACATCCTCCAAAATTACAGCACACAAAGACCCTGTGGTGGGTGCTGTGCTGCCCAGATCCTCCAGCTGGTTCTGAAGGGCTTTCTGCTGACCAGGAGTATGGTCAGCAGAAAGCGCTCCTGGAGCTGCCACAGTTAAAAAGAACTTCCTCAATCCAGGTCACGCCCCATCAACGCAGACGCAAGCCTGACCCCTTACCCTGACCTAGGACAACTCTACAGTGACTTCTGTCGGAATCTTCAGAAAAAACCAAGGCTGACAGAACTCATTCTTAGCAGATTTGAACCACAAGAAACAATAAAAGAAGGTTTTTAGATGTGAGGTGAAAAGTCACAGAGGAAATCTGTGATCTGCGGGAAGGTAAGAGGGGCACCAGAGTTGAGTTGAGTTTCTGCTACCATCTTGCTCTTTGGTTTGACTTATGGCAACTATGTGAGCACATATCAAAGTCTTCTTGAAAGTTAAAGATGCTTAAAACAAAAATGTATGGTGGATTATGAATACGGGACAACAGCAACCCAAGGATTGAGAAAGGGTCAAAGAGAACCGCAGTGTTGGGTGATCCTTACAATTGTACACAAAAATATTAATTCAAGATAAATGTGATAAGCTAAGAAGACAAACCATCTCTCAAATTACTGGGCCCAATCCCAGCCACCACCTGTTTTTGTAAATAAAGTTTTATTGGAACACCTTGCCAATCCACTCACGTATTGTCCGCGGCTGCTTCACTGCTATGGCAGTTGAGAGTGGACCATATGACCTACAGAGCCTAAAGATGATTTGGTCCTTTTATAAAATGTCTGTGGACCCCCCCCCCACCTCTATGGCAAACACTAAGACTATAATACAAAGAGGCATTGCTCAAAAACCAGGGTTGTGGTAAGCTGTGGTTGAGTTAGCCAACTCAGGGTGTCCCCTTGCACTAGTGAACAAAATGGTACGGTTGGACTGTTGGGGTCCATGGGGTTTTTCCCTGGCTGGTTTCTGGGACAGGTCATGAAACAGAAAACCAAAACAACTTGACTGATTCATAAGGCAGAGGTGGGCAGGGGGTCAGGGATGCCAGCATGAGAAAGGAAACCAAGGGAGAAAGGAAAATGACAGGAGTAACACCAAACAGCAAGTCAGTAGCCAGAAACTCAGCTCTATCACAAGTCACATTAAGTGTAAATGACCTAAAACCTACTCCAGGACAAAGACAGAACCTACTCCTAGACAGAAAGCTGTGCTGACGATACTGCTCACAAGTGATGCACTTAACACTGGCTGCCACCGTGGCCATTCTTCATGGCCACACTCCATGTAGAGCTGTCAGACAGAATTCACGGCATGTGTGTGCTTGTCTCCTCTCCCCCACTAGAACAGAAGCTCCAGAAAGACAAGAATTTTGACAGTCCTGTTCTCTGCACCCAAAGGATGCTGGCCACCCTGTGGGCACTGAACCCCGATCTGCTGCATGAATGGATGCATGATGAATGTCACAAAGCAGATGAAGGGACACTGAGATGACTCACACAAGTCCGTGCCCTGGCGGAGGTCAGTCTGGTGGGAGACAGAGGACACATGCCTCAGGCATATCCTACGAAGCAGTCAGTCCAAGGCCCTCAGCCTGGCCCTTCATCCCACCCTGGGCACAGCAACGGCCCCCCCCCACCCTTGTGCGCTCCTACTGTCCGTTCCTCACGTGACAGTCATCAGCATTAACGCCCACCTGCTCACCTTTTCCAGTGGCTTCCCATGGCACCGGGGCAAACCCAGACCTTTCTCCACTGACACATGGCCCTGGGGCTTGGCCACAGCCTGCCCTGCTGCTCAGCTCCTGCCACTCCCCTCCTTGCTCCTGCCCCTTAGTCCCACGTGGTCTCCGAGCCCTGACTCAGGCCCGCCCTGTGCTGCCCTTCCCGACTCCATGTGTGGCTGGCTCCACCTCTTCAGGTTTCATCTCAAATGTCATCTGCTGAGATGGCCAGTGCGGCCATCCTGTGAGCCTGGACCCACCCCTGTCAACAGACTGTCCTCTCCCTCCTCGCAGTGTGAGCACTTTCAAAATCACGTGCTGGAGGCCACAGTCATTGGCCTCCACTTGACGTGAGCAGCCTGAGGTGGGGATGCATGCTCTCCACTTTTCACTGTGTTCCTGGTGCCTGGTGCTGGGGCACGGTGGGTGCTCAGTGGGTATGTGTCGAACCAGTGAATGAATGACTGGGTGAATGGGTGAATGAGTGCACAGGAAGGTCCCCAGAGCCTTGGTGCCTCCCTGAGCAGAGCCACGGGCTTGGATGGGGACCCAGCCCACTGGGATCTCAGGCAGGAGGCCCCACAGCCAGGGGGTGAGCCCTGGGACTAGCCTGGGTTTCCAGCTGAGATATCCACCCCAAGTCAGGGTGGTGGGACCCTGTTCTGTTACAACCAACTGCTGCATAAGTCCAGCCTCAGACCAGCAGCTGTCAGGATGAGGGTATACTTGTTACTAGCTGTGTTGTAAGAGGACCCAGCTAAGCAGGGTCACCCTTTGAGCAAGGCCACCAGGCACGAGTGGCCAGCCCAGGGACCTCCCTGCATCCTCCCTGCTGTCCCTGAGACCAGGGTAGGGAGGCTGGCCTTCACTGGGTGGGGCAGGTGTGTCCGGAAATTGGATTTCAATTGTCGTCAAGACCCGTTTGTCCCCTCAAAGGAAGGGGCAGGCATCCACACAGGTCCTCATCCCTCTAGAGAGGGTGCCAGCCACAGAAGGCAGAGGGGCACCAGGCCAGCCCCCCATTCCTAGTCTGGTGGGCAAATGCTGGCCCCCAGAGCTCTGGCCGGGGGGGTAACCTGATGGAGGAGCAGAGCGAGGTCCAGGGGGTGGGGCCTTACTGGAGACGGCAGGGTCAGCGTCGCCGACACAGTCACGTTGTCCTCCAGCTTCTGGAAGGCCCCGTAGGAGAAGGTGAACCTCTCCAGGAAGATGACCAGCACGGGGGGCAATGTCCGCAGGCAGAGCTCCTGCAAGGCCAGCAGGGAGCACGTGCTCACAGCCCGCACACGCACCACAACTGGCTGCCCTCTAAGCCGCACTGCTCTCAGCCTGGTCCTTCCAGCTGGACTTAGGCTGTGTCTGGGCCCAACTCAGGGCCTGCGGACGTGTCTGATGAGTGACTGACTGGGAAGGGCCGAGAAGGGCACAGATGGAGCTGAGGCCTTGGCCTGGGCAAGAGGGCACGTGAGGTTGGTGCCACTGTCCTGACCATGGTCAGGCGGAGACATTACAGTGATGGGGGCTCTTCCTTGAGACTCAGGACCCCTCTCAACACTGTGCCATGAGCTGCACACCCACCACAGTGCGGAAGAACTCACCGCAGGGGGGAGCAGGGACCCACGCCCCAGGGACGTGGGCTGGGCCTCCATGTGGAGCCCTGGCCAGCTTCTCCTCAGGCCCTCGGAGGCACTCAGGCCTTCACCTGCCACTGGCAGCTGGTTCTGGACACACATTGGGCTCCTACTGCATACACGACTCAGTTTGCACTGGGAGTGCACGCACATGCCCAGCTCTGCCCAGCGGCCTGGCCCCCACTCACCGTACAGACGTCCACTTTGAGGTCACATTTGTCGCAGTAGCACTGGCTGTCACCAATGACCTCATCCTTCTGAAACAGTGCCTTCACCGCCTGCTCCTGTGAGGGACAGGATGGCAGCTGGCTGGGGCCTGCACCACCCGCCTGGCCACCCCCTGGAGCCTGGTGGTCTGCAGGGGCGGTGGGCACCTCCCAAGGCCCTGGGCACTAGGACTACACCCCGAGGAGTGCCTGCTGTGCCCACCAGGTTAGCAGACGACCAAACCACACCCTCCCCCATGGGGTTGGAAGGGACCCCCAACAGGGAATCTGGGAGGCCCCGGTGCTGAAGCCAAAGGCCCAGCAAAGCTGGCCCTGGGGTCCAAGACACCCGAGAAGGCTGTTGTCCCACAGGGAGGGGCTGTGTCCCACAAGTAAAGGTTAGGGTTAGGGTGTCCCCTCACAGGAGCCCTGGTTGCAGTAGCATCTCCACCAGGCTGGGCCGCCTGGGAGAGTACTCGGCACAGGAAAAGGTGGGGTGTGTGTGGCAGGGGCTGGAAGCAATCGCGGCCTTACCACGGAGCACAGGGACCCCCCGGGAACCTTCAACACGGGCACCACGAGGAACAGCCGCGCTTCCTCCAGCCGCGTCTCGTCCCCACAGACCAGGCAGCGGATGACGTGCTCCGTGGTCATCTGGAAGAGCTGGAGAGCAGTGTCCGCCTGAGTCTGGGGCCAGCCGCTGGCTGTGGCCACACCGTGAGTGGGTGCAGTGGGCCCAGGGCTGCACGGATGGGGCACTGTCCCCATGTTCCTGCAGGTCGCCTGGCTCCCACCAGACCCCAGACCTCCAGGCCAGATGGAGCCCCTGCCTACTCCCCGTACTCCAAGCTGGTCTTGCCCCCATGGCAGTCTGTGTTGGACTACCGAACGACAGGACAACGCGGGGGGCCACTGGTCAGCCGGGCCCTCCCTCGCTTGCTCCCCTCAGGGCCAGCCCCCAGGTCCTGTCTCATGGGCCCTGTGTCCAGACAAGGCAGTGACTCTCTGTGCTCTAGGGAGGACCTGGCCAGCCCTGTGGGCTCTCAGCCCCTCCTTCCGGGCATGCTGTCCTGGGGCTGCTGGCTTCCCCACTCTGCCAGCACCCCACCTAGTCCGGAGCCCCTCCCCCAAGCTTGCCCTCTGACCTTCTCAGCAGTCACCTGTTCCAGGCTCCTCTCCCAACAGGTGAGGACCACCCCACCCCCACCATCTGCTGGCCCACTCAGCTCAAGCCTGCCTCCTGCTCCTCAAAGACTCTTCTCGTCCTTTCTCTCCAGGGTGCGGGTGTGGACTCCAGCCCCCACATTTTCCTGGGCCTGTTTCCTCACGGGGAGCCCGAGAGGCTCTCAGGGCCTGCGGTCCTGGGGTGGGCAAGTGGCACCCTCACTCCCAGGCGCCTGACCTCTCCCAGTTCCGCTCTCTCCGCCGCCATCCTGATCAGCAGAGTCTGGAAACATTCTAGGATGTCCCGCTGCTTGTACACTGTGCAGGGGAACACAGAGGGCACCAGCACATGGTCACCCCCTGCCCAGTCCCCCCACCATTCCATGCTCCTACCCTGCCTCTGGCCAGGGAGGAGCGGGCCTCCCGGGAAGGGGCAAGGAAGAGGTGAGAGAGGGGTCAAAGGTAACCCGGGCTCCCCCAGTCATAGTTCCCCACCCCTAGCGAGCTACGGGCTGGTGATGCTGCTCCCGGTCCTGCCCCTGGGGTCCTGAAGACTGGCCCCGATGGGGCATGGTGGTTAGAAGGGTGCCCAGGCAGGGGTCCGGGGTCCCAGCCCCCTTCAAGATATGTGCTCTCACCGTTTGTCAGCCCCAGGCAGTGGGTGATGGCGGTGGTCGTCACAGGCGCCGGGCCGGCCTGCAGGGCCACAAAGACCCTCTGCAGCTGAGTGACGAGGCTAGACTCCCCCAGGTCCTCACAGCTGCAGGGTTCACAAAGAGAAAGTGAGACCAGGGGCCCCCAGGCTCTGTCCCCACACCTGCCTCCTCCAGACCCAGCAAGGCCCAGTCTCCGCCCTCTGGCTCTCAGGGCCACACACTTCAATCACCCACCAAGGCGTCCCTTCTTCTCCAGGCTCCTCCCCACCCCACCCCCACGCCCAAGTCCAGAGCAGAGCCCAGAGGAGCTGCAGGGGAGGAGGGGAAGGCTGTAGGGACAGCAATTCCTGGCTGGGGGAGGGGGAGGGGGAGGGGAGGAAGGCTGCAGGGACAGCAATTCCTGGCTGGCTCCTGAGGGGCTGGGGGAGGGGGAGGGGAGGAAGCAGGGGTGGGGGTGAAGGGGGTGACGGGGAGTCGGCCTGGGAGCCAGTCCCCTGTGACCACCCCTGTACAGCTGCAGGGGCTGCCCCTCTGCTGACCCACAACCTCAGGTCTCCCAGGACTGCAGAGGCCGAGGGTACACAGAGAGAGCCAGCTTCAGCCCTGCCCCCGCAGGACCCCACAGAGCAGACGAGGTGGGCTGAGGCCCGGGCCAGCACACCTTCTCCTCCAGCCGCCCCCCTCCGGAGACCTGGCTCTGGGCAGCAGTGCCCACGACCTCTCAGGGTCACACCGGGGCTGGCCGGGCAGCAGGGCCCCTAGCCCGCTAGGCCCCCTCCCCCCAACCGGGTCAAACCTGAGGACGGCGTCTCGGAGCTCCTGTGTGAAGAAGAGGCACTGCAGGACACTGTTCAGGTAGCAGGTGGCACCCTGGTTGACTAGACCCAAGTATTCTGGGAGGTCCTTCACGGGAGTGGGCACAGCAGGGGGGATGGCTGATGGCTCAGGGCAGATGGCCGCAGCTGAATTACAGGGCAGAGGGTAGGGGACAGGGTGACTGTCAGGTGACCGGAGCCAGGGGGCGGGGACAGAGGGCCCGATGTTGGGGTCTTGGAGTCCGGAGGGACTACCAGGTGATGGCGTCTGGACCCTGAAAGGAGGGTTGGCTACTAGGGCCCAGGAATCCGCCAGATGACAAGAACCAGAGGCCAGAGCTGCTGGCCTTGGAGCCCTGGGACGCCTGGGTTGTTCCGGGGGCCAGGTCCGCGCGCGCCCCGCGGCCGAGAGAGGCTCCTTGGCTCCGGGCTCCCAGCGGCCAGGCTCCGGCCGATGCCGCGCGGTGACCCTGGCGCGGCACGGGCAGCAGCCCGTTTGCCGCATCTGAGACCCGAGCCTCCGCGGTGCCGAGTGGCGGGTGAGCGGGCGGGACCGCCGGCCGCTCCGCCCTCCCCGGGCCACTTACGCTCCGCGGCGCCGGGAGCGCGCTTCTCCCCGCGCTTCCTCCAGTAGACGAAGACGCCCCACACCACCAGGGCGCCGCCGCCCAAGACGCCCAGCACCAACAGCCGTCGGCCCCAGGTGCCCAGGCCCCGTAAGGGCCCCCAGCCCGGGAGCAGGGCGCGCGCGGGCCTGTCCCCAGGACTATCCATGCAAGCGACCTTGGGCACCGGCCTGCCTGCAGTGGCCTTCGTCCGCTTTCGGTTTCCTGGGGGGGGGCGTGGCTCGGGGCGAGGGCGGAGGGCCCTCAAGGCCTGATTGTTCCTCCTTGGCCCCGGGGGTCGCATCTGAACTGGACTCTGGGCCGGTGACAGCCAGGAACCTCACGAGTTGCCTATCCCCCCTTGAGTGGGAGGAAGATGAGGTTTGGTTCAGGGGGGCCCAACCCTCAGGGCCAAGACCAGGTCTCAGTCAGTCATTGGGGTCAGATTAGAAGAGGAAGCCTAGGGGGCCCTTCTACACCGCCCACCCTCCTGCAGGGCCCCCAGAGCCACACCTGGCGCCCAGCCCAGTGCTGCCTGGCGGCGCCTGAAGCCTCAGTTGCCCGCCCCATGTGCTGTGTGTGTGCAGGGTGTGTACAGCAGTGCCTACCAACTGCTTGCCAGCTGGTGCGGCCCTTCCAGGGCAGCGAGTGTCCTCTCTTAGAGATACCTGTCTGTCTGTCATCGAGCCCCGAGATGGAGACCAGGAGAAAGGGGAACTTCCCTTCTGGTCAAGCTGTTCCGGGCCAGACCCTTGGCTGAGGGGTGGAGCGAGGGGTCAGGCCTGGGCCAGGCCGTGTCCCCACTCCAGTGTGTGGGCTGTTTCGTGCCTGAAGAACTGGAGGGCTGTTGGATGGCTTTCCACTGCTGCCCCACCACACAACCATGCAGCCCCCAGGGCTCCTGGAAGTGAATGGGGTCGCCCTGGAGGCAGCCACAAACAAGGCTGGGGGCCTGGGTGCTGGAGGCTGGGTGGACAGAGCTGCTCTGGGAGCAGGCAGAGGCGGCAGGCTGGACACCAATACCTGGGGGGCAGGGGGATAACAGAACATGGGGAGTCCATGTGAACACGCAACCGCACGCTGCCTCCCCCCGCTGCCCACCTGAGAAGGGCCAGTGGGGCTCTCCCTCCCCACCCCTCCAGGGGTCCCCCCCCTCCCAGGAGAGGCGAGGCTCTAAGCTGAGAGGCTGACTCGCCCACCCAGCGGCCTGTCAGATTCTCCTCTCCCAGCAGAAACGTGAGGGGACCTGACCGATAGGAGAAATAAGCTTTGGTGTGAGCTCAAGGGTAACCGTTGGCATGTAATCCTGAATTTACCCAATCTCTCCCCCACTTACTTATGTAACAAGGCGGTGTGGTGAGAATGGAAAGTGAAAGAGGAACATGAAGCAGGCCAGTTTCCGGTCCTAGCTAATGCGCTGGTCAGACCTGTTGATGAAAACGTGTAGCCCCATCACTTCCACTAGGGGGCACTCTTCCAACAGCATTTTGCTTTTTGGGGCCAGTAATTATCACTTCCAACAGCATTTTGCTTTTTGGGGCCAGGGAAAACCTTATGAATAGCAAAGAAACACTGTTTGGTACATTACCGC
>NW_006921593.1:19446359-19463627 GCF_000298275.1 Orycteropus afer afer
TAAAAGAACTAACAGATCTGTCCTGGAGGAAGTGCAGCCAGAATGCTCCTTGGAAGCAAGAATGGCCAGACTTTGTCTCACCTACTTTGGTCATGTTGTAAGAAGGGACCATTCCCTGGAGAAGGATGTAAGGGCATCATGCTTGGTAAAGTGGAGGGTCACTGAAGAAGGGGAGGCCCTCAACAAGACGGATCGACACAGTGGCTGCAGTGAGGGGCTCAGGCATAACAAGGATGGTGAGGTTGGTGCAGGACCGGGCAGTGTTTCATTCTGTTGTACACGGGGTCGCCATGAACCAGAGCTGACTCGACGCACCTAAAAATAACAAGTTTTATCCCAAAAAAATGAAAGCGTTGTGAACAGTGAACTGACGTGCTTCCCACTGGTGCGGGTTCCCAGTGGCGCAGGCTCCCGTCGGCGTGAGTGGTCTGTTGTGTCAGCCAGCAGATGTCCAGACCCTGGGACCGGTTCCTATGGGGAGGGATTCCTGCCCTTGGAAGAAGGACCTGGGTGCCAGCACTGGGTCTGAATTGGAGTCATCCCCCATGAGCTCACCGTCCACAGGATCCCCTGAGGACCCCTGACTGCTCCCTGCCCAGTCTTTAGGCCCCTAAACTTCTACAACATTCCCCCTGTCGTCTGATGGGCAGGGGGCCTCCGGCAAGAAAGGATAGGCCAGGGCCCCCACAGGGTTAGGCTCCAAGCAGAGTCATTGGGCTCCTCAAGTTGGGCTTCCTGCAGGGGTTTCAACCCCCTCCCTGGAGTGTCCAGACCTCGGTTTCACACTGGAGCCACTGAAGACAGACGGCTCCTGGGCCCTGCTGTGTGCTCCTGGGCTCTGCCGGCCCCTCTCTCCCTCCCTGGGCCTCAGTCCCCTCATCTGCCCAGGGAAGGTGGTAGACAGAAGCAGGCCCCCTGGTGGGAAGGTGGCTATGGGGAGGAGTGAGGTCTTGGTGCCTGCCAGAATCTTCCGGAACCTGCCAGACCACGCTCAGCTGGGAGGATGCCGCCTCTGCAGGCTCGGAGTCCACGTTAAATGCGCTGTGACTCATCCGAGGGTGTCCGGAGACAGCGGACTGGTGATGCTGCTGGCAGGGCTGCCTGACTCGGAGGGAGGCAGGGCTGGGGCCATGGCCACTCTGTGCAGTGACCCCTGGTAGCCCCCCAAGGACCCTTTGTGACTGTCCCAGTGATGAATGGCTCAGCCCCTGTCCCCTGTGGGGCTGGGGTCACTGACATCCCCCTGAAGTCATTCATACTAGCTTTGCTGTCAGGCTTTTCTGCATCTGGGAGCTGCCTACAGGGATGGGGGTGGTGAAGGGAGGAAGGGAGAGAATGAGGGAGGGAGGGAGGAAACTCTGAGGAGGGGTCCTGCCTCCTCTTGAGGGGTAGGGGCGGGGATTGGCAGGAGGCAGCAGTGAGGTGGGTGGGCAGGGCTGCTGCTGGACCAGCCAGCCTGGCACTGGGGGTGGGGGGATGCTCTCTCTCAGGGATCGCACCTGGCCGGGCTGGGACAGTGGGGCCACGTTCACTGCTTCTGCCCTGGCCCTCTGTGGTGTTGCACCCTAAGGTCATGGGGCACTGATGGCCAGAGCCTTGGAGACCATAGCCTGGGGGGGGTGGTGTGCATCCTTGCAACTGGATGGGGCCGACTCTGGGTAGACAGAAACAAAGCACATCTGGGGAAGGTGGGCAGCGTCTGGAGTGCCTGGCCCATCTGGAGAGCCTGCGCCATGCTGTCCCAGCCAGGGAGGGCCCAGGTGGGCGTCCACGGGCCAGGCACTCCATCACAATGGTCACTGTCCTCCGCTCCAAGTCCACCCCGTCCTGGGTCTGGAGGGAGCACAGGACGGACCTCACTCCTGGACTCTGGCTGCGGCCCCTTCTGCAGGTTTGGGGTCGGGAGGGGCCGCCGTGGAGCCCCTGTGCATCCGTGGGAGGGCCCAGGCTCTGGCCCGGCTGCCCCCTGCATGGGTGGGGCGGTGGCTGCCCACCTCGCCCCAGGGGGCCACAGTGCAGGGGTGCAGACTGGGGCTGGGCCGGAGCCCGACCGGGCAGTGAGTTAGTCAGATGCCCTAAGGAGCCTCTTTGAAGGGGGTTGGCCCATCTCCAGCCCAGGAGGATGCCAGGCCTGGGGGCGGGGCTGCTGTGGGGCCGCAGGTGAGGGCCCACCTGTGGGTTCCCAGGTGCCCTGGCCCAGGTGGGCGCTCCCACGCTGCTCTGCCTCAAGGCTGTTGGGAGGCCTCGGGTGGCCCCTTCCCAGGCCGCTGCCCAGCACAGCTCCTCCGCAGCCTGATGTCTGCCCTGAACGTGTCCCTGGCCTTTTTCCTGGGGACCTTCACCCTCTGCGAGGCGGCCAGGAGGGCGTGTAGGCTCCTGCTCCCAGCGGGCGCCTACGCCAGCTTCGCCCGGGAGGCAGTGGGGGCTGTCCAGCTGGCAGCCTGCTGCCTGGAGCTGAGGGTGCTGGTGGAGCTGGGCCCGTGGGCCGCGGGCCTGGGCGCCGACCTGCTGCTGACGCTTCTCTTCCTCCTCTTCCTGGGGCATGGCGCGTCCCTGGACGGGGCCTCGGCCAACCCCACCGTGGCTCTGCAGGACCTCCTCCTGGCCGAGGCCACCGTGCCCGGCACGCTGCTGAAGCTGGCGGCTCAGGCGCTGGGCATGGCGGCGGCCTGCGTGCTGGCCCGGCGCTGCTGGTCCTGGGAGCTCAGCTCTCTGCACGTCTTCCAGAACCTTCTGGCCCCGGACTGCAGCTCGGCCCTGCGCACATCTGTGCCCCACGGTGCCCTGGTGGAGGCCTCCTGTGCCTTCGCCTTCCACCTGACCCTGCTCCGGTTCCGCCACAGCCCTCCCGTCCACAGGGTGCCGGCCGTGGCTCTGCTGGTCACTGTCCTGGCCTACACAGGTGAGCCGGCCCCTCCGGACCACAGGGCTGCCGTGCACAGCCTGTGCAACCTGTGCAGGGCGCTGCCAGCCAGCGGGCAGGGCAGCCCCCACTGGGGCTCCGGGTGGATGGGACGGGGGGTGGAGGGAGGCTGAGGCCCTGGCCCAGACCATTCTTCCAGGCTGTGTCCTCACAGCTCCAAGTTGCACCCACCTCTCCAGGAGAGCTCTCACCTGGGCAGATGGACAGGTGGGTGCCGGGAGTCTTCAGGGACTGTGAGGGCTCTAGCAGCCCAGCCTCCTCCAGCTCCCAGAAGGGGTGGAGAGCAGGGCCTCCAAGAGAGTCTCCCACGGAGGGAGGAACGCGGGGCCTCGACCAGCCACCAATGTGGAGCAAAGCCTCCTAGGAGGATGTGGACCAATTAGGGAGTACTGCCCGCACCCGGGTGCTGGGGTGCAGCAGGGAGGGAGTCACGGAGGCCAGAGCCTTCCAGAAGCTTCCGTTCTAGGCTGGTCAGGGCATTGGCATTGGTCAAGGAGTGAAAACCAGCCCCACAGTTGCCCTTGGTGGGCAGTGCCCGGGAGCAGCCTCAATGGTAACCACCACAGCGGCTGGAGCACAAAGGCCCTAGAGCAACAGGAGCACCGTGCAGATGGTAAACTGAGGCACGGCGGACCACGGCCACAGGACAGGGCTCTGTGGCCAGACTGACCGGACTCCTCTCTGGGGGGTCCTGAGGAGAGAAGAGGCTGGGGGAGATGAGACCCTGACAGGCACCAGGCATCCCTGGCAAGCCCCCACTGCCCCCTGAGCCTGTGACCTTTGGCCTTGGCTGACCTGCCCCGGCCTCGTGTCCCCCTCAGTGAGGCAGGGACAGATCTGGGGGACCTAGCCCATGCAGCTGCACATGGGATGCGTTTCTGGTTTCACTCCCGGCTGCATCGGGCCTGTCCGGCTTCCCCTGCAGCTGGGCCCTTCACATCTGCCTTCTTCAACCCCACGCTGGCCTCCGCCATCACCTTCCGCTGCTCGGGGCACACCTTGCTGGAGTACGCCCAGGTGTACTGGCTGGGCCCTCTGACAGGTAAGGCAGAGAGGGCCCGGGCTCCCTCTGCAGACCTCATCCGATGGCCCCGCCCAGAGGGCCAGGGAAGCGGGGGTGGGGGCGGGGCGGGGGATGGGCCCTAGCTACTGGTCCACGGAGACCTCGAGCAGCCTCAGCCTCCTCCCCCTCAGCAAGCCGGCTCGCGGCCGTGCCAGCAGCACCCCTGCTACCTGGAGCTGCTGGAGCTGGGTGCTCCGCGGGAGGCTGCGGTCCGTCCCACACGTTAGGCCCTAAAGGCCCCACCACACCCTGAGTCCGCCCCTGCCCCACGTGCGCCAGGCTGCAGTCCGGGTCCACCCCGGACCCCAGCCTCCTCCTCTGCAGCCCCATACCCACCCTTGCCCTGCACACAAGCCCCCCACCCTGGGATGGCACCTGCACCTCTGGGAGCTGGTGGGGCAGCTGTGCAGGGGCTGGAGCCGTCCCCGGAGCAGGTCTGGGGCCGGCAGGCTGCCCCTGTGTGCCCTCCCCCCAGGGAGCACCACCTAACACTGAGGAGAGGCCCTGGGGGCCGTGGCTGAGAACCAGACAGGAGCAGCCCAGCCACGACAGGCCTGCGGCCCCACTGACTGGGAGGCAGCGTGGACAGTGGTGGACCTCAGGCTGGAGGCTGTGTCTCTGGGAGGTGGTGTGGATGGTGGTAGACCCCAGGCTGGGGGCGCATCTCACAGGTGCGTCTCTTGCAGGGATGGTCCTGGCTGTCCTCCTGTACCACGGGAACCTCCCCCGGCTTTTCCAGAGGAACCTGCTCTACAGTCAGAAAAGCAAGTATCGAACCCCCAGAGGGAAGCCAGCCTCAGGGCCTGGGCACCCCCAGACTCCCACACAGGGACGGAGTGCGCCAGGGCAGCCTGTGCGTCCCAGCTGACTCTGTGAGCACCACGTGGGCAGCACCTGGAGCCGTGAGACCCCCAAGTCAAGGGGGCTGACCTCACTCCCCAAACACCATTTGTCAATAAACTGCTTGTAAGTAAACCATTCCCAAGACCACCTGTCTCCCTGGGCCTGACAGAAGCTTGCGGAAGGGTAGGCAAGGAGAGAGTCCCCAGAGGAGGGGCACCTTCTCCTTCCCACTGGGCCTGTTTCAGACTCTTAGAGAATAAGAGTGAAACATAAGACCTGGGAGGACAGGGGAGAGGACCAGGTGGGGTCAGCTGCTACTAGAAGGCTCCATGACAGCTCCTGGCTGCCGTGGTCGGGCCGCAGCAGACACACACGCAGCCCAGGGGTCTCGCTGGTGCTACTGGTATCGGCACGTGAAGGGTGGGGCAGCCAATCCCACCGCCCCCAGCACTGACCTCAGGACAGCCCGCTGCTCCAAACCAGGCAAGCTGTCCTCATGCTGGGGCCCAAGGCCATTCCTCCCCGAGAACAGTGCTGACCTGGAATCTTCCACCCAAGAGGACACAGATGTCTTAGCCGTGGCTCCCGAAGCCCTGTCCGCTGAGCCCCAGGCCCCACGCCATCCTCAGCTGAGAGCAGCCCCTGGCCCGGTGCCCCGTGGGGGAAGGCTGGAGAGGAGAAGCGAAGGAGAGACGCTGGCGGGCGTCTCCTGGACGCGCTGGCCCGGGGCACATCTGCACAGGGTTCCCTGCTGGGGAGAGGAAGAGCCCCTGCCCCTTCTCCGGTAGCCCCTCTCCCCACTGAAGGCCGCCCCCGGCCTGGCAGGGGGCCGCCCTGTCTGCAGCCCTGGCCTCCCCCACCTCTTGGTCTGACCACCCTGGGGACGGTACCTCAGTTCGGGGTTCCAAGGCCCACGCTTGCCAGGGCCCCCACTTCAGGAGGAGGTGTCCCCCGCCAGCTCCTGCTCTCTCTTTGTGGTCACCCAGTCCTCCAGACTCACCTCCACATGGCCCAGTTTGCACAGCAGGGCACAGCAGCCCCCTCCTCCCTCCCTCTGCAGAGCCAGGATGGCCCAGGAGCACTGGGGACAGCCATTGTTGTCACCATGGTCCCTGGGACTGAGGGAGTGTGGACCAGGAGCCATGAAGGGTGTGGAGGGCTTCCTGGATGCTATGGCCTTTGAGGGTGTGAGGGCATGAACTCTGCCCTCAGAGGAAGAGGCAAGTGGAACTGGACCTGGGAAGATCTATTCAGGATGGAGAGGTCCATGAAGGGGAAGGGAGGAGGGGCCGGGAGGGGTGAGGGCAGGGGAGTTGGGGAGTGGAGTGTAGAGTGAGGGGCCGAAATGGGGGCGGGGTGTGAGGGTGGGGCCTGGAGGAGTGAGGAAGGGAGCGCTGGGCCCAGAAAAGGACACAATAAGCAGCCGAATCAGCCCAGTGCACTGGGCTTTGGAGCCGGTGGTGTGGAGGGCTGGTGGGGCTCACGGGGTCTGCCCTTGCCTACTTGCAGGAGAGGCAGGCCGGCTTCATGGGCGTGGGACCCTGGTCACTCAGAAGGGCCCCAGTATCAAGGGCTCAGAACGGTTGTGGCAAGGAGGGCAGCCTTAGCACTCGAGGTGGGGGGCTAGCTGGCCCATCCAGCCCACAGTCCGTCCTTGGGCCACTGCACAGGTTCTAGTTCTTCAGGCTGAGCACCGGGACGGGAACTTCCAGGCTCAGATAGTAACCTCCATTAGTAAAAAACAAGGGAAACCCACTGCCGGGGACTCAAACCTGACCCACAGCGCCCCTAGAGGACAGAGTGGAACTGCCCCACAGAGTTTCCAAGGCTGTCAATCTTCACTGAAGCAAAGCCCAAACCACACCCACTGCCATGGAGTCAATTCCGACCCACAGCGCCCCTAGACAGAGTGGAACTGCCCACAGGGTTCTGTGATCTTTACGGAAGCAGGCTGCCTCATCTTTCTCCCTCAGAACCTTCTTCAATAAGTGAGGACAGATGGAACCGTACATGTGCACTTTGCAGTCAAGTGTTTTGGGAAGTAGGACTATTCAGTTCAGAATCTCTTCTTTTGAAAATTCTTGTGGAATTTCAAAGCCACTATCACGAGGTTTGCTAGAATTCAGTTTTAAAATCTTCACATTCAATGAAAGGTAAAATAACTTTCACATGAAGCTTTGGATGAAGCAATTATTAATGTGGAAGATGAATTTAAAATGACGTTTTCCTTGCAGTGGAAGATACAGAGACACAATGTATAAAGAGACGTTTGGATTTAGACGCCGTCCCTAAGCCACTCTCCCTTCTGTGACAGTTCCCCACCAGCCGTAGGCTGTGTCAGAGGGTCGTCACCACTTACAGATCTAAGGAAACTCAGCCCCGCACCACCAGAGGGGGTGAGGCCTGGGATCTTTCTAGAAAGTTTCCCCAAAAGCGCAGCCAGGTCTAGCTGTGTCCTAAAATTGGCATTTCCAGATTGTGTCGGGAATGTGCCTGATGTGGTCACAGCCTGGAAGATGCTCTCAAAGCTCCTGTCCCGGCCGTGTCTGCAGAGGGAGCCTTCCCCAAACTAAATAATTCAAGACTACGGGCGCCCTTGCGTTTGCCACGTGCAACTGGCATTGCTCATGGTGACTCGCTCGGGAACTACAATGCTGACTGCAAGTGCTGACAGTCTCCATTCTGCAGAAAAGGACACGAGAAAACCTGATCGGCCCGTTCCGTCATGATAAAGAGTCATTGCTGATTGTTGATCAGCTCATGGGGCAACCGCACGTGACCCGGGACTGGACGGGGGGCAACGGCACCCAACCCAGGGCGGGTCTCTCATTTCTGAGTTTAGGTTATGACGGCTGTATCACCAAGGTTTCTTGGTGACAAAATACCTTTACAGCAAAAAGCCTCCTAGTTTTCTACCTTCAGTGGCAACTTTTCCTGCTGTTTTGTTTTTTAATTATGACTTGAGTGAAAACTGACGGCAATTTCCTTTTCCATTCAACGAGCTGTGCCCCTTCTGTTGTGGGGCACTCTGCAGTCCCCACGGAGCAACACTGCTCTTCCGAGTTTCCAGTTTGCACCGGTCCCGACAGGGATGCACGTGCCCGGTGGGGGGCTTTGCTCCAGGGCTCACCCTCCCCGGGTCCTGGAGAGCCGCAGCGCCTTCTCCGGGAACTGGCGTAGGTAGAGACGGCGGCCAAACTGCAGCTCAGGGGTGGCCAGGCCACGACAGGTGCGCTCCGTGGCCGGGGCCAGGCCAGGCTTCAGCTCGTAGCCCAGGATGGGCGCCAGGCCGTGGTCCAGGGGTGCCAGCTGTGGGTCCCGCACGGCGCCAGGCATGGCACCCAGCCCGTGCGGGAGGCAGGTATGAGCCAGCTCCTCCCGCCTCCGCTGCAGCGCGGACACCTCTCGCTGCAGGCGTCCGGCCCCCAGGGCGCGCAGCCGCTCCCACAAGGTACGGTTGAAGTACTGGTAGAGGGCCCAGTCAAGCCCGTTCCAGGCGCGGGCCCTGCTCTCGGTGCTGGGGTCCAGCGGCTCACGGGCGTAGGCAGCACGCTGGTTGCTGGGGAAGGCCACCACGTCGTCCAGCTCCCAGCACAGCACGTCCTGCAGCAGCACGAGGGACTCGTCCCAGTGCTCGGCAATCAACACCAGGTGAAAGCGCTCGGCCACGGCCCGCACCATCCGGGCCGTGTGCTGGCGGGTGGGCCTCGCGTTGTGGTCGAAGCCCAGGTCGAAGGCCATGAGGTTCCGGCCGTAGTGGCTGTCGGGCTGCAGCGGGTCGTAGAAGGTGCCGGTGTGCTCCAGGAAGTGGCCCACGCTCTGGGCACGGGCGAAGGGCGACGCGGCCTTGTAGTAGGAGAAGGCCGACTCGAGCAGGTAGGCAGGGTCACGCAGGATGGTGAGGTAGAAGGTGTCGCTGGGCATGACACGCTGCACCTGGAGGGGAGGACGCAGGTGCTGGGCTCAGGGGCCGGCGGCTCCGGGTCAGCCCCAGGGGCTTCCTCTCCTTCCTGAATTCGGACCCCCGGCCTCGGCTGAGCGGCCCCACACCCAGAGTCCCCGAGGGGGCTGAGGCCGCCTTCACCACCCGCCCAGCCAGTCGTCCCCAGACAGGACAGCTACCCCACAGGCCCTTCTGGAAGGGAAACGTCAGCCCCTGACTCTGCCTGGCCTAGAGGCCGCAGGCCACCCTGCCCCCAGTGGCCAGGCACTCTCTCCAGGGCAGAGGGGGCAGGGTGCTCGCCCAGGTCCCCTGGGGTCTCCTGTGCAGAGGCTCCGGGCAGCCGCATCGGGCAGTGTACCGCCCCCTCAGGCCCCGGACTCACCTCCGTGGGCTGGAACCGAAGGTGTTGGCACAGGATGTCGAAGCCCAGGCTGCCGTCGAAGCCCTCAACGTGGCTGGCCGAGAAGTAGCTCGGGTAGGAGAAGTGGGGGGCACCGTTGGCGGGCAGCGCGAACGTGAGGCCACGCTTCTCCCCAAAGCGGAACAGGATGTTGGCGACCGTGCTGCTGGCGCACTTATGCACCTTCAGGAAGAACAGGTGGGTCCGGGGCACGCAGCTGGACGCTCGGGAGGAAGCCGGGGGCCCGGGTGGGGGGGCCGGGAGTGACGCCCCAGGGCCCCCGGGGCTCCGAGCCTGCCCCCTCACGGAGGCTGCTTCTGCCCTGGGCTCCAAGGCCTCCTCGAGCTGCCCCCATGACAGGCTCTGGGCACTTCCTGCCTGAATGATGGGCATGTGGCCCAGGGCCTGGTCTGGGCCCCCTTCTGACCCTCTCGAGCCTGGGAGGGGGCTCCGTGGGGTTGCTCTCAGCCGAGTTCCAAGACCCCCTGGGGGACGTGGTCCAGACCCCAGCTCACCCCCAGCAGGGGGCGGGGAGGCCTGGTTCCCAAAAAGATCCTCGAGGTCACGGTCCACTGTGAGGTGGGCAGGTCCTGGCCAGGAGGGAGCCTGCCCCAGGAGCCCCATCTCTCTGTCCATGGGCCGCTGCTGGGTGGGCTGACGGTCCGCGGGAGGCCCTGGGATGCGGTGAGGAGCCTCCGTGGGGATGTTCAAAAGCCCCTGGTTGTCCCTGCCCAGCCGGGCAGGAGGGGTGCCCCGCATCCCGGGGAGCTGTCGATGTCTGTGTGTCTGCTGGGGGGTGAGCAGACCTCTGTGCTGTCGGTCCCTAAGCAAAACAAAACAACCTAGCTTGTTGCCATCCAGTCTTTTCAGCTCACAGCGACCCCTCCTGGGGCTTCTGAGGCGGTATCACTACGGAAGTAGATTGCCCAACCTTCCTTCCGAGGAGTGGCTGGAGGGTTTGAGCCGCCAGCCTTCTGGTTAGCAGTCAGGTGCCTTAGGCACTAGCCACCAGAGCTCCAGGTCCCTAGGCAAAGGGGCAGAATTGGTCCTCAGAGCCAGGTCTGGTCTCCTCTCTCCAGATCCTCCCGAGCTTGGGGCTGCCCCAACACTGCCCTGCCTGCCACACTGGCCCTTCTGGGACTGGAGAAGTGTGCGTGCTGGGGTCTGTGTGCCGGCTACCCTTGACCCCTGGGTCCATGTGGCCATGTCCAGTGAGACAAAGAGAGGGAAACTGTCCCAGTGGAACTGGCAGGGAGCCTGGGTGATGGAAACCGCAGTGTGAACCTGGCCTGTGGGGCCGCCTCAGGGGACTAACCAAGACGTTCAGTGAAGCCAGTGGACAGAGATGACAAGGCCGCCCTGGGCCTCCAGACTAAAGGGCGCGTTTCTCCTGGTCTCTCACGAAGGAGAGAAGAGCGGGTGCCTCAGGCTGCCTGTGACAGCAACCTACGTCAACGTGCTCAGCCGTGGAGTGGTGACAGGGTGTCCAGAGCAGATGCACGGCCAGGGGTGGGGCTGCCCAGGCGTGTGCCCCCGGGAGGAGCAGCCCCAGCAATGCAGCAAATGCAGACCCCGGCCTGCAGCTCGCGATACCCGCAGAGGCCACGGAGCTGTGCAGAGTGGGGAGGCCACAGGGACACCGTCAGGTGCTCACCTGCACAGCACGGTCCTCCAGAACCAGTTGTCATTGGAGTGGACTGGCCTGACCCGCACTGCCCCGGGTGCCCACGCCACCCTGTGCTGGGGCCTGTCTGGCTGTGGCTGGGCCGGCTATGCACCAGGGGACCCTGCCGGGCTGTGTCCATCGCAGGCCTAGGCAGCAGGCAGCAGTGAGCCATCTGCTCCTCTGGAGACAGATGGGAACCCTTGGAGGAACGTCTCCAGTGGGCACAGAGGCTCAGGAGCCGTCTCAGGGCAAGGCATCTGGGTCCCCGTGGCTAGGAGCCTCCGTGAGGACGGGCATCAGGCATAGCGGTTTCTCCGCAGATCTCAGAGGAAGAGGCCCGGCAGGACTCACCCTTCCTCCTGCCACTCCCGCTCCTTCCTGGGACCGACCTCCCTCCACTGGCCTTCCTGTCCCCCTCCCGGGGCCCTGCCTTGGGCTGCCGGGTGACCAGAGCCCACAGACAGGAGCACAAGGGGCCCTTACCTCCAGAGGAGGCCGCTCCCCACAAGCTGGAGGGCCACAAGGAGGGTGCTGACCACAGACAGGAGAAGCCACACTCGGCCCAGGGGGCTCCGGGGCCCTAGCTGCACCCTTCAGAGAGACCAATGTCGAGACGTCAGACCCTTGTACTCAGAGCTGGCCCCTCAGACGCCCAGGCAGACTCTGCAGACCCAGACCTCTGTCCCCAGCCGCTGGGCTAGAGACAGTGGGAGGGACCTGGGCCCCAGATGCGCCACCCTCTTCCTCCAATGTTGCTCCCATACACAGCCCTGGGCTGCCCCTTGGAGAGGACCACCCCACAACACACACACACACCCTGGCCGGCTGCCCAGGAGGACCTGCCCTCTCTGTGGAGCTGCAGGCCGGGGCCATCTCGCTCCACGCAGGTCAGCAACACAGCCATGTTTTCCTTGGACTCAGAAGCCAGGTGGGGCCAAAAGGGAGCCTGAGAACCTGGCGGATCCCATTAAGCGGACCTAGTCGGCTGTGCCCTCTAAGCCTACCTAAAACGGCTGCTGCCCTTAGCAGGGAGCCGTGGGTCTCAGAGCCAGGCCCCGGGAGAAGTCCTGGAGACCTCGTGGCTGGGAGAGGGAAGGGCTGGCCTTGTCCCCAGGAAGAAGTCCTGAGCCTGCACCCAGTGCGGTGGGAGGGGCTCCAGGGAGGCCCCGTCTGTGCTCCCCAAGAGCAGGATGGGGGCAGGGAAGGTGAGGGCCCCCACCCACCCCTTCTCTGTCATGTGCCTGGGGCCTGTGTTTGCCTCGAGGGACTGAGCTGGAGGGGCTGGCCTCCCATGGGGTCCCAGAGGGAAGGAGGCCATGTGTAGGAATAACTGAGGGGGCCTCGGGTCTGGGGAAACGGGACCCTGCCCTGACAGCCCCAATGGGCACACTCCACGGCCAGCCCTCGGTCAGGCCCTGTGCTGACCACACCCTGCCTGGACCCCCTCCCTCCTGGCCGCCTCCTCCCGTTGCCCAGAGCCCCTCCATACTCAGCAGGCCCTCCCTCCCCCACTTGCCTGGGCAGCCCCTGCTGGTCCTTCTCTGCCCACTGCACAGGGCGCTCAGCCGACCCTGCTCTCACGTCCGCCAACCAGTGTGCCCCCCCGCCTGATCCCACATCTCAGAACCACATCCAGCTGCCTCCTTGACATGCTGTCCTGTCAGAGCCTGTCTCTGCACCCTAGCTGAGCCCAGAGCCCCCATATGTTCCCACCTGCCTACATCCCCTCTTATAGCTGGCTCAGGGAACTCCGATCCTAGTGCCTAGCCGGACACGTGAAACACTTCTACTCCCCATCACCCCAAGTCTCTCATCCCTCCTGTTCTAATACTGTCCCTCCTTCCACGTCACTGCACCCCACCCCTTCTTACCATCGGGTGCCCCACCCCAGACTGCCCCACCCCTGCATTTATGTACCCTCCTAACTGGCCACCACCCCCCAGTCTTGTCCCCTCTCATCCAGCCCCATGGTAAGTCAGAGCCCAAGTCTGACTGTGTGACCCGTCCCAGCCTGGGCACCAGGCAGGCACTGGTTTCACCTGGACGGGCTGTCCCTCCCCAGTGGGGCCCACACCTGCCCTGAGACCGCACCCTAATGTATGTCCTTCTCTGGACTCCTGGGGCTTTGTCCTCCAGCCAGAGCGAACACTAAATGGTGGAACAGGACGTGGGAGAGAGATCGGGAGCGTGAGTGCCTTCAAGGCCTGGCTGGTCCCCAGGACAGTGAGGAAGAGTGCTGGAGGGGGCGAGATGCCCCCCTGTGGGCACTGGGAGGGGAGGGGCAGGGGAAACGCCTGCCTCGGGCTCTGGGGGGGTTGAAACTCCTGCCTGTGGGCTCTGGGAGGTGAAACGCCCACCTGCAGCGCCTCCAACTTTGAAGTGGAAAAGCAAGCAAAGCTTAGAGTGCTCGGCCACCTGGGCAAACGCAGGGTTGTGGACTCACATCCATTAGGTCACCACCCGGGGACACCTGCCACCCTGGGGGACAGCTGCCACCTGGAGGGGAGACCTGCTACCCCAGGGAGGGAAACCTGCCACCCAGGGGCCTGCCACCCAGGGGGACACCTATCGCCCCCGGGGGGACACCTGCCCACCCAGGAAACACCTGCCTGCCCAGGTGAGGCTTTCATGATGACAGTCACTTTGATTTAAAGGACCAGCAGACCACTCATCAGGGGCCATGGGCTCTGCCTCCTCCTGGGAGCACTGGTTGGTCCCCCAAGACTCAGTTTTCTCTTGTGCCCACTGTGCACAGAGCAGGGCAGGAAGGAACCCAGGGATGGGGGCAACCGAGAGATGACAAAGTGCCAGACACCCTGAGACTTTGAGGACCTTCAGGCAGAAAGGATGGCGTGGCAGGAATGTCCTCATCCCCACGGTGGGCGGCAGGGTGGGGAGCCCTGCTCAGAGCCTGCTGGGGGTACCACGGGGTACCCCGGTCTCCAGGCAGCAGCTCAGGGGCGAGAGAACCTGCTGGGGGTGGCCCTCCGCTTGGCCACAGTGCAGGAGCTGGGGAGAAGCCCGGGCCCCGCTAAGGCCCTCAGGCAGGGCCCCAGGAATTTCTCTGCCCCTCTCAGCAGCCCACGCCGCCCGGGCCCCGCTAAGGCCCTCAGGCAGGGCCCCAGGAATTTCTCTGCCCCCTCTCAGCAGCCGACGCCACCTTCAGAGCCGGGTGAAGACAGGAGGGCATGCGGAGCTGCGTGAAGTGTCTGTCGACCCTCAGCACAGGCTTGTGCAGGGGTCCTGGGGCGCAGCTGGGAGGGGGGCTGTCCCACTCACCTGAGTGCACCCATGCTGGCCCGGCCGGCGGCAGGCCCACATTTGTTCTATGGCTCCTCTGGCCGACCTCCCCGCCCACTGACCCCTCCTGGCCCAGCATTCCCCGCCCCTGCTCGTGGGCCTGAGCCAGGCAGGGGCGGGGGGTTCTTGGCCTTTCCCCACCCCACCTCTCCCCATTGCTGCGACTGCTGGCCCCTCCTGCCCCTGCCCCACCTGTGGGACCTCCCACCACTGCCTCTTTCCCTGAAGACCCCCATCCCTTGCCAGCCCTAGCAGATCCCTCCCTCTGATCCTGACTCCACCCCAGAACCCCAGCCCTCCAATCCGCCCTCTCTCCCCTAACTCTGGCCCCTCTGCCCCACAGCCTCCCCACCATGGCCCCCCACCCCTGCCTTCCTCTCCTGTCGCCGCAGCCTGAGCCCTCTGGCCCGTCTCTAGCTCTCAGTCCTTCCCCCACCTCCAGCCTCTCCCTCAACCCCCAGCTTCCTTGTCTTCCCCTCCCCTCAGTGCCCCCCCCCCAGCCCTGAGCATTTTCAAGTCAGCTGAGTAAATACTCGGGGTGTGAAGCTGGATCTTAAGATAAAAAAATTCCCTGTTTGAGAAACACCAGCCTGTCTCCCACACCGGCTGCACCACTCTGTCCACCCCCAGCCATGGAGCTTGGTAAGAGCCTAGTTAGCTTTGAGAAACACCAGCCTGTCTCCCACACTGGCTACACCACTCTGTCTGCCCCCAGTCATGTTGTTGTTGTTGTTATGTGCCGTCGAGTCAGACCTGACTCATAGCGACCCCTCCTTGAATTTCTGAGGCAGTATCACTATGGAAGTAGATTGCCCCATCTTCCTTCCAAAGAGTGGCTGGTGGGTTTGAACCGCCAGCCTTCTGGTTAGTAGTCAAGTGCCTTAGGCACTACGCTCCCAGAGCTCCTACCCCCAGCCATAGAGCTTGGTAAGCCTGGTTTAGCTTTGAGAAACGCCAGCCTGTCTCCCACACTGGCTGCACCACCTTGTCCCCTCGGCCGTGGAGGAGAGTTTCTGTGGCTCCATAGCCTCACCAGCATTTGATGATGTCAGGGTTTTGGGTTTTAGCCAGTGTAGTAGGCGTGTAAGGATCCCTGCTGGTGTAGCGATGAACCCCTCAGCTGCTAACTGACAGGTCTGACCCACCAGCTGCTCCGTGGCAGAAAGATGAGGCAGCCTGCTTCTGTAATGATGACGGCCTTGGAAAGTTTGTGGGCCGATTCTAAGCCGCCCTACAGGTTGCTGTGAGCCTGAATCTTATTGCTCTTTTAATTTGCAATTCCCTTTCTCCTGTGGGCTACCCTGAGTTGGCATCGGCTTGAGAGCGCCCAACCACAGCAATGATGACAAATATTGCTTAGCATTTTCTCACCGGTGTCCCTGCTCTCTGCATGCTCCTCTTCCGATCTCCTGCCCATTGTGGAACTGAATTGCTTTCTTGTTGCTGGTTTGAAAGCTTCTTTGGATGCAAGTTGTTTGTTGGAGATGCTTTGCTGGTATTTTTTTGCAGTCTGAGGCTTGTTTTACAGCCTAGAACTGCATTTGGACGGGGAGCGGCTAAAGGGAACGGAGGAAATGATGAAGGCAAGGAGCTGACCAGATGTCAAAGGGCAGCTCAGGAAGACACAGTAAAGTACGATAGTGAAGTGTGCAAAGACCTGGAGTTAGAAAACCAAAAGGGAAGAACATGCTCGGCATTTCTCAAGCTGAAAGAACTGAAGAAAAAACTCAAGCCTTGCAGTGCAATACTGAAGGATTCTATGGGCAAAATATTGACCAATACAGATAGCGTCAAAAGGAGATGGAAGGGATACAGAGTCACTGTACCAAAACGGATTGGTCAACGCTGAGCCATTTCAGGACGCAGTGTAGGATCACGAAGATGTGTCCCTTGCATCAATCAGCCCTGAGATATCAGAGGGGCAGCGTCTGCATGAGGGAAATCTGCCCGGACAGACACACAGAGAAGAGGACACAGGGACATGGTGGTCACGGGAGGAGGGGAGAGCTTTGCATGGTTGGGATTGTAATCTGGCTGTGAAACCAAATGCGCTTGGACTGTTGAGAGGAAAATGAATCTGCTTTGGAAATTTGCAACCAAACCACAATACAAAAATTTAAAAACAAAATAAAAAAGAATATGTAACAGAATTTTACCCCTGCCTTCAAAGACACATTTGAAAAATTAAAAAGACTGGTTAATAAAACAAATTCAAAGGAAAAGTCCAAGGTGCACTGAGGGAATTGGCAAAAAAGAAGGTTCTGGGAATTGGCAGAATATCCACTGAGATGTTCCAACAAACAGATGCAGCACAGGAGGCACTCACTCGTCCATTTGAAATTTGAAAAACAGCTGCCTGGCCAACTGATTGACCGGGCGACCTGCTTCCACAGCCTCGGAAACCTGGGGGGGTCGCTATGAGTCGAATGAACTCGACGGCACAGGTTTTTTTTTTTTTGCCAACGGATTGGAAGAGCTCCGTATTTGTGCCCATTCCAAACAAAGGTGATCAACAGAACATGGAAATTACTGAACAGTATCATTAATATTACACACAAGTAAAATATTGCTAAAGATAATTCAAAAATGGTTGTAATAGTATATTGACAGGGAAGTTCCAGAAATTCGAGCTGGATTCAGAAGAGGATGTGAAATGAGGGATGTCATTGCTGATGTCAGATGGATCTTGGCTGAAAACGAAGAATACCAGAAAGATGTTTATTTGTGTTTCATTGACTATGCAAAAGCATTCGATTGTGTGGATCATGATAAATTATGGATAACGTTGAGAAGAATGGGAATTCCAGAACACTTAATTATGCTCACAAGGAACCTGTATATAGACCAAAAGACAGTCATTTGAACACAATAAGAGGATAGAGTGTGGTTTAAAATCAGGAAAGGTGTGTGTCAGGGCTGTATCCTTCACCAAATTTATTTAATCTGCATGCTGAACAAATAATCCAAGAAGTTGGACTACATGAAGAAGAACATGGCATCAGGATTAGAGGAAGACTCATTAAGAACCTATGATACCATGGGAGAAGGAAGGGCTGCTTATGCACAGGGAGACAGCTCAGGGGGCAGGAGAGTATGGAGGGATGGACACTGGGAAGAGGTGGCTATGGGG
>NW_006921593.1:19463727-19468052 GCF_000298275.1 Orycteropus afer afer
AACAACAACAACAACAACATTCAACAGTGTATTGGGAGTCCTAGAAATAATGCAAGAAAGAGAAGTAAAATACATCTAAATTGTTAAGGAAGAAGTAAAATGATATCTATTTGCAAATAATATGATCTTAAATATAGAAGATCCCAGAAACTCAGCAAGAAAACAGAAAGATTCAGCATTGTGACAAGTTACAAGATAAACATACAAAAATCAGTCAGATTCCTCTACATCAACAAAGAGATCTCTGAAAAGAAAATAAAGAAAACAATACCATTTACAATAGCTACCCAAAAGATAAAATACTTAGGTATGTATCTTACCCAGGGACACAAAAGACTTATACAAAGAAAACTAAGAAACACTAAAAGATACTGAAAGAGACCTACATAAATGGAAGAGGATATCATGTTCAAGAATGGAAAGACTGAAAATTGTGAAAATGTTAACAGTACTCAGAGCAATCCATAGGTACTATGCAATCACAATCTAGATTCCATAAACATTTTTTTAAGGAGATAGAGAAACCAGTAACTAATTTTATATGGAACAGAAAGAGAGCTCAAATAAACAAAAACACTACTGAAGAAGAAAAATAAAGTAGGAAGTCTTACAATCCCCAATTTCAAAACCTACTATGTAGGCAAATATAGTCAAAACAGTCTGATAGTGGTACAATAGACACAAAGACCAAGGGAACATAATTAAGAGCCCAGGAATAGATTCCTCCACCTATGGAAAGCTGGTCTTTGACAAAGGACTGTAATCCATTAAATAGGGAAAAAGCAGTCTCTTTAAAAAGACAGTCAAAACTGGATATCCATTTGTAGAAAAATGAAGCAAGATCTGCCCCTGGCACCCTATACAAAAACTAACTCAAGATGGATCAAAGACCTAAATGTAAAAATTAACTATAAATATCATCAAAGAAAAAATAGGCACAAATTTAGGGACCCTAATTCATGGCAAAAGCAGACTATCAAACATAATAAAAAATGCACAAACAGCAGAAGATAAACTAGATGATTGGGACCTTCTAAAAATTAAATTCTTACGTGCATCAAAAGACATCTCTAAAATAGTAAAAAAAAAAAAAAAAGAAAAAAGAACCTATGAGACGCAGACAACACAACTTTGTTTCCTGAAAGTGAAGATGACTTGAAGCACTTAATGAAGATCAAAGACTACAGTCTACAGTATGGATTACACCTCAACATGAAACAAAAAAAGAAAGAAAATCCTCACAGCTGAACCAGTAAGCAACATCACCATAAATGAAGAAAAGATCAAAGTTGTTACGGATTTCATTTTCACTTGGATTCACAATCAACATCCATGGAAGCAGCAGTCACTAAATCAGACATCGTATTGCACTGGGCAAATCTGTTGCAAAAGGCCTCTTTAAAGTGCTGAAGAGCAAAGATGTCTCTTTGGCGACTAAGGTGTGCATGACCCAAGCCACAGTATTTTCAGTTGCCTCATATGCATGCGAAACCTGGACAATGAATAAAGAAGACTGAAGAAGAGTTGATGCTTTTGAGTTGTGACGTTGGTGGAGAATGCTGAAAGTACCATGGACCGCCAGAAGAACTAACAGATCTGTCCTGGAAGAAGTGCAGCCGGAATGCTCCTTGGAAGGGAGAATGGCCAGACTTTTTCTCACCTACTTCAGTCATGTTGTCAGAAGGGACCATTCCTTGGAGAAGGATGTCATGCTTGGTAAGGTGGAGGGACAACGAAGAAGGGGAAGGCCCTCAACAAGACGGACTGACACAGTGGCTGCAGCGATGGGCTCAGGTATAGCAGGGATTGTGGGGCTGGCACAGGACCGGGCAGGGTTTCGTTCTGTCATACACAGGGTCGCTGTGAGTCAGAGCCCACTCGATGGCACCTACCAACAACAACAACCTAACCTAAGCTCCTTGGGGTGCCCTGTGGGGAAGTGTTCTGGCTCCCCAGTTCTGCTCTAACTGAAATACCACAAATGAGTGGCTTGAACAAACAGGAGTTTATTCTCTTACAGCTCAGGAGGCTAGAGGTCTGAGTTCAAAGTGCCAGGCTCTAGGGGCTGTGTGAAAGCCCCTTGACCTTGGGCTTCAGCTCTGCCTCTTGTTCCTGGCCCACTGGATCTAGAAGAATCTCTTCACTCAGTCAGCTACTGGCTGCTGAGGCTGACAAGCCCAAGGTCGACAAATAAAATGGCACACTCCCGATGTTACCAAACCACATGGCAGGCCATTAATTCAAGTCCATTGTAAGCCCCCAGGTCAGCAGAGCATGGCAAGCCACTGAGCAATGACACGTGCAGGGTTCAACCGTGCCATAAACTAGAGACCATTCCCCAAGCTGTTTCTTGTATACGGGAAGCAGACCGTGTGCTCAAAGCACCTACTCAGCTGCTCCAACAGATTCCACCATGGAGTCAATTACTAATCTCACCATGGGGAATAACTACATTCAGCTGCCCAACCACTCAACCAGGCCCAGCCAAGTTAACACACAAACTTAACTACCACAGGAAGCAACCTTCACTTTCACCCAGAAGCAGCCCCAAGTGGGCCCAGAACACAGGTCACGGGTCAAAGCCACCACTTCCCGGGGGTCCTGTCCAGGGCAGAATCGTGACAGTGAACACTTCCAGGGCCCCTGACTCCTGATTCCCAACCTCGGTCTGTGGTTCTGTGTCTTCACCCCCTCCCCTTCCTAAGTCTGGTCTTGGGTTGGAAAGGACCTCAGTGACCACCCCGTCCCTGGGAGGCACCTGTGGCAGTTGGAGCTGACAGGTTAGAATCACGCCTTCATGCCTCTGTTGGGCTCTGTGGGGACAGCTCCTCTGCACTTCTCCAAGCCCTGTCTGCCCAAGTCACAATGTCTCTGGCAGAGACAAAGGCCCACACGGCGGGGGGAGTGAGGGCCACCTTCCCAGAGACCTGGAATGGTACTACTTGGAGGGTCATCTCTGAGTGACTGACGTGGGACATGGAACTCTTCCATCCATAATTCGGGGTATTTATCTCTGCCCCCTAAGGTGGTGAGGGCAGCCCATGGGTGTCGGGGCATGGCAGCACCCAGTGTCTGCCTCAGGGGTCCTAGGACAGACAGCACACCTCTGAGTTGCTAGACACGGCTGCCCTGCCAGGGAGCCTTCACCCAGGGCTCCTGGAGGGAGACTCCAGGGCCCTGCTCGTGAGGGGAGGCGAGGCCTCTCTGGGACCCTTTGGGTCTGATGGGACCAGATCTGTCCCTGTGGCTACCCCTGCCCCCTGGCCTCACACTGGAAGCTGAGGAAACCCCAGCAGGACCTTGTTGCAGTCCCTCCACTCCCAGAAGGTGCCTTGAGATTTGTGTTCTGAGCCTGAGATGACGCCAGCACCTCTGGGCCTGGAGAGCCGGCCCCGGACTGTCCCCACGTCGGCAGCAGAGGCCCCTGGAAGGCCATCATGCGGCTGACCCCACCCCCTGTGGGGCCTGTGGTGGCAGGTGTGTGAGCTGAGGGGCCCCCAGAGGCCTGGTCCTGGCTGCCATCTCTGGACGTGCTCCCGTGAGTACTGAGCAAGTCAGGGTCGCTGGATCTGAGGGCCAGGCTGGCTCCCAGAGGCTCAGGAGAGCAGGGGGCGCAGCCCTCAGAGCGCCCCGGAGGGAGCAGAGCTGGACAGGGTCGGGAGCTGTCGCGGGCCTCTCACCCTCACCCCTCACCCCTCACCCCGCTGTCCTTGTTCATGCCCACACTCCCTCTGCACCCGAGTCTCCTTTCTCGCGTCCCATGAAGGCACCGCCCACGGCAGCCTCACCACGGTACCAGACCCAGCCCAGCGTGGAGGCCACGCCCAGAGCAGCAGCGTGTGCAGCCAAGCCCTGCCCCAGCCCCTCTGTCTCCTGCCCCCCGGCCCTGTCTCTCTGCCCTGTCTCACCTTTACAACTGCACCACCGGCCCACCTTGAAAAGGAGCTGGACACCACACGGCTCAAGGCCCCCCAGCCCCTGCGTCCAGCCAGACTGGAATCTGAACACGCTCTGGCTTTGGTGGTCCCCAGCAAGGAGGAGGGCGTGGAAGCCCTTGGCCACCACCCCGTGGTGGTGCTGCTGTTCATCCATGTGGGCCCAGATTCCCCAAGCACAGAGGTGCAGGCCCCTCAGCACTCCGTCTGCCCAGCAACTCCCCTGCTGCCCCTCCCAGCAGCCCCCACTGGGCTCCAGAACACGCTGCTCCCAGACCACAGCCCCTTCTCCTGCCCCTGCTCCATGACCGAGTGTGCCTCAGGTCGTAGCTGGGCCCTGCTCCATGACCGAGTGTGCCTCAGGTCGTAGCTGGGCCCTGCTCCATGACC
>NW_006921593.1:19468217-19477100 GCF_000298275.1 Orycteropus afer afer
CCGAGTGTGCCTCAGGTCGTAGCTGGGCCCTGCTCCATGGCCGAGTGTGCCTCAGGTCGTAGCTGGGCCCTGCTGGCCGCGATGTGGCGTCAGTTCCTGACCCTTCAGCAGGCCGCTGCGTGACCAAGACAGGACAGGTGCTCCACAAAGAAGTGGTTCCTGAGGGAGATAACACTTATGTTCTGGACGGAGGCGGCCCCTTGGGGAGCTGCACCTCAAGAAGCTGTCAAGTCTGTGCTGGACCCCAACAGACCCGACGAGACTTACTGGCCGGTCAGCGCCCTGTGGACAGCGCATGGCTCCTGCTATCATCTTATCTGGCCAAGGAGGAGTCAGTGTCATGATAAAAACGTCCCTCCGAACTTTCCTAAAGCCAGAGCTGTCACCACAGACCAAGTGGCAAAACAGAAAAAGCGGCCCAGCCCCCTAGGGCAGAAGCAGCTAGTTTGGACACGCAGACGGGGGCCCAGATGGCACCACCCCATTTTACATGGACAGACTGGGGAGGACACGGCCCTACTGCCCATAGCGGTTTCCTTGCTGCAGGGGAGAGCCGGCTAGTGGAAAAGGGGGCCGTGCGGCCCACAGAGCTGAAAATGTTTATGATGCGGTCCTTTGTTAAAAACAAGCCACTGGGTGGAGACCTCTCACCCCAAGCTGGGCCCAGGACTGACTGCTGTTTGGTTTTATTCAGAGCCAGGCCTCCAGGTACCTGGGCGAAGGGCTCAGCAGCTCAACCCAAGGAGCAGATGGGCTTTCTCTGGTCCAATCCCACACAGCATTGCCGCCGCCGCTGCTCGATGGGCCAGCTTCACATCACTGATGTCATTCCTCGTCCTGCCTCCATCTGCCCTGGACCATAGGGTGCTGGGGAGGGCAGGCCGCCTCTGAGGGCGGCCGACAGGGCCCAGCTCCTCCCTCTGGGCTGTAAACCACATCCCAGAAGTCTGTGTGTCTGTGATGAAACAAGGCGAGAAAGCAGACCCCACGGCCCCCACGCCTGAACAGAGCGGACAACAGAGACCTCCACGGGCAGATGTGCTCCGGCCAGTCTGACGGAGCACCGCTGGCTCTGCGGGATGCCACCAGCCCTGCTTCCCTCGGCCACTTTCCAGAGACAGACCAGAGAGAGGCCCCAGCTGGCTGCCCGCTTCCTGACAAGCCTGGCCCACAGTAAACGCTGCTTCCTGGCACCTGCTCCCAGTCTCTGGACCAGACCCACGTCCTGCTCGAGCTCCCTCTTCCACCACCACCCGTCTGTGGTACTGGGGGCTGGGTACTGCTGCGATGCTGGGAGCTGTGCTGCCAGGATCTCACAGACCTGCAGGGTCCGCCATGTGGATGAGTTTCAGCAGAGCTTGCGGACCAAGACAGATGAGGAAGAAAGGCCTGGAGATCCGTGTCTGGAAATCAGTCGGCAGAAGCCCGTCTGCTGCGGCTCTGGGAGAGGTGCCGTGGGCTGCATGGTGCGCACCACGCTCCGCACACTCGGGTTGGCAGTGGGGTGTTGCTGGTCCCCTTCTCACAACCTGGGGCAGAGCTGCCTGGGTTCAGTGGGCCCGGACTAGTGACCACCCAGGCAACAGAAGGTCTCTGGGGCTGACCTCAGTGTCACAGACGGGACAAAGCCCTGGGTTCGCCCTCACTAAGTGCTAGGCAGACACGGGGTCTCCTACAAGGTTGGGAGGGACAGGTGCTCCTGAGCGTGCCAGGTGCAGGGTCCTGGGCTGCAGGGGTGGGGGTGGGGACGTTTTAAGGGTCCCAGGCAGAGCAGCTCCCCACCCACAGACACGAGGGCACAGTGACCCTGGCCTCGGCGCTTACTGCGGTGGTGGTGCTGTGCTGTCCACAGGCCGGGTGGCCACGGCCACCGGGAGAGTGGGCCAGACAGCCCTTCCTCGGGTCCCATCCCGCCGGTCGACCTGAGGGGCACACAGCTGTCCTCAGCTGCACCTGCCCTCAGGCCACTAGGTGGAGCCAGCATCCAACCTGCTCTCCTCCTTCCTGGTCCTGCCTGCCTCAGCTTCCTACCATTGTGTGTGAGTGTGTGTATGTGTGTGCATGGGAGGGTGTGTGCACGGCAGTGTGCATGCACATATATGTGTGCCTGTGTGTGTGTGCATGGCAGTGTATGTGTGCATATGTGCATGTACACACGTGTGTGTGTGTAAATGTTGAGTGGCACTGTATGTGTGTGTATGTACATATGTGTATTGTGTGAGTGTGTGTATGGGAGTGTGTGTATGTGTGCATGTGCATGGCAGTGTCCATGCATGTATATGTGTGCATGTGTGTGCATGTGTGTGACAGTGTATGTGTGCATATGTGCATGCACACATGTGGATGTGAGTGTGTGCGTGCGTGCACATGTGAGAGTGTGCATGGCAGTGTGCATGCATGTATGTGTGTGTGTGAGTGTGTGTGGGAGTATGTGTGCATATGTGTATGTATACATGTGTATGTGTGTGGGTGTGTATGTACATGGGAGTGTATGTGCATGGGACACCCATGTGTGTGTGCATGTGTGAGTGTGTGTGGCAGTGTGCATGCATGTATATGGTATGTGTGTGAGAGAGTGTGTGCATGGGAGTGTATGTGTGCATGTGTGTGAGCATGTGTGTGCATCTATATAGGTGTGCTGTTTGTGCTGTGTGTGCATGTGTAAGTGTGTGTGTTTGTATATGCATATGCATGTTCATGAGTGTGTGCATGTGTGCACGTATATCTACATGTACTGCAGATATGTGTATACATTTCTGTGCATTCATTTGCATGTGCATGTATGCACATGTGTTGTACATGCACAGGTGTGGACACATGTGTATCTGCATGCACATGCATTGCCCATTAACATGCACATACATGCACATGTAGGTTTTCATGTGTGCAAATGTGCACACACACATATGCATCCTCAGGAGTCTGGGGAGGAAGTGGAAGGTGCTCTTGGTCACACCAAGAGCACAGCCTGTGACCAGTCCTGTGTTTGGAGATGATGCCTGGAGCCAGAGTCACAGGTGCACGGGGTTGCTGCACGGGGTTGTTCATGTCATCATGAAGGACATTATGGGGTGACTCTGGGGGACCCTGAGGGAGACCAGGACACCCAGAAGGCAGGCATGTGTCCTGTAGCTCCCACCCGTGGGTGAAGACACCTGGTGGGGGTAACTCCTGCCCCTTTGGGGCTGCTGAGGGCGGGGGTGACCAGGCTCCTGTGCGAGTCTGAGCTCAAGAGGAACAGCCACTGTCTATGAGGCCGTGGTCAGAGTCGGGACGGCCCAGACACGGAGACCCTGAGAGGCTGCAGGGAAGGCGCAGCTCTGGGTCCTGCCGAGGCTCCAAGCTCAGGAGCTTCCTGCCAAGATGGCCTCCCGGGAGCACACTGGGGGCAGGGCACCGAGGAGGGGGCCTCCCCAGCCCCCACCCCAGCCCCCGGCTCCATCTCCAAAAGGAGGAGGCCAGCAAACACTGTGCCCCTGCCACCTGCCTCACCGTGGCACACACACGGCTTCACAGCCAGAGAAGGGCAGGCACGGGCAGCCAGGGCAGAGGGGCTCCACCCAGACCTGGCAGCCCCCCACCCACACAGGGACACCCAGACACACAGACCTGGCAGCCCCCCACCCACACAGGGACACCCAGACACCCACACAGGGACACCCAGACGCACAGACCTGGCAGCCCCCCACCCACACAGGGACACCCAGACACACAGACCTGCACACTCACAGTGTAGGCCCCCCCACACTACAGTGAACAGCACACCCACTCACAGCTGTAGGACACTTACATGGTATGGTAGACGGCATGCACACTCACAGCTGTAGGACACTTACATGGTATGGTAGATGGCATGCACACTCACAGCTGTAGGACAGTCACACACTAGAGTAGATGGCACCCACACTCACATCTCACACACAAACCAGCTTATGGTGATCGCAGCCTCTGTGTGAGCCTACAGCTCAAACCTCCAGAGGCCGACGTACAGGAGACCTTGGTGGCCTGGATGGAGGCAAAGCTCCTTCAGGTACGGTGTCAGCAGCATGATCATAATTGCAAGAGGCTGTCATTCGGCTTCTCCACAATCCCACATGCAGGCTCAGTGACCGGCACAGCCAAGAGGAAGAAGGGACCGGCTGTGGCAGGGAGCGAACATTTCCAAAGCACAGACCCAACAAAAGGCTTTTATCCACAGCAATCAAGAGCCTCCATGCTCATAATAAGGAAGTATGTGACCCCATAAAATCAGGCAAAGGTTTGAGCAGAGCTGCCATTAGAAGCCACATGCACAGGGAAGGTGGTCAACGTATCTCGTCATCACAACCTCTCGCTGTGGTGTCAATGCTGACTTGACAGTGATGCGTGTGGTCAGAGTAGGAGTGTGCTCAGTGGGATTTTCAGTGTGATCATTAAGGTAATGTAAATTAAAACCACAATGAAATTCCATTAGCTACTGGTTAGAATAGCTAACAAACAAAAAAGTAAATACTAATAGTGCTGTGGGCTGCCGAGTACACGCATACACCAAACGCACAGCCTCTTCCAGGAGCCCTGGGGCGCCACGGTTAAGCTCTCAGTTGCTGACAGGCAAGGTCAGGGAGGCCGAGACCGGCTCCATTCACATGATTTTCGATTTCCATGACAGCCCCTTGTTTTCACTCCTGCGTCCTTTGGAAGGAAATTTCTTCATTTAAGACATTCTAGTTGTAACTTTGTTCCTGATTGCTTTCATAACTTCACTGCATTGAGCAGATTTGCCCTGATTTCCATACTGGATGAAGGTTTGGTGTATGAAGCAGCACATGGTCACTTTGTGCACATTTTGTGAGTTCTTGAACAAAGCGTGAACTATGCAGGTGGTGATGGGTGTACCCTGCATGGGCGTCATGAACACTGCACACTATGCAGGTGGTGGTAGGTGCACTCTATGTGGGCGTCATGGACAGAGCATGAACTATGCAGTAAGTTTTATGGTGCACTCTACATGGGCATCACATTGTTATTAATCTCCTTTTTGAAATTTGTGTCCTTAGTAGATTTCTCCTGTTCTTTGATTGTCTTAGAAAATGATATTAAAACATTTCCCCCTGATTATAGATTTATCCCTTTCTTGTAGTTGAAAGGAGCTCTGGTGGCATAGGGCCTAAGGCATTTGACTGCTAACCAGAAGGTTGGCGGTTCAAAACCACCAGCCACTCCTTGGTAGGAAGACTGGGCAATCGACTTCCATAGAGATACTGCCTCAGAAACCCAAGGAGGGGTTGCTATGAGTCAGGATCGACTGCATGGCAATGAGTTTGGTTTGGTTTTTTTTTTCTTCTTCTCGTTATTCTACTCTTTTGGCTTTCTGTATTTTGAGCCTTGTTATTTGGTGCATGTGAATTCAATGCTACAGCATCTCCCTGGAGGTGAACCTTTTGTAAATGGAAATGAACAGTTTTCTCTTCAGTAACCCTTCCACCTTCAAGGCCATGCCGCCGGACACAGGTCGCCACCGTCTTGGGTGGTGTGTTGTGGTGGATGTCTTTCATGCCTTACTGCTGACCATTTTGATCCCTGTGTTCAATGTTCTCTTGTCACAGCCTGTAGTGTTTTTGTTAAGTGATCTGAGTGTCCTTTGACAGGATCACTTAGCCCAGTCACATTTAACGTAATTGCTGCCGTGTAGGATTTGTAATTGTGCTGTCTGTCTTATGGCTCTTCGTGTCCTTTTCTCTCTCTTTTGCCCTCTTTTGGATTTAGAATGTTCGATGCCTCTACTTTTTTTTCTCTTTCTCTCTCTAAAGATGTTCAGCTGTTTGGGGAGTTATCCTAATTACAACACGCCGAGTGTCAAAGTCTGAATTTCCTTCATGCATCCGCCTTTCCCTATGATACTTTCCTACAGCCAAGAGTCTTGCTGAGAACAGTTGTGCAGTTTGGCTCGGCTCTGGCTTTCCCCGCCTGCAGACCAACCACCTCTTGATTTTTAGTTCCAACCCTGCAAACGTACTGCTGACTGACTCTGGCCCCCAGATGTCGTCCAGTTCACTGATCGGATCTCAGCACCTATCTGTGCCTGGCACCTGGCCGCTGCTGATAAATCCTTGTTGGTGAGTCCCAGTGTGCGTGCCGCTGAAGGCCTCGCTGGGAGGGCGCACCTGTGGGCGGGCTCAGGGGAGTCCGAACAAGGCTCCAGTTTCTGGCTGTGGAAGGCTTGCCCCTTCCTACGGGGTTCCCGGGGGAATCCCCTTGATGCCTGGACCTGTGTGGCCTGCCGTGCTTCTCCGGGCGTGCCTCTGCTGCCTGGGCCTCAACACTGCCTCCGGGCTGACAGGGCCCCTCTGGCTCTGGTGCCTGATTCCCCAAAGGGGTCCGTCTGGAACAGGTGACCCTGGGATGCCACTCCTTGGGAGCAGAAGTTGGGGGAGGACAGTGCTGAGAGGTGAGGATGCAGCAGACGGAGGAGACTTGTGTTTGCCCAAAGCTTGAACTCTGAGCCCCACCTCAGCCTGGCCTGTCCAAGAGCACTGCCCGTGAACCAGCCAGGCACATCTTCAGTGTGCCCATCTCCCAAGAAGGGTGGCAGAGGAGGGCTGGGCTGGGGCGGGCGGCTGGACCCGGCTCCATACAGACAGCCTGCTCGGGCTGCATTTCTCAGGAGCACGGTTGTCCAAGTGTGTCTGCGAAGGGGATCCAGGCTCCCCCGCAGCCGGAGCTCAGCATCGCAGCAGGAATGGACTCCCCCACCCCCACCCCGCTGAGTCCGGGCAGCAGGTGAGAGGGTGGGCCTCTGCCTTAACAGGGAGTATGTCAGTCCCCTGCCCTGCCCAGGGCTCCCAAACACCAGTCTTGTGTAGTCACGCCCGACTCCTGACCTATGGCATCCCATATGTGTGAGTACAGCTCCAGGGGTCTCCAGCAGCCGGCTTTTTCCTCAGGCCTTTCTCCCAAGTTGCCTCTGGGTAGACTTGCACCCCCAACCTCTCAGCTGCGGCTGAGTGTGTAACCATCTGCACGGCCCTGAAACTTCTAAACGTCTTGGTTTTAACCGTAGTCTGTAGGTGACAGGCTCTCTTTAATGCCGTTTAATGTTGTTTTCAGTACTTGCCAAGGGGTGGTGCCATGGTCCCCAGGGAGCCCTTCCCTTCCTGAGCTCACAGTGGGTGCTGCATGCAGACAGAGGCACCCTGGAGTGCCTGTGGGTGTGCCCCCTGACCTTCAGGACTTGGGGGGGGCAGCAAAGGTAAATGGCCGCAGACAGGTCACCCCCAGGTTACAGGAGACGGCAGGGAAATGGCCCCAGTGGGGCAATCCTCCAGGGTTCAGGTAAGTTCTGTTTAGAGACAGAGGGCCCTTCCCCAGGACCCAGCAATCACCAGCCAAGGCACCAAATGCCCTGTGCTGGGGGGACTCACCTTTGTGGGGGCCCAGGGAGGAAGGGAGGCAGGAAGATTCAGGGGAAGGCAGGGATGCACAGGGCAGCCCCTTCCTGCCCTGCTTATCCTGGCTCCCTGCCCCTGGCCCCAGCCCAGCTCCGTGCCCAGGGTGAGGACGGCTGCCACCTCCTCTGGAACTCCCTGGCCACAGAGTGGTACCCAGAGGCATCCAGGCAGCAATTGGCGTTGGCCATCCTGGAGACCACCTGGACAGAAGTGCTCAGCCCCTGCACAGTGGGGCAGGCCGCGCCTGTCCACGGGGCCCCCGGCGTGGCCAGCAAGGCCACGTGCCGCGGGAGGAAGCAGAGCAGGCAGACGGCCAGGTTGGGGGCCCTCACGCGGATGACCTTGTGCCTGGCAATGGGGTGCTGGGGCTGCACCCGCGTGCGCTCACGATGCAGGTGCCAAAGCACCTGGACCGAGCAGAAGCTGAGGAGGGCAGCAGGAGGAAGAGGAGGAGCGGCGACAAGACCAGGGTCCGGGGGCCACGCGTCTGGCGCGGCCCGAAGCAGAGGCTCTCCCCAGGGTGGACAGCCAGGATGCCGACGGAGCCACGGCCCCTGTGACGAGCAGCCAGAGGGCGGCACAGGGGAGCGCCGCCTGCCTGGGGCTGCGCCAGGCGTGCGCAGGCAGCGGGAAGCCCAGGGCTACATAGTGATCTGCGGCCATGGCGGTGATGAGGCCATGCTCATGTAGGTGTTGACGCAGTAGAAGCTCTGCAGCTACGTGGCACCAGGGGTCGTCGCCACCCTGGTCCAGAGTGACTAGGACCCCCGGCAGGCTCAGCAGCAGCAGCTGGCCCCCACCAGGTTGACCACGTCTCCGTCCACCTGCACAGGAGACAGCCGAAGACCCGGAGTGCCAGGCCACTGAGCAGGGCCCTCAGGCCCAGGATGAAGCAGATGGACGCATTGGCGGCCACGTTGATGGCCACCTGCAACACCGCACCCTTGTCCATGTTACAGCTGCTGGAGGCATTGCCAGGGGCCATCGTCCCCAAGGTCATGGCTGCCGCCTGGGAGGGGCCGGGAGATGGTGGAAGAGCCAGATGCCAGGGCAGGGGCCACAGCCCACCCACCGGGCCTCTCTGGCCTTGCACACTCAGAGGGGTACGCTTCCCACGGCCTGGGCGAGCTTCACCTTCCTGCACCATGGAGACCGGGGTTAAAGCTCTCCCGCTTGCTTTAGCCCAGGGCTCCCTGAACCCGGGTGCCTCCACCAAGACCCCTTCTCGATGGCAAGAGTGGACGTTTTCCTGCCCAGCCATGGGACCAGGGACCCCAGCCCCTGGCCTGGTGCCTGGTCACGGAGCTGTGCTAATGGCCAGGACAGGGACTCAGCCCTCTGGTCTCACAGGTCCTGGGCTGGTCTCTGCCTCACTCTCATCTTTAACCCCCGCCCCCAGACCCCTTACTTTCTTGTGAAACGACACCGTCCTGGTCTCTTCTACCCTCCCCATGGC
>NW_006921593.1:19477343-19491335 GCF_000298275.1 Orycteropus afer afer
CCCTTCTCCTCTCCCACCCCCCTCTCTCAGGACCCTCCCCTAACCCCATCTGCTCCCACCCCCCAGCTCCCACTTTTCCCTGATTGCAGAGACTGTCTCTGTCTCCAGCAGCCCCGAGAGAGCACATTGGGTATGGTGGGGGGCCTCCCTCTCCCTGCCTGCTCACCCTTCTGTGTGTCCCTCCCATTTCCCTGAACAGGGCAGCCACCTGCACCCCATCTCACTGTTGGTTGGTCACTGTGGACCTGAGGCCAGGTGGCCACACTCAGGCCCAGCCTGGTCCAGACGAATATGGCCTAGTGCGGCCCACCCCCAGCCTCCTCACTCCTCACCACACCTCTGTCCTGGATGCCCCGTGGCTGCCAGCAGACGAGGGCAGGATGGGGCCATGGTAGTGGGGGTCTGACAGCTGGACTCACTGATCTGGGCCTGGGAGCGACCCGGCTCTCACTCCGCGGCCCAGCTGCACACGGCTGCACACGCCCCGATGTGGTTCCCACTTCTGTACTGTCGGCCAATGGGTGGGGTCCCAGGCCAGCTCCCACCCGGACTCTGGGGGCCAGGAAGTCCCAGGGACTCTGGGCAGGCCCGCCCCCCCATCATCCTCATCCCACAGGGGTTCACTGCCATGTATGCCAACTTCCTGCTCCCTTCCTGACCATAGCCATGTGCCACCTCTGCAGCCCAGGGCACAGGGCAGATGGAACGGGTGGTACTTCCTGCCCCGGTGCCCCAGCCTCGCCCAAGGGGAAGGGTGGGTGCGTGTTCCATCCCCCACTCCCCGTGTGCTTCCGCCCCGAGCCCAGGGCCGACAGCTCTGCACACAGGAAGCCTCCGTGGAGCAGGGTAAGCAGTGGGTCTGGTGAACTGGATGTTGCCATGAAGCCGGGCAGGAGGACCCACAGCGCCTTGACCTGCAGCCTTCCCCATGGAGACCAGGAGCCAAGCCAATGAGCCAGATCGGGCCTGGTCCCCAGTCTGAGGAGGCCTGAACAGGCTCAGGGTCCAGGCGTCTGGGCCTGATGGGCCGTGTGCGTGCGTGTGTGTGTGTGCGTGCACGCACAAGCCAAGCTGTCCCAGACCCTACAGCACCAACACACCTCCCCCCTCAGCCCCAGGCCCCCAGCCCTGCCTCCTGCGAGTTTCTGGGCTCACCCAAGGCAGTCCTTGTCAGTGTCAGCAGCAGGGGTTGGGGTGCAGGTGCCTGGCCCCCTCTGTGGAAGGCTCAGAGGGTCACCCCCTCCAGAACGCCCCAGTCACAGTGTGACTGCTCCCTCTGCCGTGCTGCTTCACCTGCAGGGTATGGGGCATCCCAAGGGCACCCCCCGAGCCCTGGCGTGCAGTCCTCCACCTCAGATCCGGCCTCCAGGACCTACGGTGCAGTGGAGGCATCCAGCCTGAGAGGGGGGCTTGCAGCTCGGCCACGCTGGGACAGGACCATCGCCCCACACTTGGAGCAGGCACTGAGGTAGCAGGCGTGAGGGGGTTGGGCACCCAGAGGTGAACCTGAACCCCTCGGAGGGCATTTTCCAGCCAGAGACAACACCAGCAATGAGGCCGGTGCGCGGGCGCCGGGCCATGTGCTGCAGTGTGGCAGGGCTCTAGAAGTGTCCTGAGACATGCTCAGTTCCCAGGTCCATGTGGCCAGGAGACATCTCCAGCCCCTTCCCCGCCTTCCTTGTGCAGCAGGGGCTGGAAGCCGGAGAACTACATTTCCCAGACCTCCCTGCTGTTGAGGCAATGGATGCAGTTTAGATTGTGCCACCAGGAGGCACTCTGCCTCTGGGGTGGGGTCTGGGAGGCTGACCCCTGGGGTCTGTGGGGTATTTGCACCATTTCTGTGCTATTATATAGATTGTCAAGGGAGCTCTGGTGGCTAGTGCCTAAGGTACTTGACTGCTAACCAGAAGGCTGGTGGTTCAAACTCACAAGCCACTCCTCAGAAGGAAGGTTGGGCAATCTACTTCCATAGAGATACTGCCTGGGAAACCCAAGGAGGGGTTGCTGTGAGTTGAATCGACTTGACAACAGTGAGTTTCGTTTGGTTTTGTGGTTTATGTAGATTGTCACTCTGGGGACGTGGGCAACCTGATGGTGGCAGAAGTTTCCGGAAGCGCTGACTTATGGCTGGACTCAGCATTCACCACCTCCTCCTTTTGGAGAGGTGGGGCAGCCCTGGTGTTCTCCCGCTGGGTCCCAGCCCCTGGCTGACAGCTGCATTGCCCTGACTTGGAGGCTGGGCATGGGCTGTTGGGCCTCCCCTTTCCCAGACCTTCCCACAGCTTCTCAAGCATCAAAGTTCTCGCCTCTTATTCTGTTTGAAAGGAGCTCTGGTGGTGGAGTGGGTAAGGCACTTGGCTGCTAACCAAAAGGTTGGTGGTTCAAACCCACCAGACACTCCTTGGGAGAAAGATGAGGCAATCAGCTTCCATAAAGATGTACAGCCTTGGAAATCCAATGGGGGTCACTATTAGTCAAAGTTGACTAGAAGGCGGTGAGTTTGGGAGTTTGGTATTCTGCTTGAAGAAGTGCTGGTGGTGCAGTGGTTAAAGCCCTTGGCTGCTAACCGTATGGTCAGCAGTCTGCTGGAAAAAGATGCAGCAGTACACTTCCATAAAGATCAAAAAACCAAACTCACTGCGGTCGAGTCGGACCTGACTCATAGCCACCCCTCCTTGGGTTTCTGAGGCAGTATCACTACAGAAGTAGATTGCCCAACCTTCCTTCCGAGGAGTGGCAGGTGGGTTTGAACCGCCAGCCTTCTGTTTAGTAGTCAGATGACTTAGGCACTGTGCTACCAGAGTCCCCCATAAAGATGACAGCCTTGGAGACCCTGTGGGGCAGTTGCACTCTGTCCTCCAGGGGCGCTGTGGGTCAGGATGGACTCCAGGGCAGTGGGTGTGGTTTGGGCTTTGCTTCTGTGAAGACTGACAGCCTTGGACACCCTGTGGGCAGTTCCACTCTGTCCTCTAGGGGCTCTGTGGGTCAGAATGGACTCCATGGCAGTGGGTGTGGTTTGGGCGTTGCTTCCGTAAAGACTGACAGCCTTGGAGACCCTGTGGGCAGTTGCACTCTGTCCTCCAGGGGCCCTCTGAGTTGACATGTTGACAGTTGTGGGTTTGGTTTGGTTTTTCAGATCTGCTTGAGATGCAGAGAAGTGTGTTTCCTTGGTTACCTCCCCACCTCCCGCACAGACACCAGGCACAGGGGAAGGTGGCAGTGGGGCCACACTGAGAACAGGAGATTGAGGGGCACTCTGCCTGCTTGTCCACACTGCAGCCCCCTTCCTCAAGAAGCCCCTCCCCCAGAGCATCTGCAGCCAAGATGAAGCCCCCAGCAGGGAACAAGAGACTGTGGGCCTTCCACGGGGGGAGAGGGGCCAGGACACAGGAAGAGCCAATGGGAGAACCTGGGGAGGACGGAAGCAGCAGAGTGGGCTTGAGACAGACTGTAACTGGTGTCCTCGGAGACACGCGGGGAGACAGCGCGTCTGGGAGGGAGGCAGGACGCTCTCTGCAAGAGGTAATTACCAAAAGCCACCACGGAGCTCTTGAAACGACACGGCCACAGAAACTCCAGCACTGTATTCCAGGTGAATACAGACTCCATGGGACACAGAGGCTTAGGACCAAAAGCTCAAGCAGAAAAGAATAGCAGATAAAGTGACTTCATCAAAATTAAATACTCCCCACAGCATAAAGCTCCGTCATCAAGACAGGACAGAGGCAACACACAGACTGGGAGAATAGATTCACCCACTGAGTATCTGACAGGGCTCTGGTCTTCAGTCCTATAAACAACTCTCGCAGCTCAGCAATAAAAACACACCCACAGCCCAATCACAGAATGAGCCAAGGGAAGGGCGCTCGCTGTTCCATGAGGGATCTGCAATGAATGTCACAAAACAAAATGCCTGCTAATCGTTGGAGGAAATCCCATTTGCTCTGCACACCCCGCCCTATCCACAACACAGTAAATAAACTTAAAAAATAGTCTTGCTTCTTAGATTTATAATAAATAAAGTAAAACAAGTTTATTATATTTCTCTGCAAGTTTTGAAATCAAATGAGAGCTCTCTGTTGCTTGAATGTGTGTTTATACTAAAAACAATGGACATGGACTGGAGAAGATAGTTCTCCAAAGACTGCAAATGGCCAGAAAGCACACAAGAAGATGCTAATGCTGTCGGCGGCGGTTAGAGAGCTGTGGGTCCAAACCAGGGCCGCCGCCCCACGGGGAGAGCCATTACCAAAGCTGGAGAGTGCCAAGTGGTGCTGAGAACGGGGGGAAACCGCACCACTGATGGGAACGGGAGACGGCTCAGCCACTCGCTGTCCCTCAGAAAGAAAACATAAAACTTATACTATGACCCAGCAGTCCAGCCCCAGGCATATGCTCACACTTAAAAAATAAAAAAAAAAAAAATGCATTGCCTTAGAGTCAGAGCCAACTCATAGTGACCCTTTCTTGAGCTTCTGAGGTGGTATCACTACGGAAGTAGATTGCCCAACGTTCCTTCCGAGGAGTGGCTGGTGGGTTTGAACCGCCAGCCCTCTGGTTAGCAGTCAAGTGCCTTAGGAACTATGCCATCAGACTTAAAAGCAGGCTGCAAACTGATAAGGTACACACCCATGTTTACTGTAGTCCCGTTCACACCAATAGGCAAAAACAACCAAGCTGCCAACCACTGATGAACAGATAAGTGCAACCTGATGTGAAACACATTGGGATGGTGCTCTTCAGCTACAGACAGAAGTGAGGGTCTGACTGACTGACAGCCGACAAAACTTGGAAACATTTTGATGCATGAAAGCAGCTGGACACAAAGGCTACATAGTGTCAGTGTGGACACAGCACATCAGAGACTGCAGACTGGTGACAGTGCGAAGCCGAGAACAGACAACCGCTCAGTGGGTTTTATTTGGGGTTGAGGAAAATGCCAAGGAACTGTCTGCTCAGAAATGACAAATTTCATGTTACGTGGATTTCACCTCACTAAACAAATGTACTCGATGGCACATAACAACAACAACAACAAAACAAATGTAAAATAATTAAAAGGGCAGGGCAGCAGGAAATGAAAAATAAGAGAAATAGAGGCCAGTCCCAGAGCTTCCAGCGCCGTGTCACAGGTGTCCTGGGTGGAGGAGAGAGAGAGGACCCACGTCCTCAGTCGGGGGGGACTCACCACGTGCCCAGCCGCACAGCTGAGCAGGAAGCTGTCCTGAGGAGCCTTGCTGTGACATGTCAGTTCTCCAAAGATGAGGGAGAGATCCCACAAGGTCTCAGAACGTGGGAAACCAACATACAAAAGTTAGGAATCAAAATGCCCGGGGCTCCCCAGCACAGTGCCAGAGCCCAGCGGCCTCACTACCAGGACATGGGGGGGGGTGCAGACCCCACTGGTGACACTGTCGGGGGAGGGGGACACCAATATGTGCTGCGTGTCAGAAGAAATTTATTAGTTTGTAAAGTTATCCGTCATTCCAACAACGAAACCATTTCTCGTAAGCCCAGCTTCCGTGTCCCAACAGACCTGCAGGCTCGCACTCTGTGCCAAGTGGTTATGGGAACCGTCGAACGCACTCCGATCAGAGCTGTCACTATCGCCCAATTACGTTGATGCTCAGACCAGTGCTGCCGGCTGCTCTTGCTACACTCACACACTGTTTGTGGCTGCCGGCGTTTTCATAGTGGTTGATTTTGTCCAGTGTTCTAGGATTTTAGCTACAGTCTTGTGGTAATCAGTATCCATGAACCCACATCGGTAACTGTTTTGAGAATGGAGAAGTCATTAGAGGGGAAGGAGAAAAATCCGAAAGGCTCTGGCTAGGTGGCTAACAACATTGTGACTAGTGATGTCCTCATTCCGTGTGGAACTTCTGTGGTTCCTGCCCACATCATCTGAGAAACGGTGGATTTAAGCACTTTACTACTCCGTCCATCACACATGACCCTGTGATTCAGAGTGACAGTAAACATCCTCAATGATTCTGCACAGTTGGGGGTTCAAGTCTACCCAGAGGTGCCTCGGAGTTTCCTGGTGATCCGGCCCTGAGACCCTGTGGAGCACAGCTCTGCCCCAGCGCTCGGGGCGGCCACCAGGAGCCAGGCCCGATGCCCCGACACCTGCTCAACTCGGGCGGCCACCAGGAGCCAGGCCCGATGCCCCGACACCTGCTCAACTCGGGCGGCCACCAGGAGCCAGGCCCGATGCCCCGACACCTGCTCAACGCTGTGCTCCACCCCCAGCCTGTGGCCAGAAGCAGCTCCATCCTGAGCCGCCCTGGGCCAGTGGGTCCTTTGTAGAATCCCAGGTTCCCCATGGCTGGGGGATAGGGCAGGAGGGGGGTGGGAAAAGGGCACAGGGAGGCCCTCAAGGGAGGGCCCCGGAGGCCTCTGGGAAAGGGCCCCTTGCCCTCCCAGCCTGGCTCACCTCCACCCCCTCCAGGAGCCTCATCTTATGCATGGAGCTTTCATCTCTGCCCTCAGAGGGGTGGCAGCTGCCAACCGCCCACGCCCAGCTGACACGCCCGGTGCCCCAGATGCGCCCAGCCAGGGCGTCTAAGTGTGCAGCCCCCTGAGCCCCGGGGCCCAGCCCCATCCCCCTGCCCTCATCCCTGTTCCTGTCACATCCCAAGAGGGGGGGTGCTGCTACTTGGACTCGCCAGAGGTTCTGGGGCTTCTGGCTGCTGGCCACAGGGCCTACCAGCAGCACCTTGCAGAGGCCTGCCCCAGGGTGCCTCCCCTAGCTGAGGGTCATACACACGGAGTCCTGGTTTTTAGGGGCCTTGAGCCTGGGGGCCACGGCACGGGCCTCCTGGAACTCCTTGGCCATGTAGTAGTAGCAGATGGCATCCAGGCAACAGTTGGCATCTGAGAGCCTAGCGGTGAGATGCAGGGAGAAGGTGAGCATGTGCTTCCAGGCACAGCTCTGCAAGACCACGGCAAAGAAGACCGTCAGCACCACATGCAGTGGCAGGAAGCAGACGACGAACACGGCCAGGTTCGCCCAGACCATGCGGGTGGCCTTCTGGGTGGCCTCCACCTCGGCTGAGTCAGCCACTGGCCTCCGGGCCAGGCCGGCCACCACCTGCAGGGTGCAGAAGACCAGCACGGCGAGCGGCAGGTAGAAGCCGAGCAGCGAGAAGACCATGGTGGTGTGCTGCCGGGTGTGGGTGGTGAAGCAGAAGCCACCCTCCTGCACGTCCAGGGCCCAGCGGGCTGCCAGGGAGCCGCCCACCACCAGCCAGAGCACTGCGCACACAGCTACTGCCTGGCGTGGTGAGCGGAGCCCCCGGGCCCACAGCGGGTGCCGCACAGCTAGGTAGCGGTCCACGGCAATGGCCATAATCAGGCTGATGCTCATGTACCTGTTGAGCAGGTAGATGCTCTGGGAGAGGTCGCACAGCAGCATGTCTGAGTCCCGATGCCGCAGGCTGTGCAGCAGGAAGGGCAAGGCACAGAGCAAGCACAGGTCAGCGGCCGCCAGGTTGACCATGTAGACGCGTGTCTCTGTCCATCGCGGCAAGCGGCAGCACAGCACCCAGAGAGCCAGGCTGTTCAGCACCAGGCCCAGCAGCAGCAGCGTGCTGGTGTAGGCCAAGGTCAAGGGGCTGACCCAGGGCGGCCAGGCCGAGTGGCTGTGGTTGCAGGATTCATTCATGGTGCTGAGGCTGTGGAGAGGAGAGAGGAGGAGGGGTCAGTGGGCAGGCATCCCCACTCCACTGTCATGGCCCAGACCGCCCTGCCCATAGAAAGCACACCCAAGGGCCCAGCCCTGCCCCCTGGACCAGTGGGGAAACCAAGGCATTCTGATACACTGGTGCCCAGAGGTCTGAGGTTGGTCAGACATTTGGGATTTGGCATTTGGACTCACCCTGCTCCACCTCCCACCAGTGGCAAAGCTCAGTGTCTCCACCGTGAGGGGCCTGGCCAGACACACAGGGTTGCTGAGAAATTTGGAAGGATTCCTGCTGCGTTTCTCTCAGTCCAGTTCCACAGTGACACCTTATCAGGCTCCTGCAGTGTGATGGATCACGTTTATATGGCCATTCTCACTACGTTCTTGTAACTCCCACCAAAAGACTGGGTGGGACTATGAAAATGAGATGCCTATGGCCCACCAAGGGGATTGGGCAGCTTTCTCATAATGCAAGTAAGGTGTGTGGCACCTTTGTAGGGGTGAGACCAAGCACAGATGGTGTATGGAACCTTAATGTGGGGATTGGTCAGGTTTGCCGTCTCGCTAGGCTTAAAATGAGCCACCCCAGAGGCAGAAAGGGGGACTGGATGACCACCAAGAAGAAGAACCGGGAGTGTAGTGTGTCCTTTAGACCTGGGATCCCTGGGCTGAGAACTTCCTAGACCCAGGAGATGGGGAGCTGTAACACGGAGACTTGAAGAAGTAGTGGCAAGGGATGCAAATGTCTCAGTCACAACCAAACACCTGAGGGAACAAGTCACTGGGCCTGGGGGTTCAGGGAACACTTAGATCAACGGGCATAACACAGTCCACAAATACAATGTTCTACATCTCACTTTGATGAGTAGCAGCTGGGGTCTTAAAAGCTTGTGAGTAGCCATCTACGGTGCAACTATTGGTCTCTCCCTGACCACAGGAAAGAAGAGTGAAGAAAACCAAAGATGCATGAAAACAATGAGTCCAGGAGACCAGTGGACCATGCAGTCCTCAGCCTATATGACCATGAGACCAGAAGAACTAGATGGTGCCCGGCTATCACTGTCAACCACTGGGAAGGAATCAGTGCAGGAGATCCTGCATAGAGTGGGAGAGCGATGTAGAACAAAACTCAAAATCATACAAAAGATCAGGTTTGCTGGTCTGATAGAGCCTGGTGAGACCCCTGAGACTATGGCCCCTAGTTACCATTCAGGTCTGGAACTGAACTCACTCCTGTGGCTTCCAGCCAAACAATAGACAGGCACATGAGCTGAACATTTGCATCAGGTAAATACACTCCTTAGAATGAGCAATCATAGAACAGCAGGGCAGCGTGTGCACAGGGAGACAGCCCAGGGGGCAGGAGTGCGTGGGAGGGAAGGACACAGGGAAGAGGTAACCATGGGGAGGAGGTGGGGAGAGAACTGTTACACTGTGGGAAATTGCAGTCAATGTCATAAAACAAAATATGTATGAACTGCTGTATGGAAAATGAATTTGCTCTGAAACCTTCACTAAATCACAATAGAAAATTAAAAAAGAAAGAAAGAAAGAAAAGCTTGTGAGTGGTCATAAGGTGCACTAATTGGTCTCTCCCTGACCACAGCAAAGAAGAGTGAAGAGAAACCAAAGATGCATGGAAACAATTCTCCCAAAGGACTAATACAAAAAACAAAACTCACTGCCATCAAGTCAATTCTGATTCATAGAGACCCCATTGTGTTTCTAAGGCTGTAAATCTTTATGGAAGCAGACTGCCTCATCTTTCTTCCAAGGAACGGCTGGTGGGTATGAAGCACTGACATTCAGGTTAGCAGACAAGTGACTTAAGCACTACACCACCAGCCCTCCTTAAAGGACTAGTGGGGCACGTGGAACCCAGCCTGCATGACCCCGAGACCAGAAGGACTAGATGGTGCCTGGCCACTCCTGCTGGCCGCTCTGAAAGGGATTCAGTAGGAGGCCTTGGATAATGCAGATGGTGGGGAGGCGGAACGTGGAACAGAACTCAAAATCATAAACATGACCAGGCTCACTGCTCTGAGGAAGACTGGTGGAACCCACCAGAAGACTGTGGCCCGTAGACACCCTTCAAGCTAGCAACTGAACTTAATTCCTGTGACTTACTGGCAGCCAAACCACAGACAAGTCGATAAGGTGAACAGTAACATCAGGCAGGTAGGGTCTTGTTACCACCCTGCAACATATCGAGAGATCTAGAGGACAGCACGTGCTCTGTGGTGTCCTCCATGAGCCCAGAGCCCACCCAGAACCCACCGGATGGGAGGGACCCACCGGACAGAAGCCGGTGAACCCAGAACCCACAGAACCCAAGGAGAGGGCTTGGAAGGGGCTGGGGGATGGGAAGGAAGGACTAGGGGAAGGGGTGGGTGGAGGGAGGAAGTGGGAAGAACGCTGTCACAGTGTGGAGATTGCAGTAAACGCCACAAAACAGAACGTGTATGGGTTGTTGAAGGGAACACCTATTCGCTCTGTAAACTTTCACCCCAATCACAATAAAAAGAAGAAAATGATGGCCACACACACACACACACACACTCACTCACTCAGAGTGCCAGAGAAATGGCCGAAGCAGGAGACCTGCTGGACCGGCTACAGTGGGTGCCAACCCAGGGAATGAGAGACGGGGTGCTGGCAGCAGGGGGCCTCCAGGCGCTGTTAGTGGGCCCAGGGCTGCGGGACACCCGTCAGAGCAGAGCAGAGGGCCACGGCCGGCAGCCAGTGGGAGGCCTGCCAGGGCCCGACAGAGCTGTACCCGAGTCATTGCTGGTCCTGAATCATGCAGCCTGTTACTTCCTGAATAAACCCACAGCCATGAGTACTGTCTGTGAGTTCTGTGTGGCCACTGCAGTGAACTGTGGAACCCAGCAGAGCGAGCCATGGGGGGACAGTGGGTGTCAGCCTGGCTGAAAAGGTGGGAGAGAGGAAGGTCCGCCATCCCCCTCCCAGGAACCAGCTTGGGGCCGGTGTGGCTTCACTGTCCCACTGGTGGAGTTAGAGGAGCCAGGCCACCATTTTTATAGCTCTGGGTAGCAGTTCACTGACCACGTGCCCCACCCCCAGAACCTCCCAGAACCTCCCAGAACCCACCAACCTGGAGCCCCCAGCCCGTCTGTCTTGCCTGCTGCAGTCCACACCCCACGATGCCACCCCAGGCTCTGCGGTGTCCTCCCATGAGCTCAGAGCCCACATAGAACCCACTGGATGAGCGTGGCCACCAGACAAGCTGCAGCACCCGGGACCTGCCTGGGCCGGGCAGGACCTGACCAGTGGCCCAGGCTACCGCGAGCAGAGCTGTGTCAAAGAGGGTGTCTCCCCACTACCAGCAGCACAGAGCACCCCGCCATCCTCCATGTGAGCTGGACCCTGGGCCGCCCCTCTCTGCCCTTGGCCCTGATGGTTTGGGAGGGGTGTCTGCTGAGCAGGGTGGTGAGGGTGGTGGGTCCCCTGGCCTGGCCTCCTTCCTGATGCCCTGATGCCCACAGCCCCTAATGGTCACACACACCCGACGTTTCGTGGGGGCAAGTTACAGAGGTAAGTGACATTCCCTTGAATGTCTCTGGTAAAACAAAACAGGCAGTGACTGCTGGAGAAGTCTGCAGAATTCTGCAAGAGGCTCATGGCTCACTGAGATTTTGGGGTGCCCCGCTGTGGAGCATCCTTGCTGTCCTTTGGGGTGCAAAACCCCAGGGCCCAGCCCTGATGGTGTAGGGCCGCTGGGAGCCACTGCAGCCAGCACGTGCCTGCCCCCTCACCCCACCCCACAGGGACCTGGCCTCCTGCCTGGGACAGCCCACAGCTGTGTGCTCGCAGGCCCCACACCCTGCAGTCTGGCCCCACTGCTGCACTGTAAGAGCTCAGCTGCGGCATCTGGGGAGGGGGTCGAGGCTCCTCCAGGACTGGGGAACCACGGTCCCAGCTCTGCTGGGAGCAGAGAGCGGGCCCCACGTTTCCTCCTGCAACGGGGTGCAAGGCAGCCCTGTCTCTGGCACCAGCGAGAGCAGGTTCTGACTGTGTGGAGAGGCGTCTGCAAACGTCTACTTCCCTGAAGAGCTTTCAGGGAAGAAATCTGCGGTCGAGGAGGCCTCGCACGCACAGCTCGCTGTCGTCTGAGGGCTCCCTGCCAGTCTGGCCCCTTGGCTGCCCACCGGCTGAGGCCTGGGGGCCTCCACCCACAGCACCCCTTCCCAGAAGGTTCTCAGAGCAGCCCCCACCTTGATGGGGCCTCAGACATGGGCTCCTATTCCACAAGTTCCACAGTCTTGGCTGAAGGGATTCTAGCCCCCCTGGAGACACCCTAAGTTACCTTGCTCCTGCTGCCCACCTGGACACCCCCCATGAAGGGATACCCTCACGCAAACTGTCACCCACCCATCTACCAAGACGCTTCCTCCAAGGCTCCAAGCCCTGCCTCAGGGGTCCCCACTCGGACACCCCTCAGGGTGTCCTCTCCCTGAGATCCTTTCCAGGCCCCCTGGAACCCCTCATAGTCCCCCTGCTCTGAGACCCCTCACGGGCCCCCTCTTGAGACTCCTCAAAGCTCCCCCACTCCAAGACCCTCACAGCCCCCTCCCTGAGACCCCTTACAGTGCACCCCCGAGAACCCTCATGGCCACCCCCCGAGACCCCTCACTGGCACCCTGCTCTGAGACCTCTCACAACTCCCTCTCCCTGAGACCCCTCACAGCTCCCCCACTCCAAAACCCTCACAGCCCCTACTCCCTGAGACCCCGCATGGAACCCCTGCTTTGAGACTCATCCCAGCCCTGACTCTGAGAACCCCTCCAGCCCCCACTCTGAGACCCCTCACAGCTCCTCCCAGTCTGACACCCTCACAGCCCCCCTGCTCTGACACGCCTCATAGCAGCCCCTGCTTTGAGATCCCCCATGGCCCCCCTGCTCTGACACCCCTCATAGCAGCCCCTGCTTTGAGATCCCTCATGGCCCCCCTGCTCTGACACCCCTCACGGCTCTCCGGTTCTGACACCCCTTATAGCACCCCCTGCTTTGAGACCCCTCAGGGCCCCCCTCCCTGAGACCCCTCCCAGGCCCCCTCCTCACGCTCCTTTGGCCCAGTGGTCCCACCGACCTTCAGGAGAGTCTGTGCCGCAGTGTCTGGGGCCGAGGGAGCTGTGTGGTAATGGCACGGTCTGCTCCTGTTTAAGGCCCAGGAAGGACTGATGACGTGAGCAAGGGCACGTGGGATGGGGGTTCCCCACCGCCTGAGGCTGCTTTGGAAATTTCTGGGGGGTGGGGGTACCCGGCACCTCTGCCAAGCAGAGAGCATCTTTCTCAGAAGGCAGCTTCCTCTCCCCAGCCCACTAGCTCTGCCCAGCAACCTCAGGAAGCACGCAGGCCAGCCGTTCCCAAGGCCATCAGACCCGGTGGGAGAGGCCCGTGCACCACACCAGGGAAAGCCACACGCACCCAGGGCCCACTGCACACACTCACGCACACGGGCAGGCCACCCTGGTAGCACACAGGGGGCTCAATGCACACACGTGTACACACACACAGGCCACTGTAGGAACACGTCAGGGACTGCACACACGTGTTCACACATGAGCTGGGTCACCCCAGCAGCACACACGCTGCACCCAGATCCCACCCACCGCAGCAGCATGGGGGCTTGGCGGCAGTGTCCCCCAACCCCCTTCAGTTACTGCTCGCACACCCTTCACCCCCGCCCCAGTGGCCCACTCCAGGAACCCTTTTTTCCCAGACCACCTGCCCAGGGCTGAAAGAGTGCTAGTGGCACCACGGTTAAAGCACTCAGATGCTAACCATAAGGTCAGCGGTTTGAATCTCCCAGCCATTCCGTAGAAGATGCAGCAGTCTGCTTCCGTGAAAACTGACAGCCCTGGAGCCCCTGTGGGCAGTTCCACTCTGTCCTCTAGGGGCGCTGTGGGTCAGAATGGACTCCAGGCAGTGGGTGTGGTTTGGGCTTTGCTTCTGTGAAGATTGACAGCCCTGGAGACCCTGTGGGCAGTTCCACTCTGCCCTCTAGGGGCGCTGTGAGTCGGAATGGACTCGGTGACAGTGGGTGTGGTTTGGGCTTTGCTTCCCTGAAGACTGACAGCCTTGGAGACCTGTGGGCAGTGGGTTTGAACTGCCAGCCTTCTGGTTAGCAGTCAAATGCCTAGGCACTACGCCACCAGAGCTCCTACTCCAAGGCAGTGGGTTTGAGTTTTTGTGTTTTTGCCCCTAGTCAAGAATGTTCTCCCCTTCCAACTCTCCCACACCCAGTCTTTGGCCACAGAGAGCCTGCACCCGGGCCACAGGTCACC
>NW_006921593.1:19491528-19499731 GCF_000298275.1 Orycteropus afer afer
CAGAACCACCACAACTAACTGTCTCTTTAAAGACTGGAAGGCGCTCGGGACTTCAGCCCACCCCCCTCCATCTTACAGAGGTGGAAACAGGCACAGAGAGGCGATGGCTGGCCCACTAGGAGGACTGGGGACTGGCTGGAGATGCCAGGAAAGCCGGGTACACAGGCAGCAGCGCCTTGGAGGTGTCCAGCCTCATCCCTGGGCAGGAGACACTGACAGTGCCCAGTGGCCCACACGCCCTCCCAGGCTCTCCTCTGGGGCTGACACCTGCCCCCAGACCTCTCCCCAACTGGGTCTGCCCCCGTGCCCTCACCTACCCTCCCGCCCCGGGCACGGGCACCACGGACATGGCAGGAGACCACGGACAGGTGCAGGGGAGAGGAGCAGGTGCACACATATCCAGTCACCTGGCAAAACACCCAGGTGCCTGGGAGATTCGTGAACAAGGCAGGCTACCCACATAGACATGCACACAGACACACGCAGACACACAGTCACGCACACAGACACACAGACACCCACAAAGGAACACACAGACATGCACACAGACACACACACAGGCATGCACAGGCACGCACAGAGAAACACACGCAGGCACACGCAGACACAAACACAGACGCACACAAGCACGCATGCAGCCCTGACTCATGGGAGTGTCCAAGCAGAACTGGGCCCCACAGAGTCTCCAACAGCTGGTTTTCTGGGGACTGGCTTGCCAGCCCTTTCTTCTGAGGCACCTCCTGGAGGGCTTGACCCTCCAGGCTTCTGGTGAGCAGCTGAGTAAGCTGACCGTTGGTACCACGGGTGGGGGTGATGACATGGGGGCTTTCCTTGCGCCCCCAAGGCTACATCGGGGCCTGAGGCAAAGGAAGCAGCAGGACAAAGGTAGTATCTGGGCACTGCTCCTGCCTTTGCTGGGGCCACTCACACCAGGTATACCACGTTCTGCTTTGACCTGGAGCTACGAACACACTGCCTTGAAGCACTGCTTTATTTTCTTGGGGGCTTTCGGCCCCACATCTGTGCTGGAGGTTCCCTCCCTCAGCCTTGTCCAGTGGCCCCAGGAGCCAGCAGGGCAGCCAGCGCATCCGGAACAGACAGGGTTCTGGGCCCCAGGCTCAGCCGCAGAAGGCTGGCAACTGAGAGGTGAGGTGGGGCAAGGAGGCCATGAACCCATCCCGTCTGCCTCTCAGTTCACTTCCGACACTGTCAGGATTTTCTGTTCCTCTCTGTGCAGAAACTGGCCCTGGGAACCATTCTTCCTTGAGCTCCCACTCGTGTGGTCAGGCGTGAACCCAGGCCGGGCTGGCGCCCCATGCCTGATGTTGCAGGGCTATCCTGGGGGCAGGGCAGCCAGCAGGGGATGGGTATGGGGAACGCAGGTGCAGGGTTGGTCCCACTCTCCATCCGTGCCTCTCAGGTGACCCTCCCACTACATAGGAAAGAGGGCTTCATCAGACAGAGACACCCACAGCCAGCCCCTGCCCCAGAATCACCCCCAGGCTCTGCCTCCTCTGAGCCCCGCTGTAGACCTGCTTCTCTCGGCCCTGCAGGCACTGAAGGCAGAGAGCCTTCCCCGAGCTCGGATACTGCCTGTGCCCTGCAGGAAGGGGGGAAGTGGGAGCGTCAGGAGTGAGCCCCCACGCCCACACCAACAGCTCCCTGCTTCCTGCCTTGCCTCCACCAGCTTCTGGGGGGCACTTTGCCCTCCATGGCGCTTCCTGCCCTCTGCCGCCTCCCACTCAGGTGCCGGCATGCAGCCAGGACACAGTCCAGGCCTCCCTTCCCAGACCCCCTCCCAGAAGGCGTCCCTCCCCTTGCCTGGGCCGCACCTCCTCCCTGGTTCCCCTCTTCCACTTCTGCCTCAGCACCAGCCCATCCTGGGCTCAGGGCCTGTTGAAGGTGCCCCAGGTCCCGTCTGCGTCCCCGTCCCCCACCCCAGCACCTATGAACTGGGGAGAAGCAGCCCTTTCTGGCTGCCTCAGAGCTGGGTGTGTGCAGGTCCCGCTGTAGGAGACACTGCGTGGCCACCCTGCTTTGTCTCCAAATGCATCACAAAGGAATGAGAATATGTGGAACCCACACTAGAGATGGACGTGCCCATCACGTGCTCCACGGGCCTCTGGGAGAGCTTGCTGTGGACAGGGGAGCAACTGAGCAGGAAGGGGGCTGCTGGCAGAGGGGCCATCACAGGGGGTGTGGCTTTGTCCTCACAAAGCTTGGGTCTGAAGAACTAGCAGCTGGCTGGCCAGGCGCTGGCTCTAGGGGATGGAGGGGCTCAGGTGAAATGGGGTGGCTGGATGGGCCACTGTAGAGCTGGGGTACATGGGGCTCCCTATTTTCATGGCTTAGAATTCACAACAGCCAAGAGGAGGAAATTACCCAGATGTCCATCAGTAAACGTGGTCCCTCCACACAGTGGCTCTCACTTGGCCGTGGGAAGGAATGAAGCCCTGATGCTACGATACTCATGAGTCCAGGAAGAATGCTGCTCGGTGAAAGACACCCAACAAAAGGGTAGACACTGTACGACCCACCTCCGTAAAATACTCCCAACAGGCAAATCCAGAGACCGAGGCAGATTCGCTAGGGGCAGAGGCCAATGGTTACGTGCTTGGCTGCTGACCCAAAGGTTTCAGGGTCGAATCCACCCAGTGATACCTTGGAGGACAGGCCTGAGGACCTACTTTCATAAAATCAGCCCCTGAAAGCCCTGTGGGCTGGGAACCAAGGAGTCCACGACTGAGAGACCTGTGGGTCACAGATAACATCAGAGGTGAGCAAAACGCTCCTAGAATCAAATAAAATGAAACACAGGGTACCAAAACCGTCCGGACACAGCAAAAGCAGTGCTTAGGGGGAGACTGATGGCAATAAATGCCTGAAAAGGAGGAAACATCCACAGTCATTAGCTTCAACTGAAAATCTGAACAAACAGAAAAGGAAGAACAAAAGGAGTGAAAAGCGACCAGAAAATGGGGAACAATAAAGATGAGGTGGAAATGAATGAAACACAAGTGAACAGGGAGAGTCAGTAAGGCCAGGAGGCAGTTCTTGGAAAGGCTTAACAAGACAGACAGACCACTGGCCAGATGGACAAAATGCCAGGAGAGACCCAAAAGCAAGCTAAGAAGTGAAATTGGTAGCATCATAACTGATTCACCTCAGATAAAGATCAAAGCTGACCACAAGGGGACTGGTGCACCATAACCTTGAAAACCCAGATGAAATGGACAAGCTCCTAGAAACACACTACCTACCCAAACGAGCCCAAATGGGCCCATTACAAAAGGAGGAGTTAAAGAGGGCCTTCCAAAGCTGCCAACAACAACAAAACACCCCAGGAATATTCAGAGAAGATGTGACACCAATCATGCTGAATGTTCTAAAAAACACAAGAGAGGAAGAAACATCTCCACATTCCTATGAAGCCAGCCAACCCTGATACCTAACCAGGCAAAGACACCCAAAAAGAAAGAAAGAAAGAAAGAAAACTACAGGCCAATAGCCCTTATGAACATAGATGAAAGCATTTTCCCCAACATTTTAGCCAACAGACTTCAGCAACACACACACACACAAATGATACATCCTGATAAGGTGGGCTTCACACCAGGACTGCAAAGGTTGTTCAGCTTCAGAAAAGCAATGGACGTGATCCACCACATCAGTCACACAGAAGAAAAGAACCAATGATCAGATCAACTGATGCCAAAGAGGCATTCCACAAAATTCCACACCCTTTTCTGAGAAAAGCTCTCAGCAAAAAAGGAATAGAAGTGAAATTTCCCAACACAATTAAAAGCATCTATGCAAAACCAACAGCCAATGTTACACTCACCAGACATGGCTGAGAGCCTGCCCTTGGAGGATGGAATGAGACAAGGATGCTCATCATGACCTGTCTTATTCAACATTGAACTGGAAGTCCTAGCCAGAGCAGTAAGACAAGAAAGAGAAATAAAAGGTTTCCAGATCAGAGAGGAAGAAGTAAAACTATCTCTGTTTGCAAATGACACGATCCTGTACATAGAAGATGCTAAAGATTCCACAAGAAAACTGCTAGAATAATAGAAAAAAATGTAGCAACATTACAGTGTACAAGATCAACACACAAAATTCAGCCAGCTCCTCCACACTGACCAAGACTTCTCTGAAAAGTAAATCAAGAAAACAACACCATGCACAATACCCCCAAACTGATATGATACCTAGGAGTTAACCTAGCCGGGGACATAAAAGACTTATACGATGGGAATTTTAAAACACTACCACACGAGACTGGAAGAGACCTATGAAAATAGACAGCCATCCCATGTTCATGGATTGGAAGACTCAGATAGTGAAAGTACTCATCCTACCCAAAGTGATCTTCAACTACACTGCAATCCCAACACAAATGCCAACAGCATTCTTTACTGAAATGGACAAGCTAATGACCAGCTTCACAGGGAAAGGAAAGAAATGCTGAATAGCCAAAGGAGCGTCAGAGGCAAAGAACCAAGCAGGAAGACCAGAGATCCAGCCACACCATCCAGCCCTTGTGATGCTGTCAGACAGCCTGGTACCGGCTCAAAGACAGGCACGCAGACCCGTGGAGCAGAGTCGAGAGGGCAGAGCTAAACCCAGCCATCTGTGGACAAGTGATTTTCAATAAGGGGTCAAAGTCCACCAGGGAAGCAGAGACGATCTCTTTCATAAATGGTGCTGATAAAACTGGAAATCCACCAGCAGAAAAAGGAAGCAGGACTCACACATCACACTATACAAAAAATTAACTCAAAGTGGATCAAAGACCTAAATGTTAACCCTAAAACCACAAAATTCCTGGAGGAAAACTATGGACCTAATCTTTTGTAAAAATAGGACAATAAACATATCAACAAACACACAATAGAAGAAGACAAAATAAGAAAATGGAACCTCATAAAAATGAAAAAAACTTATGCTTATCAAACTACTTTAATGAAAGAGTAAACCACAACCTGCAGCCTGTGAAAAGCTTTGGAAATGACTTTCTGATAAGGGTCTGATTTCTAAAATCTAAAGGCAACCGCAACAACTCAACAATAAAAAGACAGAAAACCCAATCACAAATGGGCAAAGGACCTGAACAGAACCTTCACCAAAGGTACTCCTTAGACTTAACCAAACCCCTTCCAACACTGGTCTTCTGGATTTAGAAGCTCAGGACCAATCACAGTCTCATGGCACAACTCAGTCAACTGGCAACCTGTCCTAGTGATGTGAGTGGGGTCTGGGGTCTTAAAAGCTTGTGAGTGACCATCTGAACCACAGCTATGGGTCTCAGCCCACCAGGAGTGAAACAGTGAGAAGGTGACCAAAAGCTCACAGAAGAAACAAGTCTACACGAGCCACGGCCTCATCCACCCTGAGACTAGAAGAACTAGATGGTGCCCAGCCACCCCCACTGACCATCCTGACCACAGTCACGATAGTTGGTCCCAGATAGCATGGGGAAAAAGGTATGGAGCCAAGCTCAATTTCTTATTTTTTTTAAAAAAAGCCACCACATTGAGGAAGAAGAAGACATAGAGAGGTACATGGGAGATACAGACAACAAAGATGAACCTTTTGGCACATACAGTACTGCATTGTCAGTGAAGGCAAACAAGGGTATATGGGTGGATAGATGGGTAGACAGGCTGAACTATTGGTATGTCTATGAAGCAGGGTGTGTACCCAAGAGCATGTATAGGGTTGGCAGACAATGGCCCTATAAGTGTATTTGTAAGATCTGAGTTCCCAGGTATATAGTAGAGCTGACAAAGGGCAAGGTTGTAGTTCCTTCTTGGTCACAGTCAGCTGCTATCCAGAGGAAACAAGTAGTTGAGCTGTGGACTCAAGACCATAGTCACAGGGCACATCAAGCTCAACTGACATAACATACTACACAAAACATTGTTCCACCTCCTACTTTGGTGAGTAGCGACTGGGGTCTTAAAAGCTTGCAAGCAGCCATCTAGATGCAACAATGGGTCTCTCCTCATCCAGAGCAAAGAATAATGAAGAAAACCAAAGATTCACAGAAAGAATTAGTCCTAGCAACTAGTACACCATATGATCTGCAGCCTATAGGACTATGAGACCAGAAGAACTAGATGGTGCCCGGCTATCTCTGTCAACCACTCAGAGGGAGATCTATGGAGGAGATCCTGGATAGAGAGGGAGAACAATGTGGAATAAAACTCAAAATCATTTGGAAAAAAAAAGGGGGACCAGGTTTGCTGGTCTGATAGAGCATAGTGGAATCACTGAGACTATGGCCCCTAGCTGCCCTTCAGGTCTGGAATTTAATCCACACCTGTGTCTTCCAGACAAACAAAAGACAGGTGTAGGAGTTGAACATTTACCTGAGGTAGATACACTCCTTGGGGAGAACAATCATAGGAGAAAGAAGGGCTGTTTATGCACAGGGAGACAGCTCAGGGGACAGGGGTACATGGAGGGAAGGACACAGGGAAGAGGTAACTATGGGAAGGAAGTGGGAGGGGAGCTATTGCATTGTGGTGAATTGTAGTCAATGTCATGAGACAAAGTGTATGTGAACTGTTGTCAGGAAAGTGAATTTGCTCTGTAAATTTTCACTCAAATCACACACATACACACAAAAGCCAGCAACTGGAAAAGCAGAGGACAGAGGATCCTGAGGTGGTCACCGTAAGACACTCTTAAAATGTAGAACCAAGACTGTGCCCTGAGGTCACCTTTCAGCAAAATAGCAGGGTGGCATACAAGATGAAGATGATTAGGTTGGTGTCCTACTTAAAAGCCATCAGCATGAAACCAACAGATCAAAGATTACTTCCAAGCAAAGATGGGCAGATCTGAGGCAGGGGTGCTGGAGGACTGGAAAGGGGACAACAGAAGCCGAGTACAGAACACGTGGGTCCGTTGTGCCCAACGTAGCTACTGTCACTGAGCCTGTGTGTGGCAGTCCAACGTGACCCAACTTGCTGTGTAACTTCCATCAAGAAAGAAGAGATAGGAGAGAGTTCCGGCAAGATGGCGGACTTGAGAGAAAGACTGCACAGACCCTCTTCAACAAAGAAAAGGGAAACCAATTAACACAGACACAGAAGATAATCCTGGACCCCTGAGCCTTGAAGGGGAGGATATAGAAGTGGATTAAACCCCAACTAGTAGAAGAATTTAAATGAAAATACCAAAAAAGGAGACACATGGAGCTGCAGTCTGGCAGCGATCCTGAGCAATCCTGACGGCACAGACATCTTGGAGATTCCCAAGTGGTGGTAGGACCTAAAAATTAAGTTAAAAATCAGCTCTGCTAGCGAGGGACTGCACAGAGGACTGCTCTGGTGACTGGGGAATAAACGGAGAAGGTGAAGAGAAAGGCAGGCCGAGCTGTGGACTTTTGCCGTCCAGAGGGGGCCACCATTTTGAAGGTTTAAAAGCCACTTGACTATTTTGGATATTTAAAGAGAGAGTGTGCTCACAGATTCCTGGGGCTTAAGAACACGTTCTGCTTTCCAGCAACCCCAAGGTCACTCCAAGCCTGCAAGACTGAAAAGGTACCACATTCCTCTTGTTACTCTTACACCCCACACCCCTTGGTGAACAGAGGTGTGGCTATCCCTCAGTCCCACCTACCTTCTGGGCCCACAGGAACTCCATCACACTCTGTGTGCTCAGATGGAGCCTGGGTGCCCTGCCCTGTCACCCACTGATATATATATATTTATTTTTCCTCTTTATTTTTTTCTTTTTCGCTTTTATTTTTTTCCGGTGATTAGTTTGCTTGTAATTGTCTGTTTTAAAACAACTATTATTATTAATACTTTTGTCCTTTTTACTATTATTCTTAATCTTGCCCTCCCAGGTCCTAGTTTTCAGCACTTTTTCTTTTCCCTGTTCCTGGTTGATATATATTTTTTTAAATTTAAGTGTTATTTTTTTCCCACTATTTTTCTCATGGTTAACCCCATTCCTTGTTTTTCTTTTTGCAGTTTTCCCATTTTTTTTCCTTCATTATTCTCCTTCTCTATTTTTTTATTTTTTCTCTTAGTGCCCTATCCCCAGATACTGCAGGTTTTCTTGTTTTTTCATCTTCTTTGTCCTTTTTTCCTTTTTTTGGTTACTGTTCCTGTGTGATTACATGGTGTGTTTTTTGTCCATGTGCTTTTAGCTTTTTGATGGTTATTCAATTGTAATTTGTGTCTAA
>NW_006921593.1:19506014-19518200 GCF_000298275.1 Orycteropus afer afer
AGAAAGAAAAGATAGCCCAATGGGGCCCAGTGGTTCTGACACACACGGAGCAGCCGTGAGTCAGAGATGAGTCATGGAAGCCGGTGAGCTGCTCAGGGGCTGGGGGTAGTGGCAGTGACTTGGCTGTGGGTCTTCACCCTTTCTTCTGACGGCGGTGCTGGTTGCACCTGACTCCACGGCACGCCACTAACAGTGAATTTTATGTCATGTGTGCTTCGACACAGTGTTTATAACATTTATAAAAACAAAGAAACGAGTGTGGCAGTGGGCAAAGGCAGGTTGGACGAGGTGGTGGGCGGTGTGCTGTGGGATGCAGAGGCAGGCTGGCTCAGTGAAGTGTCCCCTCGGGCACAGATTTGTGCAGGGCAGCTGGGGTGGCCTGTGGCAGGGCCCTGGCTCAGCCCCACCCCAGCCTGTTTGCTGGTGTGAGAGATTTCCCTTGTCTGCATGGGCCCCAGGTGTCACCCCTCAGGGTGATGGCAGCCAGAAGGGACTGGGCCAGGGCCTCCCTCCACCAGGGTGTGGGGCACAGGGGCCTGGGTGGGCAGCAGCCAGTGTCTCTAGCACCTAGAGGAACAGGAATGCCTGGGCGGGGGTGGAGGGGCAGAGTCTCCTAGGAGACGGGCCCTGGGCTGGGGGCTTATCTGCCTCCTGGCCACCACCTGTCTGGTGAAGCCTGTACTCTCTTGAGCTGCACCTCCCTTCCCTTCCCCACACGATCCTCCAAGACCACCACAGCCGTAGGCCTCACAGCTCTGCACCCCTTACAGTTACCAGTTATGGGGTTCCTTGGTGCCTATCCCCCTGCCTTGGGGGCTCTGAGATCCCACTCACTCACCCATTCAGCCATCAAGTAAACCAGGCCGAGTGGGTGGATGTAGGTGAGGACAGGCAACAGGGAGGAGGCCAAGGGGCAGGAGGCGTGGTCCCACTGCCCACCCTCTGGGCATCAACATATGCTGACATCTCCCATTAAAAATGGCCATGTCAGTGAAATACAAAAAGGGCCAGAGAAGGGCTCGAACTGCAGGGAGTACGTGGAGGCCACCACATCTGCCTGCCCAGGGCTTCGGCCGCCAGCCCAGCCCGGTTGGTCACCCACACTGGCTCATCCCAGAGCCTGATGGGCCGAGGAGCCGAGACCTGCCTGTGCTCGCTCCCCTGCCCGTTTCTAGGAGGCTGGAGAGGCCTGGGCACTGGAGTCCGCCACCCTCTCTGGTAGGGTGGCCAGTGCTCTGGACGTGTGTCCCAGGCTCTGGGACCTCAGCATCTGTGACTGGGAAGTGCACACTGAGGGCTCGACGGATGGTGGCCGGGGGGCCGGAACATGGCTTCCAGGAGCCCCAGGATCGGTGGGCCCAGGGCCCAGCCCTCAGCCCCACTCGTTCACTGCTGACCCCCTTGGAGCAGAGCTGACGGCCCGTAGTGCGTGCTCCTCCTCAGTGTGTACTCCCCAGCATCCCTCTGTCAGCCCCCCAAGCCCTCGGAGACAGGGCCCAATCTCCAGGACATTTGCCCCAAGCCCTGCGAGGCGCCTCCTGTGTGGCCTGGCCTCCCTGGGAGCTCAGAGAAGACCGCAGCCCTGCCATACTTCTGCCCAGTGCCAGCCCTACGAGGAGCTGTGGCGGAGCCAGAGGGGTTGCCAGCAGGACGGAGATGCTGCCACTGGGGGGCCAGGGGACACTGGGGGGGCCAGGGGACACCGGGGGGGGGGCAGGGGACACTGGGGGGGGCAAGGAACAGTGGGGGGCAGGGGACACTGGGGGGCCAGGGGACACCAGGGGGACCAGAGGCACTGGGGGGACCAGGGACAGGGAGGACCAAGGAACACTGGGGTATCAGGGGACACTGGTGCCCCAACAGGGCTCTTGAGGGATGTGAGAAGATGCTAAGGGGTCCTGAGGGGCCCTGACGGTGCCTTGAGGAGCTCTTGAGGAGGGGCTGAGGGGGCTGAGGGGAGCTGACCCCACCACCCTCCCAGCTGTGACATCCTGGAATCTGGACTCAAAAACCCTGTCACATGTGGGGAGGGGGTGGAGCGGGAGGGACTCCCCCCCACACACACACCCAGGTGTCTGGTTCCCATCTGTGAGTGAGGCCTCCGTGACCACCGTGCCTGCCCTCCCCTCCCATGCCCACCCTGCCAGACCCCCAGCCCCTTGGCCAGCACGGGACGGTCACTCACCCTGGACAGCGCCTGTCCCCTCCTCCGCACCAGGTTTCCCTAGGCCCTGCCCTTCTCCCAACTCTGCTGCTTTGAGAAGACTCAGTAGGACCCCGCCCAGCAGCGGCCTGAGCCTCAGATGCCGCTCCAGCCTCTCGGAGCTTCTACCCTTTTTGATGCCTGGCTGCTCCTCAGGGGACTTCTTCCTTTTCTCCTGTGGCTTTCTCTGACTGGAAGCTGGTGCTGGCCGCATGCCAGGCCCGCTCCGGGGACACTGCTCTCCTCCACAGTCCCCCAGCAAAAGGAGGCCCTGCCCCACTGGGTCCTTCAACCTGCCCTCCTTCCCAGAGCGCCCCTCTTCCAGGTGGTCAAGAGCCCCCAGGGGCTCCCAGTCCTGGGACTCCAGGACAGGACCCTCGAGGCCCTGCTCTCTGCTGATGACTTCAAGCTGAAGGAATCTGGCTGAAAGACAGAGAGCTGAGTGTGCTTGGGCTCACCCCACCCCTGCTCTGATGGGCCAACACCCAGCAGCTGGAGATGGGGCAGGGGAGGGGGCGGCTTCCTTCGAGAAGGCACTGGGTGGACTCGGACCGCCAACCTCTTAGTGAGGTGACTGCTGACCGGAGGCTGCAGGTTCGAGTCAACGTAGAGGTCCCTCCACAGAAAGGCCGTGATCCCCTTTGAAAAATCAGCCCTTGGAGCCCTGTGGATCCTGGTTCTTCCCGACACACGTGGCGTTGCCGTGATTCAGAGCTGACTCAGTGGCAACTGGAGATGTCTCCTGGAGCCAAGGGTGTCCACTGTGGCTGGCTTGAGGCAGTGTGTCTGCCGCAGGCCCAGGAAGTGCTGTGGTGAACCAGCACCCTGGAATGCTGAGCCACATGGTCCTTGAGCCCGTTAGAGACACTGCTTGAGTGTTCTCATGTCTGCCCGCTGGCCACTCCCAGGGCCTAGCTCTCAGACACTTCCTCTGGAGGCTGGGCAAGGCGCCAGCCGATGCCCAATGTGCACATGGTTCTCAGAAAGGTTGCTGGCACACGGTTCTCAGAAAGTTGCCGGCACACCCAGAGACAGTGCCGCTTCTCCCCCATCAGCTCAGCAGGAACCAAGAGTTTGCCCACCGCCATGTGGCAGAAGGCACCTCAGTGTTGCTTGCAGGCGTGAAAAATAGCACAGACTCTAGGGAGGGGACCAGGCCCCACCTCGAAAGATCAGAGTGCGTCTAGCCACTTCTAGGACTCCAGTCCAAAGACAGACATGCAGAACGGTGGCAACTGTAGCAAGGGCAACAGCCTGGGAGTGACTCAAGGTCGACAACTGCCTAACAAAGGCCTCTTGCATGCCCTCCTGGAGAGGATGTGCAAAGAACGGTGGCGAGTCTGACGAAGTTGAACCCGTGCCCACCCGCCAATAGTGTGGTGGCCACACAGTGACCACCACCTTATCGTTTCTACTGAAATGTGTGGCCATGACATGCTGTGTGGCACGTCCCAGTCTTCCAGGTGGGGAGTGGAGGGCAGGAAAATGTCACAAGCTGATGAGGGCTTGAGCTGGACTCTATGGTGCTGTTCTGCCTGTTTGTATCTGTTGAAAATTCCGTTCTAAAAGAATCAAATCGAAGGTGGCCATCTGCCCCCCACCCCACACAGACCCCTAGAAAGTAGGAAGTATGTTTGTTTGGGGCTTATTTGTACTCTGGAGTAGTGGGGGGACATGGGGGGCTACTCGGTAGGCCTGAAGTGATGAGGTCTCCCCCAGAGTCAGAAGGCAGGAGAGTCGGACGGATGAAGGAAGCCACACGACAGGCATCTGGGGGAGGACTTCTGTCACAGAGCAGGGATGTGGTGGCCTAGGCAGGAGGCAGGAGGCCACCTGACAGAGCCCAGGACTCACAGGGGCTTCACTGGTCTGGGTGGCTGGTGCAAAACACCTTCCAGACATACACACACACACTCAATGCACCATGCACACACACACATGCATGCACACATGCCCATGTACACATGTACACATGCATAGGCATGCATACACACACACATAGACACATGTACACACATAACCATGTTCGTGCGTGCACACATGTACACATGTACAGATACGTGCACATACAAGCACATGTGCACACACATGCCCGTGTGTGCGCACAGATACATACACACATACATGCACACAGATGCATGTGCACAACACAGTATACACTGTACACATGTAGACACGTGTGCATATGCATGCGCACATGCAAAACATGCACAGAACATGCATGTGCATACATGTACACACATAGACACACACACTTCTGCCAAGCAATGGCTGACTATGCAAGGGGCCTTTGGGTGGAGAGGCTGCCCATGCGAGTTTGAGCCAAGCGGACAGAGGTGGGGCACCCAGGGCACTCCTGCTCGGTCTACCAGACAGCTAGGGAGCCCCAGCAGGAAGAAGGGCACTGGCCAGGAGCCCCCCAACATCCGGGAAACAAGCCCATTCAAGTGGGAATCAGCAGCAACCTGCTTATATGGCTCTCTGTCGTGGCTGGTCTTCTCAGACGTGGGACCAGTCCTACCTCATGCTGCTTGGGGGATTCCAGGCCCGGGAGGGGCAGGGCCGGCTCACATCTCCCAGGATCAGCAGGAAGGCCTGCAACATCCAGCCCAGGGTCTTCTAAGAGAAAGGCTTTCAGAGCTGGGACTCCAGGCCCAAGGTTCAGGACAACTGACCTGGGGCTAAGGGCGGGGCAGTGGAGCAGGCCTGACCGTGAGGGTTAAGGAGGGTGAGGGCTGTGGAGGGGATGAGGAGGAGGTGGCAGGATGGACAGTGTGTGAGTGACTGGGCCCGGGGGTGGTGGTGAAGGGGCCTGGAGGAGGAAATGAGACCCTGTAGAGGTAGAGTCAGGATTAGGGTGAGGACTGAATTAGGCTTAGGGTTAGGGAAGATTAAGTTAGGGTGAGACTCACAGTTAGGACCACATTTGGGTTAAAGTTAGAGTTAGGAATTGGTTAGGGTTAGGATTAGGGTATGGTTAGGACTGTTTTAGGATTAGGGCTAGGGTTAAGACTGAGTTAGGGTTAGGGTTAGGGTTAGAGTACAGGCAAAGGTCAATATGAGACGGCATGAATAAGGGTTAGGGTTAGGGTTAGGGTCAATACAAGAAGGCATGAATAAGGATTCGGGTTCAGGTTTGGGTTCGGGTTCAGGTTAGGGTTAGAGTCCAGGCAAAGGTCAATACGTGAAGGCATGAATAAGGGTTAGGGTTAGGGTTAGTGTTAGGGTTAAGGTTAGGGTTAGGGTTAGAGTCCAGGCAAAGGTCAATACGAGAGTTAGGGTTAGGGTTAGGGTTAGAGTCCAGGCAAAAGTCAATACGAGAAGGCATGAATAAGGATTCATGATTTTCACTGGGTCCTGGCTCACTTTTAAATCTGAAGAGACCCCAAGGTCTCTTTTCCACAATTCTCTGTGAATGGACACACAAACATGCACACATGCATGTCTGCCCATAACCACACCCACTCACCCATCAAACCAGAAACTCAATGCCATTGAGTTGATTTTGATCCATAGTGACCCTATAGGATAGAGTAGATTGCCCTATAGGTTTTCCAAGACTGTAAATAATTACAGAATCAGATTGCCACATCTTTCTCCCATGGAGTGGCTCATGGTTTCAAACTATCAGCCTTCATCCATCCACCCATCCACCCATCCACCCATCCACCCACCTATCCATCCCTCTACCCGCTCATCCAGCCATTTGCAATTTTTTCATTTCCTCAAACACACCTTTGCTGAGCAGCCCCTCTGTGGCTGACATTGAGCTGATGGCTACCTCCTTCTCTGCAATTTGGTGACAGCCTGTTTGGCACACTTGGGTCTTGGGGTTTTAGTTTCAGGATGTCACCATTAAATGAATAGGCGGGTCATACTGCATAGTTGTGGAAAACCAAACTCCGTCTAGCAGCCAGGACTGTGTTTCAGGTGAGAGTGCCTGGAGGAGGTGGAGCTGCACCTGCCCTGCTGTGTGAGGAGGCTCAAAGAGCACAGATTCCAGAACGTGCCAAGCACGGAAGCCAGCACGGTCAGCGGTCCTGCCGATGGTCTGGCCTCCCCTGGTCCTGCCTGCCCTTCACCATCTGGAAAGCCCAGAGCCTGGGTTCAGCCAACCGCCTGCCTCCTTAGCTTCCATGACTACTAAGGGACTGGACGATGACTCAGGTCCCACGAAGTCTCCTGGAAGAGTTCTCCTCACTCACAGTGTCCATTTGCTGACACCCCAAGGGCTCAGCCACTGTCACATGAATCCTACATGGTCAGACCACGCAACATCTCTCCCTTCAACCCCACGTCACCATGCCCCAGGGCTCAGCTGAGAAACGCCATCTTGTGGCATGTGCAGCTGCGTTTGGAAGGGCTGACTGGCCCTTAGCTATTTTTCTCTATTGCTATTTTAGTAGAATGTTGGACGCAGGCAGCCCCAACTTATGAGGGCTCTGTTCTGACAACTCTGGCATAAGGCCATTCTCATGTAAGTGGAATACCTCTTTTTTTTTTTTTAAGTTTTCATTATTACTGCCTTTTATTATCAGTATCTTTATAAATGTGATCTTCATTTGTCTTTCAGGGTTGGCATGAGAACAACATCAGCAAATAACCGCATTGTATGCAGTAGGTGTTATCAGGGTAAGTTGTAAAACAAACAAAAACCAGTAGAAGGAAGTCAGGCACTACTTATGTATGTAAAGGAACCCACGACAGCAGCTTACCACACAGGTTAAAAACCACACAGGAATTAAACATGACTGAAGCCTCCTCACACCCTGCCCACATACTGAAACCCTCCTGCACCAGCGTCCAGAGGCAACCTCCAAGCCACCCCTTCCCTGGGCCCCAACCCTGCACCCCCACCTTGCTTTCTCCTCCCTCTTTGGCCTCTCCTCACATACCCTACTGCCCTCCATTTGGTCCCTACGATGTTGGGTCCCTCAGGCCTCAATCCCGACCTCTCCTTCTCCTGTTGCACACTCTCAACAAGCAGGCTCATCCCCTACTGATTCGACCACCATCCCCATGGCAACGACCCCCACCTGCCAGCTCCACCCTGGCACATGGATGGAACAGTCACCTTCACTTAGATACCTTCAAGCACTTTAAATGCAATCTGTCCAAAGCTCCCTCATTACCCACCCCGCCACACACCCACCCTAAGCTTCCTGCAAAGTTCCCCTCTCAGAGGATGACCCATGTTGTTACCCTGACCAGGCACGTGGGTATTCTTCTTGTTCTTAGCCCAACACCATGCAGCCAATCAACCATCACTCAGTAAACCACACATGCATACTGAAATCCCACAGTAACCACTGGAAAGACAGATCAAAGAGAGGTGAGACAGGAGCCAACAGAGGATAAACCGAGTACTAAAAACCAAACCAAACCAAATCTGAATCCGAAAGAAGGCCGCAGGGGAGGGGGATGGATGCAGAAAAGCAGAGCCAAACAGAGAGCAACAGCACGATGGCAGACGTGAAGCCAAGCACAGCACAGTTACGTTAGACAACCTTGGCTGGAGCACCGCTCAAAGGCGAAGGTTAATGGGGAGTGAAACTAAATGTACAGCTAACGTTGACTGTAAAACAAACTCTTAAAAAGTAAACAAATAAAGGCAAAGGTTGTCAAGCTAGATTATAAAAGCAAGAAGTAACAACGTGCTGTCTACAGGACACACTTCAGATACAAGGACAGAATAAAAGCACAAGAAAGGAGACATATAAAAGGGAGACGCTGATGGAAAGAAAGCTGGGTGGATACATTAGCATCAAAGTGGATTTGAGAAGAAGGGATGCAATGTGAGACCAAGAGGGACATTTCACAATGATCGAAGGATCAAGTCATCAACAATACATAGCCGTTCTCAGTGGAACACAGATCTAGTTACATGGATTCAAATAAATGAGGCAATGTGGACAGCAGTGGAAGGACAGAGAGACAAACCCACAATGATAAGGGACACTTCACAGTCCTCTCCCAGTCACAGAACAAGCCAGCCAGACGTCGTAAGCATGTATGGTAGATGTGAACACCATCAATCCACTTGCCCAAACGGGTATTTACAGAACATCCCACCCAACATCAGAATACACAGCCTTGCTCTGCTTCTCTCCAACATACAAAACTTCCCCATTGACAGCTCAGGGACACGGATGACAACTTTCATGTTGTGCCACCACAATTGCTATCCTTTTCCAAAATATTCCACCATCACGACCATAAACTCAATGCCCCACAGACAAAAGTTTCCCCTCTCTCCCTCCCTCCTACCTCTGGTAACCACCAATAACCTTCAGTTTATATACATACATACTTGCATGTATGTACGCACACATATATACATACACATACATACATAGACACACATATACACATACACACATACATACATACATAAATACATATATATTTTTTTAACTATCTAGGAATTTAGGACCAGCCTTACTGATATGGATAAGGTAAAGCTTTCGAGACCTCCATGTACTGATGTAGCACAATTCAAATGGAGGAGAAACAGCTATAAATATCCATTAATAATTGGAACATGGAAGGCATGGAGTATGAATCTAGGAAAACTGGAAGTTGTCAAAAATGAATGGAACACATAAAGATTGATATCCCAGGCATTAGTGAGATGAAATGGACCAGTTTTGACCATTTTGAATCAGACAACCATATGATCTACTATGCCAATAATGACAGTGTGAAGAGGAATGACGTGGCATTCATCATCACAAAGGATATTTCAAGATCTGTCCTGAAGGACAATGCTGTCAGTGATAGGATAATATCCATAAGCCTACAAGGAAGACCAGTTAATACCATTATTATTCAAATTTATGTACCAACCACCAAAGCCAAAGATGAGGAAATTGAGGATTTTTATCAGCGTCTGCAGTCTGAAATTGACCAAACATGTAATCAAGATGTTAATTATCACTGGTGAATGGAATGCAAAAGTTGCAAACAAAGAAAAATCACTGGTAGTTGGAAAAGTTGGCCTTGGTGACAGAAATGATGCTGGAGATCGCATGACAGAATTTTGCAAGACCCACGACATATTCATTACAAATACATTTTTTCAACAACACCAATGGTTGCTATACACGTGGAGTTGGCCAGGTGGAATATACAGGGACCAGGTTGACTACATCTGTGGCAAGAAGCGATCAAAAAGCTCAATATCTTCAGCCAAAACCAAGCCAGGAGCTGATTATGGAACAGACCATCAACTGCTCATATCCAAGTTCAACTTGAAGTTGAAAACAATTAAAACAAGTTCATGAGAGCCAAAATATGACCTGGAATATAGCCCTCCTGAATTTAGAGACCATCTAAAGAACAGATTTGATGGACTGAACACTAATGACTGAAAACCAGAAGAATTGTGGGATGACATCAAGAGCATCATCCATGAAGCAAGAGGTCATTAGAAAGCTAAGAAAAGAAGAAAAGACCAAAATGGATGTCATAAGTGGCTCTGGAACTTGTCCTTGAGCAGAGCGTAGCTAAAGCAAATGGAAGAAATGACAAGATAAAAGAGCTGAACAGAAGATTTCAAAGAGCAGCTCAAAAAGACAAAGCTAATTACTATAATGAAATGTGCAAAGACCTGGATTTGAAAACCAAAAGGGAAGAGCATGCTCAGCATTTCTCAAGCTGAAAGAACTGAGGAAAAATTTAAGCCTTGAGTTGCAATACTGAAAGATTCTATAGGCAAAATATTGAATGATGCAGGAAGCATCAAAAGAAGATGGAAGGAATACACAGAGTCACTGTACCAAAAAGAACTGGCCAATGATCATCCATTTCAGGAGATGGCATATGATCTAGAACCAATGGTACTGAAGGAAGAAATTGAAGTTGCACTGAAGAAATTGGTGAAGAACAAGGCTCCAGGAATTGATGGAATACCCACTAAGATGTTTCAACAAACGGATGCCACACTGCAGGCACTCACTCAGTTATGCCAAGAGATTTGGAAGACAGCTACCTGGCCAAATGACTGGAAGAGATCCATATTTGTACCCATTCCAAAGAAAGGTGATCCAACAGAATGTGGAAATTATCGAACAATATCATTAATATCGCATGCAAGTAAAATCTTACTGGAGACAATTCAAAAAGGGTTGCAGCAGTATATTGACAGAGAACTTCCAGAGGGGCAGGCTTGATTCAGAAGAAGACGTGAAATGAGGGATATCATTGCTGATGTCTGATGGATCTTGGCTCAAAGCAAAGAATTCCAGAAAGATGTTTACTTGTGTTTTATTGACTATGCAAAAGCATTTGATTGTGTGAATCATAACAAATTGTGGATAACATTGAGAAGAATGGGAATTCCAGGGAACACTTAATTGTACTCATGAGGAACCTTTCATAGACCAGGAGGCTGTCATTTGAACAGAACAAGGAGACAGTGCATGGTTTAAAATCAGTAAGGGAGTGTGTCAGGGTTGTATCCTTTCACCATACTTATTCAATCTATATGCCAAGCAAATAATCCAAGAAGCTGGACTATATGAATAAGAACATGGCATCAGGATTGGAGGAAGAATCATTAACAACCTGCAATATGCTGATGACACAACTTCACTTGCTGAAAGTGAGGATGACTTGAAGCACTTACTGATGAAGATTTAAGAATACAGTCTGCAGTATGGACTACATCTCAACATAAAGAAAAAAGTTCTCACAATTGGACCTATAAGCAGCATCATGACAAATGGAGAAAAGACTGAAGTTGTCAAACACTTCACACTGCTTGGTTTTATAATCGAGGCCAATGGAAGCAGCAGTCAGGACATCCGACACCATATAGCACTGGGCAAGTCGGCTGCAAATTACCTCTTTTAGGTGCTGAGGAGCTAAGATGCTCCCTGAGGACTAAGGTGCACCTGACACAAGCCATGATATTTTCAATCACCTCATATGTGTGTGAGAGCTGGACAATGAATAAGGAAGACTGAACAAGAATTGATGCTTTTGAAATATGGTTCTGGCAAAGAATGCTGAAAAGAATCATGGACTGCTAAAGGAACTAATAAATCTGTCCTGGAGGAAGTACAGCCAGAATGCTCCTTGGAAGCAAGAATGGCCAGACTTTATCTCACCTACTTTGGTCATGTTGTCAGAAGGGACCATTCCCTGGAGAATAGTAAGGTGGAGGGTGGACGAAAGAGGGGAAGGCCCTTAGGAGATGGATTGACACAGTGGCTGCGGCGATGGGCTCAAGTATAGCAGGGATCATGGAGCTGGCGTGAAACTGGGCGGTGTTTCATTCTGCTGTGTATGGGGTCGCTATGAGTCAGAAACAACTTGATGGCATCTAAGAACAACAGGAATTTAGTCCTCCCATCACTGGTAACCAACAACGAAAGTTTCCTTCCATGTATAAACTTTTCCTTGACGTTTTACAATAGTGGACTAATATTTGTCATTCTGTGGTTGACTTATTTCACTCAACATAACGTCCTCCAAGTTCATCCACGTTATGTGGTGTTTTGCAGATTCTCCATTATTCTTTAGGGTTACAAAGTATTCCATTGTGTACCATGGCTTGTTTATCCATTCCTCGGTTGATGGGCACTTAGGTTAATTTCATCTCTTTGCTATTGTGAATATGCTGCTATGAACATAGGTGTGCATTTATCTATTTGTGTCTTGCCTCTCACTTCTTTAGGATATATACCTAGTAATGTGATTGCTGGATCAAGTGGTATTTCCATTTCAAACTTTTTAAGGGATTGCCATACCAATTTCCACAGTGGTTGTATCACTTTACAGTCCCACCAGCAGTGTATGAGAGTCCCAGTCTCTCCACATCCTTACCAGCATTTGTTATTTTCTGTCTTGTTGAACTTTTCTATTAATGCTGGAGTAGGATGGAATCTCATGGTTGTCTTTGTTCTTGATTTTTATTGTGATTTGGGTGAAAGTTTACAAGCAAATTCACTTTCCATACAGCAGCTCACATACACTTTGTC
>NW_006921593.1:19518485-19547251 GCF_000298275.1 Orycteropus afer afer
GTGACCACATTACATTTAGTTATGTTCTGAAGTCACTTTTACTCTATAAGAATCTCACTCTACACATAAAGACACACCTTTTTTTTTTTTTTTTTATGATTTTGAGTTTCATTCCACATTGTTCTCCCACTCTATCCAGGATCTCCTACACAGATCACCCTCCGAGTGGTTGACAGTGGTAGCCAGGCACCATGTACCCTTCTGGTCACATGGTCATATAGGCTGAGGATTGCACGGTCTACCAGTCCCTTGAGTTAACTGTTTTCATTAATGGCTAATGATCACAAACATTTCTTCATGTGTTTACTGGCTGCTGAATACCTTCTTTGGGGAAGTGTCTGTTCTCTGTTCATGTCTTCTGACCATTTTTTAAATTGGATTGTCTGTCTTTTTGATGTTGACGTTTTCTGTAAATTTTAGAGATAAGTCCTTTGCCTGATATGTAACTGCTGAATATTTTTTCCCATTCTGTAGGTTCTCCTTTTACTCTTTTGGAGAAGTCTTTTGATGCACGTAAAAATTTAATTTTTAGAAAGTCCAAATCATCTAGTTTATCTTCTGCTGTTTGTGCATCGTGGGTTATGTTTGATAATTTATACCATGTATTAGGGTCCCTCACTTTGCCCTTATTTTTTCTTTGACAGACTTCATAGTTCTAGGTTTCACATTTAAGTCTTTGATCCACCTGGATTTAGTTTTTAAGTATGGTATGAGATACAGATCTTGTTTCATTTTTCTGCAAATGGATAACCAGTTTTGCCAGCACCATTTGTTAAAGAAACTATCTCTTTCCCATTGAATGAATTTTGGCTCTTTGACAAAGATCAGCTGACCACATGTCGATGGATCTATTTCTGGGTTCTCATTTCTATCCCACTGGTCTATGAGTCTGTCATTGTACCAATACCAGGCTGTTTTGGCAACTGTGCCTGTGTAGTAAGTTGTGAGATCTTGGGAGTGTGAGACCTCCTACTTTGTTCTCCTTCTTCAATAATGCTTTGCTTATTCGAGGTCTCTTTCCTTTCCATCTAAAATTAGGGATTGGTTTTTCCCTGTCTTTAAAGAATGTTGATGGAATCTGGATTGGGACTGCATTGAATGTATAGATTGCCTTGGGTAGAACTGACATTTTCACAATGTTCAATCTTCCTATCCATAAGCATGGTATGTTCTTCCATTTATGCAGATCTTTCAGAGTTTCTTGAAGTAGTGTTTTGCAGTTTTCTTTGTACAGGCCTTTTGTGTTTACGGTAAGATTTATTCCCAAGTATCTTATATTTTTGGTAGCTACTGTAAATAGTGATGAATGCTGAAAGTACCATGAACTTCTAAAAGAAAAAATCTGTCCTGGAGGAAGTACAGCCAGAATGTTCCTTGGAAGCGAGATTGGCCACCTACTTTGGTCATGTTGTCAGAAGGGACCATTCCCTGGAAAAGGATGTCATGCTTGGCGAGGTGGAGGGTCGACGAAAGGTGGGAAGGCCCTCAATGAGATGTATTGACACAGTGGCTGTGGCGATGGGCTCAGGTATAGCAGGGATCATGGAGCTGGCGTGGGACTGGGTGGTATTTAGCTCTGCTGTGCATGGGGTCACTATGAGTCGGAGACAACTTGACGGCATCTAACAACAACAACAACTGTAAATAGTGTTTACTTCCTTATTTCCTTTACAGAGACCTCTTTGCTTATGTAGAGGAATCCAACTGATTTTTGTATGTTGATCTTGTATCCTGCCACTATGCTAAATCTCTCAATTAGTTTCAGTAGATTTTTTGCTGATTCTCTTGGGTTTTCTATGTATAGGATTGTATCATCAGCAAATAGGGATAGTTTTATTTCTTCCTTACCAATTTGGATGCCTTTGATCTCTTTTTCTAGCCTTAAGGCCCTGGCTAGGATTTCCAATACAATGTTGAATAGAAGTGGTGATAGCGGGCATCCTTGTCTGGTTCCTGTTTGTAAGGGGAATGGTTTCAGTCTCTCTCCATTGAGATTGATATTAGCTGTTCGTTTTGCATACATGCCCTTTATTATGTTGAGGAATTTCCCTTCTATTCCTATTTTTCTGAGAGTTTCTGTCAGGAATGGGTATTGAACTTTATCAAATGCCTTTTCTTCATCTATTGGTATGATCATGTTCTTCTCTTTACTTACGTGATGGATGATGTTGATTGTTTTTCTAATGTTGAACCATCCAGTCATACCTGGTATGACTCCCACTTGGTCATGATGTGTTAGTATTTGATATGTCATTGGAGTCTGTTGGCTAGGGTTTTGGTAAAGGTGTTTGCATCTCTATTCATGAGGGATATTGGTCTGTAGTTATTCTAGTGGTATCTTTGCTTGGTTTTGGTATCAGGGTTAGGCTTGCTTCATAAAACGAATTTAGGAGGATTCCATCCTTTTCTGTTCTGGAATAGTTTTGAGCAGGATTGGTATCAGTTCTTCTCTGAATGTTTTGTAGAATTCTCCAGTGAAACTATCTGGGCCAGGACTTTTTTTCTGTTGGCAATTTTTCATGACCTGTTCAATTTCTTCTGTTATGTGTTTGTTCAAGTTTTCTACCTCCATACTTCAGTAATGTGTTTCTAGAAACCTGTCCATTTTAGGTTTCCAGATTTGTTGGAGTACAGTTCTTCATAGCATCCTGATACTATTCTTTTTATTTATGTTGCTTCTGTTGTGATGTCACCTCTTTTGTTTCTTACTCATGGTATGTGCATCTTCTTCTTTTCCTTTGTTCAGTTTGTCAATGGCTCGTCAACTTTATTAAACTTTTCAAAGAACCAACTTCTCGTCTCATTGATTTTTCTATCTATTTTCTACTTCATTTATTTCTGCTTGATTCATTATTCCTTTTCTTCTTGTGACTGTAGGGTTTTTCTTTTTCTGCCCTCTTTCTAATTGTTGGAGATGTTGGGTTAAGGTGTTGATTTTGGCTCTTTTGTCTTTTTTGCTATAAATTGTCCTCTGGTCACTGCTTTTTGCTGTGTCCCAAAGATTTTGGTATGTTGTGCTTTCATTGTTATTTGATTCAAGGAATTTTTTAATTTCATTTTTTACTTCTACTATGCAATCATTTTTGAGGAGGGTGTTGTTCAGTTTCCATGCATTTGCTCTTTTTTCTGTTGGTCTTCCTAGTGCTGTCTTCTAATGTTATAGCACTGTGATCTGAGAAGATGCTTTGCAGTATGTCAACATTTTTAAATTTATTAAGGCTTGGTTTGTGGCCTAACATATGGTCTATCCTTGAGAATGTTCCATGTGCACTGGAAAAGAATGTATATTGTGCTGTTGTTGGGTGAAGTGCTCTGTAGATGTCGATAAGGTCAAGTTGGTGGATTGTATTGTTCAGCTCTTCTGCATCTTTGTTGAGTTTCTTTCCAGTTGTTCTATTTTTCATTGAAAGTAGTGTATAAAGTCTCCCACTATGACTGTGGAGTCATCTATTTGTCTTTTCAGTTCCTTTAAAGTCTCATTTATGTATTTTGGGGTTTCATTGGGTGTGTAGATATTTATTATTGTTGTGTCCTCCTGTTCAATTGATCCTTCAGTCATTATATAATGTCCTTCCTTGTCTCTGATAGTCGTTTTTGTCTTAAAGTCTTTCTTATCAGAAATTAGTATTGCCACTCTTGCCCTTTCTTGGTTGCCATTTGCTTGGTATATCTTTTCCCAACCTTTGATTTTTAGTCTATTTTTGTCCTTGTTCTAAGGTGTGTCTCTTTTAGACAGCATATTGATGAGTTACATTTTCTTATCCAGTCTGAAATTTTCCGTCTCTTGAGTGGTGCATTTAATTCATTGACAGTTGGTATATAGACAAGTATGAATTTATTGATGTCATTTTGTTATTTTTTTCATGGTGTCCCTTATTTCTTTGTTCCATATAATCCTCTGTGCTGAGCTTGTTTTGTTTATGAATCTTGTTATCATCTTCTTCATTTGTTTTAGTATTTGCTAAGTATTTGTCCTTCTCCTCTTTTTTATTTTGATGCAAAAGTTTGTTATTTTTCTTTGAGGTTACCCTGTGATTTATAATTTTCTTCCCAAGGTTAGAAAAGTCCATTCTATCTTGCAATTGTCTTGACTTCCTCACCATTCAGAAGCTCTGTAACTAAACTATTTATTCCCTCTTTTTTGTTTGTACTTGTCCTCATTCACCGATTGACATCTCTGGCTCCCTCTTGACAGTCTTGTCACCTTATTTGACTTTGTATACATCTATAACTGGTTGGTTTTGGGTTATATCACCACACACATGCTTTTCAAATGCACATAGGAACATTCACAAAGACTGGCCACATGCTGGGCCTTAAAATAAGTCTTAATAAAATGAAAAGGTTTACACCTACAGAGCATGGTCTCTAAGTACAACAGAACAAAGTTAGAAATTATTATCAAAAAGATACACAACATGTGAATCGTGCCCAATTCCAAATATTTCTAGGTTTTAGAGCAAGGACATACCTACAAATAACTTACTGGTCAAAGAAGTATTCAAACAGAGCTTGGAGCTGAACAATGGGAACACAACTTATCAATATTTGTAATAGAGCTGCTGCAATGCTCAAAGAAAAGGGTATAGCTTTAAAAAAAAAAAAATTATTGTGATTTGGGTGAGTTTACAGAGTAAATTCACTTTCCATACAGCACCTCACATACATTTTGTCTCATGACATTGATTGCAATTTCCCACAATGCAACAGCTCCTCTCCCACTTCCTCCTCATAGTTATCTCTGCCCTGTGTCCTTCCCTCCCATGCACTCCTGTCCCCCGAGCTGTCTCCCTGTGCATAAACAGCCCTTTTATTCTCCCATGATTCATCTCTCCAAGGAGTGTATCTACCTGATGTAAATGTTCAGCTCATATGCCTGTCTTTTGTTTGGCTGGAAGCCACAGGAGAGGGTTTAATTCCAAACCTGAAGAGCAGCTAGGGACTATAGTCTCAGGGGTTCCATCAGGCTCATCAGACCAGCAAACCTGGTCCCCCTCCATTTTTTCCAGTAATTTTGAGTTTTGTTCTACATTGTTCTCCCAGAATAGTGTATAGCTTTAAGATTTATATTGGAAAAAACAAAAGGTCTCAACTCATTGACCTAAGATGCCACCTCAGGCATCCAGGAAACCAATTAAACCAAGTAAAGAGAAGACAGGAAATAAGAGTGGGGATGTAACACAATCAAGAAAACAAACACCAGAAAAGCAGCAACACTTTGCTTCTCTGGGGCAGTTCCACTCTGTTCTCCAGAGGTGCTGTGAGTCGAGATCGACCACAGCAGTGGGTTTGCCTCAAGAGCACTTCTCAACACTGACCTCCTCCCTGGTCCAGAACACGCACCACGCCCCACCCCCCAGGTATCTGCAATAGCCTTCTACTTGGTCCCCTACCCCCAATTCATCCTTGAGATGTCAAACAGATTTCAAAAGCCGTATCAGGCCCTACTTAATATCATATCTTGGCTCCCACTGCCCAAGAGATTAAGATCCAAGCTCCTCACCTGGCCCCTGAGGTCTCCTCTACCTCTTAGCCTCAGCCCTGGCCATGTTTTCTGACCCCAATCCCACACTGCAGACACAGAGCTTCTCATCATGCCTAGGACAGGCCCCAGGAACACCCTCCTAGCCCCGCCTCCACACCTGGCAGATCCTGGCCTGGTTGAGAGGCACCCCCCATGTGCCCATCTGTCCCTTCAGAGTCACGATTCTCAAGAGAACCTGTGTTTGGATGGTCCTAACAGAGAGTGTGTGCACAAATGCAGGTGGGCCGGCTGTCTTGGCCACATCCCCAGCTCCTGGCACCTGGCCTGCCACCCCATGCACGCTTTCAAGTGTCTTTAGAATGAAAGCCCTGTGGTGAGTGGACCGGTGGAAAGCCATCTGTGGACCTGGCTGGTCTTTTCAGTGGGGCTTAGAGGGTAAGGAATGAGTCAGTGACAACTAGACACTGAAAGGCAAACGGATGCCACAGGTGTCCATCATCACACCACCCCAAGGGCCACTGAGCCCTGCCCCGCCCACTCCACTCTGTCCAGCCTCCCGCCCAGGAAGCCCTACCTGGCCCGGCCCCCTCCCTGACACTGGCTCTCAAGGCACAAGGATCTGGACACTTACCCCAGGGTCTGTGCCCCCAGGCCTGGGGGAGGAAAGGTGAGGCCGTGACAAGAGGTCTGGGGATCAGGAGAGGGTTCCCGCCAAGGAGGCACTGAAGAAGCAGGAAGTGATGATGTAACCCCAACAGGTTGCCATGGGGCAAAGTCTGCTGGAAGGGGCAGGGAGACGTGTACACACCCAGACCTGCCAGGCTAGATCTGCCCAGGCCCCGGCCACCTGAGGGCAGGGCAGGGGCCTCATCTTCACACTGCAGTACAGGCGCCGTGCACGTCCTTCCAGGGCCAGGACTCCGAGGGCAATGCCCATGAGTGCAGCCAGGAGCGTGGACGTGGGGCAACACTGTGAGTGCGGCCAGAGCCCTGTCATCACCCGATCTCACCCTGACCAGAGTGCAGAAAGGCCAGCCATGACTCAGGGTCCCACAGGCCTGGCTGGGAGGGCGCCTCCTGGGAACAGAAGTAGGTCCCAAATGCCCCAGGAAGGGTCTCCATCGTCTGATGGTTGGTGCTAAACCACACCTGGCAGGTGTCTAGTGGCCAAAGGACACTGGATGGCCTCACAGGCCAAGAGGCTGATGGTGGGAGGGCTGGGGGCTGGCGAGCACTGGCCACTTCTCAGTGTCCCCAGAACCCCACTTCCCCCGGCCCCAGTCACAGCTGCCTTCCCCTAAGGGCTGTTTTCATTTCTGGTGGCTGCAGCCCTGCCCCAGCTCCACCTGACCTGGCTGGGGGAGGGTCAGCAGACGTGCCTCGGTGTCTGCCGAGCCCCAGGGACCCCTCAGCTCAAGGACCCACAGGGAAGCGACAGGAACCCTGCTCACCTCCGGAGGCCGGGGGACAGGGGCAGCTGGCAGCATTTTACTCTCAGGGCCTGTCTGGAGGAGCCCCAGCCACCCTGTTTGGAGGGGTGGGGCTGTCAGGGGTGCCCCACAGGGGCACTTGGGCTTTTGGGCTTTCACGTAAGCCAGCGGTACCAGGGACTGATTGGTTGGTTGAGGGACCGGCAGAGCAAACAGGGAGGGTCCCAGGAGGCTGAGGCTGAGGCTGAGCTGGCCAGTCGAGGGCGCCCTCTGGAGGCTTCCTGGGGGCCCGGCAGCTGGTGGCCCTGGGCAGAGGGAGCAGCGTCTCCGTGGCCTCCCGGCCCGTGAGCCCACCTCAGAGCCAGCTCCTCCGGGGAGCGCAGGCAAGGCGGCAAGGCTACAGACCACGGGCAGGCCCCAGTGTGTCCCAGGGCAGCCCGAGGGGTCAGGCGGAGGCCGAGGTCCTCCCCAGACTCAGCCAGGGCACCCACATCCCCGCATCCGACCAGCCATCGGGACAGACAGCACAGGGCAATTTGCAGGTAACTGTTGCCTCTTGGTGCCATGTAGGAAGGACGGAGTCAGCAAGGCCTCCAGGAGTGGAGGAGAGTTCTGCCGATTGAGTGACATGTGATATGTGACACCTGCTGGCGCTTACTCGGCCCCATGCAGGATAGGCCAGGCCACATCCACTTGGAGAGCCCAGCCTGGTGGCCAAGGCCTGCATGCCTTCAGACTGTTCCCTGGGAGAGCCCACCTGCTCCCCTCCCCGGTAAGCCTCTGTGGAGTGAGCCTCTCTGGAACCGAGGAGTTGGGGCTGTGGGACTCGGAGCTGGCCAGGACCTTAACACTGGGGCCCCAGGTCCAGGGTGTGAGCTGTGCAGACAAGAGAGCTCCGAGGGCCGTGTCTGGCGCTCTACCACAGTGGCAGACCTGGCGTCCACAGCCAAGGTCAGCCCCCCCCCCCCCGCCAGAACCAGAACCTGGATGGGACGGGGCCACTGGCTGGGGCCCTGAAGACTTCACTCCCACCTGTGAACGGATGCATGGGGCCCACCCCTCCACACAGACAGCGAAAAGCTCTCAGGACACACCCACCCACACAGGTTTCTAAGCAGGACCGCTCGCTGACCAGCTATCTGCCCACCTCTGCAGTAGGTCACCCCACAATGTGTCCTGAAACTAGTGCCTTCCTGGGTCTTGGTCCCCAACAAAGAGAGACCTCAGGAAGGACCCGCCCAGACACATGGCATGACCCACAGCCCAGCACCTGGAGGCCCTGGCACTCACGGCTGCTCTATACTAGTCAGCAGAGGCCAGGAACCAGGGAGAGTGGAAGGAATGTGTCCACAGAAAAGAACCTCCCCCGGGTCATGCCATGGTGCCTGATATGAGAGAACTGGGAGTGCTGAACCCAAAAGAAGGCACCCACTGCCCTGCTGGGTGGGGGCAGCAGGCACAGGCCCATGAAAAACGATGCCAATAACCACACGGCAGTGGGGGGAGTTGGGGAGTGGCCAGGTCTAGAGCCGTGCAGACCACTCCCCCAGCCCACCCAGGAAGGGCCCAGCGAGTGAGGGACAACACTGAATTGGGACTTCTCCCATCAGTGATCAGAGCATGACCCCGGATCCCTGGCCTCACTCCTACCTCCTGCCCCTGGGGACCCTCCAATGCCAGCTCTGGTGGGCTGGGATGCAGATGGCCCCACCCAAGGACACAGAGACAGGTCACCTGGGAACTAACACTCCTCCCGACCACCCTGCATTCCAGGGAATCTGGCCAGAGGCAGGGAGTGTACCCACTCTTCCTCCCAGAGCTCCATGCTCATGAGGCCACCGCCTCTCCCATCTGCCGCAGTCGGCTCCCTTCCCAAGACCGGCCTGCCTCCCCTGGCCTCGCCTCTGGGCCATTGGTGGAGCCCTCTGGCCGGCCCCCACCCCTGGAGAGCAGCCCATCCACATCTCCACCCCTCCTCCCTGCTCCACCTGCTGGGGCTGTACTCATCCCCCTCCCAGATGGCACCTCCTTAAACTGACTAGGGCTGCGGGCAGGACAGGCCCGAACCCTCCTGTTCCCCTGTAGCCAGACTGACAGACAGCTGACTCAATGCCGGGGCCACTCTGAGCCGGGTCATCTGTGAAGTGCCTGGTGTCCGCTTATTTATTTACAAAATTACCTCTCAAAAACACCTCTAGTAACAAATAGCTTTAAAGATTAAAACAAGGCTTGTCGCAAGGCGCCCTGTCTGCCTTAAGGCCTCTCTTAAGATAAGATGGTCGGGGGACATGGTGAAGCTCCCATCTGGGCTTGGGGCTCCAAGCTGGGGTTCCTGCCTCCCTTGCAGACCAGGCTTGGCCCCAGGGCCTCTGGGCAGCCGGCAGCTCCCTCTCCCGGGTCCTGGGTCCCTTTGCCGCTCTCCATGGCACAGTCCCTTGCACCATCAGGTGATGAGACCGCAGAGCCAAGGTGGGGGTACTGTGTGCAGACGTCCTGGGCCTGGTAGACGTGGCTACCCTGTTGCGTCTTCATCACGGCCGTGAAGGAGGCCTGGGGGAGGAGACAGTGAGGCTCGGGTGGCCAGGCACGTGGCCAGCCCTGACCCCCAGCCGGTACCTACCTCCTGAAGGAGCTGCCCAAGCCTCTCCCGACTCTGGAGGGACCGCCTGTGGGAGAGGACCATCAGCCCAGGCCAAGAGCAGCCCTGCCGGGGCAGTGGGCTGGGGGGCACTCTGACATGCGATGACCTCACACCCACACCAGGGCCCACCTGTCAATCCTGGTCGCTATGGTGACACTGAAGGCTGCCTCTGTGTCGGGCAGGTAGGTGGAGGGCACCACTCCGTAGGTGCCCGCAGGCAGATGGCACAGCTGGCTCACCTCCAGGGCATGGCGGTGAGGCACACAGCTGGACAGAGGCTCCCGGTGCAGCAGGGAGGGCTCACCCTGGCTCTGGGCCCCGTCGGGAACCTGGCAGGGGCAGGGGCTCTGATGGGGAGGCAGCCTGGGGCTGACATGGGCCCCACAGCCATGGGGGTGCACTGCCCACCTTCCCCAGTATTTCGCCCCCTGCCAGGGCTCTGGGTACCGCCCCACTGCAGGTGGGGCAATCGGCCAGGGAGTCACTGGATTGCAAGCTGCCCCCCGCCCACCGGCCAGGGCCCTGTGGGAGACAGACGGCGTCCTCAGTGGGGTCGCTGCCCTAGCTGCGCTTAGGTCACCAGGCCCAGCCCCACAGGATCATCCGGGCTCCCATCTTCCAGGGGGCAGGGCTATCGCCCTCAAAGAGAATGCCGTCCTCTGCCGGACAACCATGGGCTCTCCAGGGTCAGGGGTGTGGTCGAGTCCCAGCTAACCAGGAGGCTCTGGGGCAGCCAGTACTTGCCAGTGTGCAGGCCAACAAGACCTAGGTAAGTGGGTGCCGATAGGCAAACAGCTGAGAGGCAGTGCCCTTAATGGACCAATGGGTCACACCCACAACACGGTGGGTCCCCAGGCATAAGACTGATGTGAGCTTGGCTTCCCCCCCACCCCCACTGGTGCGGGCACGGCTCCACCCATCACATTGTGGAGGGCTGCGTCCAGCTCAGCCCACAACACTGGCAGGGGATTGGGGGGCGTGTGCAGCTCCACCCACAACACTGGTGCAGACACGGCTCCGCCCACAACACTGGGTGGGGGGCGCATGCAGCTCCACCCACAGCACTGGCAGGCGTGGGGCCGTGTGCATCTCTGCCCATAACACTGGTGCAGCAGGCTCCGCCACAACAATGGCGCGGGGGTGGGGGTGGGGGGTAGGGCCCACGTGTGGCTCCACCCACAACCTGGAGCGAGCGCAGCTCCGCCCACAGGCCTGGAGCGGGCGTGGCCAACGGGCTTTCGGTGCAGTACATGCCTGCTCCAGCGAGCCCAGCCTTTGTCCGGCCGACGGCGCGGCCCGAGACAGGCTTGGCAGCCCTGCCGGCAGGCACAGTGGCCCGGGAAGCAGAGCGGTCTTGCCTGGAAGACGTGGAAGCCGATGGGGTGGCAGGCTCCTTCTTGGCAGTGCTGGCGCAGCGTGATGCGGACGCAGCGGGCGCCCCCGCCGGCGGCCACGGAGAAGGGGAGGCAGGGGTTGCTGGGGTAGGAGGCGAAGTTCCTGCTGCCGCCCGCCGTCTGCCCGGCCCGCCAGCAGCCCTGCAGCCGCACGGTCTCCCACTCTCCCGCTGGCAGGGTGCCCCCAGGGACTGTGCTCCTGGGGGCCAGCTTGATGGCACTGAGGGAGGGTGACAGGGGCCTGGCTGAGGGCTGGGCGGGCAGCCCGCCCCCAAATGGACACGAGCCAAGGCAGGCTGGGCCCACAGCCCCAGGACCCCAAGAGGCGCCCACCTGAGGGAGACCCTTCCGGAAGAGAAGGCCCGGAGCAGGAACTGGCCCGGCACGTCCTTGAGGAAGGTGCTAGGCACGGCCAGGTAGTACCCAGGGGAGAGCTCACAGCGAAGATGCACCTCGCGGTCGTACGCGTGGGAGGCGGTGCCCGCCACGGGGGGTGCCGACAGGACTGCAGGCAGGCTGACCCTCCGCTTCTCCACCTGGGGCACAAGACCGAGGCCTGTACAAGCCAGTGTCCCCCCAGGGCCTCTCGCAACAGGAGCAGGGCAGCACATCGAGGTCACAGGCCCCTCTTCATCTTTCCACCAGCAGGGGCTCCATCTCCGCCTGCTGGCCAGCGGCCCACAGGCTCCAGTCTACAGACCCTCCGCAAGGCCCGTGCCCAGATGGATAGGACCCCATGACCGCCCTGCCCGGCCGGCCCTTGTCCATACCTCATCCCTGACCCCGGGTGGGCAGGGAGTCTGGGCGTTACCTTCCACACATGGAGGCCCACAGCCTGGAGGTCCTTCCCAGGAAGGCGGGCTGGGCCCCGCGGGGCATGGGGGTCCCTCGCCCGGGGCCTCTGGAGCACGGCCAGGCACACCTCGCTGGGCTCCCAGACCCGCAGCCAGAACTTGGGGTTACTGGGGAAGCTGCTGTTGTTCCGGCACCCCCCGGCCGACTGGCCTCTGACCCAGGCCCCCGGCAGTGCTTGGGTGTGGCTCAGCGCCCTTCCTGTTGTGAACAGAGTTCTATCAGCTCTGGGGACAGAGCCTTGGGCCAGCAGCCGGCAGGACTGAGGGCAAGAGGCCCAGTGACCGATGGGCACACCAAGAGGGGCCTGAGGCAGGGCTGGGCATTCCTGTCACCTGAGTAGAGGCTCTGCAGGTGGCCGTCCTCGGAGACAGGGAAGCCAATGGTAAGCTCGTCAAACTCTCGAAGGAATTCGTCCGCCTCCACCCAGAACTCCCCTTCCTGCAGCTGGGACAAGAGTGCCGCCGCCACCTCCGCCTCGACCCGGCTCCACCCTTCGCCCCTGGAGGGAGTCCTGGGCTCAGCCAGAGTGTCCCCAGGACGGACACCCAGGCAGACAGCCCAGGGGCAGCACAGAGCGCGTCCCCAAGGCCGCCCGCCCCTCCTCACCAGCTGGGTGGTGCCGGCCCTTCTCGAACGCACCCTTCTCTCCAGGGCCCCCGCCAGCACCGCCGGCCCCAGGGGTTGTGGACGCACAGCAGCAGGACGCCCTCGCCGGCTGCGCTGCGGAACTCCTGGACATCCGACACGACGAAGGCATGGAACTCCCCCAGCTCCGGGGTGCCTGGGAGGGACAGCGCGCTCACTGCAGGAAGGGCCCGGGGCGCCAGACCTCGCAGGGCCAGAGCTCGCCACTTACTGCCTCTCCAAGGCGTGCTGTGCAGGGCCCGGGCTAGCTGCTGTACATCTCTGAGTGCAGGTGCCTCTTCAGCAAGGGCAGAGCGTGGGAGGGTGTGGGCGGGGCTTGGCCAGCACCCAGGGCTGAGGTTAGCCCTCCCCTCCTCTCCTTTCCCCTCCCCTCCCCAGGGCCTCTCCCTCCTGGGCTGCCCCAGGTGCCACCCTGGCCTTGTCACAACTCTGACATGCTGACGTCATCAACTGTCCTTGACTGGCGGGATCTGCCCAGATATAGGGTACGCGTCCCTGGACAAAGATGGCGTACCACTTGGAGAGCTGTGGCCACATGGGGCGGCCTCTTCCCATTAGGAAGACAGAATGGCCTCAACAGCAGTGGGCATGGCTTTTATTTATTTTTTGGTGGACATTGTGATGCATCAACCTTTTCCATGCAGTGTTATTTACAACCCCCAAAACTGGGAAGACCTTAAATACCCAACATGTGGGACAGGACTGAGAAAACCTGGGCCGATGCACCGATGAAAATGTTTACAAAGCACACGCAGGAGCATGAACACGACACGCAATAAAAACAATATAAACCACACGTTTCTTAAAAACAGAACGTGCACTAGAATCAAGAGAGGGTTTATTTGTCTTTTTTTTCTTTCCTTTTCTAACATAATCTCTGTAATGATCACAATACATTGCTGTCAGATGAATTCCGACCCACAGCATCCCTAGAGGACAGAGTGGAACTGCCCACAGGGTCTCCAAGGCTGTCAATCTTCACAGAAGCAAAGCCCAAACCACACCCACTGCCGTGGAGTCCATTCTGACCCACAGCGCCCCTAGAGGACAGAGTGGAACTGCCCACAGGGTCTCCAAGGCTGTCAGTCTTCACAGAAGCTGACTGCCCTATCTTGTAGGGACTGGTAGGTCTGAAGCACTGACCTTTTGGTTAGCAGCCAAGCACTTAACCACTGCATCATTAGGGGTCCTTTTAATGAGTCTGCATATCCCTAAAAGGAGCATGCGAGTGTGTCTGGGCCAGGCTGCTGGACACTGTGCAAACCTGCTTCCAAGACGGTCCAGGTGACAGCCACTAACACAGGTCCTCACTGCATCCTGGTGGCCAGCACCGGCTGGGGGCCTACACCTGTACAGACTTGGCTCCCTCTCGCCACGTGGTCCTGACAGGCTGGGGTGCACCGTCAGCGTGTGCCTCCCGCTGCATGTGGCCCCGCACCCCCACCCCTGGCCAGTCCCTCACCTGCTCTGGGGCCGAGCACGGAGCAGCTCAGCAGACACTGGTCCTTCAGGCAGAGCAGCTGCTGGAGGGTCCTTTGTCCCCAGGTGTCAGGCCTGTCCTGGGGGCCACTGGCTTTTGCTAAGTCCTTCAGGTTCCATCTTTCTGCCAGGCCGCCGGTCAAGTCCACCAGAGCGTCTGCCACCTGCCCTGCCCACAGGTGCTCATAGGACCCGTGGAGCCTGGGGCGCACACAGCAAGCGCACTCAGTCACCGGGGGGGCTCCTGCCTCGTCCTCCTCGTGTCTGAGCCCGCTCTACCCCATCTGCCTTCCCCTCACTGCCTCCTGCCTATCTCTGCCAAGTCTACACATCACCTCAGAAGGCGGGGTGCCCAGTGTTGCGAGCCCCCACATCCTCCCTCATGCTCCTCCTCCCTCTCAGCACCGGCACAGGCAGGGAGGCCCTGGAACAACCTTGTCCCGTGCATGACAGTCACATGCTCTCAAAACACAGCTGTCACCTGGGACTGTGTGTGGACCCAGGGCCAAAGTAAACAAGCGCTTATGAGCCCGGGACCCCGCCCTCCCCACCTCAGAGGCTGGCCCCAATGTTCCAAACAATACATGGAAACCTACACCCTGCTGGGGTTTACAGATACTGAAAGGAGGAAGTCAGTGGTCTTTTTTCTGTCCCTCCCCCCCCAGGCAGGCAGATTCTCCTGAGAGTGGGCCAGATGGGAGTGGAGGGGCCCTGGCAGCCCTGCTCTGGCCCCTGCAGTGATTGGCTAGACCTTCTGCAGCACCGCCCCACTAGGCAGAGACCTTCCCCTGCTCCGCCCCCTACAAAGCAAGGGCTTTCCGAGCCCCGCCCATGCCTCCCCTGCTTACTAGGCCTAGACCTTCCCCAGCCCCGCCCCATACTTGGGGCGGACCTTCTCCAGCCCCGCCCCCTACAAGGCAGGGACTTTCCCAGCCCCGCCCACGCTCGGCCGCGTACTTGGCGTAGACCTTCTCCAGCAGAGGGAGCCAGAACACATCCTCACTCTGGCAGCGGGAGAAGCAGAGTCTCCCAGCAAGACAGGGCAGGCGGTCATCCACCGTCACCTCCACCCAGTGTCCGAACTGCCACACGCAGCAGGTGAAGCAGCCCCGGTACGCTGGGTCCGGCCAGCTCGGCTGTCCCGGGGGAATGACCTAGGGGCACAGGGAGTGCTGAAGGAGCATGACAGACAAGGGGCTCCCCAGTGCCCTGCAGCAGAGGCCAGTGTCCCGGGAAACTGAGTCCCGGTGGGAAGTCAGAAGCCGCGAGCCAGGTGTCTCCCAAGGCTGCCAGCGGACCACTTCGCTCTCCTGCCTTGGAGCCAAGTCCAAATCAAAGGTGGCTTCTGCAGGCAGGAGCAATCCTATGCTGAAAGACTGGCTGCAGATGTGTGCCCAGGGACGGCCCAGAGGCCACCTCGTTCACTGCCCCTTACTGGCCAGGAACACGGTGACGGCAGTTTCAGTTGTAACATGTATAAAGAAGTCAGGGGTCCCAGCTCACAGGGCTGTGGGCACAAGAGCCAGCAACATGATGTGGCTGCCTCGGCCAGTGCTGTCACTCGGCGACTGGGTTCAGCCACCACCACTGCTGGGGAGAAGCCGTGAGAGCCCGCGGGCCTGCACCGCGTCTGCCATCACAGACAGTGAGGGTCGCCTGGTGCAGCTCACTTTCTGGGCATGTTGTCGGGAGCGACCAGTCCTTGGAGGAAGATCATGCTGCGTAAAGCAGGGGTCAGTGAAAAAGGGGAAGACCCTCAACGAGATGTGGCCTGGCATAGTGGCCCTGACAACGGGCAGTGTGGATGCTGTTATACACGTGCTCGCTGTGAGTCAGTGGTACCTGACAACAAGGTCACTTACACCACACAGTTCCCCAGCTGGCCCTCCTCTAGGCTGGCACCAGTCAGCTGTCCTGACCACACGGAGAACCCGGGGCGCAGAGGGCAACAGGACGCCCCCAGGGACTCTCCCAGGCCAGCAGAGAGGCCCCTGCTTTGCAGGGGGGAGAGTCTGCCTGGGGGCGCTCCGTGATGTGACAGTGGGGTCCTCACACTGTCAACTAACCGCACAGCCGAAGTCCCATGCTGGCCGGAAGCCCACTGCCGCGTTTCCCGCCTTTGGGAGCTGCTCTCCCGCAGGCCCACCCCGCGCCCGCAGAGGCGCACACCTGCTCCAGGAGGCGCCGGCGCTTCTGCAGCGCCGCGCAGGCGCACAGGAACCAGCAGTCTCCCAGCAGCCCCTGCTTCACCTGCCCCTCCTGGGGGCGGTCGGGAAACAGCCGGGGGGCGGCACAGATCTCCTGACAGGAAGCAGAGGGTCCAGTTAGATGGGGCCTGGGGTGCTGGCACATGAGCACCAGGAGCCAGGCCACGGACCAGGCTGCTCGTCCTTGCTGCCTTGAGAGGGAGGGGAAGGTGCTGGCTTCTTACAACCATTGTCCTTGAGCCCCTCCTGGCTTCAGACCCCCGTCTCTCCTCACCTTCCTTATTGGCAAAACCCCCAAACCTACGTTGACTCCTGTCCCCCACCCCGACCCTGGGTGACTCCTGGCCCCCACCCCGGACTCTGGGTGAATCCACCTCCTTAAAACAGCTAAAGCTTGGTCTAGAAAAGAGTTTCACCTCAACTCACGGCAGCAAATCCCCAAGGGTCCTCGCCACTGCTGGAAATCCCAGAAGCTGGTGGCCACGTCCCGGCCATTTCTCCCCGTCCTCTAGAAACGGCCACGCCCCCTGCCCCCCCTTGCCTCAGCCTCTGCTTCCTCAGCCTTCACCTGCCCCTCCCCCTGCCCTCCTGCCCCCTTCCCCAGCCCTCCCAGCTCCTCCATCTTTAAGACGTTAACCCACCCCCACCCCACAACGCCCAGTTCTCCCCTCCAAAAACCAAACAAACTGCGACTGATGAGCCAAATCTGACTCATAGTGACCCCTCCTGGGGTTTCCAAGGCAGTATCACTGTGGAAGTAGATTGCCCAACCTTCCTTCCGAAGAGTGGCTGGTGGGTTTGAACCACCATACTTCTGGTTAGCAGTCAAATGCCTTAGGCACTACGCCACCAGAGCTCCCATAGTTCTCCCCTAGGATGCCCCATTTCTCAGCTTCCCGCCAGACCCTTCGAGGTCCTGAGCTGCGCCCCTCAGCCCACCTGCCTGCCTGAGCGTGGAAGAGTGAGCCCCCAGCACAGCACTCAGGACCCCTCACCCAGCTGCCAGGATGGAAATCCTGACGTGAGGTTTGATGCCTGTCCCAGCGACTCCTGTTTCCAAGTGGTCACTAAGACTAGTAGCTCTCCAATTCAGCCATGCCACAGCCCGATCCTGACCTCCGTCACACTAACCTGAGCCACCTCGGTCCTCCAGGGCACCGTGGCAGCTGCTTCTGTTCCTGCCTGAACCCCAGTTCCCAGCCAGCCGCAAGACAGACTCTACAGACAAATTCACTCTAGCCACCCTCTACCAGCCAGCTGCCATCAAGTCACTGGCTTGCGGTGACCCTGCGTGTCTGAGCAGAACTGTCCACAGGCCTTCAATGGCTGACCTGCCGGAGTAGACAGCCAGGCCTTTCTTCCACAACGCCTCTGGGTGGTACTGCAACCTCCAACCTTCAAGTTAACAGCTGATTGCATTAACCACTGGCATCACCCAGGGAATCCTACTGCCCTCCCACTGCACCTAAAACCCCATTCCTTTGTAAAATAACCCCCAAATTCCACAAGGATGTTCACGCTCTGGCCCTCGCCTCCTCTCAAGTAGGCTGCCTCCCAGCCTCCCGGAGCCAATTTAGTCACCAGAGCCCAGCAGACCTGGCTCCTTCAAGGGTTGGTTGACCATTTGATGTCTGCTCATGCTGCTGCCACTCAGGGTGGCAAAGCTGTTCTTTAGTGGTCTTTTCTCCGAAGATAAACTGTCACGAAGAATATCAAGGGAACTCTGGTGGCGTAGTGCCTAAGGCATCAGACTGTTAACCAGAGAGCTGGTGGTTCATACCCACCAGCCACTCCTCGCAAGGAAGGTGGGGCAATCTACTTCCGCAGTGGTACCGCCTGGGAAACCCAAGGAGGGGTCGCTATGAGTCGGATCGACTGGACGGCAGTGAGTTTTGTTGTTGTTGACCTTTCAGAAGCAGAACGCCAGGCCTTTGGTCTGAGCCGCCTCTGGGTGAGTTCGAACCGAGCTGAACCATTTGCTCCACCCCCGGAATCCTACACCAGAGTTCTCAAAGGCGTGGCCACGACCTCGTCTCGGGTCCTTAAAGATGAGGCTGGGGTCTGGCACGTCCTGAATGGCTGCAGAGGGAGCTAGAAAGAGGGGCGGAGGGCGCCCAGGAACCACTTCTGGGGATAAAGGCAGCCGAGCTTGCCTTTCCCGAGTTCGCAGTGGCTACTGCAGGGCAGACCCGCTGACCGCTCATCCACGTCTCCCGCTCGGTCCAAGCCCCGCGCCAACCAAGCCCCGGAAACGCGCTTCCTAACCTGCACCCTGGCACGGCCCCCGGCTGCCCGAGCCCGCCCGGCCTACCTGGGGCCGCCGCCACGTAAAGTCCTCCCGGAACTGGGTCAGTGGCGTGGAGAAGCTGAAGAAAAGCGAGGTATCCGAAGCCGGGAAGGCGGCGTCCCGGAAGAGTTCGGGCGCCGGCGTCTCCGCCGATGCACCCGCATCTTCGGGGACCCGGGCTCCCATCTGCAGCCCGCGCCCCGCACAGGTCGCGGCCGAGCGGCTTCCCCAGGCCAGTGAACTCAGGGTCGCGGCCCCAGAGGGACCCCAGCCGGTCCCCGATGCCCCGCCTCCCCGCCGCGCGGGGCAGCCCAGCGAAACCCGCCCGCCAGCTGCCCGTTAGGGGTGCCGGCCATCCCGTCGCCCGGGTAACCGCCAGGGGCAACCAACCAGAGGCGTGTCTCGGGGTCACATGACCCATTGGTCACATGACGACCGCACTTGCTCAACCCCGCCCCATGCATCAGGGGCGGGACTCCAGAGCTCGCTCTCACGAGGCTCCGACGTCTCTTCGCTTTTTGTCCTTCCGGGTCCTGGCTGGAGCAGGAGCGGTCTCTGCTGAGGTTCACACGTGGAAGCCTGTCGGACATCTCGTCCTGGAGGTGAGCTTGCTCAGGCCGAGCACCGAGGCACTGTGCTTCTTGGAACTGAAGGGACGTGAGAGACGACCGAGCCTAATACTGGGCCGTGGACTACGGATCCCAGCATGCAGCGCGGCATTCCAGAATGTGTCCTTCCTTCCGGCGCCCGGAAGCGCGTTGGGCTGTTTATGCCGCGAATGCGACTGGCTGGGTTTAGTAGAAGGTCCTGATGGGGAACGAGCGGTATTGGATGGTTTTGGTGGCCGCTGTTCCCGTGGAGTTGTGAGCTGGGGACTTGGGGAATGAGACAGCACCAGAGGAGGTAGCTCCCCGGAGGGCCAGGAGGACCAGAACCGCTGGATCCCCAGCGAGCGCAGAGATGAGGCGGGTGCATCCCGCTGATTTCCTCCTGGGCTCAGACGGCCGAACCTCTGTTCCTCGTGGTTGAACGTGCAGTTACAGTTCATGACTGCTCGGTGCTGCAGGGTGGTGAGGACTGTGACTTCAGGACATACCCTTGCTGCGTGACTCTGCTTCCCCGCCGCCATTGGAAGGAAGGCAGTCAGCCAGAGGCTTAGCTCTCCTGCCGGCCCCTCCGAGTCTGCTTCACTGCGGTAGGAGCGTGCGCAGGAGGGCGGGACCCAGGCCCCGTGAGACCTCTCCCCCAAGCTTTTCGGATGTTGCATCTCCGCACCGTTTTGCCCAGCCTCGCCAAAGGAAGGTCAGATCGAAGCCTTTCTGCTGCCAAGTGAAGATCCCCCTAGCCCTGACCTCGGCTTGCTCTGAACCACAGCTGCAGCTCCTCCCTCTGAGAGGTTGGGCCCAGAAGTGTAGCAGCTGTGGGTGGTGTGACCCTGTTGCCTTAACGCCACTGGCCCCAGCCTCCAGTTAGGGCCAGTCATCGCCTGATGAGATTCCAGAAAAGGGGGGCAGCACATAGCCTACGTCAGGCTTCCGCACCCTTGGGGGTCTCCTTTCTGCCCTCCCAACAGGCTGTGGGCTCCAGCGCCCTCCCGGGGCGTGGAACGGCATGTTTCCTAATCCCTACTCTGTGCCACGGCCAAGACCTCTGCAGGGGAGGCCCCTGGGACAGGTGATCTGCTGGTGACAGGAGACTCTGTCCCTCCACTCTGACGGAAGGGCAGAAAGGCCACACTAGCCAGAGTCCAAGCCACAATTCTCCAACCGGACCTCATCAGAAATAAAGTTGATTCTGTAGTTCCTGCGAATTAAGGCTTCCAGCCCCCAGCAGAAGACACTTAAGGGAGGGCCTTGGGTATGGGGATGCCTGGCTAGTGTCACCAGAGGGGACTGCCTCAGGGCTGGGGGCCTGCACCCACCCCTAACCCAGGAGAGCCCCTTGGGTGGGCCTGGCTGGGCGTTGAAGCCAGCTGTCCAGGGGCTGCCCAGAACCTGGGGCCTCGTTTTCTTCTAAATGGTTGAGGCCAAGGGTCTGTCCTTGTCCCCTAGGTGGGAAAACCAGACCGAGTGACAGTGCACCAGTGGCCACAGGCGACTGTCAGAAATCAGCCTGGTCCTGGCCAGAGTGCTCAGGGCTGGGAGTCAGGTCAGTGCCCTTAGAAAGGGGGTACACACACATTCATGGCAGGCCAGGATCTGGGCAAAGCCTCGGAGAAAAAGTGTGGGGACCTGGGCAAGGGTCCAGGGGATGGAGAGCCAAGCCCCAGGAGTCTGCTCAGGGCTGGGGGGAGGGCTGACAAGTCCTGTGGTGGGGCCAGTGGAAGCTCGCCACTGGTCAGGGCACCCCCAGGAGCTGCTGGGCCCATGTGGAGACCCTATCGTGGAGCCCAGGAGCAGCCCCACCCAACATTTCTCTGCCTCTGGTGAGGGGCGGGGCTGTGTTTGGGAGGAGACTGTGAAGAGGTCAGTGTGACCAGCTGTCAGAACGAGCCCCCAACCAGCCAGCCACACCACCAGAGGGGTCCCAGATGGATGCAGTGGGCAGAAGTCAGGACACGTGGGGACAGGGCAGTCAGGTTTGCAGAGTGGAGGTTTAATGGGACTGTCCCAGTGACGCTGCAGGCATGGTGCGGGGCCCAGCCTAGGCCCTCCTCGCCACGGTCCCTGGAGCCCAGGGCCTGGGCTCCTCCACAGCACGGTGGCCTAAGGAAAGCACCAGCGCCACCTGCCGCTTCCCTGTGGTATTGCTTCTCCCGTGCGCCTGCCTGCGCCCAACCTAGGCAGCCCCCCAAACCCCACCCGGGACCCCGGTTCCCTGAGGGGCTAAGGCTTTCCTCGGCCCGGGGCCCCTTCCCGGGGACGTGCGCCCTCTCCCTGGTGTTGCCTGGCCCCATGCTGCAGGAGCAGGACACAGAGGGCATGTCTACGTGCCCGGTCCTCTGCCAGGCGGGCCCTGCCGAGGAGGCTCTGCGGAGGCTGGGCCGCAAGCTCGGCCCCGGCTGTCCGCAGACGGAAGGCACAGTGTGGCGGTCACCGGGGGCCACGGGGCCGTCCCCGGGCAGTGACTGGGGTGGACGTCCGCCCTTCCCGCTGGGAGTCCGGGCGGGCGCGGCCTCCGTGAGGGGACGGGAGGGCGTGCCGCCAGCTCGGCCCACAGTGCAGGAGGGCAGGCCGGCCAGGCGGCGTCCGGAAGGCACAATCGTGGTGTCTGGGAGGTCGTGGGCAGCCTGCACGCGGCTAGGCAGACACGTTGACGTCCCTGAGAGAGATGGCACTGCCGGGGGCCTCCTCCCCGAGCAGCAGGGCCGGCGTGTCCGTGTCCGGGCCCGCGTCCCGCTCGGCACTGGGCTCCGCAACCGGCTCCACGCCTGGGCCCAGGCCCTGGGACAGGATCTGCTGGATGGTTCTGCGCAGGTTGGGGTGCAGCCGGCCTTGAGTCTGGTAGAAGACCTCCAGGGCGAAGGGCTTGAGGGCGCCGGTGCAGAGGTCCTCGTACAGCGGGATGGTGTACATGCGCGACATCTGCGGGCGGGTGTGCACTCAGCCTCCCTGCCCCGTGCCGGCCAGCCCCAGAACCACCGCCAGCCCCCACCTGCCCCAAGGAACATCCGTGGCGGAGGGGCGCTGCCTGGAATGAGGGGCAGGCTGGCAGGGTGACACCCTGTCCCCACACCCCTCTCACCTGGCTCATTCCCCCACACCCAACGCAAACCCCGTCTCCCCACCCTGTTCTCCAGAAAGCTCTGAAACCCCAGCCCGTGTGGTCAGACTCCAGGCCCCAGGGGATGGTGGAGGCGGGGCAGGGAGCGGCCCTGCCCCAAGGCGGCCCTGCAGGTGACACACCTGGCTCTCCAGGAAGCGCCGCACCCTGTGCAAGTCGGGGTAGTAGTCGTTGCGGACCACAAGCTGCAGCCAGCGGATACGGATCTCTGCATTCATCGAGTCCAGCAGGGCCGAGTAACACTTGGACAGGCTGGTCACTACCTCTGTGGGCGGGGCACGTCAGGGGCGCCCAGGCACTGCCCCACCCTGGCTGACCACCCCTTCCCCAGGCAGTAGTGGGTACCCATCCAGGGCAGTGGGACCCACCCTGGGGCAGCAGGAACCTACTAGAGTCAGGGACACATCCCAGGGCAGCAGGGACCTACTCTGGGATGACAGGGACCCACTGGGCAGCAATGACCTACCTTGGGGCAGCGGGGACCCGCCCTGGGGCACCAGGACCCACCCTGGGACAGCAGGAACCTTCTGGGAGTCAGGGGCACATCCCGGGGCATCAGGGATCCACTCTGGGGTGACAGGGACCAACTAGGCAGCAGGGACCCTCCCTAGCAGCGGGACCCACCCTGGGGCAGCGGGGACCCGTCCAACAGCCGGTCGAGGAACAATGCTGTCTGGAAGGTCCTCCACTTAGAGATGTCGACAGCACTGGCCGAGGCGGCCACCTGGTCCAGGGGCTCTGCCGTCCACAGCTGGAAGAGGGCCTCCACCGGCCGGGTCAGACTAAAGCCCTGAGACAGATCTGGCTCTGCCAGCGGAGGGCCCGTGGCATTGAGCCAGCGTTCAAACTCCAGCCCTGCAGGGGTGGGGAGGCGATCCGGGGGTTCGCTGGGCTGGGGGGCTGCCCGGGAGACCTAGACCCTGAGCTCTGTCCCCAGGCAGGTGGCCCACCCTAGGCCCGGGAACCCCCACTGGCCCTGAGCATGGGTCCCGGAGGCCAGCCCCAGCTTCTGCCGCTGGAAGCCACTGCAGAGGAGGGAAGGGCTCAGTGACCAAGGGACCCTCATTCATCCTATGCCTCTGCTGGGTGCAAGACAGTGAGGTCTTCAACCCACCCCAGTGCCAGGGGCCTGTGGCCGGTGAGTTAGAGGAGCGAGCAAGGAGCTTCAACACTGGCACTCCTGCCTTACAGCCCCGTAGGCAGGTCCAGCACCTCCCTACCCCCAAAGAACCCCGTCCACCCACTCACCTTCCAGAACCGAGTCACCGTGCCCAGGCCTCCCCCTCTATCACTGCCCTCCAGCAAACCTCAGCTTTGCACTAGAAGTCAGACCCTCCCATCCTTCCTCTGGGGCCCCAGCCTCAGATCCCCGCCACACCCTGACGGGCATCACGCAGCAGGGCCAGCTGGCCTCAGCCAGCTCCAGGCCAAGCCCCGAGCCCTGCTGCTCCCGCCCCAAGTCCTTTGCACGTGCCATTTCCATGACCCTTCTGTAACCACCAGACTGGGCTGGCTTGCCCTGCGTGTTACCTCCTCCAGGAAGCCACCTGGACCCCATCAGGCTGGGAAGGCACCTCCCTCTCTGCCCTCATGGGGCGGAGCCCTGGGGCCTAGTGAGGGGCAAATGAAGGAGACAGGGGCTGGCATCTCCCTACACCCCGGGGCTGGAGCCTCACCTGCCCGGCAGTCCACGCTCTGCTCCTTCAGTTCAGGGAAGAAGCTGAGGAAGGAGTCTAGCAGGTCCTGGGCCACCACGCTGCTGAACTTGAACTTCTCCACGTAGGCCTGCATGGGAGGGGTGAGGCCTCAGTGGTCTGGAGGGAAGGGATGCACGCCCACCAGACCTGCCTGCCTGCACCCAGGGGCTGCCCGTTGCCACACAGGGGCCCACTCAGGTACTGCCCTGAGCAAAGGCAGGCCAGGTCCTAGTGGGGCGCAGAGCCCCCTACTCCATCCCCACCACCAGAAGAGCAGACTCTCCAGCACCCCCGTCCCAGCCACGTGCCCACCAGGAGCCCAGGAGCCAGGGAGGGGCCGCTCACACGGAGAAAGTCGTCAAAGCGCTGGGGGTCTCCGCAGAGCTGGGACAGGTAGTGCATGAAGCAGTAACCCTTCTCGTAGGTGAACAGGTTCATCAGGTGGCTGGGGTTCACTCCTGCACGGGGAGACCCTGGCTCGGGGGTGCCCAGGACTCTCCTGTGTCCCGCGGGGTAGGGAAGGGACGCTGCTCTGGGCTGTGGAGCAGGAAGGGCTGAGGGCCACTACTGTCTCTTTGGCTACAGACACCCTCAGAGCATGAGGTGACCAAGGGTCATGGCAGCCCAGGCCCTGTGCCCAGGAGGGCAGCTGTGGCCTGGGCAGCTAGGGGGGACTCCCTGGGGCAGGCGTGGGGGGGGCAGGCGGGTGTCATGCCCGGAGTCCCAGGAGGGGCTGGCCCGAGGGTACCTGGCTCCAGCTTGGCCTGCAGCTTGCTGACGGGACTGTCTTCCCCTAGCACTTTCATCTGCCGGTGCAGGGCATCCAAGCGGAAGGCTGTCTCCAAGCAGGTGAAGGCTGCACCTGGCGGGCACAGGGAGGCAGGTGGGGCTGAGCACCCTCAGCAGGGCCTGGGCTGCTGCCCCGAGCCAGGGAAGCTGACCGGGGTGGCCGGAGCTCCAGGCCACGGGTCAGCCTCCTGCCTGGGCCCCACAGGTGCTACCGTAGGTCTCTGTAGTGATGCGTCGCTGGGCATAGGTGGCCAGGCCCTCGCTCAGCCACATCTCCTCCCAGGTGGCGTTGGTGACGGCGTTGCCAAACCAGCTGTGGGCCACCTCGTGGATGACGTCAATGACCAGAAACTCGTCGCTCTCCAGGATGGAGGAGATGATGAAGGTGAGGCAAGGGTTCTCCATGGCCACAATGGGGAAAGACGGCGGCAGGAAGACTATGTCGTACCTGCCGGCCAGGTGAGCGGCTGAGGGGCACAGCCCCGAGCACCCGTGCCACCCGGGGCCCCGGCCAGGTAGGGCAGGGACAGGAGCCTCAGTGGTCCCACAGGGGCACCCTCTCCCCAGCAGCCAGGGCTCTGGGCCCACCGCAGCACATGCCTGCCCATCCACGCAGATCTCCTAACCCAGGACATGGCTGCCCACATATAAGAACCTCCACCCCAGGACATACCTGCCCACGTGTATGGACCCTACCCCAGGACATGGCTGCCCACGTGGACAGACTGCCCGCCAGGACATACCTGCCCCACATGTAGGGCCCGTACAGCCTCTCAGCCGCACTAAGCCACTGCTCTACCACACCTGACAGCTTGCTGGTGGCGGTGGACAGCAGGCATGGCTCAGCCCACACACGGCTCCTGCAGTGCACAGAGATGGGTGGGGTGCCGGACGCCCCGGAAGGCCTCCCCTGCCCCCGCCCTTGGCCATGCCCTCAGCCACTCCCCCCCCCAGTAGTGACCAAGTAACTCTGGAGGGCAGCATCCCTTCCGTGTTGTTTCTCACTCACATGAGCCCAAGTGGATATGGTGTGGAGGTCAGTGGTCTTGGCCATGGACAGGCCAGTGGGCAGGTAGCTGGGTGGCCAGGAGGCCATGGGGGCAGCAGGGGGCCTGGCAGGGGGACCCCATGCCATGGCAGTAAGGTAGGTGGGGGGCAGTCCTGCAGTGGGGCACAGGCTAGAAGCACCCTAGTGAGGAGGGGTCCTTGGCAGGGGGGCAGTGGACGTGGGCCACAGACCTGGCCCACGGCAGGACTGTCTAAGGCCAGGCCTGTCGCCCCCAAGGACAGTGGCCTGTCAGGAAGCAGAGGAGTGGCCCTACCTGGGTCCGATGTCCGCAGGCTGGAGGTCTCCGGCCACGAGGGCCACGAGGTAGGCAGGCACGGGGTGCTCCATGTGGAAGTGATACACGCCCTCCTCCTCCACGTACACAGTGCGGGTGGCGCTCATCAGCACCTGCACCCCCGAGGGAGCCTGCGGGACCCCCGGACTGAGGAGCAGGCGGCCCGCTCGTCAGGGCCCCCGCAGCCCGGGTCAGGGAACCCCACAACCCCATCAGAGAGCCTCCCGTCCCCAGGGCGGTGCATGGACCTCAAGGTCCCTGGTCCGGAACCCCTGTCCCTGGTTGGAGAACGGCCGAGTGCCAGTCGGGTGACCCACGGTCCTCCCAGGGGACCCAGCTCCTCCATCTGGGCCCTCCCCTCGTCGGGGGCCTCCCCGTGGGTCCACAGACCTCAGCCATGGTCTGGCCTGCCTGTAGGGAGCCCCACTCCCCAGGTCCTGCTGAGCGGTCCCTCCCCCACAGTGAGGAGGGCACAGAACCAGGCGGGTAACAGCGAGGAGGAGGTGCCAGGCGAGCCCAACGGCCCCGAAGGCAGCAGCGGGCGGCGGGGAGGGGCTGGGCGCCCAGGGGCTCACCTTGACGACAGCCGAGTAGGTGCACTTGACGGCGGGTGTGTCGAAACAGGGGAAGAAGGAGCGATTACACACGGAGTGGCCCTGAGTGAATACGAAGGGCTTGGCGTGGCCGTAGGTCAGCTCCGGGTCCAGCCACCAGATCTGTGGGCAAGTGGGCGGGCATCAGCAGACAGCCACCCGCTGGGCCAGGACACCCTCTGGCCGCCACTCCTGAGGGCACAGCCTGTCCCAGGTGCTCTGCCCACAGGGACTCTTATCTCTCAGCCAGCCAGAAAGAGGAGGGGGCACCCTGAACAGACAGGGACCCGGGGAGGGGAGCGTGGACACCAGGCAGGGGGGGGTGGGAAGATGGGTGGTCCGAGGAGGCTGGGGTGGGGGGCGCAGGGAAGTGAGTGCTGCCTGGCGGAGCCGAGGGTGCGAGGGCACAGCCAGGGTGAGCAACCTGCCTCCCGCAGGGCCTGGGGCCTGATCCGTCACCGTGAGGGACAGCTGAACCCCGGGCGCCACACCCCTTGCCCTCCGACTGCCCTCCTGGAGCCTTTGCATAGGCCAGTCTCCAGCCTTGGCCTCCCCTGCTGTCCATGGCTGCCCACCCAGCTCCTGGGCCCCCGTGATCCTGGGTGCGTGTCCCACCCACAGAGGTTCCCCACGCCCCCCACCGCCACCCTTGTCCCCTTTCTTCCCCGCTACACTTTCCCCACTCTGAAGGGCCCCTGGGTGTGCTCTGGGGCCTGGAGAGCTGGCTGGGCAGTGGGGACTCCAGGGAAGAGCAAGGGTGAATAGGGCACAAGGCACATCAGGGGACACCTGAGTTTAACTCAGGAGGCAGGTTTGGGGGGATTGAGGTGTGCCTTTCGGCTTACCACAGGGCCTGCCCCCGGGCTTGAGATCAACTCAGAAACCCTGCTAGCGCAGTTAACACAGGGAGCGGGCCCCTCGGCCACCCCAGTCACAGTGGGAAGGTGCCAGCTGCAGAGGGAACCCACAGGCCAGCCACCAGGACAGGCCTGACCCTGCAGAGCCTGGCAGCAGTGGGACCCACCCACAGCCAGGTCAAAGGGCCAAAGGCCAGAGAGCACCCCCCTGTGACGTGGGCCTGTGCCCACCGCCATGGTGGGGAGGAGGCCAGCTCACGGCTCCAAGTGCACAGGCCAAAGCCAAGGTGATCACATTCCACCCCTCTCACCTGCCACACTGCGGCTGCTGGGGCCATACCTGTTGCCTGTCAGTGCCCAGAGCACCAGAGCAAGCCGGTTCCAGCACAGAACGCCTGTGCAGCCTGCACGCCACCCACAGGTGTGCATCGGCACTGGGCGCTCACCTGGGTCGTTCCTGGGCCCTGGTCTGTCACTATGTCCGTACAGTACCCTGGGCAGTGACTGATGGAACCACTTGGACCTCCTGGAGCTTCATGCGTGTGTGTGTGTGTGTGTGTGTGTGTGTGTGTGAGAGAGAGAGACATGCACGCAGTACCCTGGACCCAGGGTGAAGCCACACACTCCAGGACCAAGGAAGGCCCTGCTCCATCCTGAATGCCCGCCAGCCTCATCATGGGGGTGCCCTGTGCCCACAGTGCCGACCTGGCCTCCAGCGGGGCCTCTGGGGCTATGGGTGCCCCGTGCCCACAACCCTGCATGCCGACGTGTATGTCTGTGGGCAGCCGCCGCCTCGGCACTCCCAGCCCCCACCAAGAGAGTCCAAAGCCAAGTATTACAGACAATTCCTACACCCGGCTGCCCTGCCACCCCCACCCCAGGCGCCCGCAGTGCCTGGTGCACCATGGGGAGAGGAGCAGGTGCCAACCAGAAACCTCTCCTGCCCCTTCAAGACGGTGGCTCCCGGGTAACACGCTCTCCCCTGTCCCCAGTGCCCACCCACCCAGGCTTCACGGGCTGCTCAGGCACCAGCAGGGCCTAGTGAGGGCACCCGGGCAGGACTCCAGGGCAGGACGGCAGAGCCGCAGCCCCAGCCAGGTGAGGGCGAGCCGGCTGGGAAGCCCGCCCCTCCCTGCAGGTGCCCCCTGGTCCCGCGACTGCCAACTGCCGGGTGCAGGTCCACGCGAACGCCCGGGGCCCCCAGCGGACTCACGGCGGGGGCATCGATGGAGGTGTAGCGCAGGATGACCTGGAAGGGCTGGTGCGCCGGCAGCTCGGGCGGCAACGTGACAGTGAGCGAGGAGCCGTAGTCTGTGAACGGGTCCACCCGGAAGGCCAGCG
>NW_006921593.1:19548001-19561914 GCF_000298275.1 Orycteropus afer afer
GAGCTCCCTGGCTCTGGACGCTGATGTGGCCGTTGATGGCGAGCTGTCTCCTGGCGCGGCCCGTGCGCCCGGGCAGCGCGGGTCAGGCGCTCGGGCCCCGGTGCGGTGACCCCTCACCCACGAGCCCAGTGTGGCTACGTGGTGCGCGCGTGGCGCGAGGAGCAGCTGGAGATGGAGAGCTGTGCTCGGCACTGCGGCAGCTAGCCACGTGTGACTGAGAGAGAGTCCATCCCTGCACACATTTCAGGGTCCCAGCGGCCTATGGGGCTAGCGACTGTGGTGGACACCCACATACCGGACGTGTCTTCCGCAGCAAGTTCTGTTGGACGGCGCTGCTTGGGGGACTGGTCTGCCCTAGACACCCCACTGTTCTGAAAGCCCATTTGGAGCAACTGGGACCTGGCCCGCCTCCCCCCACCCCACTGGCCCCCTCTGCTCTCCTGGGGCCTGTTCTCCTCTGGCCTCTATAAGGAGGTGGTGGCTGCCCAAGGTGCAGCCACCCAGGGCCCTGGGCAGGGAGGGGATGGCTGCAGACCAGGTTGGGCTGCAGGGATCAAGGATTGGCGAGTCAGGAAGCCGTGCAGGGACACGGCATCACCACATAAGAATTCAGATTCTTGGAGAGAGGGCCTTTAGGCCTGGGACACCTTCCACTAACTCCTCGGTCCAGCAGGCGTGGCCAAACCAGGGCGCACTCACCGCTGCCCTGGCCCCTGTGTGGTCTCTGAGCTGCAAGTGCGTACTTGCAGTCTGTGTCCTCGTCTGTCACACTTGGCCTGCTGGGGGGGGCACACATGTAGCCATGTCTGGCCAGGGGGTGGGACACGTAGCGCCTGGAGGTGTGGGGGCAGGGAGTAGACACATGACTGCTTGTGGGAGGGAGGTGGTGGGACACGTGGCCATGCCTGCACAGGAGGTAGGGAGAGTCACTGTGTCCACCCACAGGGTCCTCAGGTCCCCATAGGCCCTCTTAGCAGGGGACATGCCCCCTTGGAGTCCCCGGCTCAAACTCACCAGGAACCCTGGGGCTGACAGAGGGCTGGGGTGGGGAGTGTCAGGTCTGCACCTCTCAGTCGAGGGGGGAGAGCTGGGGTGGGGAGTGTCAGGCCTGCACCTCTCAGTCAAGTGGGGGGAGCTGGGAAGGCGGTTTACTGTCAGCTGCAATCCACGGGGGGGTGGGGAGGTGGGAGGAGGATGTGTGTTATCTTCCTGTTCCTTCCAACCATCCCTGGGGTGTGACAGGCCTTCAGACACCCCATACCCCCTACTGGGACACCCTCCCTGTCAGCCTGTCTGTGCCCCCTGGTGGCAGGAAGCAGCATGGCACGCTGGGACCGGGGTGTGTGGGGGTGTCACAGTCTTCTCTCACCACACCCACCTCACGGAGGTACAAGGAACCCAGGAGTCTGCATGTCCCTGGAGGCGGGCACGTTCACACACCCCTCTTTATCCTGAACAAATCTCTCTGGAGATGGGCCTGGCCCCAGATTCCAATGAGGGTGGCCGGGCCCATCCACATGGGGCCACGAGGTGGTCAGGGGCCCACACCCTCCTTGCTGGTCACTGGTTCTGAGCACAGAGGACACCCAGACGTCACTGCCGACCTCAGTCAGCATGAAATGGGCCCCCTCCTGCCTCAGAGCTGCGTGAGGAGGGCCCTGCCCCTGGGAGTTGGCCTACAGCGGCCAGGTCTTCTCCCTCGTGCATGGGAGGTGGTAGAGGAGACACAGCCGGCCAACAGGCTCTCGATCTGAGCTCTGCTGGGTGATGCAGCACCCGTCAGGCAGTGCAGGCCTGTGTGTTGCTGAACAGCGTTCGGGGAGCTTCCAGACTGAGACGGAGCAGGAGGAAAGGCCTGCTGGTGACTGACTTCCGAGTTCAGCCTGTGCAGCCCATGGATCCCAGCGTTGCGCACAGGGTGGCCATGAGTCAGGCAGCTTCCAACATGCCAGGTGGGTGACTAGTCCTGGCTGGCCAGGAGGGGCGGGCTGGCACCCAGGACACTCCCGGCTGCCTCCTACACTCCTAGGCTGTGTGGTCAGAGGTCATGGGGACCACCCATCTACCTGACCCAGTGCAGGTAGGCCTCTCAGGGCTTGGGCCCTTCTGAAAGAAGGGTCGGTTCCCCACCAGAAAAGACCTGCAGGCAGCTGAGGCCCCAGCTGAGGTGGAGGGAACTGGACTAAGCCCCCCCAGGGGCTGAAAGGGAATGGCTCCAGGCCCCTATGTTCTACATGGCCTGCCTGTACACATTTGAATACATTAACCAGCCTGTCTGTACACATTTGAATACATTAACCAGCGACTGTATTCGCTATAATTCACAAGCCTTCCATCCTTCCTGCTCTGTCCCCGATGTCTTATTGAAAACTGTGGGGGTGATGCTGGTTTCTAAGGTAGTCTTCAGGTCCCTGGGCGTCCATGTGAGACTGCGTCTGAACTAGGACTCTGCAGTCAGGCAGACGTGGTGACAGGTGGGGCTTCTGCCCTTTACTCCTGGGTGGACGGGGACAGCCCTGTGCCGTGGGCCTGGCCAAGGTGACACGGCCCAAGGCTGGAGCACAGGGCTGCTGTGTGGATGGTGGAGGCCAGGCGAGGCGGGCAGAGGGCTGGGACACGGAGCAGCTGGAGCCGGCCGGCCCTCCACCCTGGCCTGCACGCTGCAGCTTCTGAGAGTCACGTGTGCCGCTGGACCTGTGGTTGACTCCGCGACAGGACCAGTGTGAGCTCTGGGAGCTGCAGGAGAGGCCACGGCACCCTCTGGACATTCCCCTTTGTCAGTGTCAGGTGGCTGAGCTCCGGGTGGCAGCTCTCTCAGGTCCCCGGGTTTCCCAAGGGCTCACCGTGAGTCCCCTGGCCCTGGCTTACCAGCTCCGATTTTCCCAAAACTCTCCCGGTGGTTTTGATTCCCCCAACCCAACCCTGTCTGGGAAGCTGAGGCTGACCAGGAGGAAGGGGTTGGTCTGCGCCCCTTCTGAGTGGACACCCCGTGCCACCACCTCTCAAGCCGCCAGTCAGAAAGATGAAACTTCAAGGGGAGGTGAAGACCACTCTCTGACCAGTGTCCAATGTCTCCTCACTGGGAGGGAGCTGCAGGTCTGGAGAGCTGACACGGAAACCTCCAGCGTCCCCACTCTGAGGACGTGCTGTCCCCAAAGGCTGAACGACTAAGCACGCTCTACAGGGTCCTCGGAGCACTCCGTGGGGTGGTCCTCGCTGGGAAGAACTGTCCCCGGAGGCGCCGGGGGCCGGCAGGGCTGGGGTCGGAGCAGGTCCTCATACTGCTGGAGCTGAGACCAGAAGCCTGGATTGGGCTCGGCCACTGGGCGGGCGCGCTTCACCGCCTGCAAAGAGCCAAAGACAAGTCAGAGGTTCCTGGCACTCAGCGCACTGCACCTCCGAGCGCCCCTGCTGGCGGCAGAGGGTATCGCAGCTGATAGTGCCGTAAGTGGCGGCCACAGGGGGGACGTGGCTCTGGGCTTATGGTTATGTTGTTGTTGTTCTGTGCCCTCGAGTCAGACCCGACTCATAGACACCCCTCCTTGGGTTTCCGAGGCAGTATCACTACGGAAGTAGATTGCCCAACCTTCCTTCCGAGGAGTGGCTGGTGGGTTTGAACCGCCAGCCTCCTGGTTAGCAGTCAAGTGCCTTAGGCACTACACTACCAAAGTCATTCCACTTCTGCATTTGATCCTATAAGACATTTATGTCTGTCTCTACATCATTTGACATCAAGGACCGTGGGAATTCGAGGACATCTCGCCATGTGTGGCTATGGGAATCCCCGGCTGACTCCCACAAACGCAGGCAGCCGCACTCCGGCCTTTCTGTAGGCGAGAAATCGCTTCTCGCTTGATTGCTGGCTAAAGTTACTAGCTCTCTAATTCCTCTGACTGATCGAGTCCTTTCACGTTTGTTGTTGTGTGCTGTCGAGTCGGACCCGAATCATAGTGACCCCTCCTTAGGTTTCCGAGGCAGTATCACTGCGGAAGTAGATTGCCCAACCTTCCTTCCGAGGAGTGGCTGGTGGGTTTGAACCACCAGCCTTCTGGTTAGCAGTCAAGTGCCTTAGGCACCACGCTACCAGAGCTCCCCCTTTCACATTTACTGAGCATCAATTCATTGCAAACCCACTGCCATGGAGTCGATTCCTACTCACAGTGCCCCTCGAGGACAGAGTGCAACTGCCCCACAGGGTTACCAAGGCTGTCAGTCTTTATAGGAGCCAACTGTCTCATTTTTCTCCCACTGAGCAGCTGGTGGGCTCAAATCTCCCAACTTCTGGTTTGTAGCCCAATGCTTTAACCACTCACTATACCACCAGAGTGCCTTCAGCTAGTTGCAGCACTTTGAAAAGGATGTAGGGTACAGACATAGACCATAATTAATTAGCTATGTATTTCATGTGACACTGAAAATATTTACCAAATCCCTATGACATGCGTAGGCACTGGGAACACCCCATTTACAATGTAAGAGTGTCCCTGTTGCCATGGAAATTGCACACCATGTAGGGAGCAGAATAAGCTGATGATTATAGAACATCTCCAGAGATAAGCTTCATACAGACATGAAGGACATCACAAATGGAGAGAGGACATCATACATGAAGGACATCATACATGAAGAGAGGACATCATACATGGAGAGAGGACACCATACATGGAGAGAGGACATGATACATGGGGAGAGGATGCCATGCATGGAGGACATCATACATGGAGAGAGGACATCATACATGGAGAGAGGACATCATACATGAAGGACATCATACATGAAGGACATCACACATGGAGAGAGGACATCACACCTGGAGAGAGGACATCATATATGGAGAAAGGATATCATACATGAAGGATATCACACATGGAGAGAGGACATCATACATGAAGGACATCACACATGGAGAGAGGACATCACACATGGGGAGAGGGCATCATACATGAAGGACATCACACATGGAGAGAGGACATCACACATGGAGAGAGGACATCATACATGAAGGACATCACATATGGAGAGAGGACATCACCCATGCAGAGAGGACATCACACATGAAGGACATCACACATGGAGAGAGGACATCGCACATGGAGAGAGGACATCACACAGGGAGAGAGGACATCACACATGAAGGACATCATACATAGAGGACATCACACATGAAGGACATCATACATGGAGGACATTATACATAGAGAGGACATCACACATGGAGAGAGGACATCATACATGAAGGACATCATACATGGAGAGAGGACATTACACATGAAGGACATCATACATGGAGAGAGGACATCATACATGGAGAGAAGACATCATGCATGGAGAGAGGACATCATACATGAAGGACATCACACATGGAGAAAGCAAGGTCATTACAAAGACAAGAAAGGAAGAGAAGACCAAAAGGGATGTCTGAAGAGACTCTGAAACTTGCTCTTGAAAGAAGAGTGGCTAAGGGGAATGGAAGAAATTATGACGTAGAAGAGCTGAACAGATTTCAATGGGCAGCTTCAGAGGACAAAGCAAAGTATTATAATGAAATGTGCAAAGACCTGGAAAGCCAAAGAGGAAGAACATGCTCAGCATTCCTCAGGCTGAAACAACTGAAGAAAAAATTCAAGCCTCAAGTTGCAATATTGAAGGATTCTATGGGTAGCATAGTGCCTAAGGCACTTGACTGCTAACCAGAAGGCGGGCGGTTCAAACCCACCAGCCACTCCTCGGAAGGAAGGTTGGGCAATCTACTTCCATAGTGATACCGCTTCGGAAACCCAAGGAGGAGTCGCTATGAGTCGGGTCCAACTCGATGGCACATAACAACAACAACAAATGGGCAACATGTTGAACAATGCAGGAATCATCAAAAGAAGAGGGAAGGAATACACAGAGTCACTGTACCAAGAAGGACTGTTCAACATTCAACATTTCAGGAGACAGTATAAGATCAAGACCCGATGGTACTGAGTAAGTCCAAGCTGCATTGAAGGCTTGGCAAAAAAGTAGGGCTCCAGGAACTGACAGAATACCCACTGAGACGTTTTAACAAACAGATGTGGTGCTGGAGATGCTAACTCATTTATGCCAAAAAATATGGAAGACAGCTACCTGGCCAACTGACTAGAAACTAAACCAAACCCGGTGCCATCATCTTGATTCGAACTCCTAGTGGGCCCCATAGGGTGTCCTAGGCTGTAAATCTTTACAAAATTTGATTGCCTCATCTTTCTCCCATGGAGTGGCTGGTGAATTCAAACCACTGACCTTTTGGTTAGCAGCTCAATGCCTTAACTGACTGGACAAGATTCGTATCTGTGCCCATTCCAAAGAAAGGTGATCCAACAAAATGCAAAAATTATCAAACCGTATCATTAATATTACACATAAGTAAAACTTTGCTGATGATAATTCAAAAGTGGTTGGAACAGTTATTGACAGGAAACTGCCAGAGATCCAAGCTGGATTCAGAAGACAGCATGGAACAAGGGATATCATGGCTGGTGTCAGATGGATCTTGGCTAGAAGCAGAGAATACCAGAAACATGTTCAACTGTGTTTTACTGAGTATACCAAGGCATTTGACTGTGTGGATCATAACAAGTTATGGACAACATTGAGAAGAATGGGAATCCCAGAACACTTCATTGTGCTCACGAGGAACCTGTACAGAGACCAGGAGGCTGTCGTTCGAACAGAACAAGGGGATGCTGCCTGGTCAGGAAAGTGCGTGTCAGGGCTGTGCCCTTTCCCCGCACCTGTTCAGTCTGTATGCTGAGCAACTAATCCGAGAAGCTGGACTATAAGAAGAACACGGCATCGGGAGGAAGACTCTTTAATAACCCATGATATGCAGACAATACGACCGTGCTTCCTGGAAGGGAAGATGACTTGAAACACTTACTGTTGACTACATATAGTCTTCAGTACGGATTACCCCTCAGCATAAAGAAAATGAAAATCTCACAATTGGACCAATAAGCTACATCATGGTAAGTGGAGAAGAGTGAAGTTGTCAGGGATTTCACTTTATGTGGATTCACAATCAACACCCACGGAAGCAGCAGTCATGGAATCAGACAACGTACTGCACTGGGCCAATCTGTGCAAGGGACCTCTCTGAAGCGCTGAAGAGCCAAAATGCGTCTTTGAAGACTACGGTGCCCCTAACCCAAGCCATAGTACTTTCAACAGTCTCGTGTATGTGAAAGCTGGACAATGAACAAGGAAGGCGGAAGAACGGATGCCTCTGATAGTGGCATTGGTGACAATCCTGATACACTGTGGCACGCAGGGAGACCGAACACGTCTGTCGGGGGAAGTGCAGCCGGAATGCTCCTTAGAAGTGAGAATGGCCGGGTTTGGTCTTTTGTACTTTTTTTGGTCATGTTCTCCCTGGAGGATATCATGCTCGGTAAGGTAGAGAGAGGGTCAGTGACAAAGGGGGAGACCCTCAAGGAGACGGACTGACACAGACTGGCTCAGTTGCAGCACAGATCGTTAGGATCCGCAAGGCAGCAGTGTTTTGTTCTGTTGAATAAAGGGTGGCTATGAGTCAGAACTTGTACAGTCACTATTAGTCAGAACCGACCCAATGGGACCTAACGATGACAGAGATAAATTAGAGCCTGGGAGGGGAGCGGCTACTTCATGGAGTGAGGCCAGGAGGACCCTGCTAGGAAGCTGACGTCTGGGCCAGGGTGCGGGAAACCGAACGAAAAAGCAAGTGGACAACCTGGGGGAAGAGTGCTCCAGGCAGAGGGAGCAGTGAGTCAGAGGCCCGAGCTCGTGGCAAGGGTGACGTGAGTGGGTGAGCAAAGTGGAAGAGAGGAGGGCTTTAGGAGAAAGTAGAAAATGACCTTCACCTGGAAAGGTGGGGCGGACTCGCACTTTTTGGAGGGCAGTAAAAGGTTTTGTACCAGATGCCTGTTATCCCGCTGTGGAAACGTGGAGCTCAGCGAACAGGTCTCAAGGATAAACTTAGCGGGTCCAGTGCACAGGTGCTGTTCAAAACCATACTGCACGAGAGCGTGGAATGCTAGGGAGGCAGGAGCAGAGGGGAGAGGTCCCAGGACAGCCCTGCACCACTCAGAGATAACAGGCTGGAAAGGCCCGCCCCTTACAGCCAGGTCCCGCCCTGCTCAGGAGACCCGCTGTATGATTGGGTTGCGTCATGCCCGGAAGGCCCGCCCCCAGGACTGGGCCCGCCCGGACTGAAAGACGGACCCCTAGCCTAGAGCGCTTCCCTACCCGGAAGTCATCTCCGGATCTTGAAATCCACCTCACCGCGAAGACCCGCCCCCCCGCATCTGGGCCCGCCCACCTCGAACGCCTGCGCCAGGCTGAGGCCGCGGTGCCGCATGAGGTAGGCGGTGCAAACGGTGGCCGAGCGGCTGCGGCCGTTTTTGCAGTAGACGAGGCAGGCACCGCCGTCACGCACTGCAGCCTCCATGGCGGCGCAGGTGGGCTCCAGGTGCGCTAACAGGTCCTCGGCCGGATCGTCGAACACGGGCACGCGCAGTGCGGCCACGCCGGGCGCGCGAGGGTCCGGCTGCTGGCGGGAGACATTGATGCATAGCGTGACGCCCGCGCGCGCCAGCAATTCTGACTCGCCCGCGGTGCGCGCATTGCCGAGGAAGAGCGCGGGGGCGACACACGCGAACGGTGGCGGCGCGCACGATGGCGCACGGCCAGGCTCCATGGCCGACAGGGCTCGGAAGCCGGCCAGACCTGTATAAGACCGGCGGGTGGGCCCTGCCAGTGCCCCCAGGTCCTAGGGGCCTCAGCCGCGGACCCCAGGCACTTTGCAGCCTTAAGGGCCCCTCGCGGGGGTCTCGCTCGCTGTTCGGTACCCCCCTGCCGAACACCGCCCCCCCGCCCGCCGCCTCTCCCCCCCTTGTAGCGAAGTTTGTTCACGAACAGGGCCAGCCCACAGAGAGACTAGTTGCCTTCCCATTGGCCAGGGATGGGGAAAGCGGCCATTGGATGGGATGAGGCTGCCGTTATAATTGGATTGGCCGCGGGCGAGTAGGCGGGACCCGGAGGCAGAGGCTCAACCCAGTGGGCCAGTACACCTATTGAGCTGCGACACCTGATGCAGGACGGGATCCATCACAGAAGCGAGTCTGGAAACGGACCAACATCCTGCACATGGCTTTTAAGGGCCACCTGCGTGCCGTTCGAGTTGTAGCTTGCCTGTGATAAAGAGAAGGCTGCTGTTCTGTATGTGTCTAATAACCACTTCATGGCGGCGGTGGCGGGTCCGTGGTAGGTCGTAAGCGTCCCCGCAGGAGACTAGTTCCGTTTCCCGCCAGTGACCTCCTGCAGCCACCACTCATCTGTGCCCGGAGGTTTGTGTGTTCCATGATGCTAAACAGGTTTCAGCAACGCTTCCAGAATATCACAGAGTAGGAAAAAATGGCCTGTCAATCTACTTTGGGAAAACCAGGCAATGAAAACCCATGCATCACAGGGTCCAAGCTACAGTCGGCCACGGGGCTGGCGCTGGACCAGGCCGGGTCTTCGTTGGGCACGCGTTGCTGTGAGTCGGGCTGACTCCACAGCAGTTGCCCACAACAATGGCCACCTTCCTTAGGAGGCTTCCCCATAACTTCTGTTCTTGGTTCTTGATTTTGCAGCTGCGAGCCGGCTGTGGTCCTCCTCTGTTCTTGGTTCTTGATTTCGCAGCTGCGTGCCGGCTGTGGTCCTCTTCTTACCGCTTTATATTCTTTTTAATCTGCTTCATCATAAATGGGCCTTTGTAATTTCTGCATTTTATTTTCCTTTTTGTTGTAAAAACCCACTGCCATCCAGGGGATTCGAACTCACAAAGCCGCTGGAGGACAGAGTACTTAAGTCAGTGTCTAGGGTTTCCAAGGCTGTCAGTCTTTACAGATTCAGACTGCCGCATATGTCTCCTGCGCAACAGCTCCTGGATTCGAACCAACGACCTTTTGGTGCACAGCCGAGTGCTTTAACCACTGCGGTACCAGAGCACCTTATTGCTCAACCTTCCTTCTAAGGAGCAGCTGGTGGATTTGAACCGCCAGCATTCTGGTCAGCAGTCAAATGCCTTAGGCAGTATGCCACCAGAGCTCCCACTGTCAAATATAGTTTGTATAAAATTATTTCCGTTAACTCCCACTTCTCAGAAGGAAGGTTGGGCAATCTACTTCCAGAGCTATACCGCCTCAGAAACCCAAGGAGGGATCGCTAAGAGTCGGTCCGACTCCACGGCACATAACAACATCACTTCTCCAAAGACCAGTATTTTTCTTAGTTTGGGCCAGCACCTTAACTTTGATTTAATATCATGTCATGTTCACGAAGTTGCCCTTGAGGAACACTAGCCGATCTTCCGACGCCCCATCTCTTTCAGGGAATGGTTTCAGTGAAAAGTACCTGGCCCAGCCCAAGTGGTGTGCTGCAGGCACTAAGTTATTAAGTTCCAGTTTCTAAAACGGGTTCATGTATTTATTCATCTCCCTCCTGGCTTCAGAGTTTGCGCTTCGGTCCTAGCTGTGATTACCGCCCACTGCCCACCCCAACGTAGCACCAGCTACACCTGATAAAACGTTCGGGCCGCCCTCCCTGCGACCTCTGGCGGAGGACTCGCTGCCCGGTGTCAGCATTTTCGGAGCGAGTAACTCCCAGGCCTATGACGCGCAGCGGCTCTCTTGAGGAACGACTGCAGTAGCCGCCCGCAGGTGCAGACGTCCTCTGGACCGCTTCCTTGCAACCACTTCCGCTCCCTCTGCCCCAAGAAGAACTCTTCCTTCCTAGGACAGGGACAGGACGCCACGCATGCGCGTTCTCTTCTCGCGGGTGCTCACGGGAGCTAGCCCGAGAGGAAGAGCCTCCTGGCCCCGCCTTCAGGGGGGTGGCACTAGTTGCCTCCAGCCAATCAGTGAAGCCTCACCCCAGGTTTGCTTCATGGATGGGCTTGGGATCCAATGGGGAACCCATGAGGCTCTCGGTGGGGTCGTCCCAGGACCCAGAGGAAGCCAGCTGGGGTGAAGCGGAGGAGGGGGCGGAGGCCCGGCCAGGGGTGACGTCAGGGAGCGGTGACTCATCTCCAATGCCGGCTGCCTGCTTCCCGCGGCTGGCCGGATTGGTGCTTCGTGGGCCCGCGGGACGCCCTTTATTGCAGGCCTGTGTCTGAGCGGGGCTTTCTGTTCCCAGACCTCGCAGCCGGTCCCTCATGGTCCTTCACCCCACGGCCGCACGTCTCGCCACCCCCACTGCACCGCTTTGGGCCTCGGCCCCTCCGCGCAGTCTTCCCCCCTGCAATCGGACCCACGTTCCGCAAGGAGCCGGTCGCAGAGTCGCTCTGGACCCTAGCAGGCCGTGGTCTGTTAAACCCAACAGGAGCCAAGCTCACTGCCGTGTGCTCGGCTGGACTCGGCGACCCCTGCCTGGGTTTCCCGGGCGGCATCCCCCCGGGAGTCGGGTGCCCGGTGTGAGTTAACGCTGGGGGTCGTGACTGGCATTTTATTTTTTAGCAAAACGGCAGAAAGCAGAGCAGGCATGAAACGTTGGGGTACCTCGCTGCAGCGGGCGAACGCTTTCCGTGAGCCTTGTTTGGTTGGTTTGTGCTGTGGGTCCCCGGCGCCGAAGCCTCGTGCTGGGCCGAGGCCCATCCCGCCGCCCTCGCCGCTGGCCGGGCGCCCAGGGCCTCCAGGCCGGGCCTCCAGCGCCGGCTCCCGCCTGCGGCTGCACGAAGCCCAGCAGCTCCGGTTGCGGGTTACACTCCAGCGGCAGCAGCCTCGGGAACTTGTTAGAAGCCAAATGCCGGGGCCGCTGCAGACCCAGTGAAACGGAGACCCGGGCTTCCCGGAGCCTCCACGAGACTAGAAAGGCATTCAAGGCAGGGCGTCCACACCAGCCCCTCACGCTCTGGTCTCGGACCCTGCATCCCTCTGTGCCCCTGGAGGCCCTGCACTGGGGTCAGCCGGCCGGCGTCCTGGCCGCGGCTCAGCACCGCTCGGTGGAGCCCTGTGTCAGGACTGTGGGACTGAGAACCCACAACCCTGGAGAAGCGAGGTGCCTGGCGGCCCTTCCGGCTTTCTACCCCGTGCCCGCCAACGCTGGCAGAGTCTCCCCTGCCTGTGATCTGATCGCAGGTGGTCCCACTGTTCTCCTGCTGACAGTCGAGCCTCCCACTGTGCCCCCCCCCCCCCGGGCCCCATCAGTGACATTTCATTAAGCGCCTCATCAGCGGTGCTGCTCTCAGGTCTGGAAACACCTGGAAGCCAAGCACCTTAAGGCGCAGTTGTGCGAAATCTCGTTTAGAAAGAACTAAGGGAGCATGAAGGAGCTCTGGTGGTGTAGTGCCCAAGGTATACTCGGTTGGTTAGAGCGTGGTGCTAATAACGCCAAGGTCGCGGGTTCGATCTCCATATGGGCCACAGGTCTTCATTTTAGGAGCTCTGGTAGCATAGTGCCTAAGGCACTTGACTGCTAACCAGAAGGCTGGCGGTTCAAACCCACCAGCCACTCCTCGGAAGGAAGGTTGGGCAATCTACTTCCGTAGTGATACTGCCTCGGAAACCCAAGGAGGGGTCGCTATGAGTCGGGGCCGACTTGACGGCAAATAACAACAACAAGGGAGCGTGAAGGAGCTCTGGTGGCGTAGTGCCCAAAGTATCTGACTGCTAACCAGAAGGCTGGCAGTTCAGACCCACCAGCCACTCCTCAGAAGGAAGGTTGGGCAATCTACTTCCGTAGTGATACTGCCTCGGAAACCCAAGGAGGGGTCGCTATGAGTCGGGGCCGACTTGACGGCAAATAACAACAACAAGGGAGCGTGAAGGAGCTCTGGTGGCGTAGTGCCCAAAGTATCTGACTGCTAACCAGAAGGCTGGCAGTTCAGACTCACCAGCCACTCCTCAGAAGGAAGACTGAACAATCTACTTACATAGAGGTACTGCCTCGGAAACCCAAGGAGGGCTCGCTATGAGTCACGGCGACTCCATGGCACATAACAACAACAACAGCAACAACAAGGGAGCATAAAGAAGCACTGGGGTGCGCTTAGGGCATCTGACTGCTAACCAAAAGGTTGGCAGTTCAAATCCACCATCCACTCCCCAGGAGGAAGATGGGTCAGCCTACTTCCATAAAGATCTACTGCCTCGGAAACCCAGTGGGGTTGCTGTGAGTAAGAATCCACTCGATGGCCGTGGGTTTGGTTTGGTTTGGTTAAGGGACCATAAAGAGCCCTGGTTGTGCAGTGGTTAATCCATTTGGTTGCTAACCCAAAACTCAGCAGTTTGAATCCACAAGCCCCTCTGCGGGAGAAAGGCAATCTGCTTCCACAAAGACTGACAGCCTGGGAAGCCCCGTGGGGCAGGTCTGCTTTGTCCTATAGGGCCAATGAGTGGGGACAGACTCCATGGCAGTGAGTTAAGGCAGCATGTGATGAAGAACGGATAGTACTGAAGGAAGAAGGCCAAGCTGCACTGAAGGAACTGGCGAATAACAAGGCTCCACGAATGGATGGGGTACCCAGTGAGATGTTCCAATAGGTGGATGTAATAATGCTGGAGGCACTCACTCGGCTGTGTCAAGAAACTTGGAAGACATACCTGGCCAACCAATTGTAAGAGTTCCCTGTTTATGTCCATTCAAAAAAAGTGATCAAAAAGAATGTGGAAATTATTGAATAATGTCATTAATATCCCATGCAAGTAAAATTTTGCTGAAGATAATTTAAAAATGGGTATAGCAGTATATTGATAAGGAACTTCCAGAAATGCAAGCTGGATTCAGAGGAGGATGTGGAACAAGGGGTTGTTGTTGTTGTTAAGTGCCGTCGAGTTGTTTCCGACTCATAGCGACCCCATGCACAGCAGAACGAAACACTGCCCGATCCCGCGCCAGCCCCACAATCCCTGCTATACTTGAGCCCATCA
>NW_006921593.1:19564917-19573521 GCF_000298275.1 Orycteropus afer afer
CTGTGCTACGCCCGTGCTTACCTTGCTCCCGGAGACCCGGTCCCTCTCGGGAGGGTAACAAGGGAAAGTGTTCAGTGCAGATCAGTGACTAAGCACAAGCCCGCCTGTGCTTACCTTGCTCCCGGAGACCCGGTCCTTCTCGGGAGGGTAACAAGGGATACCACTGCTGATGTCAGAAGGATCTTGGATGAAAACAGAGAACACCAGAAACATGTTCAGCGGTCTTTCATTGACTATGCAAGGCATTCGACTGTGTGGATGTAACAAATTAGGGGTAACTCTGAGAAGAATGGGAATTCCAGAACACTTGATTGTACTCATGAGGAACCTGTAGATAGAAGGAGGCTGTTGTTTGAACAGAAAAAAGGGGACACTGCATGGTTTAAAACCAGGAAAGGTGTGGGTCAGGGTGGTATCCTTTCATCATACTTATTCAATCTGCTTGCTGAGCAAGTAATCTGAGAAGCTGGATTATATGAAGAACGTGGCTTCAGGAGTGGAGGAAGGCTCATTAACAACCTGCAATATGCAGATGACACAACCTTTCTGGCTGAGAGTGAAGATTATTTGAAGTACTTCTGGATGAAGGTCAAAGACTACAGCCTTCAGTATGGATTACACTGCAATATAAAGAAAACAGAAATCCTCACAACTGGACCAACAAGCAACGTCATAATAAATGCAGAAAAGATTAAGGTTTTCAGGGATTTCATTTTACTTGGATTCACAATCAACACCCACGGAAACACAGTCAGGAAACCAGACAACATACTGATTTTTTTTTTTTTTTTTTTTCTGCAAAAGACGTCTTTAAAGTGTTAAAAAGCAGAGATGTCACTCTTAGGACTAAGGTACGCCTGACCCAAGGCATGGTATTTTCAATATGGGAAAGCTGGATAATGAGTAAGGAAGACTGAAAAAGAATCGATGCCTTTGAATTATGGTGTTGGCAAAGGATGCTGCAAGTACCGTGGACCATCAGAAGAACGAACACATCTGTCCTGGAGGAAGTGCAGCAGAACGCTCCTTGGAAGGGAGAGCGGCCAGACTTCGTCTCCCCTTCCTTGATCATGTTGTCAGGAGGGACCATTCCCTGGGGAAGGACATCACGTGCGATGATGTGGAGGGTCAGCGAGAAACAGGAAGACCGTCGACAAGAAGGACCGACACTGGCAGCAAAGACGGGCTCAGGCATAGCAGGGATTGTGAGGCTGGTGCAGCACCAGGCGGGGTTTCGTTGTGTTGTGCACGGGGTTGCTGTGAGTCAGAGCCGACTGAACGACGCCTTAAATCACACCAAGTTTGCCAATTCACTAACAACGTTTAACACTAATGCTCTTCTCAGACATCTTTAATGAATATTGGCATGTTCTTTTGGTGGAAACACTGTTTTTGAACACATTCTTTCGTGGCCTTGTAGGATTTGGGAGTTGTTCACTTGTGAAGAGCTAAGGGTTACAGCACTGTTTAATCTGCCAGCTTTGAAAAATGTCCATGCATATAATCTTAGGAACATAAAAACATTTTCAGCATTTCATACTGAATTTTTCCACCTTATAGAAGTTTCCAAAACACTTTGGGCACTACAAAAAGGACATGGTGGGGGTTGGCCTCTGACCGCCTGTAACTCACAAGGGGGAGAGAGTCCCCCTCAGCAGCCTCAGGCTGATTCCTATGAGGCAGAGGTCAGACATGCCGCCCCCTCCAGGCAATTCTGACACCACCCGACCCTCCCACGGCACTCTCTCTGCTGGGTTTGAGGATTCATTGCAGTGGCCACACAGAACTCTTACACAATACTCACAATTACGGGGTTTATTAGGAAAGTAACAGGTTACAATTCAGGTTCAGGAACACTCAGGATATAGTTCTTGGATCAGGACAGCTTCTCGGCTGCGCTGCAGGCACGTGGCTGTCTGGCCTCAGCCTCTGCCCTGCTCAGGCCGGCCTTACAAAGCTCTTTCTCCTCTGTTGATAGGGGCCCAGAGAGGCGCCCCACCCCGCCAGCAGGCCTCCTGCCCCGGGGCCCTCAGCTTTCTTGCTCTGTGAGCCGGCAAGCCCACCTCTCCGTCCTGTGCAGGGCTCTGTTCAGCTGCTTCTGCTGTGGTTCTCCGCTGCCCCTCCCTGTCTCTCACTCCCCGAGCAGAGTGCCGCAGCTCTTTCTCTGTCTCCTGGGTGGGGGGATTCTGTGCAGGGATCTCAGGTCCAAAGGATGTGCCCCACTCTTGGCTCTTCTTTCTCGATGGTAGTGAGAGCCCCCTTTCCACCTCTGGGATGACAAATCCTGTTGTTGTTATGTGCCGTGGAGTCAGACCCGACTCATAGCACCCTGCCCTTGGGTTTCAGAGGCAGTATCTCTATGGAAGTAGATTGCCCAACCTTCCTTCTGAGCAGTGGCTGGTGGGTTTGAACTTCCAGCCTTCTGGTTAGCAGTCAAGTGCCTTAGGCACTATGCTACCAGAGCTCCTATGACAAAGCCTGTTGTTGTTGTTATGTGCCATCAAGTCAGACCTGACTCATAGCGACCCCTCCTTGAGTTTCCGAGGCAGTATCACTACAGACGTAGATTGCCCAACCTTCCCAGGAGTGGCTGGTGGGTTTGGTTAGCAGTCACATGCCTTAGGCACTATGCTACCAGAGCTCCTATGACAAAGCCTTGTTGTTGTTGTTGTTATTTGCTGTGGAGTTGGCCCCAACTCATAGCGACCCCTCCTTGGGTTTCTGAGGCAGTATCACTCTGGAAGTAGGATTGCCCAACCTTCCTTCCAAGGAGTGGCTGGTGGGTTTGAACCGCCAGCCTTCTGGTTAGCAGTCAAGTGCCTTAGGCACTATGCTACCAGAGCTCCCATGACAAAGCCTAGTGGGTGCAAAACTGACAGTCCCCACGTTAAGTTTCCCTACACCTTATTTCCGTGTTTCCACCCCCACGAGGGTGCCATGTACCTCAGTTACGTTGGTAACGTGCTATCCCATCCCCTTGGTGAACCACAAGCACCTCACATTTGCATAGTCCCGCCCAGTCTTCTGGTGGGAGCCACTGAGAGCGTGGCTGGAAGAGCCGTGTTCAGTAATTCACTGCAGGACCATCTGAGCTGGATTTGTTTGTGCTTTTGGCAGTCCATGGTATATTTGCCAACACCAAAATTCAAATGCATCCGCTCTTCTTCAGTCGTCCTTATTCATGTCATGATTTTATGATTTTTTTAAAAAACTTTTTCATGTGCTTTGAGTGAAAGGTGACAGAGCCAACTGGTTTTCCATCCAACTGTCCTCACACGTGTTGTTTCGTGACACTGATTCCAGTCCCCACGATGCGGCAGCACTCTGCCCACTTCCTCCCTGTGGTTACGGTCTCCATTCGTCTTCTTCTATCCCAACCTGCCTTCTGCTTTCTCCTGGGCAGATGCTGCCCTCAGGGGTGGTGGCTCTAAGGAGTGCAGATGTACCTGCTGTTCTCGGTCACCCCATAGGCCTGTCTAGCATTGGCTGAAAGGTGAGCCACTGGGGTGAGTCCAGTTCCAGCCCTGTAGGGTGACCAAGGGCCGTAGTCTCGGGGGTTCCACCAGTCTCTGTCAGACCAGTAAGCCTGGCCGTTTTTACGATTTTGGGTTTTGTTCCACATTTTCCTCCTACTCTATCCAGGAGCTTCTGTTGTGAACCCATCCAGAGTAGTTGACTGTAGTAGCCAGGCACCATCTAGCTGTTCGGTCTCAGGGTTGTGGAGGCTGGGCTCAGGTGGTCCACTGGGCCCTCGCACTAATTGTTTTCCTGCATCTTTGGTTTCCTTCACTCGTCTTTGCTCCGGAAGGGGAGAGACCAACAGTTGCACTTCCTAGTAGCATAGTGCCTAAGGCACTTGACTGCTCACCAAAAGGCTGGTGGTTCAAACCCACCAGCCACTCCTCAGAAGGAAGATGGGGCAATCTACTTCTGTAGAGATACGGCCTTGGAAACCCAAGGAGGGGTCGCTATGAGTCAGGTCTGACTTGATGGCACATAACAACAACAACAGGCTTTGTCATAGGAGCTCTGGTAGCATAGTGCCTAAGGCATTTGACTGCTCACCAGAAGGCTGGCGGTTCAAACCCACCAGCCACTCCTCGGAAGGAAGGTTGGGCAATCCTACTTCTGTAGTGATACTGCCTCGGAAACCCAAGGAGGGGTCGCTATGAGTCAGGGCCGACTCGATGGCAAATAACAACAGTGGGATTTTAATGGCTTGGTTGCCTCTGCTTAGCTCCCCACCTGCCACTGGAGGGAGCAGCTGCAGAGAGAGGGACCCAGGAGGGGGGACTGAAGGTCAAGACAGAGGACTAAGCAAGGTGGTCCTGAGGGGCTGAGAGAGTGCCAAGGGGGAAGGGAGGCAAGTTGAGGGGGGACAGAGACTGCCGGGAGTGGAGGAGAAGGTGGCCCTAGAGCCCAGCACCGCCTCAGTCCCTGCCCATCCAGCTGGAGTGGGGGACTGGCAGCAGCCTTTCAGAGCTGTTCCGTTTGGAGGGGCAGTCTGGGCGGAGCCTCCTAAGAGCCTCTCCTGCCTGGCCCAGGAAGGCCAACAGCTTGGTCAGAAAGCCCCCTGCTTTCCCTACTCTTGTGCCCCGCCCATCCTAGTCCCCTTCTGTCTTCTGCCCAGAGCTCCTAGCATCCTCTGAAACCCTGCTGGGAATGCTCTCTCCCTAGTCTTCCCAGGACCCTGCCTCCAGGCACCAGGCAGCTAGTCCCTGGGCGACCTCCACACCCCTCACTGACCTTGTCTTTACCCGCCTGTCCCCCCACCCCTGCCTTCCACCGACACTCACTGAACTGCTTTGCAGTCCGCAGAATGGGCTCAAATCTTGGCTCCCTCACGTAGCAGTGAGTGACCGTGGGCACGAGATTGGCCCTCGCTGCCTCAGTTTCCCCGGCTGCCCCGCCCGCACAGGCTGGAGGACCCCCGATGTGGGCGCGGTCCTGGAGGGGCGTCCAGGCCTAGAGGCGGCGTGACGTCACAGAGGGGCGGTGCCGCCGCGAGGACTCCCAGGGGCCGGGGTGGGAGGGGCGGGGTCCTGGTGGCCATTGGCCGAGGCAGGGCGGCTGCACACGTGGGGCATCTCCAGGGCAACCGGACGCTGCAGGGGCGCGGCGGCCATCGCTGGCCTGCGCGGCCTTTGGCGACCTCGGGGTCCCTGTGCGCTCCGTGCAGCTCTCCGATCGGGGTGCGGTGGGGTCCCCGCAGCAGGGGCGGCGAGTCGCGGTGGGGCGGCGGGGCTTTCCAGCCCCGTGTCCCCGAGCCTGCCTGGCTGTCCCCAGGGGCGAGTGGGGACAGGGAGGACACCTGGAGGCCTGATCCCGCGGGTGGGCAGAGGGGCCGGGCGCCCGCTGCGGGTTCCCAGGACCCCTTCGGGAAGGGCGACCCCGCTGTCCGCCGCGCCCCTCTGACAGTGACCTAGGTCACGTGGGCGTCCGAGGGCCACCCCACAGAAGGGACTGGATCATCTTCGGCGATCCCACAGGCCCCAAAGGGAATTTAGGAGTAGGCCTGGTGGGGGGCGGCCGGCTCCTGGAGCCAGATCACTGGCGAAGGCTGTTTCCCGAGCTTGTGGGACCTGGTGGCATGTCCCCGGGCGCCCACGTGCTCCTGGCAGCCCTCAGTTGCCTTAAGGACGAATGCCCTTCCAGTTTGCTTCCAGGTTCAGAGAGACATGGAAGGTGTTGGCTCGGCCTTGGCCTTTGGAGGAGAAGCTTGGAAGACTTACAGCTCTTCAGTGAGCCTGACTGGGACCAGCAGTGACCCCGATGCCACTGAGGACCCGGGGGACCAGGAGAGCTGTGCCTTCTTCCCCAAAAGGTGCGGGGTGGGCCCTTTACACAAAGGGGCAGCCGAGAGGCAAGTCCCCGGTCAGGTCCTCCCCCTTCTGCTGGATAGCCTCATCCCGGCACCCTTCTGTCCATCTGTCCGTCCTGCCAGTTGGCTTCCTTCTTGAAGCTGCTCCCAGGGCTTCTGTTGGACTGGGGGGATGTGTTCCTCCCTTAGCCTTTCCTCAGCCCCCCTCCCCACGTCCCTGGTTCTGTCTGCTCTGCGCACTCTGCAAGCTCACGAGACAGATGACCCTGCCCAAGGGGGGCACGTGAGCTGGCCATGGCAACAGGGGCCAGGGGTCCTGGCAGTGCAGCCAGCCCACCCGTCCGGGGCTGGAGGGGTTCTGCCCCCAGGCGCCAGCACTTACCTTGTCAGATGCAGGTTTGCACCCTTCCTGTCCCATCCACGTCCTGGGTGACCAGGCGTGCTCCATACCTCAGTTTCCCTTTCTGCAGAGTGCTGATAACAGCAGCAGCCCTCACTCGGGAGGTGTGGGGGGAAGTGAGGTGAAGTGTGTGGAGCTGGGCCCCATGGCTCCTGGACTCAGCCCCTCCCCTCCTCTGCCTGCCTCTTCCCAGGGACCTGGCAACGGAAGACGAGGAATCTGACGGCCCGTTGGGGCAGCAGGACCTGAAGGAGGCCTATGTCCAGCTCGTCCAGGGCACGCAGGAGTGGCACGACGGCTGCACCTACCGCGGCGAGTTCGGGCTGCACACGAAGCTCGGGTTTGGCGAGTTCTCCTGGCCCACGGGCGAGGTGACTGCTGCTGGCCTCCTCCTCCCCTGGGGCCAGGAGCCAGGCTCAGTGGCAGGGCTCCGTCCTAAGAGGGATGTGATGGGAATGCTTAGATCCCAGGGCTGGAGGAAGCCCAGGAGGCCAACATCATCTCTCCTTGAGAAATGCCCAGGGGAAAAATGGGGATCCACCCTACTGTAGGTTGCCCAGGGGCTGTAGGTGCTGGTTTGGGGTGCAGTGACTGAAGATCAATTCTTATTCTGGGCAAATGTTTTTCAGTTGTGTGTTGCTGCAGCGTGATGCGTGTTTGCATGGGTACCGCTGACTGACTTTGAGATGAAAAGGAGGGTGAAGGCTCAGATGACAGTGCCCTCTTCTGGAAGGGGCCTGCAAGGGACTCTGTCCAGGACCTCGGCAGAGACTCAGAGGGCGGCTGCCCCCTTGGGCGGCCGAGGGGCTGCACTTGGTGCCTGGGTGGGCGGTGGGCTGGCTTCTGGGCTGCAGCGCCATCTTGTGGGTTTATAGCATCCCTGGGGGATGCTGGGTTTTGAGGATTTCCTGATGCAGTGAGTGTCCCAGCTGCATGGGGCACCCTGGGGGCACCTGTGTGACTCAGAGGAGGCTTAGGTGGGGTCCTCTGCTTGAATGTGCTAGAGACCCCACAGTGTGTGTATTTTGGGGAAGGAGTCCTGGTGGCACAGTGGTTAAGTGCGCAGTTGCTAACTTAAAGGTCAGAGGTTCGAACCCACCAGTGGCTCCACTGGAGACCGCTGTAGCAATCGACTCCCGTAAAGATTAAATACCAAAAAGCAGATCTGTTGCCACGGGGTCGATTCCCACTTGTAGCGAACTATGGGACAGAGTGGAATTGCCCCACAGGGTTTCCAAGGCTGTCATCTTTATGAAAGCAGACGGCCTCATATTTCTCCTGTAGAGCAGCTGATGGGTTTGAACTGTTGACCTTTTGGTTAGCAGCTGAGTGCTTAAGCCACTCACTGTACTACTGGGGCTCCTTCTGTAAAGACTGCAGCCTTGGAAACCACATGGGGCAGCTCCTCTCTGGCCTATAAATAGGTCACTCACTATGAGCTGGAATTGATTCCCCAGTAATGGGTTTGGTTTGGGGTGTGTTGGGGGAGTCCCTGGTTCTCTGGGAGCTGTCTGCTGGGCGCCTACTCTGGGTAACGCCTTGAAGACAGCCTGAAGGGATTCCCATTCCTTGCTAATCAGACACCTCGGTTCACAAGGTGTCCTGTAAGGTTCTGGGGGTGACCAGGCAGAGTGGCTTCTTGGATGCATGGCCTTGCTAACCGCCCTTCCTTGCAGACGTACCGTGGGCACTTCTACCAAGACCACCTCCACGGCTTGGGCACCTACACGTGGCCTGATGGCTCCACTTTCACCGGCACCTTCTACCTCAGCCGCCGAGAGGGCTACGGCTCCCTGTACCTGAAGACAAGGCTCTTCCAGGTGGGCGGCAGGTCCGTGTGGGTGTGGGCAGCGGACGGAGGACACTCAGGCTCGGGGGGGTTGGTTTACCCAGATGCTGGATTCTTATTTTTACTGATTACGGAAATAATGAGTGACCAGTCGTTGGTGTGGTAGTCATTGCGGAAACAGGAAGGGAGTCCTGGTCACCTCCCTACCCCCCACCCCCCAAGCAGAGAGGAGGACGGTGGCGTAGCCTGCAGATTTCAGACACACCACAGGCGCTCCTTCCTAACGGGAACTGCGGCCCTCTACCTGGGCCGCTTGGAAACGTGGCCCTTTCCTGGACGACTCTCCTGGTTCTGCACATGGATGGTTCTGGAGTCCTGGTGGAGCATTCCAGATGGCGCACCCTGTCAGCGTTGGCTTGTCCAAAAATTCATGATTTCCACTGCACTCTTGAGGGGTGTTTTCACAGGCTGTGGAATCCAAGGTGGCCAGTTAGCTTTCCCCAGGAGCAAGGAAGATTCTGTCCAAAATATCCACTCCTCCTCATTCTTCCCCCTCCCCTCCCCTCCCCCTTCTTCTCTTCTCCCTCCCCCTCC
>NW_006921593.1:19573757-19596526 GCF_000298275.1 Orycteropus afer afer
CCCCTCCCTCCCCCTCCCTTCTCTTCCTCCTCCTCTCTCTCCCTGGTGCTCACTTCTTCCAGGACCCGCTGACCTGGCTCCGACCATGCCACCTTTCCCTCGGGCACCTCCTGTTGCGGGCACCTGGGCTGGAGCTGCCCTGAAAGGAGCCTCCACGTGGTGTCCCCAGCACGCTGCCACCTCAGGACCCTCAGCCCCTCCTCACCTTCCTCTGCCTGACACCGCAGCCATTTCCACATCTGCTCTCCTGGCCCCAGGAGGAGGGCCGGCCCCTCAGACTCCATGCCGGTGCCCAGCACATCCTGAGCCCCAGATACTTGAATGAATGAATGCGCTGCTTAGAGATGTCCGTGTTCTTTAGATTTTAAGGAGCTCTGGTAGCATAGTGCCTAAGGCACTTGACTGCTAACCAGAAGGCTGGAGGTTCAAACCCACCAGCCACTCCTCGGAAGGAAGGTTGGGCAATCCTACTTCCGTAGTGATACTGCCTCGGAAACCCAAGGAGGGGTCGCTATGAGTCGGGGCCGACTCGATGGCAAACACAGACAGAAACACAGGACTGCAATAGCCGGCTCCTTTCCTTGGACCTCCTTCCTCTCCCTCCCCGTCCCCCTCCTCTAAAAAAAAAAACAAACAAACTAGCAACCCCCTCTTGGGTTTCCGAGGTGTTATCAAGGTGGTATCACTACGGAAGTAGATTGCCCCATCTTCCTTCTGAGGAGTGGCTGGTGGGTTTGAACCAGCAGACTTCTGGTGAGCAGTCAGATGCCTTAGGCACTACGCCACCAGAGCTCCCACTGTGTGGATATAACACAGTTTTATATTTTTTATTGTGAAAAATACACGCACCGAGACATTGGCCACCAACAGTTTGCAGTTTACAAGTCAGGGCACTGACCACCCACGGCAGGTAATGCGGCCTTTGGTGCCATCCAGTCCAAAACACCCACCACTGTTAACGTGACCTCAGTGCCCCCAGAGCGAGACTGTCCCCCGTCGTCTGGCAACCGTTAGTTCACGACGTACCTTTAAAGCGTGACTTACCAGGGAGGCTCCTGAGGTCTGCGATTCTCGCCAAGGTGCTGAGGGCGATCCAGCACAAGCCGTAGGCCTGCTGACTTGTTTCTCTCTTTGCGTCCCATGGGACTGGCTCCCGCCCCGCAGGGACTGTACAAGGCGGATACACGGTTCGGGCCGGGCGTGGAGACTCACCCCGACGGCAGCCAGGACGTGGGGCTGTGGGCCAAGGAGCACCTCATTAAGCTGTGCTCGGAGACGCCCGGCAGCTTCTCCCTGCTCACCTACCCAGAGCTGGCCCACTTCCTCACACGGGCCCCAGCCAGGCTCAGTCTGCCGGGTGACGGGAAGATGGACTGGGGCCTGGGCGAGGGCCAGGACCCCTTCTTCTATGAATATAAGAGGTTCCTCCTGGACGACACCCTCACGCTGCCCCCAGACATGCACGTCTACTCCACTGACAACAGCCACCTGCCCGTGACCTGCTCCTTCCGCAAGGACTTGGATGCCCGCTTCTTTGTGGATGATGTCCCACCCTTCGTGGAGGACGGAGAGCCCTGGTTCATCACGAACGAGACCCCTCTCCTGGTCAGGATGCAGGAGCAGGCGTACAGGTTCAGGTGATCAGCGGCCCCCTTCCTTGTCCATGCTCTCCTCTCTGTGCTGCTCAGGCGAGCGAGGACTGGGCTCCTGAAAACCTGTAGCACCAGCCGCCGTTCAGGGTCCGAGCATCAGCCCAGGGGCCATAGGAGGTGACTGAGGGCTAGAATCTCCGTGCAAGACACTCAGGTTCGAGTCCCGGCCGACGGCCCTCATGCCCAGCTGTCGCCGTCCGTCAGCGGGGGCTTGCCTGCTGCGCTCACAGTGACCAGGGGTCAGTGTAGCCACCAGAGTAGGAAGGACCAGGAAGGAGGCCTGAGGACCTGCCTCTGGAAATCAGCTAGTGAAGACGCTGTGGGTCACGGCGGCCCTACCGTGGGCTGCCTTGGGGGTGGCACAGGACCGCACAGTGATTGTTCTTTGTGCCTGTGGTCACCCCGCATCAGGGGCCGACTCCAGTAACGACAGCAGCACAGTCTAATTACGAAGGTGGGAGGGAAGCCCTCACTGGAGCCTGCGAGTCAGGAAGCTCTCCCCAAGTGTGGGAGGCTGAAGGGCGCTGAGCCAGGCAGGCTGTGTGGGCATCTGTGGATGCCCAGGGAAACAGGGGTCCCAGGAGCCCCCCACCTGCTCTCAGGGGAGGATGTTCAGGAGGGCGCTGAGTGAGGGTGGGGCCAGGCTAGTGAAAGCAGACCAGGCTGTGGAGAGGTCCTGGAGTCCAAATCCCACTCTGCAACCTGTGCTGTTTCCTCCTTTGTACATGGCGCTAGTGCCCCCCCCCCCATGTCTACGAGGAAATGGTCTGGTGGATGTAAATGAAGGGCTGTCATGACCGTCCTGTGTTAAAGGGGGATCTGGTCAGACAGCCGAGGGCAGGAGAGCAGGGAGTGGCCTGGGGCTTCTCCAAAGACAGCTGGGAAGAGCTGCTTCCATTCTAGGGACACCCACCCTGCACCTCACGCCCCCAGGAAGGGTAACATTCACTTAAGGAGGAAACAGGAATATCTCAAAATCAAAATGTTCACAGGTTTTAATCCTTTTCCTACATTTTGTCCCCAGATAGTCCTCAACTGTCAAGACTGTGCATTTTACGAGCACAAATGGCTACTTTCCCACCCATCCACCCATTCATCATCCATCCATCCATCCATTCAATCATCTACCCACCCATCCATTTATCCATCTCTCCATCCATCCACCCATCCACCCACCCATCCATCCATCCATCTATCACCTATCCATCCATCCATCCATCCATCCACTCATCCATCCATTCACCCACCCATCCATCCATCTATCCATCTATCCATCCATCCATCCATCCACCCATCCATCTCTCCATCTATCCATTCATCCATCCACCCATCCATCCATCCATCCACCCACCCATCCATCTCTCTATCTATCATCCATCCACCCATCCATACATCCATCCGTACCTCCATCCCCTCATCATTGAGGACTGTTGGGTACAAAAGCCGCCATAAATCCCTGGGCTCTTGGTTATACACACAGCTACGTGCATACGAGGTGACAAGACTGTGTGATGAATGCACCATGGGACTTTCATGTTTAAGTAGAGCAGTGAAAGTGTAGCAGGTGGGGCACTGTAGGCACTTGGTGCCAATCTCCGTTCCCCATATGCGTGGCTGGCCTTCTCTCCTCCAAGGGCCTACCATGAGAGTCCCTTTCTTACCAAACCTAGTGTGGTAATTAAGGCTATGTGTCAACTTGGCTGGGCCTGGTTGAGTGGCTTGGCAGCTGGTGGTAATTATTCCCCACGATGAGACTGGCAATCGACTCCGTGGTGGGATCTACCACAAGCAGTTGAGTAGCTGTTTTAGGAGTAGCATAGTGCCTAAGGCATTTGACTGCTAACCAGAAGGTTGGCGGTTCAAAAGCACCAGCCACTCCTTGGAAGGAAGATGGGGCAATCTACTTCTGTAGTGATACTGCTTCGAAAACCCAAGGAGGGGTCGCTATGAGTTGGGTCTGACTCGATGGCACATAACAACAACAACCCTTATATAAGATGCAGCTTTGGGAAAGGTCTCTAGCTTATGGCACGCTTGACCCTGCATGTAGCCGTGTCATTATTCAGCAGCCTGCCATGCTCTGCCGACCTTGGGACTTACAATGAACTTGAATTAATGGCCTGTCAAGTGGTAACATGGGGACTGTGTCTTTTTACTTGGTGACACAACCTTGGGCTTGTTAGTCTCAGCAGCCAGCAGCTGTCGAGTGAAGAAAAGCCTCTAGTTCCAGTGGACCGGGAGCAGGAGGCAGAGCTGAAGCCAAGGTTGAGGGGCTTTCATCCAGCCCCTAGAGCCTGGCACTTTGAACTCAGACTTAAAACTTCCAACTGTAAGAGAATAAACTCCTGTTTGTTCAGCCATCCTATTTGTGGTACATTCTAGTCAGAGCGGCACTAGGGGACCGGGACACCTAGGGTCACCCAGATGGTCCTTCTCTCTGCTAACAGTCCTGTCTGGGGCACATGGGTGCTGATGGTGAGGCCCTCCCTGGTCGGAGGTCCCACATCTCTATTCTGTCCACACTGGCAGGGCCGGTGGCAGCTGCAGCCCCCGGGGCTCAGCGTCTCTGAGGGGTGTCCTGAAATGGTGGAGGGGCTGAGGAGTGAGAAGGGCAGAGGGAGGGAGGTGGCCATCCCTGTAGATGTCTAGGGCCGGCCTGCCACTGCTGAGGCCCACTGTGTTGCAGGAACAACAAGGCCTACACCCACTGGAACATGGCTGCCATCATGAGGGGCGACCGCAGCAGCTTCGCACACTGTGGGCTCAGGGAACAGCTGGCCAGGGAGATGATCCTGAAGGCTGAGAACGGGGACTATGACTGGATCTGTGGGATTCTGCGGGACAACCTGGCCTCTGCCAACGTGGCTGATGCCAAGGGCTACACCGTGCTTGCTGCGGCTGCTGTAAGGCCCCACCTCCTGTCTGCTCTGCTCTGTGGGCTCGCTATGCCCAGAGGGTCCCCAGGGAGATCCACCCTTGCACATGGGGGCGCTCCCAGTCCCCCCCTGTGCCAACACAGCAGAGAGGAATGCTGAGTTCTCACCGCGCCTGCGCCTCTGTCTGTCTGGGAAGCCCAGTCCCCCAGCCTGAAGCCCACCCACCGCTGTGATGTTCCCAGTCAAAAGGAGAAGAAGGGTGGAGGTCCTTCTCCTCCGACTACGAGCTTGACCTTGTCTGTCCCCGTGCCTGAGTGTGACCCCCGGGGTCTGGGATCCCCGGGCCCGCCGTAACAAAGCGCCCCAAGGGGTGGCTGTGAAGCGCAGCGTGACTCTCACAGGGGAGTCTGTGGTTGCGGTGTCAGCACGGTGCCTCCTGAAGCTGTGAAGGGGTGTGTTCCAGGCCTCTCCCAGCTTGTGTGGCCCTAGGCGTTCCCTGGTGTGTGGCTGCATCTGCATGTGGCATCCTTCCTCTGTCTGTCTGTCTGGGTTTCTTCCTCTTTTGTGAGACAACACTCCTAGGGCTGGGGCCTGTCCTAGGCCGGTGTGTCCTCATGTCGACCTAACTGACGGCATCTTCAGAGACCCTGTTTCCAGACAGGTGCAGGTTAGACCTCACGCCATCTTGTGGGGCCGCAGTTCAACCCAAGACACTTGGGGTCTTGTGGTTTCCCACACTCATGCTGGTACGGGGAGTTCTGTACCCAGGACAGCACAGGGAGGAGTGCCCTCTGCCCTGCCAAGGGTCTCACACAGATTGAGTCTACCCCACCCCCACAGTCTCCATCAGGGTGGGTCTGCCCCCCCGCCCCCCCACAAGCTTCATCAGGGCGGGTCTGCCCCCCCAGCCCCCCATCTCGATCAGGGCGGGCCTGCCTCCCCAGCCCCCTATCTCCATCAGGGCAGGTCTGCCTCCCCAGTCCCACCCCCGCAGTCTCCATTGGGCGGGTCTGCCCCCTCAGTCATCTTCTTTTTCTTTTTTATTGTGCTTTGGGTGCGGATTCACAGGCAGAATTTGTTTGACATTCAACAGTTTGTGTACATTTGGTTTCCCTCCCCAGCTACCATCCCCAACCCTCCCCCACTCTCCTCCTCTCCCTGCCCAGTGACCTCCCATCCCTGCGCCCTTCTTAGTGGTGCACTCCTGTGTGTCCAGCTCTCCCTCCATGGGAATGCTGCCCCTCTGGTGCCCCATGGCCGATTGCTCCAAGGGCTGCATCTCCGTAGAGCGGGGGGTGCACCACCCTGGGCTGGGTGTTGTGCATGTAAGTCTTACTTCTGTTGGGCTCAGAGCCAGCCCTTGGGAGTGAGTCCTATCCCGGGACTGACATGTATCCCAGGGCCATAGTCTTGGAGGTCCCACTAGACTCCATCCAACCAGGACTTCTGGTCATTATTGTGTTTTTGGATTTTGTTCCATGTTTTCCCTCCCACTCTATCCAGGATCTCCTGTTTTGATCCCGTCCCAAGTGGTTGCCATTGGTAGCTGGGCACCCCAGTCTTCTTCAGGGCAGGTCTGCCCCTCGGTCCCCCAGCTCCCTCAGGGCATTACTGTCCCCCAGCCCCCCTTCTCACTCAGCAGGCTCTGTCCCCCTGTCTCCCCTCACTCACTTGGGTCTGTCCCCCCAGCCCCCCTTCTCACTCAGCAGGCTCTGTCCCCCCATCTCCCCTCACTCACTTGGGTCTGTCCCCCCAGCCCCCTTTCTCACTCAGCTGGGTCTGCCCCCTACCTCCGCTTCTCGCTCAGTTGGGTCTGCCCCCCTGTACACCCTCACTCAGCTGTTTCTGTCCCCAGTCCTCCCCTCACTCAGTTGGGCCTGCCCCCTGGTCCCCTCACTCGGCTGGGCCTGCCCCCTGGTCCCCCTCACTCGGCTGTTTCTGTCCCCAGTCCTCCCCTCACTCAGCTGGGCCTGCCCCTGTCCTCCCCTCACTCGGCTGGGCCTGCCCCCTGTCCTCCCCTCACTCAGCTGGGCCTGTCCCCTGGTCCCCTCACTCGGCTGGGCCCGCCCCCTGGTCCCCTCACTCGGCTGGGCCTGCCCCCTGTCCTCCCCTCACTCGGCTGGGCCTGCCCCCTGGTCCCCTCACTCGGCTGGGCCTTCCCCCTGTCCCCTCACTCGGCTGGGCCTGCCCCCTGGTCCCCTCACTCGGCTGGGCCTGCCCCTTGTCCCCTCACTCGGCCGGGCCTGCCCCGCCCCTGGTCTCAGCCAGTCTGCTGTGTGTCTCCAGGTCCACTGCCGTGTGGAGATCATCAGCCTCCTGCTGGACAGCGGGGCTGACGTGAACAAGCTCTCGGATGAGGGCCTCACACCCCTCAGCATGTGCTTCCTTCTGCACTACCCCGCCACATCCTTCAAGGCCAACATTGCCGAGAGGACCGTGCCGGAGCCCCAGGTCAGCCCCCGGGGCCCTCTGTCTGTCCCTCTGCATACCACCCACCACCTCTTGGCCACCAACCAGCTCCCTCGTCTGGGACAGGGTCAAGGTGGAGTCTGAGCATCATGTTCAGTGCAGATTGAGTGAGGACAGAGCTGGCACACTTTGCGGGGGGACACGTGTCACCTACACACATGTGCCCACTCTGCACGTCCTGAGGCAGTCCCCACCCTAGTCCTTAAGAAAAGTGGCATTGTGGGGTGGAGGGAAGGTTTCTGTAACTGCCATAGCAAAAACATGACAATGCGGTGGCCGTGAAGAGCAGGGAGGTACTGTCGCATGGCGCAAGATAAGCTTCTGAGTCTGGGCACGGGCAGGGCTGGGCTCCCTCTGGCCTGGGGGAGGGGCCTCTCCTCCTGCTTCTATAGCCCTGGACGGTCCCTGCTGCGGGCAGCACTGCTTGTGTGGTGTCTGTCTTCCTCTGGGTGTCTGATCTGTTCTTTTCTAAGACACCACTCCGACCCACTCGACTCACCATGACCTTGTTACCATAGCTGAAGAAAACCCCTGTTCCAAACAGGGCCACACACAACTTCTGTTGGGGCAGTTCAATCCATAGCAATGTCCACATGGTAGACTCGACCATGAGGTCTACCTTTCAGCAGTGTGGCGAGTGCTGCTGTAAGCATACATGTAGGGGTGTTTGTTTGAACATATGTTTCCAGTGAACATGCATGTACAGTGTTTGAACACCTGTTCCCATAAATATACATGCACAGTGTTTATTTGAATGCCTGTTCCTGTTGAACATGTGTGTACAGTGTTTGTTTGAACACCTGTTCCTGGTGAACGTGTGTGTACAGTGTTTGTTCAAACATCTCTTTCCAGCTCTCTTGGGTGTCTGTACACGAGTGAGGTTGCTGGGCCATCTGGCAACCCCACGTTTAACCTGTGGAGGAACCATGGACTGTTTCCATGGTGGCTGCACTGTTTCCATCGGGACAAATTACAGTCTGGGTGAATGGCTCCTCCTGGGCTCATGCCACCAGCCACAGGCCAGCCCTCCTTCGCCAAGGGTGGACTCATGTCTGCCCTTAGTCTGTCCTCTAGGTAGGGGAAGTGTCCTCTGGGCAGCCCCTGAGCATGAATGTTTCCACTCGCCAGGCAGACCCCGGGCCTCAACTGTTAGCCATTTGAGGACGGGCTGAGGTCCATGGAGAAGGCAGAGAGGCCGGGGGAGGTGGGCGCCTCACAGAGGGTTGGACACGATGCGAGTGACCTTGCATCCATGGCACACCCATGCGCCCACGGCTGAAGTTCCAGCATGTAACCCACACCATAATATCGAGTAGATGGACTCTGCTCTCCTTTCGGGTGTCTGGGAAGCCAGTGTGCGTTCCACACACGGTGCCCCCGACTCTGGATGCTCCTCATCTAGTGGCCTGTGGCTGCTGTGTGGGACAGCACCGCCCAGGAGCGTGACCTACCCAGGCTCAGACTTCCGTTCAGTGACTCGGCAGGGCCCTGCTGGTAGGAGGGTTTGTGGAAGGTGCTGAGCTCATGGATGGGGCTGTCCCTCAAATGACAATAGACACATTGGCATTGAGTGGCACAGCCCATGGGGACCCAATGTGTGTCAGATGGGAGTGACCCCGTGGATGTCAGAGGGGAGCCGGGCCCATAGGGTTGGCTGGATTTTCCTAAGTAGATTGCCAGGGCTTGCTTCTGGGGTACCACTGGCTGGATTCGAACCGCCAGCCTTTGAGTTAGCGGCTGAGTGCACGCTGGGCCCCAGGGGCCTAACCAAAGGTCTAGAGAAGGCAGCAGGTGTCTGTGTGTGGCTGTCTTAGCTGCCCAGTGCTGCTGGGACACACCAGAGGAGGACTTTCACACATCCCTTCTCCCGCAGTTCAGGAGGCTGGCAGTTGGACTTCAAGGCCCTGGCTTCTGGGGAGGCTTCCTTCCTCAGCCGGCTCTGGAGAAAGTCCCACTGTCTTTAGCTTACGGTCCTTAGCTCCTTGGGGACCCACATGTGGCCTCGATCTTCCCTGCGTGTCCTGCCTGCTTGCTTCTGTCCCTAACCTTCTCTTTTGTTTCTCAGAAGTGATTGACTTGAGACACGTGACCCATTGATGTGGCCTTATTAACATGACAGAGGAAACCCTATTCCCTTGTGGGATGTGTCCACAGGGACGGTAGGACAGGGCCCCATTCAGTCCATAACTATATGTCTATCATATATAAGCCAGCCTGTTGAGTGGCTTCTCACCATGACTCCACGTGACAGACTAGAACCACCCTGTAGGTTGTGATCTCAGGCTGTGATCTTTCTGGGCCCAGCTCATCTGTTCTTTCTGCCATGGGTCAGCTGGTGAGTTTGAATCGCTGACCTTTTGATTAGCAGCTGAGTGCTCAATCACTGCACCACCAGGCTCTCTCTCTCTCTATTTTTTTTACCTTCTAAAGGAAGGGACTCTTCGCTCCCCAGTTCTGCCAACCCACTCCTTCCTGCCCGTTGAGTACACCACGGACTCTCTCAAGCACCAGGAGGATGTCCTGAGCCAGAGCTGGTATGAGCTGAAGTCGGTGGTTCAGGGCTCCGAGGATGACATTGCCTCTTGGAACCTCCTCCAGTTGTCCCAGGAGTCAGTGGACATGGGGAGCACATCCCAGAGGCCTGGCTCCGCGCAGGACAGGGGCGCCCTCCTCGAGTCCCTGCAGGGGCTGGACGACGCTCTGGGGAATGCAGACAAGTACTCACAGTACAGCAACGACATGACCTTTGACACCAACCGTGGTGTCCACGCCTTCTCCATCACACTCTCGCCTGGCTTCCTGGAGCAGAGTGCCTACATCTACAGCTTGCTCAAGGCCCCGCCCTTGGGCGCCAGCAGCTCTGACAAGGGGACCTTGCGGAAAATGGTGCTGTCCCTGATTGAGTGAGTCGCCAAGTGGGTGGGGTTGTGGTGGCTCTAGGCTTGAGCATCTACTGGGCTATAACCCACACTCTGCAAAGCCAGCAGGGGGTACCACAGCAGTAGGTCCAATCCCAACACCGTCCTCACCTGGCACAGCCTGGACATGGGCCGTGGGGTGTCTGTGTGGGTTCTCAGGTGTCATCACCTGGGTGGTGTCTATAATGGTGGTGTGGAGGACCCACAGGTGTGTAGTGTGTGTCACATAGGTGCTCATACTCATCCACCCACTCCACACATCTACTCACCCCCAGACTGGACCAGTGGTTCTCAGAGGTGGCCCAGTCACCCCTGGGGTCCCCAGGATCATTTCAGGGGGTCTGCGAGGTTGTAACTATCTCGTAGTCACCTGAAGACATCACTCACCTTCTTCACCATGTTCACTTTTGCTTGGATGGTGCAGAAGCAGTGGTGAACAGGACAGTGGCACCCCACTCATGTCGGGTGGGGGCACTGTGTGGCACAAGTCAGCCAGGCTTACCTCGCCCCATGTATATGCAGCAGGAAGACACCATGCATTCACTGAGGCAAAATTGTTCCATTAATTCCATGAAGTCTTGACCTGGGAGTGGACGGACAGAAGGACACACAGAGCAGGACAGTGGTTTTCCAGACAAAGCCCCTCTCCCATCACTGGAGGTGCAGGTGGAACTGGCCATTCCAACTACGGCACCATTTTTTCTTAAATGACTGGACAGCTGGCAAACTATGGTTATTTGTTCTTGGGTGTGTGGCGATGTTTTCTTGCATGTCTCCTTAAGGAAAACGCTGGCAGTGTTGGCTCCCAGGGATCAATTCCGGCTTTTACATGGACACAAGGGCTTTGGAACACTCACACCCACCACAGAGACTTCATGGGTCCTGGTGGTGAAGGTTGTTCTCAGGAAGTCGGTGGTGTTCTTAGCAAACGTGATCTGCTGATCTTGTCTAATGATGTGTGTCAACACTGGGAAGATTTGCACAGCTCAGGGAACCAGTGTTTTTCCAAATGACCAAGGTCCAATGTCATCCAGGCACAGATGGGTGTGGTAGTTAAGTTGTGGGTCAAATTGCCTGGGCTGTGGTTCTGATCAGCTGGGCAGCTGGATGTAGTTATTCCCTGTGATGGGATTGTAATCACCTCCAGGGTGGACTCTGCTGTGAACAGTTAATGAGTTGCCTTCAGTGTGTGCCCTGCTTCCAGTATATATGGAGAAGCTTGGAGGAAGGTCTCTGGCTTTTGGACACATTTGGATCCTTCATTTGGCCGAGTCTGCAGCTCCAGCTCCTGGACTTGAACCAATGGCCTGCCACGTTGCCTGCTGATTTTGGGGTTGTGCTATTTTACTTACCAACCTTGGGTTCATCAGCCTCAGCAGCCAGGAGCCGCATGAGTTAGGAGACACCTCCAGCTCCAGTGGGCATGGAGCAAGAGGCAGAGATGAAGCCCAAGGTCGAGGGGCCTTCACCCAGCCCCTAGAGCCAGCACTCTGAAGCTAGACTTCTAACCTCCTAAGGCACCTGACTGCTAACTAGAAGGCTGGAGGTTCAAACCCACCAGGCACTCCTCGGAAGGAATGTTGGGCAATCTACTTCCGGAGTGATACTGAGTCAGAAACCCAAGCAGTGGTCACTACGAGTCAGATCTGACTTGACGGCACATAACAACAACAACAACAAACTGTAGGAGAATACACTGCTTGTTAAAGCCACCTGTTCATGGTATTTCTATTACAGCAGCACTAGGGAACCAAGACATACACACCCCCACACTCACACACCACACACAGACACACCAAGACAATGAGTAAAGATCCAGTCACAGTGAGGGGAAGACCAGTGCAACAAGTTCCCTGATATGGGTTTCAAGTTCCACATTGCAATGAATAAACTACTGCCAGTGGGTCTTCCAGGCAAAGACTAGGAGGAAAGGCCTGGAGATTCACTTCTGAAAACCAGCCAGTGAGAACTCTAAGGATCACAAGGGTCTGAGCTGCAGCCAACCATGGGGCTGGCATGGGACCAGGCATGTTCTATTCCATGGTGCATGGAGTCTCTGTGAGTCGGAGCTGGTTAGATGACAGCTTACAACAAAGAAGAGTGTCCACACTTACCTGCAAAGGCTACTGAGCTGTGCCTCCTTTTCCACATGCATATCCTTGGGAGGAAGGGTCCTCGTCACCCACTCACCCTACATGACAGATTGAGATGGACTGGGACTCAGAACCTAAGCCAGATGACACTGAAGAGCATTACAGAAACGGAGTCACTCACCCCATGAATTTCTTTTGTTTAGGAAAGGAGAGTAATTTTAATGAATGCTGTTATTTGTATAATATGCAAGGGTTGACTTGAAGCCTGGGGACCACAGACAGAGCTGGGATCTCAGGTAAGGGGAGGGACACAGGCCCCACTCCCAAGAGGCAGGAAGCAGAGAGGTTTCAAACAGCTAAGGAAGATGAACTTGTCTGTAAGTTCGTCATACTATGGTGGCTTGTACATTGCTGTGAGGCTTGAGGCTGTGCCACTGGTGTTTCAAACACCAGCAGAGTTGCACATGGTACACAAGTTTCAATGCTGCTTACAGACTGAAACAGACTAGGAAGAAGGACAAGGCCATCCACTTCTCAAAGAATTGGTCAGGGGAAACCTTATGAATAGCAGAGAAACACTGTCTGATACATTACTGGGCAACTTTATGAATAGCTTGGAAACACTGTCTGATACAGTACAGAAGGATGAGCTCCTTAGGTCAGAAGGTTTTCAAAATACAACTAGGAAAGAGCTGCATCATCAGAGTCAGACCAACATTGTTGATATGGATAAAGTAAAGCTTTCGGGATCTCCATTTGCTGATGTGGCATGACTCAAATTGAAGAGAAACAGCTGCAAACATCCATTAATAGGAACACGGAATGTACGAAGTATGTATCTAGGAAAATTTCAAGTTGTCAAAAATGAAATGGAATGCATGAAGATTGATATCCTAGGCATTAGTGAGCTGCAATGGACTGGTTTTGGCCATTTTGAATCAGACAACCATATGATAGTAGCCAAGAATGACAGTTTGAAGAGGAATGATGTGGCATTCATTATCACAAAGGCTGTTTCAAGATCTGTCCTGAAGTACAATGCTGTCAGTGATAGGATAATATCCATACACCTACAAGAAAGACCAGTTAATACTACTACTATTCAAATTTATGCACCAACCACCAAAGCAAAGATGAGGAAATTGAAGTTTTTATCAACTTCTGCAGTCTGAAATTAACCAAACATGCAATCAAGATGTGTTAATTATCATTGGTGACTGGAATGCAAAAGTTTGAAACAGAGAAGAATCACTGATAGTTGGAAAATTTGGCCTTGGTAACAGAAATGATGCTGGAGATCGCATGACAGAATTTTGCAAGACCAATGACTTATTTGCTGCAAATACATTTTTTCAACAAGACAAATGGCAGCTATACACATGGACTTTGCCAGATGCAGTATGCAGGAATCAGATAAGCTACATCTGTGGCAAGAGGCGATGGAAAATCTCAATATCTTTAGCCAAAACAAGGCCAGGAGCTGATTGTGGAACAGACCATCAACTGCTCATATGCCAGTTCATCTTGAAGTTGAAAACAATTAAAACAAGTCCACAAGAATAAATCTTACCAGGGACACAAAAGATCTGTACAAAGAAAACTATACCAAACTACTTCAAGAAACCATGAGAGCTACATAAATGGAAGAACATACCATGCTCGTGGATAGGAAGATTGAACGTTGTGAAAATGTCAATTCTACCCAAAGCAATCTATACATTCAATGCAATCCCAATCCAGATTCCATCAACATTTTTTAAGGATATGGAAAAACCAATCACTAACTTTATACGGAAAGGAAAGAGACTTCAGATAAGCAGAGCACTATTGAAGAAGAAGAACAAAGTAGGAAGTCTCACATTGCTGGATCTCAAACTCTACCACACAGCCACAGTAGTCAATACTGCCCAGTATTGGTACAATGACAGACACATAGAACAATGGAATAGAATTGAGAACCCATGCTGAACCTATGGTTAGCTGATCTTTGTTTGACAAAGGTCCAAAATGCATTAAGTGGGAAAGAGAATGTTTGTTTAATAAATGGTGCTGGCAAAATTGGATATTCATTTGCAGAAAAATGAAACAAGATCTGTACCTCACACCATATACAAAAACTAACTCCCAATGGATCAAAGACTTAAATGTGAAACCTAAAACTACAAAGTTCCTCAAGGAAAAACGAGGGGCAAATTTAGGGGTCCTAATATATGGCATAAATAGACTATCAAGCATAACCCCAAATGCACAAACAGCTGAAGATAAAGTAGATGAATGGGACCTTCTGCAAATTAAATTTTGTATGTGCTTCCAAAGACTTCTCCAAAAGAGTCCAAAGAGAACCTACAGATTGGGAAAAAAATATTTGGCAATGACACATCTGACAAGGGACTATCTGTAGAATTTACAGACAACTCTAACACCTCAATAACAAAAAGACAAATAGTCCAATTAAAAAATGGAGAGACGACATGAATAGATACTTCACGAGGATATTCAGGCAGCCAACGGACATATGAAGAAATACTCACAATCATTAGCCATTAGAGAGATGCAAATAAAAACAACAATGAGATACCATCTTGCTCCAGCACTAGTAGTAAAGTTCAACAAGACAGAAAATAACAAATGCTGGTGAGGATACGGAGAGTTTGGGACTCTCATACACTTCTGGTGGGACTGTAAAATGATACAACCACTGTGGAAAGCAATAATGGTGATTCCTTAAAAAGTTGGAATTAAAAATACCATTTGACCCAGCTATTCCATTACTAGGTATATATCCTGAGGAAGTGAGAGCCAGGACAAGAACGGATATATGCACACCCATGTTCATCACGGCACTATTTACAGTATCCAAAAGATGGAAACAACGTAGGTGTCCATCAACTGAGGAATGGATAACCAAACTATGGTACATACACACAACAGAATACTATGCAACCCTAAAGAAAAATGTAGAATCTGCAAAACACCACATAATGTGGATGAACTTGGAGGACATTATGCTGAGTGAAATAAGTCAATCACAGAAGGACCAATATTATATTAGTCTGTTATTGTAAAAGTCAAGGAAAGGTTTATCTATAGAAGGAAATTTTCTTTGTTGGTTACCAGGGGTGGGAGGGGAGGGGAGGGAACACTGTTAGGTAGAGACAAGTATTGATTTGAGTGAAGGGCAATGTACCAAATGTGAGTGATCAGCATGGTGGCATTGAGGAAGAGGAAGACAGAGAGAGGTACATGGGAAGTGCAGACAACAAAGATGAACCTTTTTGCACATACAGTGTTGTGTTGTCAGTGAAGGCAAACATGGGTATAATGGTGGAGAGATAGGTAGACAGGCTGAACTATTAGGTATGTCTATGAAGTGGGGAGTGTACGTAAGACCATGTATAGGGTTTGCAGACAATGGTTCTACAAGTATATTTGGATGTTCTGTAAGAATTCACAGGTGTATAGTAGAACTAGGTTGTAGTCATTTCTTGGTCACAGTCAGCTACCCAGAGTAGTTGAACCTGTGGGCTTGGGACCATAGTCACAGGGAACATGAAGCTCAACTGGCATAACATACTACACAAAACATTGTTCCATCTCCTACTTTGGTGAGTAGCGACTGGGATCGTAAAAGCTTGTAAGCAGCTATCTAGGTGCAACAATGGATCTCTCGTCATCCAGAGCAAAGAAGAATGAAGAAAATCAAAGATTCAAGGAAACAATTAGTCCTAGCAACTGGTACACCATGCGATCTGCAGCCTATACGACTGAGACCAGAAGAACTAGATGGTGCCCAGCTACCACTGTCATCCACTTGGAGGGGGAATCTATGTAGGAGATCCTGGATAGAGAGGAAGAACAATGTGGAACAAAACCCAAAATAATTTGGGAAAAAAATGGGGGGCACCAGGTTTGCTGGTCTGATAGAGCCTGATGGAACTGCTGAGACTATGGCCTCTAGCTGCCTTTCAGTTCTGGAATTGAACCCACACCTGTGGCTTCCAGCCAAACAAAAGACAGACATATGAGTTGAACATTTCCCTGAGGTAGATACACTCCTTGGAGAGAACAATCATGCAAGAAAGAAGGGTTGTGTATGCACAGGGAGACAGCTCAAGGGGCAGGAGTGCATGGAGGGAAGGACACAGGAAGAGGTAACTATCAGGAGGAAGTGGGAGGGGAGCTGTTGCATTGGGATAAATTGTAGTCAGTGTCAGGAGATAAAGTGTATGTGAGCTACTGTATGGAAAGTGAATTTGCTCTGTGAACTTTCACCCAAATCATAATTAAAAAAAAAAAAAAAGCTTGCAAGTACCTATCTAGATCCAATGATGAGTCTCTCCTCATCCAGAGCAAAGAAGAAAGAAGAAAACCAAAGACATATCGAAATAATTAGTCCAATGGACTAGTAGACCATGTGATCCTCAGCCTATGTGACCATGAGACCAGAAGAACTAGATGATGCCTGGTTACCCTGTCAATCACTTTGGAGGGGGATCAGTGCAAGAGATCCTGTGTACAGTGGGAAAACAATGTGGGACAAAACCCAAAATCATTTAAAAAAAGAAGAAAACCAGGTTTGGTGGTCTGATAGAGCCTAGTGAGACCCCTGAGACTATGGCCCCTAGTTACCCTTCAGGTCTGGGACTGAACTCACTCCTGTGGCTTCCAGCCAAACAAAAGACAGGCACATGAGGTAAACACTTATATCAGGTAGATACACTCCTGGGAGCGAGGAACTGAAGGGCAGTGTTTGCACAGGGACATAGCTGGGGCAGGGGTGGAGGGAGAAGGGGCAGCAGGCAAGAGTGCAGTGGAGGGAAGGACACAGGGAAGAGGTAACTACAGGGAGAAAGTGGGAAGAGAGCTATTACAATGTGGGGAATTGAATCATGTTATGAAACAAAATATGTATGAACTGCTGTGTGGAAAATGAATCTGCTCTGTAAATTTTCACCCAAATCACAATTAAAAAAAAAAAAAAAAAGAAAGTCCACAAGAGCCAACATATGACCTGGAATAGATCCTCCTCAATTTAGAGACCATCTAAAGAATACATTTGAGGCACTGAACACCAATGACCCAAAACCAGAGGAATTGTGGGGTGACATCAAGAACATCATTCGTGAAGAAAGCAACAGGTCATTAAAAAGAGAAAGGAAGAAAAAAACAAAATGAATGTCAGAAGAGACTCTCAAAATTGCCCTTGAGCAGAGTAGCTAAAGCAGATGGAAGAAATGACAAAATAAAAGAGCTGAACCAAAGATATCATAGAGCAGCTCAAGCAAACAAAGCCAATTACTGTAATGAAATGTGTAGAGACCTGGAGTTAGAAAACCAAAAGGGAAGAACACGTGGCATTTCTCAAGCTGAAAGAACTGAGGAAAACATTTAAGCCTCACATTGCAATACTGAAAGATTCTATGGGCAAAATAGTGAATGATGCAGGAAGCATCAAAAGAAGATGGAAGGAATACACAGAGTCACTGTACCAAAAAGCTGGTCAATCTTCATCCATTTCAGGAGGTGGCATATGATCAAGAACCAATGGTACTGAAGGAAGAAGTCGAAGCTGCACTGAAGAAATTGGCGAAGAATAAGGCTCCAGGAATTGACAGAACACCCACTGAGATGTTTCATCAAATGGATGCCTCACTGGAGGCACACACTTGCCTGTGCCAGGAGATTTGGAGGACAGCTAGCTGGCCAACTGACTGGAAGAGATCCATATTTGTATCCATCCCAAAGAAAGGTGATCCCACAGAATGTGGAAATTATTGAACGATATCGTTAATATCACAAGCAAGTAAAATCTTGCTGAAGATAATTCAAAAATTGTTGCAGCAGTGTACTGACAGAGAACTTCCAGAAATGGAAGCTGGTTTCAGGAGAAGATGTGGAACGAGGGATATCATTGCTGATGTCAGACGGATCTTGGCTGAAAGCAAAGAATACCAGAAAGATGTTTACTTGTGTTTTATTGACTATACAAAAGCATTTGATCATGTGGATCACAACAAATTATGGGTAACATTGAGAAGAATGGGAATTCCAGAACACTTGATTGTACTCATGAGGAAGCTGTACATAGACCAGGAGGGTGTCATTCAAACAGAACAAGGGGACACTGCATGGTTTAAAATCCAGAAGGGAGTGCATCAAGGTTGTATCCTTTCACCATACTTGTTCAATTTGTATGCTGAGCAAATAATCCGAGAAACTGGACTATATGAAGAAGAACATCTTCTTGAGGACTAAGGTGTGGCTGACATAAGCCATGATATTTTCAATTGTCTCATATGCATGTGAAAGCTGGACAATGAATAAGGAAGACCAAAGAAGAATTGATGCTTTTGAGTTATGGTGCTGGCGAAGAATGCTGAAAGTACCATGGACTACTGAAAGATCTAACAAATGTGTCCTACAGGAAGTACAGCTGGAGTGCTCCTTAGGAGCGAGAATGGCCAGACTTCGTCTCACCTACTTTGGTCGTGTTGTCAGAAGGGACCATTCCCAAGGATGTCATGCTTGATAAGGTGGAGGGTCAACGAAGGAGGAGAAGGCTCTCAACGAGATGGATTGACACAGTGGCTGCAATGATGGGCTCCAGTATAGCAGGTATCGTGGTACTGGAGAGGGACCAGGTGGTGTTTCATTCTGCTTTGCATAGGGTCGCTGTGAGTGGAGATGACTAGACGGCACCTAACAACAACAACAAGCGTTGACTATTGTTACTTTTTACGTGAATAGAAAATGTTTTTAAATGTCTCAGCTTTAATTTGTGATACAGTAAACATTGAGGGAGCTGGCCTGGGCCAGCACAGAGAAAATCTCTCTGGGGTCCTCAAGGACTTTCAAGCAGAAAGGGGCCCTGAGGCCACTTTGAGAACCACTCGTCTAGACTGACCCATTTCTCTGGTGTCCCTCCCTTGCCTGCCCCCTCAGCCCTCCCTGCCTTGCTGGCTGTGGGGTCGGCAGGGCGAGCCAGGCCCTCCACCACCCTGCTCTCTCGAACCATCCTTGCTGTTCCATCACCCACAGCCTGCCCCCCTCCTTCCCCTCTTGGCCCACCTGGGGTGGTGCGTTGTCTCGGCCGCTCACCTTGCCCTCAGAGCCATGTGTCAGCACAGCTTCTGCACTGGTGCTGGTGACCCTCTGCTTGGCCCACTCATGTGCTCCCCTGGGCATGGTAAGGGTCATGGGCCTGTGTGTGTGCATGTCTATGTGCGCATGTGTGCATGTGTCTCTGTGCATGCATGTGCAAGTCTGTACATGTCTGTGTACATGTGCGCATGCTCATACAATGCACATCTTCCTATGTGTGCATATGTGGACATGTGTGAACACATGAGCAGGTGACTGTACAAGTGCATGTACGTGCATATGTGTACGTGCATGTGTGTATGTATACATGTGCGTGCATGTGTCCATATGTGCGCATGTATATACGTGTTCATGCACACGAGCACATCTGCTTGCATATGCATACATGTGCATGCATGTGTGCACACATATGTTCACATGCATACACATGTCCCTATGCATGCATGTGTGTGCACATTTGCATGCACATGAGCATGTGTGCCTGTCTGTACATGTGCATGCATGCTCACATGTGCATCTGTGTATGTGTATGTATATGCATGTGCATGCATGTGCCCCTACATGTGTATGTGTGCATGTGTGTGCACATGAGCACGTGTGCCTGTGTGTGTGAATATGTGCATGTGTGCATGTGTGTATATTTGCAGATGTATGTGGTATGTAATTATCTCACAGCATCCCAGAGGGTGGTTTGGTACCTGTCCCATTTCACGGGTGACCTCAGTAAGGATAGGTGACCCATCCTGGCCTGCAGAGCTGAATTTGGTTATAGCGAGGTGGCCCTGCATAGGGTTGTTTTGGGCAGGACCAGTGAGTGTTCTGGGGGAGTTCTGGTGGTGTAGTGCCTAAGGCATTTGACTGCTAACCAGAAGGCTGATGGTTCAAACCCACCAGCCACTCCTTGGAAGGAAGGTTGGGCAATCTACTTCCATAGTGATACCACCTTGGATACCCATGGAGGGGTCGCTAGGAGTTGGGTCTGACTTGACGGCACAGTTATGTGCCGTCGAGTCAGACCCGACTCATAGCGATGCCTCCTTGGGTTTCCAAGACAGTATCACTATGGAAGTAGATTGCCCCATCTTCCCTCCGAGGAGTGGCTGGTGGGTTTGAACCACCAGCCTCCTGATTAGCAGTCAAGTGCCTTAGGCACTTTGCTACCAGAGCTCCCTGGAAGGCTGTCCTGTCCTGGAGGTGCTGTCCAGGCAGCCAGTGCTGAATCCACCTGTGTCTCCTTCCAGACGCAGGAACAGATGGCAGACCATCCAGCTGCTGTTGCGCCGAGGCGCTGACCCCAACCTGTGCTGCGTGCCCATGCAGGTCCTGTTCTTCGCTGTGAAGGCCGCAGACGTGGATGGTGTGAAGCTGCTGCTGGAGAACGGGGCACGGACTGACATCCAGCTCCCCCCACAGGTAGACCTCATGGGAGACACAAGGGCAGGTGTGTGTGAGAAACATGCATGCACTTGCATCACAGAGTGTGCTGGGCTTCGCTGCCTGTCCAGATTCTAGTTGTGTTTCTCTGACTCTGTTTTCAAGGACCATATGGTTATTTCTGTAACTGAAAATCAAGGCTGAAAGTACCCCTCAGTCCACCCTCAGACATGAATGCTAATGATGTCACACATGGCAATGAAAATACCGGCTGAGTGAGAGAGCCAATGTCAGAGCCACCTGGGCGCCCAGTTTAGGCCCATTATGGACAGGCAGTCCCACCACTTGTCCTGAAATTGACCACGGTATTATTGTCTTTTCACATAAACACACATCCAGCCAGTTAGCGAGGCTCCTGAAACCCGTGTCCAGCCAGTTAGCGAGGCTTCTTATTTTATTGGGAAGATGTTGGTGTTCTAGTGGAGTCCCTGGGGGGGGGGGTGGACAAGTGGTTAAACGTTTGACTGCTGACCAAAAGTTTGGAAGTTTGAGTCCACTGAAAAGTGCCTGAGAAGAAACCCCTGATGATCTGTGGAATAATCAGCTGCTGAGAGCCCTGTAGGAGCTATGGGGGCACAGTGCCTAAGGCACTTGACTGCTAACCAGAAGGCCGGCAGTTCAAACCCACCGCCACTCCTCGGAAGGAAGGTTGGGCAATCCATTTCCGTAGTGACACCACCTTGGAAACCTAAGGAGGGGTCACTATGAGTCGGGTCTGACTCTACGGCACATAACAACAACAACAACAGGAGCCCTGTGGGGCATGGTCCTGCTCTAACCCACACAGTGCACCATGAGCCAGGGCCGGCTCCATGCCAGTTGTGGGTCACGGTTCTCCTTCGACCCACACAGGGGACCATGAGCCAGGGTTTTCTTATGTTCTAATAGCTGACAGTTTTGTTGGTCATTGGTTGTTACTGACTAGTCATTGCTCAGAGGTGGCCTCTAGTGGCCAGAGGGCAGGTAGCAGCTCTGGCAATGAGGCATTTCTTTGGGTGAAAAGTTACACTGAAAAGTAGGATTGCTGATCCTGGAAACCCTGGGAAATTTCATGATAGCTTTTTAGGTTTCATGATTGGACTCCATCTCTGACATGGACTAAGGTTGTGACTTTTCACCTTGGTAAGATCATTCATTCATTCATTCATTCATCACAGCCGGGAGTTTATTTACACAGTCCTCTCCCAAATAGAATAGTCTGAGAAGCTGGAAAATGTGGAGAAGGATGCGGCATCAGGGTCAGAGGAAGACTCATAAACCACCTGTGATATGCAGAGGACACGATATTGTTCCCTGAAAGTGAAGAGGACTTGAAGCACTTGCTGATGAAGATCAACGACTAAAGTCTTACTGTGGATTACACCTCAACATGAAGAGAACACACAGACTCACAACTGGACCAATAAGTAACATCATGACAAACGGAGAAAAGGTTAAAGTTGTCAGAAATTTCATTTTACTTGGATTCATAGTCAATGCCCATGGAAGCAGCAATCAAGAAATCAGACATCAAAACGCACTGGGCAATCTGCTTCAAAAGACCCCTTTAAAGTGTTTAAGAGCAAAGAGGTCACTTTGAAGACTAAGGTGTACCTGACCTAACCCATGGTATTTTCAGTCGCCTCGTAGGCATGTGAGAGCTGGACAATGAATAAAGAAGACTGAGGAGCAGTTGATGCTTTCGAACTGTGGTCTTGACAAGAATGTTGAATGTACCATGGGCTGCAAGAAGAATGAACAAATCTGTCTGGGAGGAAGTGCAGTCGGAGTGCTCCTTAGAAGCAAGAATGGCCAGACTCCGTCTCCCCTGCTTTGGTCATGTTGTCAGAAGGGACCAGTCCTTGGAGAAGGACGTCATGTTGGGTAAAGTGGAGGGTCAGCAAAAAGGAGGAAGAACCTCGATGAGGTGGACTGCCACAGTGGCTGTGACGAAGGGCTCAAGGATGGTGTGGTAGTGAAGGCTGTGTGTCATCTCGCCTGGGCCGTGGTTTGGGGATTGGCAGCTGGGTGTGGGTGTTTCCCGTGATGACACTGTAGTACTCGTCATGGTGGAATCTGCTGTGGGCAGCTGGGTGTGGGTGTTCCCCGTGATGACACCGTAGTACCCGTCATGGTGGAATCTGCTGTGAGCCGCTGGGTGTGGGTGTTTCCCGTGATGACACTGTAGTAACCGTCATGGTGGAATCTGCTGTGGGCAGCTGGGTGTGGGTGTTCCCCGTGATGACA
>NW_006921593.1:19596626-19612446 GCF_000298275.1 Orycteropus afer afer
ACCCGTCATGGTGGAATCTGCTGTGGGCCGCTGATCAGCTGTTTTGGGCTGTGGCCCCCATTCAGTGTATGGAGAAGGTTTGGGAAAGATCTTGAGCTTTTTGGCACATTTGGGTGCTGCATTTGGTTGAGGCTTCATCTCTGGTTCCTGGACTTGAACCAGTAGCCTGCTGTGTTGTTTGCTAATCTTGGGTTCCTCAGCCTCAGCAGCCAGTAGCTGTATGAGTGAGAAGAAGCCTCCAGCTCCAGTGGGCCTGGAACAAGAGGCAGAGCTGAAGTCCAAGGTCAAGGGACCTTCACCAGCCCCTAGAGCCAGCACTCTGAATCCAGACTTCTAACCTCCTAAAATGAAAGAGAACAAATTCCTGTTTGTTGACGCCTCCACCGGTGGTGGGTCTATTACAGCAGCAACAGAGAACCAGGACACATGGCGATGGTCATGCGATGGTGTGGACCAGGCAGTGTTTCATTCTGTTGTACACAGGGTCACTGTGAGTTGGAATCCATGGCACCTAGCAACAAGAACATGTCCAAAGAGAAGCTTTGCCTTATTAAAATGGCTGAGCGGGTAATCCATCTGGTTTACAAACGGAAACAAGGCAGAGAGGGAAACACTGAGGGATATGGCTGGTCCCCTGTGCTGTCTCTGTGTGGGGCACCCACTTAGTCACTCTGGCTGGGGCTTCTCTTGGGGGACCCCTGGGGTGATGGCTTAGACACAGGGACAATGCTCAGATAAAGGAACCCGGTGGCTCGGACATAGGCTGCTGGCCCTGGACGAGAGCTGTACTGAGTGCTGTGCCAGTGAACTGTTGGGCGGTGGCTCCCAGAGACTGGCAGGAGCACGTGTGGCTGGTGCCAAGGGCATTTGGTCGCTCACTCACTCATGGGGCCATCTGTTCTCACCTCCGTTCACCCACATGGACCTCGGGTCTGAGGGTCCTGGGGCAGCGAGAGGAGGGGCCCTCGGGGGCTGTGGGGAGTTGTGGCCGTCCCCTCACCTCAGGTCAGGACGCCTGCCACGTGGGGACCCCGAGAGGGCCCTCACCTGCCTTCCCCCATGCTCACTCCGTGCTCTCACCCTCGCAAGGTGGGCGTCCAGTCACTTTGTCACGGGAAGGTGTCGCCTAGTGCTGTGTAACAGAAATGCCACACTTGGCAGGTTTATGACAGACATTTATGTTGTCCCGGTTTGGAGGGCTGAACGTCTGCATCCCTTGTCGATTTCAGCTGCTGCTAGCTGCTGGCTTGGGGATGCATCGGCCCCTACCCTCACACGGTGCCTGTCTTCCTCCATCTATTCTCCCCTTTATAAGACACCACTCAGAAGGGATTAGGGTGAGGACCCCCTTCTCAGTGTGACCTCCTTAGCATAACAAAAGTGAACCCCTATTTCCAAGCAGGGTTCTGTTCACAGGTTCGGGGTCAGGACCTCCTGTCTTTCGGGGGACACAGTCCCCTCCACAACAGGGCTCCAGCACCAGCCTCACTCCCTCCCACATCTTCCCTGCAGCTGCGGTCGCTGACCCCCCTCCACATTGCCGCCGCCCTTCCTGGGGAGGCAGGCGTCCGGGTAACGGAGCTGCTGCTCCATGCCATCACTGACGTGGATGCCCAGGCAGCCGACCAGGACGAGATGTACCGGCCACACAAGGTGTGTCCCTCGGGGCCTTGCAGGGGTGTGCATGGCGTGGCTGCTGGGGGCCTCAGAATTCTCTTTATGAAAGTGTCTGTCCCTGGGTGATGCGAATGGCTAAGTGATGGACTATTAGCCCAAAGGTTGAAGGTTTGAATCCACCCAGAGGTGCCGAGGGAGAGAGTCCTGGTGAGCGGCTCCCAGAAGTTCCCGGCCTTGACACCCCTGTGGGGCGTTTCTGCTCCGCACATATTGCATCACTGGAGCTCAGAATCCGCTCCCCAGCCACCGGCAGCAGCAGCGGTCCACTGTGGCAAAGTGTTACCATGAGTTTACTTGCACCCAGATAGGGTCATTCCTGCCTGGCAGGCAGCTTGTTTGATGGCAAGAGGCAGAAATAATGGATTTCAATGAGCGAGTTAGGAACCCATTTTTCAGGCAGCTAAGCTCAGTGTCAGGGTCCGAGGAGAGAAGTGGGGTGGGGTGGTCCCAGAGGCGAGGTGGCCAGGGGCTGTGGGGAGCAGGGCAGCGCAGCCTGCAGCAGGACCACACAGCACTCTGGTCTCCTGGAGTCAAGGCCGCCTTCGAAGCCTCCTCTGCCCTGACCCGCTCCCCCCGAAGACAGTGCAGCAGTAGCAGCTCCTGGGGAGCCCAGCATGGTCGCCAGGCTGCATCTTGGTCGTTGTGTCTCCTCAGGGCTTGGGGCAGCCCCACACGGACAGGGACTCATGGGCACTTGTGTGCATGGGGGTGCACGGGGGTGCACAGGTGTGCAAGCACGTGGAGGACAAGGGAGGATGCTGGTTCACCACGGACACTGCACTGGGGCACCGCACACAAGGCCCAAACATTACCCTTGGGGGGCACAGCAAGCTACCGAGATGGCAGCATGGGGACAGCAAGGGGGATGGGACGGCCCTGCAGGTCATGTGGGGGTGGGCTGACCCCTGTTTGCGCAGGTGGAGCAGCTATCGCCCTCAAGCCTGAAGCTCAACAATGAGCCAGGTCCGCCCAGCACCTACTACACCCAGAGCACCCCAGCCCCCGAGGGTGGGCGGACTGCACTGCATGTGGCCTGTGAGCGTGAGGACGACGCCAAGGTGAGCAGGTGGCAGGTGGAGGGGAGGACAAGGTGAGCGGGCTGCAGGTGGGGACAACAGCAAGGTGAGCTGTGCCCAAGCAGCTCCCAGGGCCCTGTTTCTTCAGGAAGTGCAACTTGGCTGGGGGGTTGGGGGTGAGAATGGGGAGCGGGTGGGCGAGAGGGGAGTAGGGCAGCTTGTGGTGCCAGAGCCTCGGGGACCCTTGCCTGGGGGAGAAGGTGGCCGGTGGAGAGGCACAAAGGGGTTGTCCTTCCTGCCCAGAAAGTGCTCCTCCCCAGAGGGCGGGGGGGGGGCGTCCCCTGTAAGATCGCTCATGCTCTGGTTGTCCTGTGTGACCACTGAGCCCTGGGGAGTGGACCTCCCTCTAGCCACATGTTGCTACTATAGTCATGTTCTGACTGTCCCGTGTTCTTTGAAAACAAGCTTTAAATCATTCTGTGCATCAATTACCTTTCCTATTTTCCATCTGGAAATGATGTGTGCTTAGAAAACATTTTATCTTCTCAGTTTGAGGTTGCATCCATCCACCCATCCACATAGCCACCCAACCATTCACCTATCACCCACCCATCCAACCATCCACCCACCCACCCATCCATCCATCCATCCATCCATTCATCCAACCACTTACCCACCCATCCACCTACCTCTCCATCCACCCACCCACCCCTCCATCCATACATCCACCTACCCACCCCTCCATCCAACCATCCATCCACCCACTTACCCACCCATCCACCTACCTCTCCATCCACCCACCCACCCCTCCATCCATACATCCACCTACCCACCCCTCCATCCAACCATCCATCCACCCACTTACCCAACCATCCACCTACCCATCCATCCATCCACCCATCCATCCGTCCATCCATCTATCCACCCATCTACTCATCCACCCATCCATTTTCCTATAACCCATCCACCTATCTATCCATTAATCCATCCATCTATTCACCTGTCACCCATCCATCCAACCATCCATCCATTCATCCATCCATTCTCCTATCACCAATCTATCTGTCCATCAGTAGATTCCTCAATCCATCCATCCACCTATTTACCCACTCATCCACTCACGCATCCATCCATCCATCCACCCACGCATCCATCCATCCATCCATCCATCCATTCATCTACCCATCCATCAATCCATCAATATTTAGAACAGTTTATTTGTGTCAGGAGCTGCTTGAGTGGAGAAATAGCAATCACCAACTAAGTTGATTTTGTGATTGCATTTAAGTGAGTGTCAAGGTCAAGTGCTTCTTGGGAGTGAGAATGCCTCTCTAACCTGTTATGCCTCTTCCCTTCCCACCCAGTGTGCCAGGGACATAGTCCGACTCCTGCTCTCCCACCAAGCAAATCCCAACATGCTGTGGAGTGGCCACTCTCCACTCTCCCTGTCCATCGTCTGTGGTAATGACCTGGTGAGCACATTTTGCACCTATCCGCCCTGCACCTGGCGTGTTTCTGTCTTCAGTGCCTGCCCGCCCCCACATCTGAGGTTGAATCAGATCATGCTTTGGTGTAAGGGGTGAGAAGTGGCCTTTCCAGTGTGGATGGAGCTCTTTAGTGAGGGGAAGGGGTGTAGAGAGGGAGTGAGTGGGGTAGGTGTGAGTCTGGCTGGGAAGGTGCTCCCTCATGGCAGTAGATCACAACCTCACCCCTCTGCCAAGAACCAGCCCAGTGTGCTCCTCTGGGGGGCAGGGTGGCATGGGACCTGTGGGGTGTCATGGGGTCAGGAGAGGAGGCCGTGGGAAGTGCCCAGATGGTGTGTCAGCAAGGCAGCCAGGCGGCGGCCACCACTGGGGTCAGTAACGGCGAGGCCTGACTCGGGACCTTCCCCGTGTAAGGAAGGAGATCCAATGGTGCCAACCAGCCTGTCTGTTGTCCAGATCATGAGGGAACTTCTGGCTCACGGAGCTGACCCCAACCTGCCCCTGACCAAGGGCTTGGGCAATGCCCTGTGTATGGTGTGTGACCTGACCTATGAGCACAAGCGGAGCACGGACAACAGACTGGCCCTGGTGAGCGGGGTTCGGGGTGCTAGGGCTCCTGGGTGGGCCCTTGATCTGGTGCCCACTTGTGGCGGGGAGGGGGATTCCTCTTGTCATCTTGCTCAGTGTTGGGAAAGGACAGCTGTGTTTCAACTTTACTGTTCTATGGGCCCTAAAAGATGCGCCGTGGGAACACTGCCCTAGGATCCAAACAAGTTCCCCGAAGCTTGTCTGTTTCGGAGGAAACACACAAGGAGTGGAGTGCTGCCACTCTGGCTGGCTTCCTCTATGTGGGGTGGGCTTTGCCCACTGAAGGACCAGCTGGGAAGGCAGTGGTGGTAGGGGTTCTGCTCACGGCAGTGGTGTCCAACACCCCGGGAGCTGCTTGTCCAGGCTGACTTGTGCATTGAGTGGGAGCCTGCCCTGTGCTTTGCAGACACACCTCAGCCCAGCCTCTCAGGCACTGGCTCTCTTTGCTCCCTTCTCGCCTGTCCTCCCAGCCCCTGGACTTCAGGCCCCCTGCCTCTGCAGCTCAACTTCAGGCAGGGCCTCTCCCTCTGAGCTGTTGCCTGTGACCCCAAACCCCTGCCAGCTCCTGTCCCCATGCACGGCACAGTCCTCTGTTGGTCCCATGATCCCTGTTCTGTACTGGCCTTGTGGCAGAGCTGACCAGGTGCACTGGACTTCTTACCTCTCTTGAGTGATAGACACACTTTGGTTCCCAATTCACTGTCAGCATGAAGGAAAGAGAGAGAGAGGGAGGGAGAGGAAGAGGGAATTCTTCTCGAGAGGACCTTCCTCCTTCCCTGGGATCTTTGGATATCCTGGAAGACAGGTCATGTTGGATGCATCAACGCTTAATCCTTTCCCTTCAATTTTTGTTGCTGTGTGCCCAACAAGGAATGCTGGGGGCATAATGGTTAAGCACTTGGCTGCTACCCAAAAGGTCAGTGGCTTGAACCCACCAGCTGCTCCAGAGAAGAAAGATGGGGCAGTCTGCTTCAGGAAAGATTACAGCTTGGGAAAGCCTGTGGGCAGTTCCACTCTTGTCCTCTAGGGACGCTGTGAGTCAGAATTGACTCTAGGCAATGAGTGTGGTCTGGGCTTTGCATCCATGAAGACCAAACTACCCTAAAGGACAGTTCTGTTCTGTCTGACAGGGTTGCTATGAGTTAGAATTGACTTGATGCCAGAGGGCTTGGTTTTTGGTATATGTCCAACAGGTTTTCTTGTTTCCTCTCTCTGCCGTCCTATGGCTTTTTTAAAATGTTAATCCCTGGTCTGGTAATTCCAACACCTCCATCTGTCTGAGTCTGGTTCTGATGTCTGTCCTGTTGCCTCAGACTCTCCTGCTGTTTGTAGCCTTGTCATTTTTGTTGAAACAAGACATGCTGTGTTGGGTGAGAGGAACCGTGGTTCTTCTGGCTGTGGCCCCCTGTAAAGTCCTGTTGATGTTGATGTTGTAAGTGTGTAGGGGCAGTCTACAATCCTGCAATTGGCTCTCAGTCTTTTGGTAGCGTAATGCCTAAGGCATTTGACTGCTAACCAGCAGGTTGGCAGTTCAAACCCACCAGCCACTCCTCAGAAGGAAGGTTGGCCAATCTACTTCCATAGTGATACCACCTCAGAAACCCAAGGAGGGGTCACTATGAGTTGGATCCGACTTGATGGTAGTGAGTTTGGTTTTGGTTTGGTGGCCCTGGGCTGGGACCTTCCCAAGAGCGGCTCAGCTGTTTTTCAGCCCTAAGGTGAGACAGGAAGCTGGGGGGGGGGTTTCCCTTCCACTGTGGAAAGCTGGAGGGGGCTGGCACTGAGCGTCCCCCTTCCTCCATGTTGCTGGCTGTTGTTGTCCCAGCAGCCCCCACTCACGGGGAGTCTGTGTCCATGGACGGAAACACTGCCCAGTCTGCACCATCCCCATGATTGCTTATGGACCGGACTGTTCTGACCCACAGAGTTTCCAGCGGTTGAATTTTGGAAGTCGATTGCCAGACTTTCCTAGGCCCTGAAAGAACCTACCTTGATTGGGTTCAGGTAAAGCAGGCTTTGTTAAGGGGGGGCTGTTCCACTGCTTCAGCTGTTCCCAGTGGTCACGTCTGTTAACCTTCCAATGGTTATGTCCTGTTTTCCCTCAGGAGCCGAAGGGGCAAGCTTCACAGGGAGACCCTGGTGAGGCTCCTGGAGGGAAAACTCAGGAAGTGTAGGACTTCTCCAGGGCTGGTGGGCGGCCCTGCGGAGCATCCAGGGCAGAGAGCCACACCGAAGCATCGGTGGTTCTAGCCCACTGGTTCTTTGAGAGGTCTTCAAAGCCACAGTTGGGGACCAGTCACCTCCAGGCCAGCCCTTCCTCTTCCTCTATCAGGGAAGGTTGCAATCTTATCTGACCAGTGGTAGGTGGCGTCAGAAGCCTCACACCAAGTGGTAGGACTTCAGAAGCTGAGCCTCCTGGGCATCAGGGTTGAGGACACTGCAGAGGTGGCACTGAGGCATGGGGGCTGCTGTCACCACATGCAGCAGTGACATCAACAGAACCCTGTTGAGTGAGCACAGCTGAGTTCGCTAGACTCGCTGGGTCGGGAGAGGGTCGGGAGAGGGTCGGGAGAGCCTGCCTGGAGGGATTTCAGGTGAGAGGCACAAGGGGCAAGTGGCGGGCTGTCAGGGCCTGGCTGGGGTCTTAAGGAGGCCATTGTGACCAGAGGGTGGACAGGTTGGCACTGGGCAGTTCATGACATTGTAGGTTTGGCTGTCTGGACACAGGAGGTAGGGGACTTGGGGAGTGGCTGCTAAGTGGCAGAAGTCCTGGTAGAGAAGCTCTCTCTGTTGGCCCATGATGGGACTTCTGGGGCAGGTCCTAGGTCATGTTGCTGGCCCTAAGTAGCCCTGGGACAGCAGATAGTATTTTTGTTTTTTCCAAAGGTGGTATGGTCACCAAGGACAGCAAGAGTGAGTGAGGGCGGGAGGGAGGTGTCTGGAGACTGGGTGCCAAGGTGTTCTTGTGAGGATGGGCAGTGGTCAGGAGGGGATAAGCAGAAGACGACCATGGCGGGGGTAGGACACCCCACTACAGGGTACAGCCTTGGAAGGAGGGGAGGACAGGGAGCTGGAGTGGGGTGCATAAGTGTGAATCGCACTCATTTAGGGCTGCGGGGCAGTGTGTTCTCAGGGACCAGCATGCACAGGAAGTGGGGGAGCCTGTGGATGTACCAGAGATGTGGGGACCCAGCAGTCAGGAGGGAATACTTGGGCAGGGGGTTTGTCTTAGTTATCAAGAGCCGCTATGACACCGTAACAAAATACCCCACGAGGTGCTTTCACAGAACATGACTTTATTTTCTCACAGTTGTGGAAGCTGCAAGTCCACACGCTGCCCTGAGGATTCTGTCTGCAGGGCTCTCTCCTGGTGTCCGCTGGCGATCCTGGCTGTTGCTTAGTTTGCAGATGGGTTCTCACAGGGCCCCTTCCCCTTGTGTGTGTCTCTGTGGGAATTCTGCTCTTTTTCTAAGACATCCTTAGAAGGGATAGCATGACATCATTAACAAAACAAAGAAAACTATGTTTCCAAACGGTCACATTTATAGGGGCAGGATAGGGCTTCAGCATGATGTTGGTGAAAGACACGTTTGGGGCAGGTTAGGGTGTTAGCATGACATCAGTTCTCCTGGGGCAGGTTAGGGCTTCAGCATGACGTCAGAGGGAGGAGACACATTCCATTCATGACAGGGTTCTTGACTTTGGGCCAGAGAGAGAAGAGAACAGTATGGGGTCAAAGTGCAGAGGAATGGCTGTCAGCCTTTGGGGGGCTGAGTAGTGGGGGGCTCTGTGCTGCACCCTTTGGGAGGTGTCGGGGCTGTGATCATGGAAAGGCAGGCCTGGTGTTTACCTCTGTGTTGCTGATGGTGGGGTTGTAACCAAATGCAGTCGGCGGTCAGGGCTTAGAGGGGCAGCTGCATGGTGTTGCACTTTCCAGACCTCACAAGGTGTGTGTCAGGATATCCTTAAAGAGTGACCTCATCATGACTTCACTGGGACAGTCATTAGCATGGCTCAGTCCTTGTCCCTGAAGCCGGTGTTTCTACCCTGCTTGTCTGGTGGCTCCCTGAATGCCTGCAGTGATAGCCCTCTGGGAGATGGAGGTGACCAGAGTTGTCTGTCCTTGGCCAGCCAGTGAGTGTGTGGAGTGGGTGTGGAGACCCTCTAGGCTTGGGTCCTGGGCAGGCACAACTGGTGAGCACCTTCTCCCTGGCAGGGCCCTGTACCTCCTGGCATGCAGTGACATGGGTTTTGTTTCCACAGATTGACCGGCTCATCAACTGTGGGGCTGACATACTGAGGCCCGTGAAGCTCACACAGGGGGACAAGGTGGCTGTGGGCACAGTTGTCGACTATGGGTACTTCAAGTTCTTCCAGGTGTGGCTTGGACTCTTGCCACCCAGCTTGTGCTGGTGGGGGGGGGTGCAACGTGGGCACAGCCTCCCTGGCTACCCTTCAGTGTTTCCCGGCAACTCTGGGCTTAGAGGGCAGCACCCTTCTCTCCCTGGGCTCACAGTGAACTCAGCATGGTCTGCATGTCCTCATGGCACCTTTGTCACATGGGCACCGGAGAGGCATGCCATCTGCTAACTCACCAAGTGTCCTGCCAAGTGGCTGAGCGGGGGCTGGAATCCGGGATGCCCGGTCTTTGTGGGGCTAGAGGGAGGTCTGCTCTCCAGAGTGGGGTGGGCTGGGCCCTGGGCCCCGGCCTGATGGGCTTGAGGGGAGTTTGTCCTCTTGGAATGGCCCTGGCATGACTGCATGGGTGCTGCAGGGCAGGCTGGGAGTGGGCGGTCTGCCCTCCAGGGCAGGAGAGGCTGGGTCCTGGACCCGTGTTGACCCCGTGGCCACTGCAGGACCGGAAGATCGCCCACTGCCCCTTCCACACACTGATGCCGGCCGAGCGGGAGACGTTCCTGGCCCGGAAGAGGCTGCTGGAGTACATGGGCTTCCAGCTGCGCCGTGCCGTCCTCGCCAAGGAGAGCCAGTGGGACCCAACGCTGCTGTACCTGAGCAAGAGAGGTGAGGAGTACCGGCGGGGGGGCAGGCGGTCCCTGGAGCACCACGCGGTGATCCATGCGGTGCTGGCACTGCTCAGATCTGATCTACAGCCGTACTGGCCGCCCCGGCGCCCCTCATTATGTCTGGTAGCATGTAACAGGGTTTCCACCTTTACAAGAGCCCCTGAGAGTCTCAGCTGCTCCCTGAGATCTGGGTGCTGTGGGGCTATGGGGTAAGGAGCACAAGTGTCTCTTGGTGGGGGCACGACACCATGGGGGCACCATCGCTGATCTGCCCAAGGCTGTGCTGTGCCTGGGGCCACAGGCCCCCATGGCTGGCCCAGGCAGGGCTCCTGCAGCAGCGGCCCCCTCTTCCCTGAGGCTGTGTCAGGATTGTTTGCTGGGTGGTCAGAGGCTGCCTCCCCTGCTGAGCCCGGGTGGGCTGGCTGCGGGCTGCGCGGGCAGGTGGCACCTCGGTGGCCCGTGGTCTGACTCAGGCGGCTGAGCCGTGACCTCTGCTCCCCAGGCCTAACTCCCCCTCCTCTCTGCAGCGGAGCTGGCTCCCAGCCACAAGACGAAGAAGAAGGGCCTGGGGTCATCCAAGGGTCCGGACACAGAGGAGCTGCAGCAGTAAGTGGGGCCAGCGGTGCTGGGACTGGGAGCTGGGGTCTGGGCCCGGCAGGGACACCTGCCATCCCGGCAGCACTGGCCCACCTGAGCTGAGCAGGTGGTCTCACCCGACTCGAGCTGCACTGGGGCCCAGGGCTAGGGTCTGGGCCACAGGTGGCTTCGGTGGGTTGTCACTGTATGCTGCAGGTTCCCGGGTGGCCCAAACCCTTTGCACTGAGCTGCTAACCCAAAGGTGGGCGGTTCAAATACCCCCAGCAGTACTCCGGATGATGGTCTCAGCGAGTCGGCTCCATTGATTCCGGCCCAGAAGACCCGCCAGAGCAATTGTGGTCTGGAACACAGGGCTGCCGTGTGTCCGATGGGCTCAACGGCAGCCAGCAACTACAAGGGAAACGATTGGCTAAGAGAAGAGAAAACGGAACTGCACAAAAAACGATTGGCTAAGAGAAAACGGAACTGCACAAAATGCCTGTTAGGACTGGGGAAGACCAAGTGACCGTAATGCAGCGGGCATGTCAGGACAGGAGGGCACTGCCCACATGCATGGCCCTCCCCAGAGCAGGAAGTCCTGCCCCCACGGGCCCTCAGGCTCCCTGGTTGGCCCTCAGGCTCCCTGACACACCCTCAGGCTCCCCGGTGGGCACCCTCTTAGCCACATCGTCCTAACTCTGTGCTGTCCCCACCCATTTCCTAAGAAACACAAGAGGGGATGGTGGGGCCAGGGAAGCCATCAGGCAAAAGGCGTCAGCTACCTTGCCTTGTGGTTGGGTGCCGTGGATTGATTCTGACTCAGAGATCCCAGGTGATGGAGTACAGCTGCCCCCTCGGGTTTCTTAGGCTGCAATCTTTACCCGGGCAGACAACTAGGCCTTTGGTCCTTGGGGCAGCTGGATGGGTTTGAACTGCTGACTTTCCAGTTAGCAACTGAGTGCTTAACGACTGAGCCACCAGGCCTCCTTGGCCTTAGTCTCTGATTCTAGATTCTTCTTTCAGTTCTCTGGCCTGACGGGGCCTCACAGTTGGGTGGGCCAGGAAGGGGCCTTCCTGCAGGGCCCATACCCGGGGCACAGCACGCCCCACTCTTAGAACTCCCCAGGTGGGGTACGGTCAGCTGGCAGAGGTTTCACGATGCTCGCAGGAGCCGAAATCTGTGTGTTTCATTGAACAGACTGGATTGCACCGACAACATTTCGGAAACGTCCTTATTCCTCATCCGTGTGTTCTGTAGAACTACCAGAAACACGAGTTAGCAGACCGCTGTTTCTCGGGGAACACGGGGCTGGGCTCCGGCGAGCTTCTGGTCACAGTGATCAGTACACAGCCTTGCTTGATGTGTTTCTGTTTAAAGACCCCTTCCTGGTGGTGCGTCATGGACCTGTTGCCACGGAGCTCAGGGCCAGCAGGGCTGTAACTTGTGCTAACAGGTGCTTTCCAAGTGAAGCAGCTCATACCGTCCTGTATTCCAGAATGCAGACAGGGCTTCCACACTATGCATGGGCCATTAAATAGCAACTTATTCATCAGTGGCACAAAAAGCCATGAAAATGGGGCAGCAAACCCACCACAGAAAGGACGCGTGCTCACGGCCTGAGAACTGAAATGAGAGAGGGTTGTTTTGTGAGACCCGAGCCGAGAGCGTGTGCTCGGATTTCCTGCTGCTCCAAGCACGTCTGCAGGGAGGCCTGGCGGTGCAGTGTTCAGGCACTTGACTGCCAGCCTGAAGGTTGGCGGTTTGAACCTCCCAGCTGCCCTGAGGGAGAACAGGGCGGCAGTCTGCTTCTGTAACAACCGTTGTTGGTGCTGGTGGGTCGAGTCAGTTCCCACTCACGGCTACCCCGTGTGCGATGCAGTGAAACCCTGCTTGGCCCTGCACCACAGCCATTGCTGTGTGTGGGCCCTTTGGTGTGGGCACTGTGTCCATCCACCTCCTGGAAGGTCTTCCTCCTTTCACTGGCCCTGGCCTTTACCAAGCGTGGGTTGTCACTGTGTGCTGCAGGTCCCCTTCTCCGGGGACCGGTCCCTCCTGACAACGTGTCCAAAGTACGGGAGACAAAGTCTCACTATCCTTGCAGCTAAGAGGCATTTGGCCGTGCTTCCTCCTTGGCCGATAGGTTTGCTCTTTGGGCGTCCGTGGGATAGTCAACACTCAGGCACACGTGCAATGTTTGTGTGTGTACAAGTATACATGCACACACACGCACACACGCATGCACACACATACACACATGTACACAAGTGCATGCACACATGCACATGCACACCCTGTGGAGCCCAGCTATACACACACACAAGTGTTCACACACAAGCCCCAGTGTTTGTGGCAGCATGGCAGTCCCCAGAATGGAAAGGGCATTGCTTGTTTAAAAACCCACTCCCAGTCAGTTCCAACCCACAGTGCCCCTAGAGGACAGAGTGGAACTGCCCCAGGGGGTCTCCAAGGCTGTCAATCTTCACAGAAGCAAAGCCCAAACCACACCCACTGCCGTGGAGTCCATTCTGACCCACAGCGCCCCCAGAGGACAGAGTGGAACTGCCCACAGGGTCTCCAAGGCTGCAATGTTTATGGAAGCAGACTGCCTCATCTTTCTCCTTAATCACTGTGCCAGTAAGCGGCCCCATGAGTGGACTGGCTAGGCTCTGGGGCTCTGTGCATGTTCCTGTTCTCATAGCTCTGGGCTGAGCGTCCCTGGGACGGGTACCTTCAGGTCTTCTACGCATGTACCAGCAAGCAGACCTTCACCAACCACTGGCCACAGGACACTGGCCTGGGCCTGGGGCTGGCTGGGGACTGGCACTGCCACCCAGTCTGATGGGAGCAGTGGCATGTAGCTGGTTGTGCCCTGTGCAGGGGCCTGGGGTCGGCAGGGACCACGAGGCAGGCACCACTGACCTCCTGCTCTGCCTGCAGGATCCCCTTCTTCAAGTTCTGCTGCCACTGTGGCCGCTCGGTCGGGGTGCGCCTCTCACCTTGCCCCCGCTGCTACAGCATCCTGACCTGCAGCAAGCTGTGCAAGACGAGAGCCTGGAGCGAGTTCCACAAACAAGACTGCCACGCCACCCTGGTCATGAGTATGTGTCCCCTCTGACCTGCCTTCCTCGAGCTGCCACACGGCCTGTGGGGGCAGGGAGGGCGCCGGGTCAGCCTGCTGTCCATGGAAGGAGCAGCCCTATGCAGAGTTCCAGCCCCTCCCTGGGAGAGGGCTTCCTGGCCCACCTGGCCCACCTGCGACATGGTGCAGCGGCCTCTCTTCTGCACACTGAGGACCCTCTGCTGCCCACCTGGGGGGCTCTGTGCTGCACAGCTGGGGGTGGGGCTCTCTGTTCCACATGGGGGTGTGGGGGGGCTTCGGGCTGCACACCTGGGAATCTCTGTGGTTCACACCTGGGAGGCTCTCTGTTGGACACTTGGAGGGCTCTGGCTGCACACGTGGGGGGCTCTCTGCTGGACACATACATCCCAAGGCTGCAGGATGATCTGGGCGGCGGCCCACCTCTCCGAACGTTGATTCCAGCCCACACTGAGCTGCACAGCTAGCCCTGTTTTGCAGGACAGGCCCAGGAGGTGGGCTCCCCTCTCCCCATTGGACCACAGAGTGAACAGAGGCATGGAGCATAGGGTCAGGCCAGGCCCAGGGGAGTTTGGGCTCCAGGGTCCGTGCTCCTAATGGGCAAGCTACCTGCCATCTCTCTGGGGACACACCTGTCACCGAGTCTGCCGGCTGACCTCCTGGGCCTGACCTCCTCTTCCTCCGTTCCTGACTTCCTGGTCCTAGGTTCCACACGGAACTGTGCTCACTGGATGGAACAGACTGCGGGGCCCTGGCCCCAACCTGTGTATCTCAGGCCCCTGTGGGGTCCTTCTGCCAGATGGGGCCTCTCCCCAGTGGGGCGGGCAGAGCAGCTGCCCTGGGGCTATGCCCAGTACTCCCTGCTTGGCACCATCTGGGAGCTTCCAGAGGCTCCGGGCTCTGTGTTCTCACCGGTGCCCACCTCTGCCCTGGGGTCTGGCCTCCAAGGCATCCCTGCCCCTGGTGAGCGACCACCCATCAGGAAAGAAGGAAGTGTTGGGGGCATATAGGCCAGGACTGGAGGACAGTCACCACTGTGTCTCTGGAGACTGTTAGGACTGTCCCGGGGTCACCTAGCCTCCCATCCCTCTGGCACCCGCTCCAAAGAAGTGGGCAGGAAGCTGCCGACTTTTCCTCCCAAGTTCAGAGATGGCCCAAGACGCTGATCCCCTTGCTCACCTCTCCACGTGACTCCTCAGGGGTCCCCACATGCCGAGTCTGTCCCGGAGCAACGGAGACTGCAGGAGTTGTCAGGGGGGACCAGACACTGGGACAGTGAATGGGCCAGAGACCGGTGGGCCCTGGTGGCTATCAGGGGTCGTGGGAAGATTCTAGTCTGCTGTCACGGAGACGAGGAGGGCAGCTTTCTGCAGGTCCCAGCAGGGCCCTGGTCTGTGGTCACTGCCTCGTCTCCCCAGTTTCCTGTGGAAATTGAGGCCCAGGGCGGGCAGGTGATGGGGAGCGTCAGGATCTCCCGTAAGGGGCACAGAGGGAAGGCCCTCAGCTGAGGCAGAGCCTGTGGGGACCTGCCTGTGCCGCCAAGCACAGCTCCTGGAGAGGGGCAGCATCAGCAGGGCTGAGCCTGGAACCCCAGGCAGGCTGGGTGCCCACAGCATGCACCATGGCAGCAAGGAAGGGATCAGCAGCTTATTGTAAGAGCTGATTGTAAGAGCTGTGCTTGGTAATTGAATTAGAGAGAGAGAGAGGGAGAGAGGGAGAGAGACAAAGGGGGAGGGGGAGAGGGAGAAAGGGAGAAAGGGAGAGAGATGAAGAGGGAGGGAGAGGGAGGCAGAGGGAGTGAGGACAACTGAGCACACGCCCGTCAGGGAGCGCCCTGTTGGTGTGGTGGTTCAGCACTCAGCCGCTAACCAGAAAAGGTCGGCAATTTGAAGCCACCGTGGCTCCGCGGGAGGAAAGCCCTGATCTACTTCCATAAAGACTGTGGCCAAGAAAACTCTACAGGGCACTTCTCTGTTCTGTAGGATCACAATGAGTGGGAATTGGTTTAAGGCCCTACAACAGCTGTGTGTGTGTGTTGTTATCATGTGCCACCGAGTTTATTCCAACTCATAGAATAGAGTGGAACTGCCCACAGGGTCTCCAAGGCTGTCAGTCTTCACAGAAGCAAAGCCCAAACCACACCCCCTGCCGTGGAGTCCATTCCGACCCACAGAACCCCTAGAGGACAGAGTGGAACTGCCCACAGGGTCTCCGAGGCTGTCAATCTTCACAGAAGCAAAGCCCAAACCACACCCCCTGCTGTGGAGTCCATTCTGACCCACAGCGCCCCTAGAGGACAGAGTGGAACTGCCCACAGGGTCTCCAAGGCTGTCAGTCTTCACAGAAGCAAAGCCCAA
>NW_006921593.1:19612546-19630897 GCF_000298275.1 Orycteropus afer afer
AAGGCTGTCAGTCTTCACAGAAGCAAAGCCCAAACCACACCCACTGCCTGGAGTCCATTCTGACCCACAGCGCCCCTGGAGGACAGAGTGGAACTGTCCACAGGGTCTCCAAGGCTGTCAGTCTTCATGGAATCAGACTGCCACATCTTTCTCCTGTGCAGTGGCTACTGGGTTTGAACTCCCACTTCTAGGTGAGCAGCTGAGCACTTAACCCCTGTACCACCAGGACTCCTCAAGAATTGTTTGCCAGCTCTGTGGGACTAGCTTCTTCTCGGCACCATCAGTGATAGGGTGAGCTCTAACAGGAGCAAAATCCAGGTAGAATTTGATAAGACCAATGACTTATTCCTTGCAAATACTTTTTTCAACACTATTTGTTGTCTTGTTGTTAGGTGCCATTGCATCAGCTCCAACTCATAGCAACCCCACGTAAAATAGAACGAAACACTGCCTGGTCCTGCACCAGCCGCACAATCCTTGCTATACCCGAGCCCGTCGCTGCAGCCACTGTGTCAGTCCATCTCGTTGAGGGCCTTCCCCTTTTTTGCTGACCCTCCACCTTACCAAGCATAATATCCTTCTCCAGAGAATGGTTCCTTCTGACACGACCAAAGTAGGTGAGACGAAGTCTGGCCATTCTTGCTTCCAAGGAACATTCTGGCTACACTTCTTCCAGGATAGACTTGTTCATTCTTCTCTTCTGGTGGTCCATGCTGTATTCAGCATTCTTTACCAGCACCACAACTCGAAAGCATCAATGCTTCTTTGGTCTTCCTTATTCACCATCCAGCTTTCACATGCATAAGAGGTGACTGAAAATACCATGGTTTGTGTCAGGTACACCTTAGTCTTCAAAGAGACATCTTTGCTCTTTGACACTTCAAAGAAGCCTTTTGCAGCAGATTTGCCCAGTGCAATACGATGTCTGATGTCTCGACTGCTGCTTCCATGGGTGTTGACTGTGGATCCAAGTAATATGAAATCCCTGACAACCTCAATCTTTTCTCCATTTATCATGACACTGCTTATTGGCCCAGGTGTGAGGATTTTTGTTTTCTTTATATTGAGGTGTAATTCATTCTGCAGAGTGTAGTCTTCAGTCTTCATCAGTAAGTGTTTCAAGTCATAATCACTTTCAGCAAGCAAAGTTGTGTTGTTTGCATATCACAGGTTGTTAATGAGTCTTCCTCCAATCCTGATGCCATGGTCTTCTTCATGTAGTCCAGCTTCTCGGATTATTTGGTCAGCATACAGATTGAATAAGTGTGGGGAAAGGATACAACCCCGATGACACCTTTCCTGATTTTAAACATGCAGTGTCCCCTTGTTCTGTTTGAACATCAGCCTGCTGGTCATTGCACAGATTCCTCATGAGCACAATTGAGTGCTCTGGTATTCCCATTCGTCTCAATGTTATCCATAATTTTTTATGATCCACACAATTGAATGCTTTTGCATAGTCAAGAAAACATCTTTCTGGTATTCTTTGCATCCAACCAAGATCCATCTGACATCAGCAATGATATCTGTCATTCTACATCCTATTCTGAATGCAGCTTGAATTTCTGGAAATTCCCTGACAATATACTGCTGCAACCATTTTTTTTTTATTATCTTCAGCAAGATAATGATATTTTTGATAATTTCCACATTCTGTGGGATCACCTTTCTTTGGAATGGGTCCAAATACGGATCTTTTCCAGTCACTTGACCAGGTAGCTGTCTTCCAAATCTCCTGGCACAGATGAGTGAGCATCTCCAGTGTGACATCCGTTTGTTGAAACATCCCAATGGGTATTATTCTGTCAATTCCTGGAGCCTTGTTTTTCACCAACTCCTTCAATGCAGCTGAATAAGCAGCATCATGATAAATGGAGAAAAGATTGACGTAGTCAAAGATTTCATATTAGTTGGATCCACAGTCAATATCCTTGGAAGCAGCAGTTGAGAAATCAGACATCACACTGCACTGGGCAAATCTGCAAAGGACTTCTTTGAAGTGCTGAAGAGCAAAGATGTCTCTTTGAAGACTAAGGTGCGCCTAATGCAAGCCATGGTATTTTTAATTGCCTCATATGTATGTGAGAGCTGGACGATGAATAAGGAAGTCTGAAGAAGAGTTGATGCTTTTGGGTTGTATTGTTGGTGAAGAATAGTGAAATGACCATGGACTGCCAGAAGAACTAACAAATCTGTCCTGGAAGTACAGCCGGAATTCTCCCTGGAAGTGACAATGGCCAGACTTCGTCTCACCTGCTTTGGCCATATTGTCAGAAGGGACCATTCCCTGGAGAAGGGTATCATGCTTGGTAAAGTGGAGGGTCAATGAAAAAGGGGAAGGCCCTCAAGGAGATGGGTTGACGCAGTGGCTGCAGCGATGGGCTCAGGTACAGCCAGGACTGTGGGGCTGGCACAGGACCGGGTGGTATTTCATTCTGTTATCCATGTGGTCACTATGAGTCAGGGCCGAGTCGAGGGCACCCACCACCACCAACAGAATGGCAAAGCTGACCAATACCGTTGTTAGGGCTCCATACACCTTATTTGCATGGTCTCACCCCACTGGACGGGGCAGTGTTTCGTTCTGCTGTACGCGGGGTCTATGAGTCAGAGCCGACTCGATGGCACCGAACAACAGCCAAAGGAGGGAAGCCTTCCTGGCCTGACCGCGTGTCTTTGGTGACGGTAAAGCACTGTCTTTATGCTCTTACGTTGGTGATTCTTTGGGGAGCTGCCTGTAGACACCTGGCGCTTTTAGGTGTTTTGCTGACTTGCGGATGCTCTTACACAGGATGTGCTGTGTACTGTTCCTTCAGAAGCCCTTCCGTTTTGCTCACTGTTCTCCTAGGTGGGAGTTCCAAAACTCTGAGTGTAGCTTCACTTAATCATGTTTCCATTCATGGTCTGCTTTTGGTGTCGTGGGCAGAAATGGCCCCTCCAATCAAAGGTTAGATTCATGTTTTCAACTGCTCACCCTGGGGTTTCACTCTTAACACTTCACTTCCACTGGGCTTTGTCCTGTCCTGTCCGTCTGTCTCCGATTCCACAGCTGTACCTCGGTGGATGTCTAAACACGCCTCAGTGTCTGGTTGTGGTCATACTGCCATTCTGCTATTCTCACCCCTTTCTGTCTCACCGGGCACATCCAGTTCCTTGGGGACTTCTGAGTGCACCAGAGCCTGGGGCGGCTCACCACCGCCACGGTGGCTGCGGCAGTGTCGGGAAGGAAGGAGGAGGGGATGCAGAGGGCGAGCCCCTCACTGAGTGCCCACTCGGTACCCAGCTTTGTGTCCAGCACCGTCCGTGTGACATGTCACCAGGTGGAGGTCAGCCAGACCCCTGGCGGGTCCCCGAGGCTGTGGCTTCCTCCTCTCCACAGTGCTCTCCACTGACTCTCCGAGCAGATCGGAGGCTGCCGATCCTCGAGCAGAGAGGAGGCAGGGGGCCCCCCGACTTGGGTGTCGCCCCAGCTGGCGCTGCCCGTGGTTAAGGCTTGTCCTCGCCGTGGTGGGCCCTGACGCGCAGCAGCCCTGTGCCCAGTGAGCACTGCTGCCTGGCCTGCGCCAGCCCCAGGCGTCGGGCCGTTGGGGCCCACGGGGTCCTCACTGCTGATTCCCAGCAGTCACCAGGCCTTTCTTCCTGGTCTTAGCCTGCAAGATCTGCTGACACCTGTTGAGCATCACAGCCATAGGTGTGTCCACTGAAGGGGGTGGGGTGGCCGCATATGAGGCGACCAGTGAGGCGTGAACCCGGGTCTCCAGGATGGGGAGCGGGAACTCTGCTGCCGAGCCCCCACAGCCTCCCCATGTCCGGGCCGTGGAGACAGCCCTGCAGAGCCAGGGCTGGCCTTCCCGGACACCTGTCCTTGGGGCTTCTGAAGAGGGCTGGCTCCCCAGGGTAGGTTCTAGAGCGGCCGTGTGTTGGGCCCCCCCGCGAGCCCTGCCTGCTTCTTCTGCCCTTCCAGTGCCCGAGGACCCGCCCACGTAAAGTCCAGCCGCTGCGACTGGACCGGCCCGGCCGCCCAGCTCTCCCAGACAGCCTGGCTGAGTCCTCCCAGCCCTGTTGAACATGGAGCTCTGGAACACGCGGGTGCAAGCGCTGTGCTGGTCACTGCATGCTGGGCCGTGCCCAGGGTGGGGGCTGCGAGGGGCTGGCGTGAGGGAGAGGGGTCTTCCGGATGCAGAGACTGTGCGACCCCCCACCTGGGGTCTGCTGGCAAGCATGTCCATGGGCAAGTGCAGCGGCTCTCAGTCAGCCTTGTGGTCTCCCCAGAGCAGCCTTAAGCTGTCAGCAGGGTGTGGGGGCTGTAGTCAGAGCAGGGGCAGTCGTGCCGGGTGACTCATTTCTGTCCAGCCCTAGACATATGGTGTGGCCATTGCTGTGGGTCCCTGTGTCCTCCACACTGCCCCCACCCCAGGCACCCTCCAGGTGAGCAAGGGCAGAGGGGACTGCCATCCGCCCTCCCTGCCCCACCGCAGGCTGACTCTACCTGCAGCCCGGACGGTGCCCCAGACGTCTCGTTCTGGGGTGGCCCCCTGCCCTGCACATGCCCACCTCGGAGCCCCGTGCCCCGCTCTGGGTGAGGACTCAGCCAGGGAACTGCAGGTGGCCCAGGAGCCGGTCCCAATTCTTGAGGATGGGTGGAGAGAAGGACACCCGTCCCTCAGCCCTGTCCTGTCCCCAGGAGGGTATCTGCAGCCCGGAGCCACGGCGGTGGCCCTCCCCCTGGGCCACACAGACGTGCTGCATCCCCACTCCTGCTCCTTCGGGTGGTGGCCAGGGGCACAGGGTCCCAGGAGAGGACCTGGGCACTGAGCCTCGATTCCCAGAGGAGGAAGCAGGTTCAGGCAGGCAGCGAGGGGCGGGACCTGGGCCCAGACCAGGCCTTCGGTCTGCAGCTTGGCTGCCACAGGTCTGTTCCAGCTGCTCCACAGGTCCCGGTGCTGGGGAAGGAGGGGTCTGGGCCCCCCAGGTCATGACGCTGGTGCGAAGTACAAGCAAATCTCCGCCACTTTGCTGCTCAAAGGGTGCAGTCACCTGTGCTTGATGGACAGGCGTAGGCTCGCCGGCCCCTGGGACTTTGCAGTTGGCCTCAGGGCCCTCCTTGCACATGTTGAGCCTGGCAGGCCCAGTGTCCACCCCTTGTCCACGCCCCAGGGGCCTAGTGAAAGGGCGGTGGCTCACCTCAGCTCTTGGCTTCCCTCTGTGCGGTCCAGGCAGGACTCGGGTCCGGACCCAGTGTCACGGGGCCACGGGCAGCTATACTAGGCCTCACTGGCTGTGGAGACTCCGTGGCCAAGAGGAATGATGGAAGGCCACCAGCTCCCCATCCCTCCAAGGCCGAGCCCCAGGTGCTGTGAGGTGGGGTGGAGACCCCAGACCAGGGAGTTTCCAGTCACCCCAGAAAGACCTGAGCCCACGTGAGGGTGCACACACATCGTTTACTGTCTGCTTTGGAGCTAGGAAGGGGTCACAGGGGGGTGTGGCTCTGGGGGCCGTCCTGGGGCTCACGAGTGGTCCTGGGGGTCCCTCGCCTGCCCAGTCGCCTGTTGCCCCCACCCAAGGCCAGCAGTGTGGGGGGCAGTCTGACCCGAGGGAGGCTAAGATGAGTGTGGAGCTGGGCGAGGGGCACAGGCCCCCCTGAAATGGAGCTGAGCAGGAGAGCAGGGCAGAGAGAGGTGGAGGGGAGGAGGGAGGGGGCAGGTAGAGGGGAGGCGAGGACACAGAGGGCGCGGGGTGCAGCGGCTGCCTGTAGGCGCCTGGCAGCAGGCCGGGAGCTCTCCCCAGGGCATCCTGCATCTGGCCATGCAGCCCCTGGGCCCCCCACAGAGCCCTCTACCGGCATCATCCCACACGTGGACCAACCTTTGCAACCCGGGTCAGCATGGGCCCAGTGGCCCAGTGAGGCCCCTGCCCTAGAACTCCCCTGCCAGGGGAGTTTGCAGACTCCACACAGGGCCTAAAGGGCCCCCCCTTTCCTCTGGGTGTGGCCACCACACCCCGCTGGTCTGGGAGAAGAGCCCCCTCCTGCCCAGTGCCTGGCCTGGCCCAGTGTAGTCCTGCTCAGATGGCCTGCCGGGGTCGCTAGGCCCCAGGGAGGTCCTGGCGTCCCCTCCAGCACCTGGAGCAACCCTAGGCCCTTGTGCATGGGCCCCTCACTAAGACTGTTGGACTTGAGGTGTGGAGGGTGACACTAGCCCCATGCACTCTGCAGTGAGGGCAGTGCAGACTCTGTGGTGGGGGCAGCTGGGCCAGGGCAGTCGGCAGAGCAGTGGAGGGCAGGTCCCAGGAGACAGGAGGGGCTGGTGACATGGTGGGGCCTTAGCCCCAGGAGGAAAAGGGCTGGGGGTCTAGCCCTGGGGCAGTGTGTCCACCACTTCACAAGCTCACTCTGGTGGGAGAGCTGAGAATCCCAGGGGAATAAGGGCAGAGTGGGGCTGGACAGGATCCCAGTGACCAGAGAAGGGTGTGGCCACCTGGGCAGCTGTCTGGGCAGGGGTCCAGGCAGTGGTTCAGGAGAGGTCTGGGCTGAGGTCCAGGGGAGGAGAGGGAGGTCCAGGGTGTCTATGAAACAGACCCAGCAGGTTCCTTGCTAGATGGCAGGTGAGAAATGAAGGGGCTTGAGGGGCTGAAGGGACAGGGAGGGGGAGCAGGGCAGAGCTGGGCTGTCTGGCCTCCTGTGTGAGTTGGGACGAGGACTGTGCTGGTGTAACTCTGGGAGAGCAGGCGAGCAGATGGCTACAGGGGACTGAGGCTGGGCAAGGTAGGGGTCTCAGGTGAGCCTTGCAGTGTCTGAGGTCAGGAGAAGGGGGACCAGCAGGGCCATGGAGGAATGAGGGGCCTAGGGGGCACTGGGCCTGGAGACAGATGGGGGGTTCTGGAAACCCTCGTGATGACAACTTGAAGAGGAAGATAACGTGTGACTTGGTGAGGGGACTTGATGAACAGCTGCTGGGCTCAGCTGTGTGGAGGGCGCCAGGCCTGGGTAAAGGATGTTGGAGTGATGAGGTGGGTGATGTAAGGATGGGAACCAGACGTGGCTTCAGAGACCCTTGGCTGAGAAACTTGGGAGGCGCAGGGGAGAGCAGGGCTGACAGAGGGCTGCGTGTTCGCCCTGCTCTGGGCTGGAAGATCTCCGGCGGGTGAGGAGCGAGACCCACCTGCCTGAGAGTTTCCTCACCTGGCTGCACTTGGGACACCAGGAGTGTCAGCCCCAGTTGTTTCAGACACACAGGAAGCAGAGTGACTAGTGGAGAGTAAGGGCAGGGGGACATCCAAGGGGGAAGGGAAGGTGGGCCAGGCAGTGGGAAGTGACGGGCGTTTGCCTGAAGCCCCTGGGGCCGAGGCCCTGGGCAGGTGTGTTTATGGAACTGCAGGGTCAGTGCAGGGCTGGGTGTAACGGACAGGGCAGCTTAGCCAGCTGGGCACTGAAGGGCTCATTTGTTGAAGGTGGTCCGAGTCTTGCCCAGGCACCTTCTGGCCCGTCCTTGGGTCCATCACTGCGCCAGCACCTCCCCGCACCCTCTATGCCCCTCACTCTGGTCTTCCCTGCCCCATGGCTCCCCTGGGAAACCCAGGCGGCTCTCGGGGTCCCCTTGGGCCGGATCCAGCATCTGCTTTGGAGGGCTGAGAGGCAGGCAGCCAGTTGCTGGATGAGTGGCCATGATGCCAGGTTGTAGTAGCACCGAGCATCTGTGGGCCCCCTCAGACACTTGGTCTATGAGAGGGGGCTGCATGAATCTTTGGAGAACATTAGAGTGGCAGGTTGCAGTGCTAGGGTGGACCAGGAGGGAGGACAGTCGTCACCCCCACCCCCAGCCCCTCTCCTCCTGCAGGTACCTGGACTTTCTTGGGGGAATAGGCAGCTGTCTTGTGCGGCAGCCAGGTAACCCTCCTAAGGCTGGAGGGTGTGGAAGGGGCGCCAGAGTCCACGGGGGACAAAGAAGCAGGCGAGAAGGGAGCCCAGGTAGAGCAGCATGGACAGGAGGCAAGGGGCCGACAGGGCACTGGAATGTTGGTGAGGGAGAGAAAGGGCCTGCAATGTGCAGAAGACCCCAGGGTCCGCTCAGAAGTGAGGTGCCCTGTGTTCCCTGGGGAGGGTGGTGGATGGCTGAGGTGTCCGTGGTGAGGACAGAAGACACCAATAAGGCTCTCAGTCCCCTCCCCCACCCTACCGCTTGCCTTCTTCCCGTGGACCCGCAGCGTTTCCCACTCACGGTCGAGCAGAGTGGCTGCTCGCAGGACACTCACACGCAGCTCCTCCATTCTCGGTGCCGAGCGTGGAGGCTGTTCTATTTGTGGACGAGAAGCCCTCTGCGGCCCACCCCCCACAGAAGCATCAAGGTCCTACAAAACCTGGACCGGCTCTGGGTGTAGAACTGCCCACTGGAGATCAAGATGGTGAAGGGAGCGCCAGGCTGACGTGGACTGAGGTGCTCGCGGGACTGCAGACACCTTGCTGGGGGCACGCCACCCACCTGCTCAGCCTGTGCTGGCCCGTTGCTCTCCTGTGTCTCCCTATGTGACCTGCAAAAGCATTTTCTCTCCTAAGGTTTTCAGAGCGACAGCTCCACACTGTACAATCCTGTGGAAAGTTTTTTGGTGTTGAGCAAAGTTGAGTGTCATTTGATGTCCACTTGTGTGCACCTGCCCATGTGTGTGCGTGTTGAAGGAGCTCTGGTAGTGTACTGGTTAAAGCACTCAGTTGCTAACCAAAAGGTCAGCAGTTTGAACCCACCCGTTGCTCCATGGGAGAAAGATGAGGCAGTCTGCTTCCATGAGAGCAACAGCCTTGGCGAACCCGCGGGCAGTTCCACTCTGTCTTCCAGGGGCGCTGTGAGTCGGAATGGACTCCATGGCAGTGGGTGTGGCTTAGGCTTTGCTTCTGTGAAGACTGACAGCCCTGGAGACCCTGTGGGGCTGCTCTACTCTGTCCTAAAGTATCACTTTGAGAGTCAACCTGGTGGCCCGTGGGTTTGTTTTTGGTTGTTGTTGTTGTTTGCCGTCGAGTCGGCCCCAACTCATAGCGACCCCTCCTTGGGTTTCCGAGGCAGTATCACTACGGAAGTAGGATTGCCCAACCTTCCGAGGAGTGGCTGGTTAGGTGTGTATTAAGTCTTTGGCCATTCTCCTACTGAATTGTCTTTTTTCACTGATAGTAAAAGTCCTTTTCGCCACCTGTCTGTCCATTCGTTGGTCATGCCATGTTGCTATGATACTGGACCCCGTGTTACTGGTATTTCAGTACCAGCAGGGTCGCCATGGTGGCCAGGTGTCTGTGGAGTTTCCAGATTCAGACAGACTGACCACAGAGAACTGCTGATGCACTCCTGAACACGTTAATGAAAACGCTGAGTCTCAACAGGCCGCTGTGTGACTCACCCGACTCACTCACTCTGGACACGACATCAGGGGACCATCGCTGGAGGAGGACGTCGGGTCTGGTGATGGGCAGGGCCAGCGGGCGGAGGAGGCCCTCAGTGAGATGGATCGGGAGAACAGCCACCACAGTGCACTGGAACCTGCCGGTGATTGCAGGGGGACGCAGGACAAGGCCACGCTCCGTCCTGCTGTGCATGAGGCCACCAGTCGGAGTTGACTTGGGGCAGCCATCTCTTTGCCCATCCATCGTCTCCTGTCAGATGCCGTTACGGTGACTCTGACATAGTAGGATGGATCACCCCACAGACGTTTCTAGGCTGCAGGCTTTACGGGAGCACACTGCCAGGTCCCTCTGCGGTGGGGCCGCTCAGTGGGTTTGAACTGCCAACCTTCCGGTTTGCAGCCGAGCACTTAACCACTGCATCACCAGGGCTCTTTACGCAGGGAGGAGTGTGCTCTGAAGCTTGCCTGTCAGGAGTAGAGTTTCCTGCCTGTGCTTTTCATGTGGACGCCGTCCTCACTCCGTCCCCTCCCCGAGGCCGTACCTGTCCCCCTCTGCGTCCTGACCACGTTTTGAAGCGTTCCTTTCCACACTCCGGTACTTACTCCAGCTCCACTTTTTGTTGACAGCCTGACGTAGGGAACCGGTTTCATCTTTTCCCTGGGCCGTGTGTTTAGAGGTCCCTTTTTCCCACCACCAGCACCAATCCGTGGGGGCCCGTTTTCCAGAACGGCAGGTAGAGGGGACCACACAGCACGTGGCCTTTTGTCACCTGGGGGCTGTGTTCAGGCTCCAACCCGTCCTGGAGGGGCTTGTAGTGCTTGCTTGTTTACGGGGTGAAGGGGACGTCTGTGAGTTTCCTGTGACTCCCCTAACAGAATCCCACAAAGTGGGGGGCTTGTAAGAACGAAACTTGGAAGACTTCTTGGAGGCCAGAAGTCCAGGTCAGGCTACTGGCTGCGTGGCTTCTTCTGAGGCTCTGAGGGGAAACCTGTTCCAGGCAACTCTCCCAGCTCTGGTGCTTCCCGAGGGGTGACCTGGGCTCTCGGTGCGGCTGCTCTGTGGCCACGTGACTGTCCTTCCTCCAACTCTATTCTTTTATAAGCTACCATTCAGATGAAACTAGGGCCTGCTCTGCTCCGGGGCGACCTTGTGTTAACGGGTATCATCTTCAGAGACCCCATCTCCAACAAGGTCCCCTTCAGAGCATGGGCAGCGACACAGCTTTGACATAGCTTTGGGGAGGTCACAAGTCAATCTGCAGGCGTCTCAGTGTCACCTCCAGCCTCAGGGGAGCTCAGGGCCAGCTCCCTTTGCAGCCCACTTGCCGGCAGTCAGACCCTGCCCTGGGCTGCTTCCGGCATGGCTGGCATGGCATGCTCTGCCATCGCCCAAGGCCTTTGCCAGCCTGTGCTTCCCCAGCTGGGGAAGAGAACCGTGGCACCAGTCCCCACTTCAGGCCGAGGGAGGAGGAAAGCGCTGGGGGCCACGTGTCACTCTGTGGGGCGAGAAGCTGGGGCTGTCTATTGGGCGTGAGGGCCCCGTCATTCATCAGAGCTCCCCAGCCTTAGGGTCCGATCCTTGTGCCCTCAGGAGCTTTTCTTGCAGCCGTGAGCCCCCCCCCCCCAAGATCCTGCGCACCTTTTGATGGCACCTGTCTCCAGGTGCCCCTGCTCAGGATCCTCCCATCACCCCAGGGGGCTTCAGGGCTGAGGGCGGGGGAGCGAGCTGTAGGGTCAGTTTTCCATCATATACTTTGAGAGCAAGGCTTGACCCCGGACACAGGGGCTGCTGTTTCCAGGTAAAGGTGGCTTGGTGTGGTGGCTGAGTGGGGCCACATGTGAACTTGCATGTGCATGTGCGCACACATGCGTGTTTGTGCATGTGTGTTCCATCACCCATTATAAGGGTACTGAGGTCCATCCTGTAACCTGAAGCCACCCACCTGGCATGCTGCAGGCCCCACAGGTGGCCTGCTGAGGCTCCCTATACAATGTGCAGTGTTGCTGGGAGCTGGACTGGAGGCTGCCATGGGCACTGGGCTGAGCACTGGCAGCAGGCCTGGCATCTTGGCCCTGCTGTGAGGGTCTGCTCTTGGCACCGGGAGCGGTGATGGGAGGACAGGCTGGCCTCGAGAGCTCTGGGTGGGCCCCCAGAGGTGCCCTTCTTTCCCTGGAGCCAGCCCTGTGCCAGGCCCCGCCTCACCTGTGTCCGCCCTCCCAACAGTGAGAAGGCTCGTGAAGCGTAACCGGAAGCCCCTGCAGCCGAACCTGGCACCGTACCAGAGGGTCTGCTACTCCACCCACAGCCAGGCGTGACCCGGGCGCCCAGCTGCATGCGCCATGAGCCACGTCTCCGTTGCTGACACGACCCTCATCCTGGCCGAGGGGCAGCACAGACCTGCTTGGGAGGGGCCCTGTACCCCGCCCCACCTCATCTCCCAGTGGAAGAGTTGGGCCCCTGGGCCCCTGGAGGGTGGGTGGGGACGTTGCAGGGAGCTTCGCCCAGAGTTTGGGTCCCTGCTCAGGCTATAGCACCAAGGAGCCCCCTCACTGTGGAGCTATACCCCCTCAGGTTGCACTGTCCACTGCCCTGTGTTGGGGTGAGGCTTAGTTTCTCACGCTGACATGGGGCCTGAGGTGCAGGATGAAACGGGGGTTTTGAGGGAACAGAGAGGCTGTTAACACACGTTGTGAACACCAAATAAAGTGGCCCTGCCATGTCCAGCGTATCCCTGGAGAGCTGAGCTCCTGCTTGGGTTCCAGCTAGCTGCCACTTCTGGCCCTGAATGTAGTATGACCTCACAGGTTGCGGCTGGGTCAGACTGCAGGTCCTCCGCGGGGCAAGGCATGGGGCTGCAGCCAGCAGCCAGTGCAAGCCCCCTTGACCCAGGGAGCCGAAATCAGCTGAGTTCTTCCGGGTGACACTGCAGGGCCCACCATGGTGAGTGGTGCCATGGCAGGGCTCGGCTGGCACTGGGTCCGGGTGGGGCCATGAGGCCACCCTCCAGGCCTCAGGACAACACTGGGCCCTGGCTCCCTGGCCATCTCTGCCCAGGCTGGTCTAGGGGTCCTGCCCACAGGCACGTGTGGGATCTGTCCTGCCCTGGTCTCTCCCTTTCCCCGGCACCCTCGTCACAGGGTGCTCATCCAGGGTGGAGCCTTAATCCAGGCAGGATGCAGATACCTTGACAGGCTGAGGTGCCCAAAGAGGTGCATCCCAAACACGGAGGTCCCAGGCCACGCCGCCAGGTGCAATCTGTCTCAGCCTCCCTTCATTTCCCATCTGCACAGCCAGCCACCATGTACATCCACACGCTCACACACATTCCCACCTCTGCTGGGGTTGCAAGGGCAGGTGGGGCATGTTTGGCGGTACATCTGTGACGAGAGACCTGACCTCACTGCAAGCCTCCAGTCTTTTATTCATACAAGAACACACTTCACCTGCCGACAGACAGTGCAGGGAGGGGCACCTCGAAGTAGGACACGCAGGCCAGGCCGCCCCGTAGTCAGCGGCCAGCAGAGCCACTGTGATGCAGGGCTGCCCGGAGGGCCAGGCCAGAGTCCAGCCCCTTCAGCGGCCCCAACACTGCCCTTCCCAGCGCACAGCCGTCGCTGCCCCCAGGCCTGCTCCCACTCCTTAACTAGCTGAGTAGGGTTCCCTGTGGGCACTGGGCCCCATTCCAGAGCACAACTGCCCCTGGCCCGGAGACCACAACCCCAACTCAGGGAAAAGCAAAGCAGTACTAAGCGGACTTCCTGGGTCTTGTACCAGCTCGGACCCCCACCCCCAGTCCCAGGAAGACCTTCCCCTTACTGGGCCCCTTCCAGTAGGGGGCTGGTCCCTTCCCCAAGGCTTGCAGGCAGCTAGGGCCTCGGAGGAGGGAGAGCCAGCCTAGACAGAGGGGCTGTGGAGCCTGAGTGAGCCCAGGCCTCCCAGATCCCAGGGCAGGGAAGGGCATGAGGGTCAAAGGTCAGCCAACTCCCTGAAAAGCCCTTTGGGAGGAGCCAAGACAGCAGCCTTGGGGTCTGAGGAGGTCGGGAGTCTGAAAACGGATGCAGGTCTTTAGAAGCCCTTAACTGTCGATGCTCTGCTCAGCCTGTCCCCGGCACCTCGCTGGCCACGGAAGGGGCCCAGCCAAACTGAAGCTCCACCCAGCGTCCCTGTGGGCAGCTTGCAGCACAGGTCACCTTGAGCCCTGGCCACGTTGCCCGAGCTGGCCCTGGCTGTGGGTGGGGATGGGGGTGGGTAGGACACTGGCCAAGCTTTCTCAGCTTGACTGTGGACCCTGGCCAGGGCTGCCTCCAAGACACTGGTTCAAGAGCAGCAGCCCATGGCTGCAGAGGGCTAGCCTGCTTTCCTGGGGCGTGCAGGAGGAGCACCCCCTGACAACCGAGACCCAGAAAGCTGAGCCCTGTAGACGTGGCTGGCCGGACCTGACCGTGGCCAGCCACCAGCTGACCGCAAAGGGCTGGCTCACACCAGGTGCTGGCCGAGGGCCAGGCCGCAGGTCCTGCAGACTCACAGGGCCACGCTCCCTGGAGGGGTTCAGTCCCAGGCTGGTGCCCCGAGCTCCCCCCTGAGCATCACGGTGCATGCATCATCTCTGGCCCCCCGGCCCCTGGAGGGCAGAGCCCCCCCTGCACGGGGTGAGGGGCAGCCGAGGGTGGACCCTGACGCAGCTCCCAGCAGCGGTGGGTGGGTACAGGAAGGCAGAGACACACATTCTTGGTGAGGACTGCAGACGTGCCTTCTCGGGACGCCCGAGGGCAGGTGACCCGTCTGCAAGGCTGCAGGCCGGGGGGGGGAGCTCGTGCACACAGGAGGCGGCACCGTGCCCCTGAGGTCCCTGAAATACATGGCTTTTGGGGACACTTGCTCCCTGTTGACCTGAGGCCCTACTAGAAAAAAAAAAAAGGGTGGCCAGGCCAGACCTGGGGGCCGCACCCGCACACCCCACCCCAGCAGGGCCGCGCTCCAGGTCACCCCGGCTCTCCCCGTTGAGGAGAATTAAATAGCGTCTGTTTTGCGTTTTGGCAAAGTCTGGGGCCGGGGGCATTACCGCCACCGAGGCCCTGCGGCTGCGAGGACCAACGTGAGGAGGAGGACGGGGAAATGGGGCCGGGGGCCGGCGGCGGCGGAGGATGGCGCCTCCTGCTCGGACAGGCCGGGGAGGGCGTGCGAGGCGGTGGTCCGCGAGCTGGAGGCCTTCTTGTTGACCCTCCTCCCGCAGACGTCGTCGGGGCAGCCGCCCCCGCTGCCGGAGCCGCTGCCGTCGTCACCTGGGGAGGCGCAGGGTCAGGCGGCTCCTCCGTGGGCTCCCATGGCGACGGCCCTCCCAGAGTCGGGTCCACCCGGACTCCTACCCACTCGCCAAGGCCCGAAGCAGACCCCGTTCCTGGACCCCACCACGAAGGCCACCTGGAGCCCAGGCCCGACACACAACTGCACTTGGAGACGCGAGGTACCTGGTGTCCAGGCAAGAACAGGCGGAGCAGTGGCGCCCAGGGAGCCCCATGGGCCCCGGAAAGGGAGCTGCCTCACTGCCAGCCACATCGCTGGGCCCGCCGCGACCTCACCGCCCCATAGGCCCGCCCTCTCGGCCGAGAGCCCGCCCCAGCCCCGCCCCCTCCGCAGAGGGCCCATCCCAGACCACACCAAGCTCCTCCCCCCTGTAGGTCCCTCCCTCTCGGCTGAGGAAACGCCCCAGACCACACCCAGGCTCCTCCCCCTGTGGGCCCCTCCCTCTCCATAGGGCACACCTCAGACCATGCCCCAGCCCCTCCCCCCATGGGTCCCGCCCTCTCCGCAGAGGCCACGTCCCAGCCCCTCCCCCTGCGGGTCCTGTCCTGTCCGCGGCCACAGCTCTTGCGCATGTGCTGGTGGTCGGCCCCACCTCCACCGCCATGTCCCGGCCCCCAGCCCGCAGGGCCCGTCCTCACTGGCGTCCTGGAAATCCACGTCCTTGCCGCTGTAGGCGCTGCGCAGCCGGTTGGTCATGATCTTCAGCTGCATGATCTGCTGCCGGATGGTCATGTCTGGCTTGGTGATGTCCACCTCGACCTCAGGGTTGTTGATCTGGTTGGCCAGGCCGTCGCCCATCACCTCGGGGAGGTACCTGGGGCCAGACGGGCAGAGGCCCTGTCACCTCTCCTAGCACTCTCTCTACCCCAGGTGGCACCGCGGCACTGCTCCCCCCTTGGGGAGGAGGTGCCCAGCACTGACTCCATCTTGAGAAGGTGGCACCCCCAGCATTACTCCCAACTTGGGACCATCTGGAGCCCACTGGGCCCCACATGGTGCCGTGGAGAGCTGTCCCCTTCTCCTGGGGCTCCAGGCATGGGGACGGGCGCTCACCGGCCCTTGGTCATCCCGTTCCAGCAGCGGTCATCACTGGAGGTGCTCATGGCCAGCCTTTCACTGCACAGTGTTCCTGGGAGGCTGATCCAGAAGTCCTGGACGTCACGCAGCTGGGTCTTGGCTTCAGAGACCTGTGGGCAGCAGTCAGCTACTAGGTCGTCTGGATTCAGCCTGCCAGCCTCCCACAGCCAAGGCCTCAGACTGCAGCCCCTGGGGCAGGGAGCCCACTCACCAGCTTCTCCAGTGTGCCCGAGGAGGGCGTCTCCTGAGGCTCCAGCTTGCCCCGGCGCCTCTTGTCCTCAGGCCCACCGCCCTGGGGGTTGACCTTGGGGTTCCCACAGCCCTGGATGACCTGGGGAGACAGCACAGGGGCCCAGGCAGGTGCCTCAGGCCCGGAAGGGGCCCCATCTGGGCCACCCCTCTTCCCCCTGCACTCTCCTGCCCTCACCTTGGCCGTGAGTGTGTCCTTGTTGTCCTGGAGGGTACTGATGGCCTCCGCCAGCCATATGTGCACAGTGCTGATGACGGTCTCCGCGCCCGATGGGCCCCAGAACTTGTCAGTGATGAGCACCATGGAATCTGGCACAGGGGTAAGCACACGCACACACATGACCATGTGTGCATGCCCATGACACAGCCCACACAGCACAGGCTAAGGCCGGGTGATGGCTGGTTCCTCCATGTGCAGGGCTGACCCACTTCGTGCCACAGCCCACGTATGAGCAGGCATGCTCACTTGTACAAAGAGAGGACAGTTTGTACGCATGTTGGCCCATATGATGTCAACACACACAGGTCATCTCACGTGTGGTGGTGTGCATATGTGCCTGTGTATCCACAATGACCCACCCCGTATCAGTTTATGTACATCCTGGTTCCCATGTGCTGCTATTTAGACATGTTGTCTGCCCCATCTTCCTTCCGAGGAGTGGCTGGTGGGTTTGAACCACCAGCCTTCTGGTTAGCAGTCAAGTGCCTTAGGCACTAAGCTACCAGAACTCCCACGTTAGCCTATACAGGTATTGAAATGTTTGCATGTTGGCTGTCGTGTCAGCACATGCACAGATTTGCTTTGTCTGCTGGCACATATGTGTGCTGACACATCTCACATCAACATACATGTTAGCTCACACATATGTCAACATGTTCCTGTTCTCATGGGTGCTGGTGTGTACACACAGTAGCCCACTGTATGAGCACAGGTGCAGGTCAACTCATGCGTGTATTGCCATGTACGTGTGCTGAGACACTAATGTCAGGACTGTGGATTCAGCTCACATGTGGGCACACATGCTGGCCCATGTGTATCGAGTGTTGTTGTGCTCACTCAGGACTCTGATCCCCCCAGGCCTACCTCCAAGAGACCTGCCCCAGTACAGCTCCTGCCAGCCCACTGACGCTCTGCAGATGCAATCTGTCCCTGGCCACGGTCCCCCGACCCCAAGACAGGGCAGCGTCTCCCCTCCCTCTCCTGCAGGCCCCCTGGCTGCCTGGCATGTGGGGTAAGGTGCTCGGGACCAGCTCACCCAGAAGGTTCCTCCACTCGGCATCCAGGTCAGCCTGGTTGGCAAGGCAACCCTTGAGCACGTTTCGGCAGTAGTCGGGGCAGGGCCGGGCGCCAGGCACGCCCAGGCAGTGGGCACAGTAGACCAGCTTCATGACAGCTCGTGAGCACTCTGGGCCCAGGGGCACCTGTGGATGAAGGCAGCCTGACTCCTCTTCCAAGCCCCAGCCCAGGGTGTGCCAGGCACCCGACTGCTCTAGGGTGAGGAGGTGGCCTGAGCTCTGCTGGACTTGGCCTGGTCCTGGGACATGTCGAAATAGTCACCACCATTACAGTAGTTGGGAAGCATGACCTCCCCACCGTGCAGATGGGGAAACTGAGGCGTGGTGTTGGGGGTAACTTGCTAAGGACTACCACGTGGGTCTGACAGGTGAGGACCCTGGGTGAGGAGCCCGCCTGAATCCATCTCTTGTTCATCCTGACCCCCCAGCCCGAGGTGCACCAGCTCCCTCCCTCCTGGCCCTGGCCAGGACATGGCCTGGAGGATGGGATGGGGCAGGGGGGGGCTGGCCTGGAGCCATCCCTGTCCCAGGAAAGCACATGTCTGGCTGTGCTGCCTGAAGACCGGTCCTGGGGCTGCAGCAGGGGGCTGAGAGGAGCTTGGCTGTAGTGCAGGGCATGGGGCTCTGGGGGCTCCAAGAGGCTCTGGCAGCAGTGCGCACCTGGGCCACCTTCCGGACCACGTCGCTGGCCAGCCCCAGGCCCTGCACGAAAGCTCGAGCTGCCACGAAGGCGCGGGTGGCCCGCAGGCGCAGCTCACGGGGGGCGTCCCCGAAGGGCCGCAGGGCCTCGGCCTGCTTGCCCAGGCAGTCCAGGTAGTCGTCCGGCAGCAGCAGCTGTGGGTGCAGCTGCTTGAAGAGGCGCTCGAGCAGGCGGGCCCAGAACTCGGCCAGCGTCTCCTCCAGGGGCAGGTTGGCGCCGCGGTAGTAGAGGCGCAGCTCGGCGTACAGGTCGCGGAAGGCCTTGGTGTTCTGCGTGTACAGGTCCCCGAAGGCGCTGGGGAAGGTGTCCTGCAGCGCGCGCTCCGAGCCGTTCAGCAGAC
>NW_006921593.1:19630997-19640068 GCF_000298275.1 Orycteropus afer afer
GGGAGGGGGCGGGGCGAGATTCAGGGGGCTCCTCCAGGAGGAGCTGCTGAGAATTCCAACCCCCCACTGCATCCTCAGGAGCGCCTGGGTGCCGCAAGCGCTCAACGCCCTGGCTGCTATCTCGGGAGCACCGTGGGAGAAAGGCCTGGGAATCTCCTGAGCAATCCAGCACCGGCGACCCCGCAGGCACACGTCACTCCGACATGGGTCGGAGTCAGCGGCATCTGGACGGCAAGGGCTTGTGTTTTAAACCACATCCTTGGGTCACTTGAAGCCAATCCGGGAAGCCTTCCCTGCCCTGAGACCTTGAATCCAAGCGGCCACAGCCCAGCTGTCTGGTGCCTCACACCACCAGCCCGTGCTCCAACCTGGGGGTGCGCCACCTCTTGGGTCCAGCCCCTGGGCTGCAGCTCTGCAGGCTGCAGGGGTCGGATGATGCACCTCCCAGGCCCTCAGTGCTGCCCTCAGAGCCAGCTGGCCAGGAGCAGGTCCTGGAGGGGCTGCTGGTAGCTGACCCCCAGGCTCACAGGGAGGTCTTGCTCTGAGCGTTTTCATCAGATGAGCAGAGACAGGGCTGCTGAGCCCACAGGGGCCTGGCAGCCACATGGTGGCCAAGGTGGCTCCCAGGTCTGGCTGCCTGTCACCCTGGGGTGGACTCGTGCCTCCCTAGGAACCTTGGGGGGCCCCGCTGCTTTGGGCAGAAGGCCAGGGGGGCATCTTATCCCAGCACCAGGAGGTGACAAGTGTGTGGAGTCTGGGGGCAGCGGTGCCACCAAGACTGCCGCCATGACCAGGTACACAGGCGGACATGCAAGCTCAACAGGTGTGGCAGGTGCACAAAACGACACCCCGACAGGGAGGACTGCCTAGGATGCTTCTACGGACACAGTTGTACGTGATGTAAGTGCGGCTCTCGGGACACAGTGCCTCGGGCATTTGACTGCTAGCCAGAAGGTTGGCGGTTCAAACCCACCAATGCTCTGGGGAAGAAGACTGGGCAATCTACTTCCGTAAAGATTACTGCCTCAGAAACCCGATGGGGTCGTTATGAGTCGGAATTGGCTCGATGGCAGTGAGTTTTTTCTTTTTCGTGTGCTGTAAATATATCCAAATACACAGTGCAGCACACAGGGCGAAGCTGTGAACACCTCTTAGCCGGAACCAGACACCTTGCAGGACGGAGTCACTGGGCCCAGGACCACAGTCTTGGGCGACAGCCAAGTTGACTGGCGTAGCAGTTCACAATGACAATGCTCTATATTCTCCAGTGGTGGGTGAGCAGTGACTGGGGTCTTAACCATCTAAGGTACAACTGTTGGTCTCTCCCCAGCTGGAGGAAAGAAGAGTGAAGCCACTCCAAGACGCCAGCCAACGAGTTTAAAGTTCTAACGGCACGTGACCCCCGGCCTCCATGACCCTGGGACCAGGAGGACCGGACGGTGCCCGGCTCCCCTGCCGACTGCTCTGACAGGAGCACAACAGGGGGCCCCGGGCAGAGAGGGCAAGACATGAAGCACAGCATCCCAAATCACACGGCAGACCAGATGTCCTCGTTCGCCGGAGGCTGGCGGGAGCCTCAGCCTGTGGCCCTCAGACACCCTTCAAACCCGGGACTGAACCCACCCCTAGGGAGCACCCTGCAGCCAACGACAGACAGGCCTACAGTGAACAGTAACAGCATGAGGGACGTGCAGGAGACCAGAAGGACGGCATCTGCCCCAAAACAAGCCTCGAAGGCAGGGAGGGGCAGGGAGGAAGGACAAGTGGAGCCAGCGACTCGGGGAGGAAGCGGGAGGAGGGCTGTCACATTAAGGGGACAGCAACCATCATCGCAAAATAAAATGTACGCAAATCGCTGAGTGGAAAACGAATGTGCTGCACCAACTTCCACCCAAACCACAATAAAATAAAACAAAATGAAAAAGGAGGGAAGGGGGCAGGGCCAGGCCGGCTTTGGCCGGGGATCCGGGGCAGGGGCTCGTCCTGCCGGCCAGGGCTCAGGCTCAGGACGGGGCCACGTGAAGGAAGAAGCGGCCCACGGTAGGCTTGCTGTGGACGCGTGTAGACGGCAGGCTTGCTGGGGACGCGCGGAGCTGACAATCCAAGCCCTGCCCCTCTCTCCACCCGGAGCCCCGTGCACACCTGGCCGGCACCACCCGCCTGCTCCGGCCCACCTCCCCGCTCCGGCAAATCCCATCCCCTGCTCACTTGCTGACAGAGCCTCGTGCATGACTTAAGGACCCCAGGCCACACTTGAGCAGCCCTCGGCTCTCCTTCCTCTCCCTGCTCATGCTCCTGGCCCCCGCTCCCTCCACCCTCCGCAGCACGAGCCCCTCACTGAGTGCCACGTCCGAGCTTAGAGTGGAGGCCCCTTCTTGGGGTTCTGCCCCTCTGCCCTGTTTTCTTGAGGCTGTACTGTGGAGCCCGGCCCCCGACTCTGGCCAGCCCTCCCCCAGGCTCCCTGGCTCTACGTGCAACTGGGGACAAGCCTTGCTGCTTGTGAGCATGTCTGTACAGGAGGCTGGACCAGCCAGGGTCCCAGCACAGGGCCCGTCCCACAGCAGGTGCTCGGGGCACTGCTGTGGCAGCAGAGGGCAGAGGTCCCCACTGAGGGGCTGGCAGCCGCGGTGGGCTCGCCCTCCCCACACACGCACGTGGGCCAGGAGCGGACCCACAGCCCGCAGGGTATTCCAGGCCTTGTGTACCTCTGTTCAGGGCCTTCTTTAAGTGGACCCCCAGATCTCAGGGGGAACCTCTAACCCAGCCCCCGCCCCAGAGCACGCCCTGCTCAGCCCAGTCCTCGGCCTGTGACCCCAAGCTCCTGCGCCCACACCGCCTTCCTCTGGGGCCCTGCCCGTGGGACCCCAGGCTCACCATCAAAGCCTCGCAGCTGCGCAGTGAGCATGGCCTGCAGGGCGTGGGTGCCGTCACTGAGCCCGGCCTCCAGCTCGGCTCGGCTGCGGTTGGCTAGGTTCTCCTCCATCTCGCTGGTGCAGCATGTGTAGCCCTGGGGGCAGATCCGAAGATGTTCACCTGCGGGGGTAGCGACACTGTGAGGGGGGGCACGGGCGGGGCAGGGGGAGCTGGACGTGGACCCAGGACTGCACGGGGCCCGGTTCAGGCAGCCACTGGCTGGAGGGTCCCAGTTCAGGCAGAAAAGAGGCAGGCCCCAGGCCCAGGGCAGGGTACACTTCACGGAATGTCAGGCAGGGGACCCCTGCACAGCGGGCGGCTGAGCCCAGCACCTGCCCCCTGCTGCCCCTACACCCCCGAGGAGGGTCCCGCCTGTAACCCGGCTCCTGTGTGGGAAGGGTTGAAGACGAGGCACCAGGCTGACAGGCACCCCTCGTCCAGGCCCGTCCCCGAGGACAGGGTGGGAAGAGGAGAGTCCTCGAGGGGCCAGGACGGCTCAGGGCCTCTCTTCCACCCAGGGGCCTCCTGCCAGTGTCCACTGTGCCCAACACAGAAGGCCCAGGGGAGTCCTGGCTCAAAGCTGGGGAGCCTGCTATGGAAAGGAGGGGGTCAGGGAGCGTGGTTCTGGGCTGGCTAGGGGCAACTGTCCCCCAGGCACGGCCTGCAGGGTCAGGACAGGACCCCGGCACGAGTCCAAGGGGGCCAGGTACATCCTGGACAAGTGGTGGGCTGTCCTCAGGGGGCACCCGATCCTGACTCCCAAGCCCCTCCTCCAGCAGGACACCCCGTGCTGGGACATGGGCGTGTGCGCCCTTCAGCGGGGGTCCCCCTTCTCTGCCCTTAATGCCACCGTATCATCAGCTGAGCCGTCACATCTCCTGCGGCAGCGTCCCATCGCTGCCTCAAAGCACTGTGCAGTGCCGCTCCATCGCACATGGGACGGCCAACACAGGAACGAGAAGAGCGAGAGGACGAACCCGCCCCAAGAGCACACCCAGGGCTGCTCGGTGGAGGTCGCTGAAGGCCATCCAAGGGCCTGGCCGCAGGCAGCGTACAGTCAGGCACACCCCACATTTAACATGTGCGGGGTGTCACAGACACGCAGCTGAGCGCTTGATGACTTGCCAACACGTTGGCAGTTCAAACCCCCACAGAGGACCTCAGGAAAAACCTGTCTGTCTGCTTCCGAAGGGTCTCAGCTCCGGAGCAGGTCTACTTGGACACACAGAGGGGCACCCTGTGTGGGAGGTGACTCTGCAAGGACCTAGGGGTGTGGATATCATTTTCAGAAAAGCAGTGTGGTGATGGGTGCCAGGGTCCCATCTGATAGACAAGGAAACAGGACACGGGGGTAGGGTTCTCTTCCAAGTTACAAAGTGAGGTGCAGAGGCCACCTGACTCAACCCTTCATCCCGCCTGGACCTGCTCCCCGTGGGGCTGTCCGGCCCTGCCGTGTGGCCGAGGCTGTCCCCCTCATGGTCCTCAGACTTCCTCATGGGCCACACCTCCTGCCTCCAAGCCTGGACTGGGGACAGTGGAGAGGTGGGGGAGGAGCCCCAAGAGGGGCTGTGGCCCAGGGAGGGAGGGGGCAGCATGGATTCAGAAACATTTCTCGGAAGGGAAGCTGGTGTGAGGCCCCCAGGTGAGGGCTGAGGCCCCCAGTCCGCCCCCTGCAGGTCCACCATGACAGCCAGGGAGGCTAGACGCCCTAGCACCCCAGCCTCAGGGCCCCCAAGGTGGAGGCGGCCAGGGCAGGAGAGGGGTGGGCAGACCCCAGGAAGGGTGGAAGCAGACAGCATCCCGACCAGGTTAATCTGAGGGTCTGCAACGGGGTTGGCAGTGTAGGCCTGAGGGGACCCAGAAATCCAAAGGTGTGGACGGATGGCCTGGGGCTGGCCCCCCATGCCCCAGGCCTAGGGGTCCAGGAAGCCTTTCCCAGCCTGCAGCCATCTTGGGTGGGGGAGGGCATCCAGGACTCAGGAGGGATCAGAGCCTGCATGAACCCTAAGGAGCCCGGTGGACCCAGCATCTCAGGCCCAGGGCCGGGGTGGGTGGTGTCCGGGGTGGAGACCATCCCAAGGTGGGGGCAGGGTCAGCATGAAGGGGGCCACTGGCCAAGGGCAGGGGAAGCCAGTGGGGGAGAGGGAGGTACCTGCTGGCCACAACCACTCTCCACCCACCCAGAGCAGGTCCCAACCCCTCGGGGGCTGCATGTTGGGGGCCTTTTGGTGCCTACTCCCAGGGATGTCCATCCACGCAGGCCCACTGTGGCTTCCAACCTAGGACAGGGCTGAGCCGGGGCAGGAGTGGGTCTGGTGCTGAGGTGGGGGCTCCCACGGAGGGGCGAATCGGCCCTGGCGAGCCAGGTGTGGGTCTCGTGGGGGCCGTTGGGTGACTCTGCCCAGCTGAGAGCTGCCATTCAGGTGAGAAGAGCACCCCCCACCCCCGCCCTGTCCTCGCTCCACAGGGACCTTCCTGCCTCCACGTTCACTGACAGCCACGAGGCTCTGAGCCAGGGACTGGAGCAGAATCCAGGCAAGCTGGTGGGTCTCTCCCTGGGCCCTCAGCCAGCATCCCCTCGGAGGGCCGCCTGGGGCTGGCAGCGGGCTGTCAGCGCCAACCTGCAGGGACTGGAGCTCACCCCACCCGTGGCTGCCAGACCCAGTCAGTACCTGGCCTCCGAAGCCCCGGGTGCCGAGTGGGGACCTGGGGTCTTGGCGATAGGACAGTCAGGACCCTGCAGGGGCTGAGAAAGGCAGGAAACGAGACTGGGGGTGCTCTCTTGCTGCCTCTTTCTGGGACGCTGTCCAGAACAGAGCTGGGGGGTGTAGGGGAGAGGGCATGGGTGTGTGGGAGTCTGGGTCTCTTAGCCAGGGGGCTGAAGAGGTGGGGGGCTGGGCTGCCAGGCAAGTCTAGGAAGGAGGGAGAGGAGCCAGCCAGCCCTTCCAGGTGACATTCTGGGCTGGGGGGCTTGCTGACTCAGATGTAGTGGGTGGGCGGCTCTGGCTGTCAGCCCAGGCACACACACAGTCCCTGGACTGGCCCAGGACCCAGAGTCAGGGCTTGGGGTACAGAAGGAGGGCCCCCAGGGTTTCCAGCCTCCTGCTGAACCCTCCTGCGGGCCCTGGGGAACCAACACCCTTTCACCCACCAGGCAGGAGAAAGGCCTTGGGGCAAGAGGGGGCAGTGGGGGCAAAAGCCATGAGATGGGAGGGGTGGACACGCCCACAGGGGCCCCCCAGCCCACCCACACGCTCCTGGTGTGAGCGGGTCCCACCTGTGGGCCTCCCCTCTGCCTGGCCACCTCGCCCAGCCGGCCCGGTGACCGTGCTATTCCGGCTGCCCCAGCACCGCCCCCGTCCCTCCCTCCCTCCTCGGACAGTCACGGGAGTGAAGACACGGAGCCAGAGCCTGGACGCCGGCCTGGGGCCCCGGGCAGGCTGGGCCGAGGGGTAGCCCCGAGGCCAGGGCAGGCCAGACGTAGGGTCACCAGTGGTGAGAGGGGGTGAGAGGCACAGAGGCTTCCCGCTCCCCTCCTGCCACCTCGGGGGTCAGTAGGGACACACCCAGCCTGGGTGCCCCTGCCCTCCAGCCAGCCAGCCACCCCCCTCCTCACAGCCGAGTAGTGCAAGGGGTCTGTTGGGAGGGGATGAGCTTCCTGACGCTGGGAGTGTGCAAGTCGGGCTGCAGAGCTGTGTCGGGTGAAGGGGTTCTGACGTCGAAGATGGACTCCACTCTCCTCCTCAAACCTCCCTGGTCCCCAAACCCCCTTCTCTCAGCACAACATCTGGAGAAGGAGGCCCCTTCCACTGCCCCCCCCAAGGCTCCTCTCACTCCACCAGGTGCAGGCACCTCTCTAAGGGACAAGCCCACAGCAGCCCCTCCCTCCTTCCCCAGCCCCATTCCCACTGAACCCTCCGGTCCCCTCCCTGACCTGCAGTGGTCAGGGTTGCTAGGATGTCCAGAGCTAAGACCAGTACCCCTCCTTCCCACCCCCTTTACTGCATCCACTCCAGTTGGGGGCCCTTCCTTAGCCTCAGAGACGCTGCCCTTTCCTGTGCTCTAGGGTTTGTGTTTTGGGGATCACTCTGGTGTAAGGTTGTTCTGGGTCTCCAAATCCCCGGGCCCAGATGCCCTCTGGCCACGCCCTGGGTTAGGACACCCAGGATACTGAGCGTGCTGCCTTCCCAGCCCAACACCCCAGTTTGTTCATCACATGTCATCTTCCCCTCCTCAGATGCAGACCTCTGGGGTCACCAGACGCCCCTCCCCTCACTAAGCCATCATAGGCCATTCTGCCTTGAACGGCTCTGACTCACCCCACCCCCCCCCCCCCCCCCCACCGACAGCCGCAGCAACAAGCCTGCTGCCTCAGGAGACCAGGCTGCTAGTGGGGTCCCCACCCAGTGCCCCCACTGTCATCAGCAGTCACCCAACGCTGCACCCAAACCCCAACCCAACAGGAGTCACCACACAGATATGAACGCAGGCCTCTCTGTCCAGGCACAGCCCAGAGGGGATGTGACCAGTGGCCCTCCCAAGGAGATGGCGGCACCATGCCAAGCCCCATTCTTCCAGACTCTTCTGTTGCTCTTACCCACCCCCGCCTCTGAAGCCACCTCCCAGATGCCCAGCCCCCTCAAATTCATTTCAGACAGCCATGCCGTGTGTCTGTGCTGCTCCGGCTGTGGCTGTGTGGACAGGTCAGGCAGGGAATTTCAGAGCAGAGAAGCCAAAAGGAACCAGAGAGACGCAGGTTTGCAAAATCCGGACACACGGGGGCCTCCCCACCCCCCTCCCCTACTGGCTCCTCAACAGTGCCCCTTCCCCATGTCCCGTCCTCCTCGGGCCCAGGGGGTCTCGGGCCCAGGGGGTCTCGGGCCCAGGGGCTGGAGCAAAGGCCAGAGGTTCCCTGGGCAAGGCCCTTGCCTGGACTCCAAGCCTTCCTTTCTAACCTCCCTCCCCCCCAAGAAGCCCACACCCCTGGCGCCCGGGCAGCAGGGTGGACACCTGAATCCCTAAAGTCCAACCAGGAGGCGGTCCCAGCCCCATCACCAAGACACACGGTCCTGCCCCCTCTTTGGTTCCACACTGACCTCACCAGCACCCATCGGACGCGGCTGCCACCCCTCCCCAGGCTGCCCTGGCCTTCGCAACCTCACCAACGACCCCCTTCACCAGCCCAGCCTCCATCACGCACTGCGACCCCGAAAACACCCTGCCGTCCACGCAGGTGACAAGCGCGAAATGGCCAGGGCCTTGCCGCGGCGCCACGGAACAAAGGGCTCGGTGGCAGCCCGAGCGTGGCCAGCGCCTCGGGGAGCCCCGCGCCGGCGGCGGAGCGGGCAGCCTCGGTGGCGCAGCGCGGGCGCTGGTGCAGTGGGCGCGGCCGCGAGGGCAGGGGGCCGCGCTGCGGGGGCTGCGGCAGGCGAGCTAGGAGGGAGGCAGGAGGGCGCCGCGATTGGCGGGCGAGGGGCTGCCGCAGTGGGTGCGGCGGCGTGGGGAGGGGGTGGCGGGGCTGAGGCCCAGGCCTGCCGGCTGGAGGAAGGGGGGCCTGCCGCAGGAAGGGGGCTGCGGCAGGCGTGTGGGGGGGAGGCCAGGGCGCCGCGGGGACAGGAGTGGCGAGGGCGACTGGGCCTGGATGCCGGCGGGGTACCGATGGAGAGGACGCGGGGCTGAGGCGCGGCAGGGCTGGGGGCGGTGGAGACGCGGGACCGGCAGCACTGGGTCTGCAGGGGTGAGGGGACGGCAGGGATGGAGCTGAAGAGGGACCGAGGCGGTGGGGACGAGGGCAGAGGGGAGGGCGTGGCGATGGGTGATGTGCCCAGGAGCAGGGTGCAGTGGCGACGCGGAGGGTGGGCCCGGCCATGGGGATGGTCACCCAGCCCGGCTCCCAGCTCGGCGTCTGCCACCGGCCGAGGCCCCGGAACCCCTTCGTGGCAGCGGCGGCAGCTCCGGCGTCTTCAGCGGCGGCGGCGTCCCAGGCGGCGCGCGACTCGGGTGCCTGTGCGCGGGGCTGCAGGGGGTCGGCCGGGGCAAGCGGAGGAGCAGGGCCGGCTGGCAGGAGAGGAGCCGGGAGCGGACAGGACGCGCGGGCAGCGCAGTCGCAGGACGAGCGGCGCGGGCGGCTGCGGTCGGGTGGGTGCTCCCAGGGCTCC
>NW_006921593.1:19640220-19653823 GCF_000298275.1 Orycteropus afer afer
GCCCGCCCCGCGCTCGCGCCGCCGCCGTCTCCCTGGAAACCGCAGGCGGCGCCCTGCGCGAGTCCAGCCCCTGCCACACGACCTGCAGGCAGCCCCCCGGTCGCAAACAGCTGCAACAGGACTGGTCCTCAGAGGAACCACGGCAGAGTCAGGGCTGGCTTGTGTGTGGAGGGGGTCCCTGGTAGTCCCCTCTCCTGCTGAGGACCAGCAGGGCACTCGAAGGCCACCAGCCCCCTCGGTGCCACTGTCCCCCCCAGTCCCCCAGCTCCTGGGCTTTCTCACTTCAAGAATCAGGCCTCCATTTCCAAAACCACCTGCTCCCACAGGTGTCCTGTGAAACCCAGCCCCCACCTGGCCACACCTCCTGCGCCCCTGGCCACACCTCCTGCATCTGGCCACACCTCCTGCATCTGGCCCGTCCAGACTTTGTTGCCACTGTGGCCCCTTCCCTTCTCAGCCCACACCCTCACCCTCGATTCCTGTACCTTGTGACCCTCCTGCCTCCCTCAGTGGGTCGGGACAGTGTAGCTATCCTGGCAGTCCCACAGGAGCCCTGCTGGATGGGGCTCTTTAAGAACATACTTTCAAGAGGGGGACTTACAAGGTGACATGTAGGGCTTGCTCTCTGTGCCCCTGGTCCCTGTCCAGGGACCTATTGGGCAGGGCACCCTTGACCCCAGCACCAGGTGTGGGGGTGCTTTGACGTGGCAGAGGGGCCCAATGGACAGACCAGCTCAGGGCTCAGAGCTCTGGCCACAGGTGCTAGGGTCCCTCTCGTGTTGTCCTCAAACTGTGAGCCTGCCTCAGGATCCCAGTACCCCCTCAGGGTGGAGTGATCCTGCTGTGGCCTCAAGCCAACGCGGATGGGAGGGGCCCTGGGTTTGGGTCTGTGGCTCCCAAGACCCTCCCTTGGCTGCCTGGTGCCCACCCTTTCCCCACCCCCTCTGGGAACCAGTCCAGGCCACAGCAGCACCTAACCTCTCAGGGCCTCCTGGGCATTCGAATCGGCCGCCCACCCCACCTCTCACCCAGAGGACAGCTGTGTGTGGGGTGGGGTCATCTCCATTCCCGCCTTCCACCTCCACGCCCAGCCCCCAGGCCAGGTCTTATGGGAAATAAACCCACAGGCACAAACCCAGCTACTGCGGGAAGCGCTGTCTGGTCCTGGAAGTCTAGAAAGCAGAATGAGGGGAGCCGGCCTCAGCCCCATGGGAAGCCAACAGCAAACAAACGGGCCGGGGGATGGGATGGGGGACATGACACCCACAAGGCCCTCACTCCTGATACGATCCAGCGCTTGCTGGGTGCTGGGCCACCGTCCAAGCCTCCAATGTGTCTTCAACCAGAATTTCCTCTCGCTGATGCGGCTGACGAACAGGGCGCAGAGGGACCTACATGTGAGGTGTGGCCGCAAGGCACCTGGTGGCCCAGCTGCAGAGGGACCTACATGTGAGGTGTGGCCGCAAGGCCACGCTGAGTCACTCGGCCTCCCTCCCCCGCCTCTCCCACCCAATGGCTGCCCCGGCTCTGGTCCCCGGGGAATCCCTGAGCAAGAGGCGGGGCTGGGACAGGAGTGGACATGCTCCTTGCTCAGGCTGCAGGCACCACCCGCCTGCCTGGCAGAGGGCTCCCTGGAGCCCTGCCAACTTGGCTCGGCCGCCAGGCAGCACCCCTCCACCCAGTGAGGCAGGTGCGGGCTCTGAGCCTGGGGTATCCTGTGGGTCGGGGTGCTAGATCGTCTCCAGGTAGAGAAGTCATTCTGCAGTGAACAGTGGCTTGGGAGGCACTGCCACTCAGTAGGAGGGAGCATATACACACAGAAACCATTTGCTGTTTAAGTTTCGGAGCTTGGTGTGCAGTGGTTAAAGCACTCGGCTGCCAACAAAAATGTTGGCACCAGCCGCTGGGAAGGAGAAAGATGAGGCAGTCTGCTTCTGTGAAGCCAGACTCTGTCCTCTAGGGGCGCTGTGAGTCAGAATGGACTCCAGGCAGTGGGTGTGGTTTGGGCTTTGCTTTCCTGAAGATCGTGGGGCAATTCCACTCTGTCCTGGGGTGCTGTGGGTCGGAACCAACAGGATGGCAGCGGATGTGGTTTGGGTTTATCTGAAATTAAAGTATCTGAGACATACACCAGAAGTTCTGTGTGTGTACCTTGAATTCACTTTGAATGCAGCATCTCTTATTTCTATTGCTGAATCGGATGTCTCTCTGTGGGGTCAGGGAGATGCCTGACAGGTCACACAGGCCACCTGGCACACATGCGTACGCTTGCGTGCATACACACACACACTCCTCTCCTTGGCTCCCTGAAGGCAGCAGGAGGGGAAAGGGGGTGTCACAGTGGACCCTCCATGGGCCAGGGTCTGCCAGCATGATCTCAACAACCAGGTAGACCACCCCCCCCACATGGAACAGACGGGAGACCGAGGCTCAGAGAAGTGACGTTGATGTCTCCGGCCTGTTGCCAGATGCTGCCCTTCTACTGGCCCCGAGGCACTGGTCTCCCCCGAAGGTCAGACTAGAGGCCAGACTCACAGACTCTGGGGCACCTGGGCTGTGCCAGCAGGCAGAGGGGTCTCAGGCATGGGGGTGGGAGCTAGCTGGAAAGGCAGGGGCAGGCTACCTCTGGCAGTCCACAGTTTCCTGTTGGCACCTGGGGGGCCAGGAGGCCACACTCAGGCCCAGGTGGGGGTCCCCGGCCCCACCCTCTCCTGCCAGTAGTACCAGCCACCACGTGCAGTGCACAGGGGCCCCCAGCCATGAGTGTGCACGAGGCCTCAGGTCTGCCTGCCTGCCCGCTCCCCAGAGGAGGTGGGGATGCAGGGACCACCCTTTCCCCTGACCATGCTTGACCCGTCTCCCAGATGCGCAAGCAGGAAGCCTCTGCCAGAGAACAGACGAGTCCCCAAGGAGCGTGATAGTCCTAGACGCAGCCACAGCTCTGCCCACCCACAGCCTGCTCCGCCGCACAGACCGGCTGGGGGCAGTGCCGCCCTGGGCCTCACTTGTTGCTCTGGGCAGAGGCCAGGATGGTGACAGCAGGCGGACACAGCAAGTCCCCAGAGCTGGCAGTGAGAAGGGTCCACCCATCTGTACTGGGCCAGAGGGACAGTGGCAGGCCCACCCTGGTGCCCGACAGGCCCACCCTTATTCCACTGCCCAGAGTCGGCTGGTACAGGCTGAGCCGGCCCGGGCCCTCTGCGAGTGGCCTCTGCTGTACCGCACTGTTGAGTGCCTGGGGGCCCCACTAGAGGCCCACCCTAAAGGCCAGCTGCTCCCTCCCAGGCTGCCAAGAGAGGCCACCCTGGCCTGCCCAGTGTGGCCCTGTCCCCCTGGTCACCAGGCCCTTCTGGCAGTCTCTCCAATTTCCCATGGCCAGGGCACACCCACACCACACTGTGTGATGTCCAAGGGGCAATGCCCAGGCTCCCCTCAGCCTGGGTCTCTGCCACCCCAGCCCTGTGGGCTCCTGGGCCTGGCTGGTCACTGACTGGCCTTCCTCCCACCAGGGGGCACCCTTGCCCACCGACAATCTTCTGGAAACCAAAGTCGAGGCAGGGCTGGACCCCCTCCCCAAGGCTGCCCCGCCCCCACCGGTGGACCCTGACGAGCATTTCAATCCCCTCTGAACCACATGAGGCAGGCCTGGCTGCTTTGCTCTTTTCGAAACAGAGGCACAGAGACACCAAGCAACCTGCCCAGGGCCACACAGCCAGACAGAGGGGTAGCGGGACTGGAACTGGTGGTTTGGCCCAGTCCTGTAGGTCCTGCCTCTGCCCTAAGGTGACCGGCACCAACAAGGTCACAGTCTGCATGGCAGCCGGGCCTTGAGCGAGGTCTGACCTCACTCTTAGCTCCAGCAGGATGCAGCCTTGGGGCCCAGTGGTCACCGTGATGGCACACGGCATTGGGTGCATACCACAGGCCTGCAGGGGCGTCCCCCCAACTCGCTTCCCACACCCTCGTCACAGAGGCCGTGCTGACCCCTCCCACACAGCACTGGCATCCTGCCCTGACCACGGAGCGGCCCGACCAGCTCCCAGGGCAGGGACCTGGCTGCGTCCCAGTGCCCAGAGCAGCACCTGCCACAGAGGGAATGAGAAGCAGATGGGAGCAGCTCCCCAGGGCACCCAAGCTCGCACAGGGCAGACTTCGGGTCACACCCGTCCTGCCTTTGGGCTCCCGCCAGCACAGCCTCCACCCTGACTACAAGCCTGCCCTGCAACCTCACTGCCCCAGGCCCACCCAGGATGCAGTCTGATGCCTCTTGGATGGTCCTCACCCCTGCTGTCCTGTGTGGGGTGAGCCAGCCCAGCCTCCACCCCTTCTGCCCCAATTGGAAGAGCCCTTCTCCGCTGAGCAGCCCAAGGGGCTAGGCCCAGCCCGAGAGCCTCTCAGACCCCTATCTGGTCACCACGTGCACGAGGTGCTGTTCTCGTCACCCTGAGCGACGGAGAAACCTTGGGTGAGGCCCAGCCCAGGCTGGAGGCCGGAGGCCGGAGGTCAGCCTCCCACTCCGCCCTGGTCACCACTGGTCCGCATTCATCTGTGTGTCTGTTCGCTCCAGACACTTCATGTAAGGGGGGCCACACTGTCTTTGCCCTTCTGTGACTTACTCCAGCCAGCATCCTGTGTCACCACGTTGCAGCGTGTCTCAGGACTTCACCCCTCCCTGCGGCCGGGCCACACTCTGCTGTGTGGATGCCTCATTGCGCCCTGTCATCTGTGCTGAGGGAGGCCTCCTCTGGGCCTCTCTCCCTTCTTCTGTGGCCACATGTGCAGATTCTGGAACCATCCCCCTGTGCCTTTCAATGTGCCTCCTCTCACAAGCCATCTCCCATGCTCCGGGATCCTGCGGCCTCACGCCGGTGCAGACAGCTCACGCACTGGGCTAACGGAAAGGTGCCTTGGAAGAAAGGGTGCGGGTCTACTTCTGAACAATGAGCCACCGGGACCCCCGTGGGGGCAGTGCTACCCTGACACGCCTGGGCACCGTGAGCTGGGGTCGACGCCACGATCGCGAGTCACTGGCTGTACCTTTCAATGTCTCCCTACCCGACACCTCTGTGTGGGTGGCCAGGTTCCTCACTCAGCCCCAGGTTCTGGCCACCCTGCCTGAGCTCCCCCCGCCGGGACCCTCAGGCCACAGCGGGCACTCCTGGGTGAGACACACCAGGTCCACTGGCCCTCAGCCAGAGCAGGAAGTCCTGACCACAGACCCCCGTCTGGGTAACGCTGGTTTAAAGTGTAAGACCACGCAGAGGGTTTGAGGGCCCCACTACGGCTCAGTGGTCATCAGATACCATGAGCCAAGGCTACAGAGGGCTTTCTCGAGAACACAAAGTTTTACAAGGCCTGGCGGCGGGAATGGCGTCGCGAGAATTCCCAGGCTGCGGGGGCTGTCAGCGACATGAGCGTGGCCTGCTCCGTCTGCAATGGGACACGGGAGTACCAGTGACTGCTGGCAGTGACCGAGTGGCAGCCACTGCAGCCTTGACCACGTAAGAGTCTGGCTGGTCACGAGAGAAGGCAGGCTTGTCAATCCTCTCTCATCCAAGCTCATGATCTGCCTCCACTCTGTCCCCAGGCCTCTTCCGTGGACCCAGACAAGGATCTCTCGGCCTCGAACAACCTCCCTTCACACCCATGTCTGCTCCCAGCCGGCCCGTGCTTGCAGAACCAGCTCTTTCCTGGCCCTTGAAGCAGAGGGCTGCCCTCACCCCACCTGGTGCAGCCCTGCCTAGAGCTGCAGTCCGAGTGGGGGTGCTGCTGGCACCTCTGGGGGCCCTTGCTGTTCGGGAGGGTCCTGGACTCTCCAAATGGCAGGTGCCCCCCAATAATATGACTCCCACCTGGGAGCCCAGGGACGGGGCTACGGCGAGCAGTGTGAATCTGACCTCTGGCCCCTCCCAGTGACCCCAGTCCCCCCACCCCCAGTGTCTCGTCCACCTCCAGATCTCAGGCCCAGCCCTAAGTGGACACTCGTCCTGGGAGTGAAATGAACAAGCCCATTGGCAGGCTGGATGCCTGCTGCCACCGATGCCCCATGGGCAGCCTGTCAGGCTGGGGGTGTGGGGTCAGGAAGTGGGGCTGAGGCACTCGAGAGGCCGGTCCCTTTAAAAGAGTGTTGGTCCAGTGTGTCCCGAGCTCTGTGACAACGGGGACTGAGGTGCAAACGGCTGAGCCAACGCTGGCGGCGGGTGGCGTCAGCTTTGTCCCTAGGGCCTGCAGATGGCCACAGGTGGGGGACGTGTTCCCGGAAGGCACGTTTGGACACTGCACATGGCTCACCCACAGCGGCCCCCGACAACGAGGATGCTTTTCAATGCCCCATGTGGGTCTTTCTCAGGCTACTCAGCAGCCACCACTGGCCTCAGCCCCTTGAAATACTCGGGCCACTGTCGTTGGAGGCTGGGGACATCTGGCTGTGTGCATGGGCCACAGAGCTGCCCACTGGTGCTGGGCGGTGAGTTCAGAAAATGAACCTGCCAGGGGGCCTGCGGTGCCCACAAGGGCAACGTCCAGGGCCCTGGCAGCTCAGCAGGAAGGGAGCTGTCTGGTACTGGCCCTTGCAGGTGATGGGCAGCACCATGGCCCAAGTCCACCATTTAGAGCTGGTGAGGTGGGGTGGCAAGGCCCCAGGCACAGACACTGCCTGCTGAGCCCCTGAGGGCTGAATTCAGGAGGGCCAGCCGGCCCTGGCTAGACTTCTCCCTTGACACTGAACTTGTGGGGAGCGGGACTGTGGCTTCTTATCTCTGTACCCAGAAACCAGCAGGGAGAGGAGCAAATAGTGAGTGGGTAGGTGGATGGGTGGATGGATGGACAGACTGATGAACAAGTGAATGGATGATAAGTGAATGGATGGGTGGGTGGGTGGATGGATGGATGGATGGCAGGAAGAGTATATGGATGGACAGGTGGATGGATGGATGGCCAGACTGATGAACAAGTGAATGGATGACACATGAATGATGGATGGGGTGGATGGATGACAGATGGGTGGTGGGTGGGTAGATGGGTGGATGGGTGGATGGATGGATGGACGGACAGATGGGTGGAGGGAAAGACTGACGAACAAGTGAGTGGATGACCCATGAATGATGGATGGGTGGTGGGTGGGTGGGTGGATGGATGTATGGATGGCAGGAAGAGTATATAGATGGACGGGGGCATGGCCAGACTGATGAGTAAGTGAATGATTAACACATAGTGGGTGGGTTGATGGATAATGAATGGGTGGTGGGTGGGTGGATGGATGACATGTGAATGACGGGTGGGTGGACGGACGGACAGACTGAGGGAAGGAAGGCTGAAGGTCCTGTACTGCCTGGCCTAGCGAGCTCTTCCTTGACCCTCACCAGGAGACAGGGCAGTGGGCACATGTCTAGTGCCACCAGCAGGACCAGCTCCAACCTTGTAAAACCCACTGAGTGTGCTAAGCAGCTGAGTCTGGTTGGAGGCTACAATGAGCCCAGGCCTTGTTCCCTCAGTCCGAGTCCCGGTGTGGCCCTGACGCTGGGCTGACCACAGGGCTGTGCCATGCTGACAGGCACTATCCCCTTTGCCTAAAACCCGCAGGCTTCCTGGCCTCAACCCCAGCTCTCGCCTCCAGCTCTTGCCTCAGGCTGGACCTCACCCCCGCAGCCTGGGCCATGTGTCCCGTGCCTATGGGTTAGGTCCACACGGACACCTCACCAAGGCTCTGAGCATGCCAGGACCTCACCCCTGCACCCTGGGCCATGTGTCCCGTGCCTATGGGACAGGTCCACACGGACACCCCACCAAGGCTCTGAGCATGCCAGGACCTCACCCCTGCACCCTGGGCCATGTGTCCTATGCTGATGGGTCAGGGTCCACACGGACACCTCACCAAGGCTCTGAGCATGCCAGCCCCGGCAGTCCTGCCTTTCCCTCCTGCTCCATCCCAGCGGATGGCACTGTCACTGGTGCCACCCCTGAAGCCTGGCAGCTTAGGCCAGAGAGGGTGGGACGTACTCAGCGGGCAATGGCAGTGCCCAGCTGGATTGGTGAGGTGACAGGGACGGAACTGGTTCCTTCTGAGCCCTGTGGACCTGTGTGCTGCTTCCGCTCTGTGAAAACTAAGCGGGTGGACTAGGTGGTGGCCAGCCTCCCTGGGGACCCTGGCATCCAGAGGGGCCTCTGGGCCCTGGGTTGGGGCAGGTCAGAAGTGACTGGCAAGGGCTGAGGCCATGCTCAGTGCCTGGGGCAGGTAGGGGGGGCCCTTAGCAGCCGCCCCAGACACGCCCTCTCCTCTGCTCCAGGTCCAGGCTTGTCCCTCTCCGGGGGGCTTGTCGCTCTGCTCTCCGGGGGGGTTGCCGCTCTCCGGGCCACCTGCCATGCCCTGGGCCCTCCGCTGCGGATCGTCCTCCCTGACACGCTGGCACCCTTCTCCAGGGCCCGCGGCCTGCTACACAGCTCTCTGCCACCCAGGCGGCTGTGCACACTGCAGTCCTGACCCAGGCACCTGGGCCCCAGGGACGGTCTGCAAGCAGCCCCTGCCAGCACCCCAAGCCAGCTCCCTCCTCTGGGAAGCAGACACAGCACCAAAGCCCGGGGCTCCAGGGACTGAGGCCAGTGTGCAGCAGGAGTGGCGGAGAGCAGGGCTGCCCTGTCACCCCGCCAAGCCTTGGGACTCAGGGAGGATTTATACACAAATGAGCAGCGGCCGGCTCCTCGGTGGGGCGCCACGCTGGAAGAGAGACACCCGTCGGCCCTGCGCAGTCCGACTGCTCCCCAGCCCCTGCACCCCAGCTCCGGAGGGCCTGGTACCCCCCCACACACACACATGCAGCCTCCGCCCACAGTGCTCCTTCAGGGTCTGCAGCTGCCCGGCACCGCCGACCTGCTCTAAGAGGGCCCTGAGGAATGGGGCTGGAGGGCCTGGAGGGTGGGGCTGGGGCTGGCAAGTGGGCAGCCAGGGCCAGTGGCAGAGGAGGGGGCAGGAGGGGGCCTCCTACGTGCACCGCAGCCTGGGTACGCATCCTGAACACCTGGAGCTTCTCCGCCGATGGTTGAGCCCCAAGGAGGCTGCAGATCGGATCTGGGGGTACCCAGTCAGCTGGGCCCTGCTCCTGGTGCAGGAGCTGTGTCTGGGGGGCAGGCAGCCCTCCCCTCACACCTGGTGGCCAGGTGCTCACGGGCAGCTCCCACCACAGCCTTCAGCCTGGACATGGGTGGGGCTGGAGGAGGAGAGCTGTGGTTAGTTAGCAGGGCTGTGTCTCCAGGGGCCCCAACGCCCCCTCAGGGCATCCCCCTTGGACTGCCTGGCACCCACAGCACCCGCTCAGGCCTGTCCTCCAACAAACACCAGCAGGAAGGCCACAGCAGGCTTGAGCACAGGCCAGGGCAGTGGCCAGCCCAGCGCTGCTCACCCTCTAGACTGCTTCCTCTCCTGCAGCAGGGCCCCCACGTACCCCACAGCGCTGTGCCCACCGGATGCAGAGTCGGGCTGCTAGGACCCCACCGAGGCCTGGTCCCTCCCCACATCCCGACACAGGCCGAGTCTCCACTGGGGAGCCACTGCACACGGCACCTGGGGCGGAGGTTCCTCCGTACAGACACCCTGCGACCTGGGCCACGACACTCCCTGGCCTGTCCGCCCCGGGGCCACCCTGCCTTGGACACCCAGTCCCCATCCAGCCCCCATGCTCTTCCCCAGCCCTGGAGCCCCGCCGCTGGGACACCGCACGTGTTCACGCTGCGAACGCCCAGCCACGATCACGCGTCCCAGCCAGAGCCGTGGTGGGCGGCACATTGCACAGACCACCTCCCCGTCCCCTCACCTCAGTGCCCCGGCAGCCTCCCCCCACGGGAGCCTCAGGGTGGAGAGAGCAAGCAGCTTCCTCTGGCCGCCTGAGTCACCACCCGTGTGCTCATAGTCGGGACATCCGAGAAGGAGCTGGGAATGGTGCGAGGCTTCCAGAACCTCAGCCAGACGGAGCAGCCGGCCCGGCCTCTTCCTGGGCAGCAGGGAGCACCTCGGGCTTTGAACCGACTTGGTTCCAGGTTCCAGTCTGGAGGGTCTGGGGACGGATATGTGCCCTGAAGAAAGTTCTCTGAACCTCGGTTTACTCCTCTGTAAAATAGGTCTACATGGAGCCCCTCGCTCAGTGCGCTTATTAGACGGTAACAGGCCCCGGTTCCCGAGAAAGGAACGTGCTCAGTCATGGCTACGCAGCACCTCCCAGCCCGTCTGCCTGCAAGGCCCTAAATGTGCCAGTACGTCCCCCTCCCAGTCACACAAGGAGAAACAGAGGCACAGGATGGTGGAGTGGGGTGTTGGAGGAGACAAGCTGTCCACCACAGCAACATGAGATCCAGCAAGGGGCCCAGGACATTGCATCACGCAGGCGGCCCTGCCGATCACTGCTCCCCTGGGTCCCCCCCTCACGCCCCCACCCACGGGACTGAGCTGGGTCCTTGTTCTGGGGATGATGAAACCAGTACTGGGCCACACTGGGGACCCAGGCGGACCCTGTGGGGCTCCAATCTTTGAGCAGGATGGAGTCAACGGGACCTTCCGGCCTGGGGAACAGCAGACCACGGCCGAGGGACAGGTGCTCAGCTCTCTTAGACGCAGCAGGACCCTCTCTTCCGACACTTGGGAGGGAGCCCCGGGCCTGGGAGGACCTTCCTTCAGAAAAGCTGCCTGTCGCCCGTGGGTGGGTCCTTATGCCAGCTCCACAGCTCCGGATGCCCAAAGATCAGCTCTGCTCACTCACACTGACGTTTGGCCTGCTGACTACCTCTCCAGCTTCCAGCCTGCAGGGCTCTGGGCCCTTCCCCTCTGCCCCAGGCTGGGGACCTCCGGCAGCAGGGGCTGTCTCCCCAGAAACCCCGAGCCTCACACGGCTGCCCAGAAGGCTGCAGCAGGCCGGCAGGGCGTGCTTGCCCCATGTTTACGGAGGATTTGCTTTGTGCCAGAGCCAGGCAGGTTGGGTGACATCAGAGAACCAGGCAGACACCATCCCTGCACCTGAGTCTAGGGACGAGCAAACGGACAGATGACGCCCTTGTGCCCAAGACAGGGACGAGCAAACGGGCAGATGTGTTCCCCACCTCCAGGCCCAAGGACCACCGAGGGGCCAGAGAAGCTGCTGCGTGGGGGGACAGCACAGCAGGTGGCCACGGGTGTGGAGCAGCTGTCGGGAAACACCTGTGGGCCAGAGCCCGCGTCCAGGGCAGGTGAAAACCCGCCGCAGGGGTGTGCACTCAGACTGGCTTCTGCACAGTGGCCCTGTGCCCAACGCCCGTCGGCATGGCGTCCTGTGTCCACTGTCCCTGGGCCTCGCATCCCTGTGCACCGCATCGCAGTGCTCACTGTGCCCGTGCCCTTGTGCTGACTGTGCCCGGACACTGCGTCCCTCTGTGCAGCGTCCCTCTCTGCACGGTCCCTCTGCAGTGTCCCACACAGGGGCAGAGTGAGCTCCTCAGGCGTGCTGGCCCATCTGTAAAATGGGACAGTGGCTGTCACTGCTACCTGGCTGGGCTGTCCAGACCACCAGACGGGGCAGCGAGCAGGTATGCTGTGTGCTCGGCAACCCCCTTCTACGGGCCAAGGCTCCCTGCTGGCTCCAGACACCAGGAGTCCTGGGCCTCCCCCCACACGGGGCCTGGGCCCCACGGAGCCAGAGAAGAGCCTGCCACCGCCAGGCCGGGGGTCACGCTAGGCCTGCAGGGAGAGGGTCAGCAGCTCCGGGTTGGTGCATGCCATGAGGCCACTAGAGGGCGCCCTGAACACGGAGGTCGGTTGAGCGGGGCCAAGCAGAGGACTGTGCTGGGTGGCGGCTGTGACCACTGGCGCCGCGGAGAGGCTCCACGCGGCTCAGGCACCCTGGGGCTGCGGTGGGGTGCAACCATGGAGGGGTCGGGGGACAGCAGCCCCCTAACAGGCCCTGTGTGCTTGGACAGAGGTGTGTGGGGCGGGGAGAAGGGGCAGGGACGGTGATGACCCTGCCCAGAGCCTCACAGGCCTAGGGGAGCACAGTGCCGGGGCCTGGCAGAGGACACGGGCTGTGCCCGGAGTACTGCAGGGACAACCGTCCTGGCCACACTCCTTATCACACACGCAGGCACCAACACGCTGCCCGCCCTGGGCCCCCAGGCCCGGCCCCACTTGCTGGTGTTACCTGGCCTGCCTGTTCTCCTAGTCTTGGGTCCCGGGCACAGGGGCAACATCTGCCCATTTGCTCATCCCTGGCCTAACCGGGGACAGAGACCTGTGGCTGTGAGCGAGACGTAGGGTGGGCAGGGTGCCATGGGTACAAGGGCAAAGACGGAGTTGGTGTGCCAAGGCTGGTGAGAAGGGTCCTGTGGGTGGGGCAGGAAGGCTCCCATGGCCCCTGATACCCTGGTGTCCGGGAAGGGGCTCACGGAAAGGCAGGGATGCAGATCAAAGCCCCTCTGCTTGGGGCGGGGAGCAGAGGTGGAGCAGGGACACAGCAAAACCAGGAGGCCCCCAGGGCCTGTGAGGGGCCCCAGGCCCAGCTCCCGTGTGGGGGCAGCCCGACAACCAGAACCGCTGCGTCAGCAGGGGTGGAGCACGGGGCCTGCCGGGGACACTGGATGGGGTCTCTGACTCACACCTGTAGGCACCTCGCCAGGCCCAGGACTCGGGCTGTCTGAGCCTCCTCTGTGGGCTAGGTGTATGAAGGGCCCCAGGGAGGTGGGCAGGACGCCCCCCACAACATATCACAGTCACCAGGCTGGAACCTCAGGTGGGGCGGGGCTCCCGGGGCAGCTCTCTGGGGGTCTGTCTCTCCGGAGGTTGGGGCCCAGAGCTCAGACCCCAGCACCCCAGGGCCAGGGCCCCACCCCCACAGGAATACACTGTTCTTATGCAGAATGTGGGCCCTTCACTGCCCTCCCTAATGCTGGGGGGAACCCCCAGGGCAGGCACTGTGTCTGCACCTGTCCACTGCAGTCGAGGCACCCTGCACAGAGCCACCGAATCAGGGTGTATAGTTCGGGGGTGAGGCCTGGGAGCTGGGAACGCTCAGGCCCCACTGCCCCCTCACTGCACACTGTCGCCCAAAGCTGCGGGGCCTTTGGGGAGGGTGTGGGCAGGGCCGAGAACTCTGGACAGAGCTCACTGTGGATGAGGAGGGTCCCTGGACTTGGTTACAGGACATGACACGGCCTGAGAGAATCCAATACGCCCACCACCAGCAGGCAGGCTCGCCGCGTGAGGTCGGCCCAGAGAGCCAGGCGCGTAGCCGGCTGGTGCGCACGCAGGGGGCCTGGGCCACGCGGGCACAAGTTGCCGGCGGAATCCCGCCCGCGGCAGCGGAGGTTCCCACTTCTCTCTATGAAACGCACAGCTCGCTCCTACGTCCCTGGGACCCCCACTTCCGTCGGGCATGAGGGGGTTCTCTTATAAAACCCACCTAGGCTGCCCGCGCTGGAGGCCCCGCGGGAGACCCCGGAGAGGCTGCCCAGCGGCGTGGGAGTCGCCTGCCCGCGGCCACCGTCCGGAGCGCCTCGGTCCGCGCTCACACCGGCCCTGCGGCGCTCGGCCTCCCTCCTGCCCCCAAGCTGGGGCCGAGCCGGGGCCTGCGGGGACGCCCCACCGGGCAAGGAG
>NW_006921593.1:19654918-19669219 GCF_000298275.1 Orycteropus afer afer
TGGCCCCAGCCCCCGGCCCAGTGTGGAGGCCAAGGCGAGGACTCCTCCTTGTTGGAAATTGGCAGGGGCTTGGAGCCTTACCCAGGATGCTACAGAAAGAAAAGTGACGGGGGCCGAAGCCCGTGTGTTGGCTTTGGGCGAGGGGCAGGGGCAGCTGACTTGGGGAGGAGGCGGGCCAGGACCAGGGCAGATGGTCGGCTTACAGTGTGGGCGACAGAGGCGTTGGTAAGAAGGCAGGAGAGACTGAGCAAGGCTGGTGGGGCAAGTGGGCAAGGGTGTGGGGGCGGGGTCGTGGGAAGGGGCACCCAGGGCCTTGGCCGGGGAATCTGCGCCCCACCTCCTGCTCTCCTGCCCTCCCGTAGCAGATGAGCAAAGGCCCCATAACCACAGGGGCTTGGCTAGGAGGCTCCGTGGCCTCACATGCCTTAGGGTGGACGTGGGGAAGAACACAAGTCTGCATGCTGGCTGAGGACGGAGGTGCAGGGTGGTGTGGAGGCGACCAGCCGTGGGGGGCTACGGGCCGTGTGGAGGTGACTGGTGTGTGGAGTCAACAAGCACGTGGAGGCGCCCCGCCACGGGGAGGCCACGGGCCGTGTGGAGGCGACTGGTGTGTGGAGTGCCTGTAATAGTGTGGCTTCACCCGGGAATCCCCAAGTGACAGGAATGGCTACTGCACTGAACTGTTAACTGGAGAGGTGGCACCTCAGAGGAACGCCTGCCAGTCTAACGGGTGATTAGCAGGTGGAGACTGTGGAGTATGTTCTCCCCTGACATGCGTGGGGTGCCGAGAGTCAGTCGCTACGGCGGTTGGCGGGTTCCTGGCAGCAGGGCTGAGGGTGGCAGGACAGGCCCACCAGGGTGGTGCCAGCAGCCCCTCCCCGTGCTGGAGGAGGCTGGGTCCCTCTGCCCTGGCTCAGCCTGTGAAGTAGCCGCCTCGGGGTCTGGGTCTCCTGCTGTCCCCTGGGATCCCTCCCTGTCTCCTGCCGCTGCAGGGGACCCTGTCCGGCCCCCTGAGCTCTGCTGCCCCCTACCCCCGGGCGTCGCTCCCTGTCTTCCGAGCTCTCCTGTGCCCCCCCCCCCCGAGCTGTTGCTCCCCTGAAAGAGCCATGAGTCATTTCTGGGGAGGTGGCAGGAGCCGCTCCAAAGCACAGCCACCTTTGCTCCCCCACTGCATCTGTCCCATGACTCACCCCTCGCTGTGCATGGGCCTGCTCCTTCTTGTCTGGGCTGGCGCCGCCCCTGTTGCCTGGAGCCCTGCTCACCCCGCCTCCTTCTTGGAGACCTGCTGAGGCCACCCCTCGGGTTGGGGTACTGGCTGGGGTTCCTGCCTCTCTGTGTGATGGGCAGGCCTAGGAGCCCAGACCCGGCTTGAACCCAGCTGAGGCTGTCACTCTGTCCCTGTCACTGTGGCTGCACCTCCCCTCAGTCTGCCTGCTGTAAGGGTCCGCAGGCATCTACCTTGTTCCTGGGGTGGCCACAGCGGTAGTGGGTCCTGAACTCTCCTGTGGGGGGCCCCCGAGGGACATGAGGGTCAGAGCCCACCGTGTGGAGGACAGAGCCACCCCAAGCAGTCCCCACACGTCCTGCAGGTCGCTGTGTCCTCCCGAGACCCCCAGGCGGGCCTTCCCCTGGTGAGACCCTTTCTCCCTCCAGGGACTGCAAGCCACCTGGAGCTGGAGGTTTAGGGGCAGTGCCACCTTCTCGGATGGCTGCCAGCGAAGCTGTGGATGGCACACAGCCGGTGCGGGTCCCCGGGGTCAGCCCCGCACCCTCCCACTCTCAGCCAGGGTCCAGTGGCCTCGAGCTGTGTGCTCTGTGGGCGTCCTCCCGTGGTGGGATCTCGGGAGCTGGGCCTCAGCTGGGCTGAGGGCGTGGAAGGGGCTTGGGCCCAGCTGGGCTGAGTGGAGAGCAGGAGCCCGGTGCAGGGATGGGCGGGGCTGTGTCTGCACCTCCCCGCTGAGTGCCACTCTCTCCTAGCTGGCGTTGGTCCGGTCTGCGAGTGAAGTGACAGACGCCTGACTTGAATGAGGAATTTCAGCCCAGTGCCAGCTCCAGGCGCCAGGAGGGCTCCTGAGCTTGCTCCTGGGACCTGGCCCGGGTGAAGGAGGCCCGGGCGCTGAGTTCCTGGCCCAGCCCCACTCCCCAGTGGTGGTATAGCTGTGGCAAGGCTCCTGGTGGTAGATTCTCGAGGGAGGCGGGGACGGGAACCGAGAGGAGCGGAGTGCAGGACTGGCCCGCATTGTCACCACCATAGCGGCTGTTGAGTTGACTCGCCACTCGTCCTGACCTCGCTCGTGCACAGCGGCACTGCAGGGTGCCTGGTCCCTCGCCATCCACGCTGTCAGCTGGCTCTGGGTTGGAACGTTGGGATCCAGACGGTTTCGGAGGCCGACCAGCAGGCCATTGTTCCTCATCTGTCTTGGTTAGAGCCTCCACTGAAACCTGCTTGGCATCAGGTGGTGGCTCCGCATGATCGGGGTTTGGGGGGAATTGAGGCCTGGTCTCTGGCATGGAAGGCAGGAATTCGACCACTGAGCCCCCACTGTCCCAGCATGCATCTGGCCCAGGCCACGTGTGCAATGGATGTTGCCCAAACAGGGGACCCAGCTAGGGGTTCTGGCTGCACCAGGGAGGAGAGCCTTGCGGGTCCTCACTGCAGCATCCTCCCATAGCTAGTGGGGCTGGCAGGAGGAGGAGACAGGTGTCTTTGGGTTCCTGGAAGGCCTGGTGGGGAGGTGTGTGTGGCTGTCCTCTCAGGTGGACTAGAGGAAGCATCAGGCTGGTCAGTGGCTGCTCGGGACTCGGGAACCAACCTGAGGTACTCTGCTGGGCTGCCTGGTGCAGGTGACAGGGCTGGTGGGGGCAGGGAGGAGACTTCACCCACCGGGGGGTTTGGCAGCAGCCCCTTTGAGATCTTCCTTCCCTCACTCCCACTGCCCGCCCCACAGGGCCTCTGTCTTGTCCACCCCTCCCCCCCGGGGGAGCCTTTGCAGGTTAGAGCTCCTGGGAGAGGTGCTGCAGCCAATCACATGTGGGGAGAGACGGCACTACAGTGCCACCGGGGGGCCGTGGGACCTTGCTGCTCCCAAGACACAGCGTGCCCACCCCTAGTTGCTGCCGCCACCGCCAGACCCAGCCTGTTCACAGCCTGACCCGGCTTTGGTCTGGGACCACCCAGGCCAGGGTGCCGTGTGGCCCATGCAGCCTGGTCCTTGGGGACCTGGAGCTGCCGTCAGGGCCTGCCGGACGCCCCCCCTCAGAGCAGGCCTTGTCAGTTGTGACATGGAGAATACGTCCTACTCCCTCCTGACAGTGATGTGTTGGACAGCATTTCACTGCTGCTCCTGAGGTTTCCGCTGGCCGGTTCTCTGAGACGCGGATGGCCTTATCCTTCTCACAACGCCCTCCTGACAACGCCCACAGGCTGCCACCAGCAGCCAGGACCCGCATCCAGTCAGATGGGGAGTTAAGGTGGACACAGTCGGCAGGAACCCCTTGGGCTGCTCTGCCTCACAGCCTGGAGGGTCTGAGGACAGGACACATGCAGGCTGCCTGCCCAGCCACCAAGGCCCGCCCTCGGGACCCCCTCCCTGAGTTGTTGCCTGCATAGATCGTAGGGTCCTGAGGATGCGATGTGGGAAAGAAAGAACGATTGGGGTGTGAGTCTGTCCCTGGGTGACGGGGCGTGGTTTCCCTGTTGGGGGTCGGGGTGCTGGCCAAGGGTGGCTGCATAGTCCCTGATCTTCCCTTGGGGAGGTTTCTGCTGGTGGTCACTTGGACATGCTGCCCCCGTGCTGGGCCAAATGCAGGCTCCAAGCTACTCCGTGAGCTTCGCAGTGGCCTGCATGGCTAAAGGCCTCTCCGTGTGGCCGGGCTTGCTGGCACCCTCCTGATAGGGCTGGCCTGGGACAGGAGGGTGTAGGGGTGGCTGGAAAGGACACCAGCAGTGGGCTGTGGCCCGGGTAGGTGTGGGGACTCCTGGCGCAGCAGCAGAGAGAGAGCAGGTGCCACAGGGCATGGCTGACGGGGAGGAGTGTGCACCCCAGGAGAGACAGGCTCCCCTAGGGGGCCCGGGCAGGGCGGCCACCTCCTTGGGCAGGGCCAGGTGCTTCTGTAGGTGGTCCCAGGAGGTCAGGGTGCTGGGTGCTGGAGGGGCCCTGGGCCGACATCGGCTTCACTGTGTGGGTCCCCCCCGCCCCTGTACTCTGAGCTCCTGCCTCTCGATGTGAGACCCTATGGAAGTGCACCGAGGTGTTCCTCCTTCCTGGTGGGAGACCCTCAACCCAAGCTGCCCTGCACGGACTGCTCTAGGGCAGTGGTCCAGTTCTGCCTGAGGCTGGTGGACACTGCATAGGCTCCTCGCCCCTGCCCCGGTCCCCAGGACGCCCCTTGTCTGCAAAGCTGAGCTGTGCTTGAGGGCAGGGGTGGGAGGAACGTCACTCGGAGCACAGTCTGCAGGAAGGAGAGAATGGGGACCCACAGGGTGTTCCCACCGATGCCCACCCTCTCCTTCCATCCAAGCACCCTGCCTCGGGCTGTCAAGTTCAAGGCAAGCCTCTCTGGCAGCCTGCCTGGCTTGGCCCATGTCCTTTTGATCGCCTGGGAGGTCTCGGCAAGCCTCCCTACCTAGGGCCAGCAAGGGGCAGGCACATCAGGTGCCTGACACCCACACGGGCAGGGCGGGCTCACCGTGGGGGAGGGGCTCTGCTCCCAGCTGCGCACCTGGCACCTGGACTGGACGAGATGCCATGCTGCTCCCATCCCCTGTACCGGGTCTGACGAGTGCTCTCCGTGCTGGTACACAGGAACGGGGCAGAGATGCGGTGATGCTGCGGCCACAAGCCAAGGACCAGCTGAGGCCACCAGCAGCGGGAGAGATGATGGAGGATCCCCCCTCGGAGCCTTTGGAGGGACTCCTGGTCTCAGACTCCTGGCCTCCCATCTGTCTGTCCTTACAGACCACTCCGTTTGTGGTGCTTCTCAGTTTGTGTTGGCAGGCCAGACACTCCTCCAACAGGCTTGGGGGGCCCCGGTGCGTCCCCTGGCCGTTGGAGAGGTTGGGCATCTCAGGGTCCCCGGTGCGTCCCTTGGCCATTGGAGAGGTTGGGCATCTGGTGGGGGCCCGGTGGGTCCCCTGGCCGTTGGAGAGGTTGGGCATCTCTCCCCGTGTTTAGGAGCCAACCTTGCGTTTCTCCGTGACCCTTCTGTTCAAGTCTGTTGCCATTTTTCATCTTCACTGTTGGTCTCTCTGGTATTGATTTCTGAGGAGCTCTTTATAGACTAAAGACCAGGCGCTTTGCCTGGAATCTCTGTTGTGAGCACCCCCTCCCTCTGTCCACCGTGTCAGATGCCAGGAAACGTGCTTCGCCCGCGCAGGGTTGATTTCTGGACCCCCCTCCCTCCTGGGCTGATTCCACAGACTCCCGGGCCAGCACCGCACTGACTAGGACCCTGGCATCTGATAGGAGATCTGCGCCCTTCGTCTGCAAGGCCGCTTGGCTTTCTTGTGCAGCATTCTCCTCACCCTGGAGGCCGCCTGTCAGGGCCCGTAAATAACGGATGAGAGTTGCCCTGAACTTCTCAGCGGTTCTGGGAGAAGCGGTTCTCTGAAGCCTGAGTGTTCCGACCCGGAGACTCGAGCACTACAGAGCTCTCCCTTTGCTCAGCTCTTCCGCTGGTTCTCAGCAACGCCTCTGGACCTCATCACCGAGGCCTCTTCATTCCGTAAACATGGTTCGGTGCGTAGGGACCCCATTTACACTCACAGTGACCCCGTGTACGACAGGAAGAAACCCTGCCTGGTCCTGGGCTGTCTTCACAGTCTTTGCATGTTTGAGCCCATTTGTGGCTGCAGCCCTGTGTCAGTCTGTGTACAGCCAGGCACACATATGCGTACACATATTTCTGGATGGCTATTGTGGGCAGTCCTTTTTGACAACACATTTCCATTATTCATTGCTGTGTAGTAAGATGGTTCTTGGCAGTCAGATGCTGACCCTCCACCTGGGACTTCACTAAACTGTCTTAGCTCCTTTCAAAGGCTTTCAGTTGGTTTCTGGGGAGACAACCAGAGCAACCGGAATTAATGGATCTTCATCTTCTTATTGTCAAGTATCTATTTCTTTCATTTTATGTCTGTAGTTACATACATATATATGTGTGTGTGTGTGTGTATGTATACATATATATATATGAATATATAAATGGAGCTCTGGTGTCTCAGTGCCTAAGGTGTTTGACTGCTAACCAGAAGGTTGGTGGTTCAAACCCACCAGCAGCTCCATGGGAAGCAGATGAGACAATTTATTTTCACAAAGATTTACCACCTCAGAAACCTTGGAAACACGTGTATGTCCCTGGGTGACATGAACCGTTAAGTACTCAACTACTAACCCAAAGGTTGGTGGTTCAGACACGCCCAGAGGCTCCTTGGAAGAAAGGCCTGTTGGTCCGCATCTGCAAGGGCACAGCCTGGAGACCCTGCGGCAGTTCCCTCTGCTGTCTTGGTGTCCTCAGGAGCTGGAACGGACTCAACAGCAGCAACAGCTGAACCGGGACTCTGTGTGCACGCGGGGACACGGGCAGTCATGACAGTGGCGTGGGGCTGGGCACCGTCTCTCTCTGTTGTACGTGAGGTGAAGTTCACTTGACAGCAACTAACAGCAAACAGGCCCAAACCAGCCCACGGCCTCCAGTCGGTCCCAAACCCTGACCACCCTGTGCTGAGGGGTCCTGGTGGCATGATGGTTAACCGCTCGGCTGTTAACCAAAAAGTGAGCAGTTAGAATCCAGCAGCCGCCCTGCGGGAGAGAGGTGACAGTCTGCTCCAGGGAGAACTACAGCTCGGGAGGCCTCTGGGGCAGGCCCACGCCATCCTCGAGGGCACTGTGAGTCACTATGAATATGACAGGTTGGTAAATATGTGCCCCCTTATACATTTACACACACACATGAATGTACATATATGCTTATGTATATGCACGCACACAGACGTGTGTACACACATGCATATGTATATATATGCACAGAGATGCATGTACATGTATGCATACGTATATACATGCACACAGACACGTGTACTCGTATGCACATGTATATACATGGTCAAAGACATGTACATAGATGCATATGTATATACACACAAATGTGTGTACATATATGTGTACATATATACACACATACAGACGCATGTACAAGAAGTGTACGTATATACATGCACACAGACATGTGTACATATATGTGTATGCACACAGATGCATGTACATGCATGCATATGTACATGCACACAGACGTATGTATATCTATGCATATGTGTATACATGCACACATATGTTGTTAGGTGCCATTGAGTCAGTCTCACTCATAGCAACCCCACATACAACAGACAGAACACTGCCCGGTCCTGCGCCAGCCTCACAATCCTTGCTGTGCTTGAGCCCGTCGCGGCAGCCACTGTGTTGATGCATCTCATTGAGGGCCTTCCCCTTTTTCATATGCACAGATACATGTACTCACACATACATCTATATGCATATATGTTCACACACATATATACACATATACACATATCTTTATATGCATAAGTTCATACATGCACACCCATGTATATGCACATATATTGATATATACACATGCATTTTTGCACACATATGGACACAGGCATCTATGTACACATACATTCATACATGTGCACACATGTATGTACATACATTTACATACACATAACTTCATATTATATACCTATGCATACAAACATACATATATGTCTACATGAATATATATTCATATGTGCATAAGATGCATGTATACACATGTATACACACATCTATATGCATCTATGTTCACACACACATATACACACATGCATATGCACACACAGACCCATCTGAATGTGCATATCCATAACCACCTTGACTGGGGTCTCTAGGACAGAATAAAATACTGTGATGATGAAGACTCATCTTCTCCTTTGATTTAAAGAGAAGTTGTTAACGTCTCCCCTTTAATTGTGATATTGGCTGAAGGTGTTGGGAAGAACCCTGTCAAGATGGTGGAGATCTGTCCTGCTGTCTCATTGCTGAGAGGTTTATTTTACGGTTTTTGTGGGGTTGGGTATTGGCTCCTTTCAGCACCTGCTGTGATGGCCATTTGGGTTTTTTCTCCATTCTTCATGGAGTGGATTATATTTGCAGTCACTGATGTTGAACCATCCTTGCATTCTGGGACTAAACCCCACCTGAAGTGAAATGCATTTGTACACCCTGGATCTGGGGATTTGCTGAAGTGTGTTGGACATTTGTCAAGTCTGTGGACGTGAGGCAAAATCGGCCTGCTGTTTCAGTCCTTGGGTAGTTTTGATGTTAGGACTGTGGTAGCCTATGTCCCAGTTACAATGAAAACCTAAGGACCCTGGACAAGAAAGGGCCCAACAGAGAGGGCCCACCATTCCAAGAAGAGAGGCTGTAACAGCTCCCTGGGGAAGGAGGGTTTTGAGGAAGGTCATATAAAAACTTGTCATCACCAAATGGACAGTAAGGCTCAGGCCTCTGGGTAGGTAGCGCGTGGCCTGTTTGAGGAGGCAGGATGTTCACCAAACCTTCGACTCTGCCCTGGTGATTGACGCCAAGCTTTCCACCTTGAAATGCCTTTTTGCAAAGTTGCCTCTGCCTTTGTTTGCCAAGGCCTCTGAGCCAGGGGGCTAATGGGGAGTGGGACTTGGTCTCTCAGCCTCGGAATGGGCGATCGGCCTGGGGCAGCTGGATTTCACTGAGGAAGGTGAGGACTGTGCCGTGCAGCCCCCAAAATGTGCTTATCATCCTGCCATAGATATCCACTGAGCACCTACTTTGTGCTGAGCTCCTCAGACCTGGTGACCGGCACCTGCCTCAGGTGTCTTAGCCAGGGAGTCAGGCAAACAGGTAGGGGATTATTACTCAGTGGGCTGTGTTGGGTTGGGAGGCGGGTGTCACAACTCAGTGGGCCTTGTTGGGGTGGAAGGCGGGTGTCAACTGAACGGCCTGTGTCGGGATGAGAGGCGGGTGTTAATAACTCAAGCAGCTGTGTCAGGGTGGGAGGTGGGTGTCACAACTCAAGCGGCTGTGTCGGGGTGGGAGGTCTTGGCCACTTCAGGTGAGGCACCACATGAATGCCCCTCACTGGCAATGGTCACTTCTGTTGGTTGATCCATCGTCCTCTGAGGCCTTGGCTCCCTCCCTGATCAGCCAGCATGTGGGAAATCAGGAGAGAGGCATGGATGTGAGCAGTGTTTATGGGATAAGCCAGAGGTGGGGAGCTCATATCACATCTTCTTGCAGGCTGGGGCCAGGGCACAGGGCCAGGGCCACAGGGGGGTTCCAGGGAGGCTGGGAGGTGTGTCCAGCTGTGAGCTCAGGAGCAAGAGGCCACCTTGCTGCGGGTAACATTCAGGGAGCTCGGGAGGCACACCAGAGGAGCTCCTGCCAGTTGGGGAGGCTGAGACAAGGAGGATGTGACTGTAGGCAATGGGTCTGGGGACAGACAGGAGCAGTGTGTGTCCACAGGAGAAGCCTGAGTAGAAGTCTGTGAGGCTATGAGTATAAGCCATGAGGCTGTAGGGTGAGGGCCCACCTGGAGCCTGGTGAGCCCTGAGGTGGGATGGCCTGGGGGACCCTAGGCTGGAGAGGACCCCAGTGGGTAGCGGGCTGGGAGGAGAGTAGCCTGGACCATGGGGAGGGACCCAGGAGACTCTGTGAAGGGGATGTGGCTGCCGAGAGCAGAGACATGCCCTTGGCCACTTGGTGGTGGTTTTGCCAGGAGCCATTCCCGTAGATGGCCCATCCCAGGCCCAGGCTGGTGAAGAGAGAAGAAATTATGAAATGCCACCCCAACAGCCCACCACCATGTTGGAACTGCCCCCCATTTGCTCCACTTCCTGATGTCCCTGTTCTCCATGTGCCAGTCCGTGGGGGCTTCAGCCCTGGGTGCACACTTTCAAGAACGGGGGCCTCACCCTTCCCTGGGGGCCTCACCCTGAGGATTAGAAATGCTCCCTGAGCTGAGCCCATGCCTGCCCCTCCCTCCCCTCCCTGTGTCCATGGAGCCCGGCTGCTGCTTCCCCTGCCCAAGGGGAGTCCCCAGGCTCGGCTTGCGGTGCACCTGCCTCTCCTGGCCCATTCCTCCAAGGCTAGCCTGACGTGCTTGTCAGACCTGCCATGGCCTGACCGCCCCTGGGGCAGTGAGGTTCACTCCCTGGCTCTCTGCTGCCCACAGCGGTATGGCCGACAGCTCTCCTGGCCTTCTTGTCGTGAGGGCACCTGTGGGGCTCAGCTGGCCAGCCCACCTCTGCTGGCCCCTTCCACCTGCAGCCTGATGTCTGCATGCCTGCCCCCTTGCCCCCACGAGCTTCCTGCAGCTTGTTCATCTCCTTAAGTCGGCCGCATTCAGACTCACAGACCGTGCCTTCACCTTGGGCACGCTGACATCGCATCCTGGGGTCCCCACAGTGGAGGCAGTGCTCCAGGTGGCCCTCCACGTCCCGACTCCTTGGGAAGGGACCTTGCTTGCCTATGAGTGGACATGCAGAGGAGACCTGAGGACCCTCTCCCTCCCTCACCCCTCAGCTGGGCTCTGGGGGCTGCAGCCCCTCATCCCACAGGGTGGTTACAGCTGGTCATTCGGGAGATTGCACTCAGAGAAGCCCAGAGGGGAGGTGGCCCAGGAGCGGGGGGGCTGGTGTCTCGTGAGCAGCTCTGAACAATGGGGACATGAGAAGCCCAGGCCCCTCCTTCATCCTTGAAGAAACCACGGCTCAAAATTGCTAGCGCTTGGCTGCAGCCCCAGGACAGGGTTGAGGGCCTGCAGTCACATGGAGTTGTGGTTCCATGGCCCCTGGGGTGGGGTGCCCATTGGCAGATGGCGTGGGGCCCGGCAGCAGCAGGCCAGTCCCCCTCTGCGGCCACAGGCAACCACCGATGTTAGGGTACATGGACCCGGGCAGAACCCACTCAGCACATCTGGGGACAGACAGCCCAGATGGGAGCCCCCTGCCTGCCAGCCTGGAGGATCAACAGAGGCCCCTGCCCTGAGTCCCGGGTCAATGGGCCTGCTCCCTGGGCACCCTCCCCTCCCACCCAAGGCAAAGACCCCAGTCAAGCATCAGCCTTGTCCCTGAGGCATCTCTGTACCTCCCACCCCCTTCTCAGCAGGGATATCTTAGCCTCCTAGAGCTGCTGTCACACAAGGCCACGAGGCTGGCTTTCGGGCCAGAATGTCTGTCCTCACGGTTGTGGAGTTGCGAGGGGTGTGGTCTTGCCTCGTGGAGGCCCCGGGAGGCCTGGAGCTGCTTGTAGAGTCCCTCCCGCACTCTGCTCTGCACCTTTTCCCCTTCACGAGGGCTTGGTGTGGGACCCACCGCAAGTCAAACCCCGTTTCCAACAGGCTCCCACCACAGGTGCGGGGCCAGAAGCCACCACATTTTCTGGGGGACACAACTCAATCCCTAATACTCTTGTCCCTGGCCTCTTTGCCCCAGGGACCTGCACGGACCCCTCCCGGCCTTCTGGCCACATGGGGCTTGTTCTGCCCCAGCCCCTGGGTGGTGGTGGTGGTGGGGTCCTCAGCCTGGTGTTTTGGGGACTAAGGAGAGCTCCATCTGCAGTGGGGGAGGGGGGCAGGTGGTGCCTCTCCCACTGCTGGGGTTGGGCCAGGCTGGCTCCAAGGGACCTCAGCCGGTACCCACAACCTCTCTTGCAGCTGCGACCAGAGCCTGCGGCGCCCCTCTCTAAAGGAGTGCCTGGATGGGTGATTGGGGGGAGCCGGCCTGAAGAGTGAGTCTGTAGTCCAATGGTTTCTATTGCTCAGTTTTCCCCCTGTTAAATTACAGAAGGAGGAGGCTTGGCAAGGATGACTCAGGACTCGCCAAGCCCAAACTATTTGAAGAAGGAATAAAACCAACACAAGATTTTTGCCTAAACTCTAAAAGCCTTTGATTTAGTTGAATCGGCGAGGCCAGCAGAGATGGCCCTGCAGGGATCTGGGGAGGGGGCAGAGCCTGGGCCCATCTCCTGGGGACCTCAGCTTTGGCCGTGGGGGGCAGTTAGAGCAGAGCTACCCCAATTCACAGCCAAGGACCCCCAGCCCCAGGAGGTCAGCAGCCACAGATTCATGCCCCAGCCCTTCCCGTCCACTGGCAGACACAGCGCTGGGGGACATTGTGGGCCGTGCCTCTGGATGGCTCCCTGGGACTGGCCCTGGGCGTGTGCTGGGAGGAGCCTGCGGGGGGCTGGGCCAGCGGTCTCCCGACCCCAGCCCACCAGAGTCACGGCTGCTCCAGGCTCCAAGGGGGGTAAGAGTCATGGAGGGGTAAGGGCAATGGGGGGTGAGGGCCATGGGGGGTGAGGACCATGGAGGGGTGAGGACCATGGGGGGTGAGGACCACAGAGGAGTGAGGGCCATGGGGGGTGAGGACCACAGAGGGCTGAGGACCATGGGGGGTGAGGACCACAGAGGAGTGAGGGCCATGGGTGGTGAGGACCACAGAGGGGGCAGGGCCATGTGGGTGAGGGCCAGCCCTGGGGGAGGGCATGGCCTGGGGTGGGGAACAGGCTGACTCCCCATCAGGGCTGTGGCTGCCTGGGACCAGAGACCACGGCAGTTGTGCAGTCCCAGGACCTCGGTGCCACTGGTGGGCCTGGACGCAGGCCAGCACCGAGCCCGGCCAGTTGAGCTGGGCCTGGCAGCACCACAGCAGCCCTCGCCTGGCCAGCAGCACTCACAGTGGGCTTGTCCCCACCCCCCACAGTGGGTGTGCCCTCCCCCAGTTGCTCCTGTTCCCAGGGTGGCTATCTGGCCCTGCCTCCACCCTCAGGGAGCAGCTGCAGGCCCCTCCCTCAGGACGGACGGGGAGCCCGCCTGTGGCCACAGTGCCTCTGGGGCTTGTGGGAAGTGGACCCATCGTCCTGATGTGGGGCCCCCAGAGCTGGGGCACGTTCTTGTGAATCCCTCGTAAACCGCCAGCCTCTGGATTCCTGGGCTCCAGCCCCAGTGGGCAGCAGGGGCGGGTGCAGCTGTTCTGGACCCCTCTTCCGCCAGCCGGCCTGGCTGGGCCCCTTCCCACCTGCTCCCCCGTCTGACGGGGCCCAGCGGGATGGGAGGGGGGAAGCACAGGGCCTCCAGCAGCCTTCCCCACTCTGGCATTGCTGAGTGTCAGGAACTGGCCCACACCATCTTGGGGGCTGCAAATCCAACGTCCACGGGCACCCTGGCCACGTTGTGTCTGAGACCCGTGGGCCAGGCCAGCTGCAAGCTCCACAGGGTGTCTGTGTCACAGACTTGGGGCGAATCCTCCTTCAGTGGATTGGGTGAGGTCCTGCCCCATTAGGGAGGGTGATGTTCGTCACCCTTAGATACCTTCACAGGGACACCTAGAGGAATGTTTGACCAAACGGCTGAGCGTCATAGCCCGGCCAAGTTGACAGAAAGTTCACCATCACAACCAGGGACCAGTATATCACTACACCAGAGTATTACTGTTGCCCTGGCAACAGGAACAACAGTAGGGGCCTTTCAGTCCTGGGGAGTCCCTAGTTCTCAGCTTCTGCAACCTGGCTCAGGTCAGAGCCCCAGCAGAAGGGTCCGCCCTACACCTGGCCCAGCAGGGGGACACGGGCTGCTTTATTCCAGGGAAATGGTGCTGGTGAGACCCCCCATGAGGCGGACAGCCCCCCTCTGCCTTCCTCCTTGTCCCCAGGCCTGTGGGTCCCAGCAGGGGCTGGATGATCCCTGTGGCTGCAGTAACCACGTGTCAGCCGACGGCTGGCTTAGCACAGCCGTGCGTTTGCTCAGTTCTGGGGCCACGGCTGGAGGCCAGTCTTCTCCCTCAGTGCCGGCAGGCTGTCTCCTGGAGGGACAGGGGAAGGGGTGCCTGCCTCTGCCACCTTCCAGAGGCCCCACGGTCCTGCTATGTTGCCCAGGCTTCTCAGCATTCAGATCTCCTTTTGAACCCCTGCCTCCCTACGAGGACCCTGGACTCCAGGCCACCGAGGACAATCTCCCCAGCCCACATCCTCACGCCTTCTCGTACACAGAGTCCCTTGGCCACGGGAGGTGACATTCATGGGTCCTGGGGACCAGGGAGCACCCACTCTTGTGCCGACCACGGGTTTTACAAACAGGCAGCTGAGGACATCCTCACCCTGAGCTGTGGGGGACACCGTGCTGGCATCGGCAAGGGTCACTGGGATGGAGTGGCAGGGTCCAAGTTCTGCCACACGGTTCAGCATCCTGGCCTCAGCCTCCCTGTCATCCAGTGCCCACATGTCCCCA
>NW_006921593.1:19669545-19672899 GCF_000298275.1 Orycteropus afer afer
CTAAGAGCCGCAGCTGTTCCGTGCGTTTGGCCAGGCTGGGGGCCAGGTTCACCCCCCAGGGCAGGTGCACATACATGTGGCCCCGCCGCCTGCAGGTGTGTCGGTGGGATCCTTGTGCTCACACTTACTGCTCACACATGAGCCCCCTGCAGTGGGCATGGTCCCCGCAAGACAGAGCCCCTGGGGACGGGGCCTGCCACCTCTGGGCCAGGGGGACTGGACTGCGTGTGGTTGGGGACTAATAGAGCTCCAGCATGCTCCTTGCCGGGCAGCAGGGCTCCGGGGTGGCAGCGGCCCCTTTGATGTCTGTCCGGGTGTGTGGGACAGGCCCTGTCTGGGCAGGCTCCGACACCCCACCTGCTGGCCGTGGGCCCTGAGGGTGGGGGCGGGCAGGTGAGCAGCTGCAGGGACAGGCCTGGGCAGGTGTCTGTCCTTGGGCTCGGGCCCCTCCCCACCATGCATACACGTCTCTTCTCGGGTGCTGAGGGCCTCTCCCCACTGCCTCCCCCTCCCATGCTCAAAGGGGGGAAACTGAGGCTGGAGGAGGGGAGACAGGCACGGACAGCCGGCAGGAGCCCGGGTGGAGGTCTCTGGCCTCACCTGCTGCTGGAAAGGATACCCGCTTCTCTCCTTCGCTCCCCAACCCCCAAGCTGCTCTGTGCCTCAGAGCGGCCACCAGGGTGCCCAGGCGGCGCAGTTGTGGCCTGGGATGGTCCCGGGAGTGGGCCCTCTGTCTGCCTGACAGCCTGGGCTTTGTTTTCTGCTCTTTCAAGTGACAGGAAATGCCGCTGGGCCCAGAGCCCCTCTCTCCTCGTCCTTCCCACATCTCGGCTGCTGGCAGGACTCTACCTCACCATCTCATGAGGGGCCCTGTGGGGTGGCTGCTGTGTCAGTCCACCTCACCTGGGGTTCCCTTGCTTTCACTGGCCTGCTCTTCAGCAAGCATGAGGTCCCCTGCCAGCCGTTGGCCCTCCCATGGTGCATCTAGAGTCAGACAGCCTCCGAGGGAGTCCGGGGGCTGCACGTTTCCTTGGCCTTGGAAGCAGGGGCAAGCCTCTCCCCCGCTCTGCCAGTCTGGAAGCTCTGCTGCGATCAAGTGCTGGTGGTTCTTTTTTCCAGGAAATCTGTTACGGTCTTCAAGGCCGAACATCAGGATGAAGCATGTTCTGTCTGCCGGGCACCAGGCTCAGGGCTTTAAGAACCCACCGTGTGACAGACGGTTTTACAGGTGTGGCTTTTATGGGGCCGTTTCTCATTGTGTGGACAGCGCCCGGTGCGTGTTTGTCCGTGTCTGACCAGCTGTGTGGTCTCTGACCAGCTGAGGGCTGTAAGCAAAGAATTGAACACGCCCTGGACTTGCCCAGACAGAACCTCCGGCAAGTCCCCAACACTCTGGTTCGGCTAGTCCTAGGCCCCTGGGGAGAGGCTCCTGTCACCTTCCGGGTGAGTGACATTCCTCTGGCCTGTCACCTTTCCCCTCCTGTGTCCAGACACAAGGGCAGGGACCTGGTTCCTGACTGTCCACTGTGCCAAAGTCCTTGCAGCCCCCTGTCCACCCCCCCAGGAGGCCGACCTGGGCCTGGTAGCTCCTGGGCCCTCAGGGTTCCCTCTCAGGGGTAGGCCACCCCCACGGCCTCCAGGAGACTGAGATGCCGAGGACCCCACATCGCCCCTCTGCCTACACCCCGCCTGGTGCCTCCCGCCTCCCACCACTGGCTCCCAGGATTGCTCCCTGGCCGCCCCTGGGGCCTCACCCAAGGTCCTAGCAACCCTGACAGTACCTTCCTCCTGCGGTTCCCACCCCCACTGCCCAGGCCGGCTCCCGGGACCTGCTGGTCCTGCCTCAGTTTCCCCCTCGCCTGTCCCAGTCTGATGGGAGTGCTGCCTCAGGACGGGCCTGCCTCCCGCCCTCCCCTCACTGCAGCCTCGGAAGCCAGTACTGTGGGGTCCCCCGCAGCTCAGGGCGGAGCGGGTCTCCACGGCACGTTCAGGGCTGATCCGCAGAAGGAAACCTCCCGGCCCTTCTTCCGAGGTGCTGGGGGTGGACTCGAGTCTCCAACCTCACGGTTCGGCAGCCGAGCGCGTTAGCGGTTCGTCCCACTGAGGGATTCCTGCTCCTGGTCACCCTCAGGGCAGTCCAGAGCTGGGAGCTGCGTGACCTGGGTGGGCATGCATGCCCTCATGTGGCCACCAGCCAGAGGCTTTCTCAGCCCGTGCCACCCCCCAAGGGTCCTGCCTCTACCCACGCCCTTTCCAATGCCCCGTGAGCTCTCAGGTTGGGCAGCCCTGCCAGACACCTCGCTCAGTAGGGTGATGGGGTGCTTGCCTACAGACTGTGACATGACTGTCTCTGCCGGGTGATTGGGGCGAGCGCCCCACTCCCGTGAGCCTCGGTTTCCCTGTGCATGGGTGGGGAGGCCAGGCCCCCCAGGGCTCTCTGACAATGGGAGAGTGCCTGGGGTCTGAATGCCTCGGACATGGCTTCCCTCATGTGGAGGACCCTGCCAGCACTGCGGTGAGAGGGCTGGCAGCTGGGGTCCTCTGAGCAGCCAGGAGCCCCCGGCTGGGAGGCAGGACACATGCTGGGGTCTGCTGCCACCCAGCTTCCAGAACTCACACCCTCGACATTGTCCCCTGGCCGGGCAGCCTTCTCCTGGGCCCTGGGCCCCAAAGACTTCTCGCTGTGTTCAGAGTGGACACAATGCTGGGCCCCACGGCTGGAGAGCAGCTGGGCTGGATGATGGTGGGGGGATGGCCACAGCCGCTGGGGCAGGGGCTGTGTCAGGTGTAAAGGGCCCTGGCTGGCTCCCTCTGTCAGAAGCTCCCAACGCTGGAGGCAGGCTGGGGCCCGTGAGTCAGCAGGTGTAGCTGGCACGAAGCAGGAACAGTGGGGTTTATGATTCAGCTCTTTGAAGCCAGTGACTCACCAATACCTGGGAACACTCCATCCTCCCCCAACTTCCAGAAACGCCTGGAAGCAGAACGCCCTGAGGGCAATGCTAAGACAACGCTTATTTGGGCTTTAAAATGACTGGCCTCCGAGGGTCAGCAGTGGAGTCCTGTCGCAGTTCGGTTGTTGCTGGCGGTCCTCTGTGGCTCGGACTCTCAGAGACAGAGGGGTGTTTATGGTGTGGAATCAAGCAGAAAGGTGGTGCTTTCATTACTGTCTTTGCTGTTAGGGGCCAGTGAGTTGACTCTGACTCATAGTGACCCCGTGGACAGCAGAAGGAAACATTGCCCGGTCCTGCACCGCCTCACAGTCCGTGCTACGCGTGAGCCCCTCGTCAAAGCCACTGTGTCCGTCCACCTCGCTGAGGTTCTTCCCATTTTTCGCTCACCCTCCACTTTACCCAG
>NW_006921593.1:19674378-19676776 GCF_000298275.1 Orycteropus afer afer
CCCAGCCCAGCCCAGCCCTAGGCCCAGGTCTGCCCTGGCCCAGCCTGGGCCTCAGCCGACAGCAGAGCGCTGTACACAAATGGCAGGGAAGCAGGGGTGAGAGCAGCGCCTGTTGGGGGGGACCACGGGGCTTTGACACCTGCAGGCCTGAGAGCGGAGATGGGCCTCGCGGACTCGGCAGCCACTCTCGGTGCACGTGACCCCAGCATCCCCCAAGGTGGGCAGCCAGGTGAGACACACCCCAAAATCAGCACATGGTTCCCGCAGGACTGGAGTCAGCTGACTCCCATGAGTGACTTCCCGGGAGGGGCTTGGAATCAGCCTTGTAAATCGGTGTATTTATGCCATGGATGTCAGCCAGGAGCGAGGCCTGTAACAGATCTCAGAGAGCCAGAGTCAATGTGGCCAACACCCTGAAACTGCGCTTCTGGCCTCAAGAGCCGTGAGATGATGCCCTTCTGTTCCTGTCCTGCCTTCAGGCTGGGGACGGCTCGGCTGGGCACGGGACAGGCCTCCCACTCGTCCAGCGCCAAGCTGAGGTGTGAGCTGTGCTGTCACTCACTCCTGGGCGCTGGCGATGGACAGAGAGCCAGGTGTGACCCCAGTGCATGCACCCTGAGAAGCGGCTTGTCTCCCTGGGCAGGGCAGGCTGACCTTTGGAGTCTAGCTGGATGGGGGATAAGAGTCGTGCCTGGTACATGCCAGGGGCAGCATGCCGCGCGCTCCCAGGCCGCTGAGTCCTCGAGGACCTGGAGAGGATTGTCAAACATCAGAATCAGATATGAGCTCATGGGCCCATGGATTCCGTGAGGTGGGTTTGGGCTGGCAGTCCGTCACGGGCCATGGCCCGGCCACATGCATGCTTTTGAGTCTGAAATACATGCAGTGAGCTCACAGGTCCTAAGTGGACAGCCTGGTGGACTTTAAAAAGTGAACCCTCCCCAACCGCGATCCAGACTGAAGACGCTGAAGCATGTCCCCATCACCTGCAAGCCCCCCAGCCACGCCCCACCAGGGGCCACAGTTCTGACTTGCGTGGCCACAGATGAGTGTTCCTGGGCTGAGGCCTATGTAAGTGGCATCCTGCGGCCTGGTTTCTTAGGTTTGTGAGATCCGTCTGGGTCGGTGTGGCAGCGGTTCCTCCTCTCAGTCCTGTGCTCAGCTGTCTGGGTATATGCTGCCCTTGTAGGAATGGACAATGCATATCGAAGGTACATTCCCATTCAACACCACTGTGGGGGCACAGCTGGGTTTAGAGTTTGGGGCCACTGGGAAGGTGCTGCCCTCCTCCATGCATGAGTCTCTGGGGAACACACAGAAATGCTTCTGGGGATGGCATTGCTGGGCCACAGGAAGAGGCTGGCTGGCCTCTGGGCGACAGCACCATGTTCACGGTGCCTCTCTTGGTCTGTGTCTTGTAGGTGATTATGCCAACAGTTTTCTAAAGCTGTTGTTGGCTCCGACTCCTGGAATCCTCTCACCACAAGTGTTGGAGCACTTTGCTTCCACTTCCACGGGAACCCGCCTCCGGACAAGCTCTTCTGCTCGTGGAGAAGGTGAGCACCTGCAGCACGCTGGAGGGCATGACCCGCTGAGCCTAGCACGGCCTCGTAAGTCCCACACGAGGACTGGGTGGGACTGTGCAAGTAAGGTCCAGTCCCACTAAAGGGATTGGACAGCTTGCCAACAATGCAAATGGAATCCTTGTGGGGTGTTGTTGTTAGGTGACGTGGAGTCGGCTCCAATTCATAGTGAGCTTGTGTACAACATAGCGAAACACTGTCCCGTCCAATGGGGGTGAGACCATGCAAATAAGGTGTACAGAACCCTAACATGCAAATGAGGTGTATGGGACCCTAACAAGGGCATTGGTCAGGTTTGCCATTATGCCAGGTTTAAAATGAACCATCCAAGGGTCCCTGTGCTGAGAACCTCCTAGACCCAGGAGACAGAGGATAACACTGGAGAAGGTGTGAGATGGCGAGAAGCTGCAGTAAGTGTGCCAGGAGGTGGCAGCAGCAGAATCAGGAGCTCAGGGCGAGATGACATGGGGGCTGACTGACCTGCGGAGCAAGTGAGCTGGGCGCCTTCAGGGAGGAGGCTTGCTGGTGGAGGGCGGTGCCTCGGATGATTGACAGTGTAGGTTCATTGAGTGAGACAGCTGAGTGCCTCCAGACAGGGGCTCACTGGTGGAATGGCACGCTCCAGGCACTTTTTGTGGAGCTCTGGTGGCATAGTGCCTGTGGTGGTTATGTTTGTGTGTCAACTTGGCTGGGCCTGGTTGAGTGGCTGGGCAGCTGGTGGTAGTTATTTCCCATGATGAGACTGGCAATCAACTCCATGATGGGATCTACCACAAGCAGCTGAGTAACTGCCTTTGGGATGTGGTCTGCTTCTT
>NW_006921593.1:19677176-19690737 GCF_000298275.1 Orycteropus afer afer
TGACTGCTAACCAGAAGGCTGGCAGTTCAAACCCACCAGCCACTCCTCAGAAGGAAGACCGGGCAATCTACGTTTGTAGTGATAACGCCTCGGAAACCCAAGGAGGGGTTGCTATGAGTCTGATTTGACTCGATGGCAGTGAGTTTGGTTTGGATTTTTGGAAACAGCTTTGTAACACTTCCCAAGTAGGGCAGAGGCCAGGCCTAGTGGGGACAAAGGCTAAGGGCTGTGAGAGGAGCCCTGCCTGCCCAGAGGAGCTGAGAGAGCTGCCCTGAAGAGAGGAGACTGCCTGCACACTTCCTGACCCTGACCCTGACCCTGACCCTGACTTGTAGCCTGTTACCTCCCGCCTAAGCCCTGTAGCTGTGAGTGTGGTCTGTGAATGCTGTGTGGCCACTGCATTGCATCAGTGAACCGGCAGAGGACAGCGTCGTGGGAGGGACGGCTGGTGTCAGAGGGAAAGGGTTAGAGTGAGGAGCTTGTCAGACCTCCGCCTCATAGGAATCAGCTTTGGGCTGCAGCCGATCTTGGTTCCTTTTCTTCCCCCTCGTGAAGTCCCAGCAGGTCTGACCACTTCACGTCGCCATTTGCACAGTCCTTGTCTGTCAACCTAAATATTGGCAGCTGGGGCTCACCCAGTGGTACTGTGCAGGAAATGCCTGACCATCTGCTTCTGCTGAGATGACGGCCACGGAAACACTGTGGGGTGATCTGTGCGTTGGGGTTGACTTGACGGCAAAGCGGGGTGGCTTTGTTTCGGCTGTAACTGGTTAACTGGTCACATTAGAGGAGGGCAGAGGTTCCCTGTGGGGGGTGGAAGTTGCCAGGACCCCACCCCTGCACACGTCCTGCCTGAGTTGGGTCGGCGACGGCACATAACAGCAACCACAACAGTAGTCGGCTCCTTCCCTTCAGGAAGGCTGCACAGCAGCTTCGTTGAGAAGAGCACTGGGGAAACCGAGTCACTGCGTGGCAGCCGAGTGTGCAGGCTTGTAGGACGGGTAGACCCAGGCCTGGTGACCAGCGGCTGGTCCCGTGTGATGATGCTGTTCACTTGAGTTTCATGGTTGGCATTCAGCTTGCGACAATGTTTTATGTTTTTATAAGCTTAAATATTGTCATGAGCTGACTGCAGTTGACTCAGGAATGCTGACCTGATGTCTTTTCCCTTTAAAGTTTCCACGGCAGCCATCGGGGCCTTTGTCACTGGGGTGGAGCTGGCTTAGGTCTGGGAAGTGGGTTTGTGGCTCTTGGGTATCCTGTGGGGGCTGCCAGGACTCGCAGGGGGTCCAGACCCCACCACGCTGGGGCAGGGGCAAGGCTGTGGGACACTCATCCTGATGCTTCTGTGGCCTCCTTGGTGCTGGGCGTCTCCTGTACTGAGACCTGCCGGTGCTGGCCCAGGGCTCTTGGGGCTCAAGGTGGCCTCCAGTGTATGCAGTGGTCACTATGTCTGAAGCCTGGAGGCCGGGCCTTGGTCCTGGTCCCCAGTGGGGTCGGCCTTCTCCCGAGAATATGGGAGAACCCGGCCGGGGCCTGGCTGGGAAGTCCTGGGGGTTTCCTGGAGGCGGGGGCTCAAGGCCTCTGCCCGGGTGCCTTGGGGGCGGACCAGGCTAGAGGTGGGAGGGAATGAAGAAACTCCTGGCCTCTCCTCCTCCACTCCTGATCCCCTCCCACCCCCCATCTGCCCACCCAGAAGCTCTGTGGGGTTCCCTTCAACCCCCTTACCGGCCCCTCCCAGGCCTGTGAGTGGGCAGGCCCAGGACTTCAAAGGCCCCCGTCTGCTGCCCCTCCCCCCAGGCCTCTGCGCACAGAGTGGTTTTCTTCAGTGCCCTTCCCAGGCCCTCCCCAGCCCCTGTGCAGCAGTTTGGAGGAGACCCTGGGGTTTGCCAGGTGCTGGGACCCTGAGCGCCCTCCCACCCCACCCAGGCTGGCCTCGGCCTCGTGAGGTCCTGAGCCTGGGTGGGCCAGGGCCCCTCTATGGCATCCTGGCCTTGTCCTTGCCGTGGGCCAGTGTCCAGGGTGGTGGAAGCCAGTGAAGGGCAGAGAAGGGGACCTCATCCTCCCTGTCACGGCAGCTGCTGCACTGGGTTCCAGACTTCCACAGAGACCTCGCTCTGAAGGCAGAGATGGACATGGGCTTGCCCGTCACAGGATCTAGACCGGCCAGTGAGGCATCCTTCATCCTGGTCCCAGAGGATGGTGGCAAGCTGTCCTGGTGGATGTCACCGGACTCCACAGCCATGAGACGCCTGGTGCTCCCGGCCTCGCCTCTCAGGAACGGTGCGCTCAGCCCTCAGGGGCTCGGCCCAGCCCCTTCTCTGCTCTGCACCCCACTCCCAGCATCCTAGCACTTCCTCCAGTTTTATCCTCAGTACACGTCCCAAACTTGGCCTCCCTCTCGGTTCCCCCTGCCCACCTCATTCAGCACCACTAGGGTCACCCTGACTGCTACCAGCTTGTCCTCACCCGTCTCTCTGTCCCCCACGTCACCCCCAGGCCCTCACCACCCACAGAGGTGCTCACGGGGGTCAGGCTACCTGGCGCCCACCCGCCCAGACCTCCACAGACAGATCATCACTCCTAGCTGACACGCGGCCCTCAAGGCCAGCACCAGGCCTGGTCCTGGGCAGCAGCTGTGCCCACCTCCTGGCTGTCCCTGTGTGTCCCAGCAGGCTGCCGCCCCCAGGCCTTTGCTGGGCCCCTCATCCTTCCGGACCACCTCCCCAGCCCTGCAGCGAGTCCTCGACTCTCCATCTCTGCCCACTTGTTCTCCCAGGAGAAGCACCCCTGGCCTGCATGAGCCTTCCTGCAGCCACGGCCCAGCCCCAGACGGCAGTTGTCTGTCTGCCTGACTGGCACAGGCCCCGGGAGCAGTGTGGAGTCGCCCTGTTCGTGGCTGTGTCCCCCACCTGCTCCCAGACCTGAGCCCAGCCTGGAGCTGCACATGAGATCTGGGTGATGGGGCCTGTCAGTGACTCCCTGAAGCCCCGAGGCAGGAGCACTGCTAAAGAGCACCCCAAAGAAAGCCCAGAGCTCCCCCCTCTTCAGGACCTCCAGTCACACACCTCCTGGGACTTGTCTGGACAGCAGAGGGGCCGGCAAGGGCACGGCACGCCGAGGGTGGGACCCGGTTCCCGGGGCTGTGAGCAGGGCAGGCAGCTGGGGCTCTGAGGCCGGTGTGGGGGAGACCTGGCGGCAGTCAGAGGTGCCCTGAGCACTGGACGGTCAGCGCTCTCGGCCCCCGGGCCGTGGCTCTCCTGGACGTGGCGCCGTCGGGTCGTGGCTCGAGGGCCAGTAAGGAAGCTGTTCTCTAAGGATCGCATTGGGGTCACCCCACCCCCAGCCTCTCCTGCTTCTCCTGGAGCAGTCTCAGGGGGGCCCCACCTCCTCCTCCTCCAGGAGGCGAACCCCCACTTGTCCCCTCCACCAGTGCTGGCCTTCAGACAAGTGACCCGGGGCAGCCCAGCCTAGGGCGAGGACACCACCACCAGCCCACAGCCCCTTGGGAGAAAGTGGGCTCTGCAGTCCCTCTGCACTGGGGGGGCCTCCGGGCTGTTCCACTCAGGGAGGAGGAGGAGGGTGGAGAGGGGTGGCCAGCTCAGGACGGAGAGGGGGAAGGAGGGGGACGAGGAAGCGGAGGGCGGGGAGCGGGGAGGGCGAAGGGAGCAGGTGTGCCCTCAGGGCAGCTGGGCCTGGAATGCCAGTGGCATGAAGTCAGCTGCGCGCGCCGCCCGCCACCGACCAGGGCTATTCCGGGAGCCCAGGGCTTAGATCCTGCCCTGCCCTCCCTCCCCTGGAGGTCTGGTCAGGAGTGTGGACAAGGCCTCTCTTGTCCCACATCTGTCACCCCTCCCCTCCCAGCCTCTCCCCCAGGCCTTCCTCCTCCAGACACAGCTGGTCCCGCCAGGGTGGGCTGCCTGGTGCTGAGGGGCCCAGCGCCCAGAGGAGCCTGGGGGTGGAGGGCCGGCCTAGGTGTCCGCCAGCCTTGATGTCTGCTACGGACTCGTCCTGTCCACCGGGTCCCTAAAGCCCCCAGTCCTCTCTGGCATCACCCGCTCCTGGTGGGGAGGGCTGCCTGTCCCCTGAGGCCAAGCCCCCCATCTGGGGCTGAGGGTGGAGGAGCTTGGGGGCCCACGGGGCCTGAGTCCTCGTTGCCACTGAGCTGAGGGTAGATGGCAACAACTGGCCTGGCTGGTCCTGGCCTTCTCCGCAGAGGACGGTTCCTGGGGCCTGTTTTCTACCATGGGCCCTCCTTGGCAGCTCTGCCTGTCAGTACGGTGCTGGTGTGAGTGTGCGTGCGTGTGTGTGTGTGTGTGTGTGTGTGTGTGTGTGTGAGCGTCTGTCCACCTGGGGCTGGCAAGGCGGGTGTCCGGGGGTCTGCCCAACAGGTCACTGCTTGGCACCTCCCTAGGTGTCTGGGGAGGAGGGTGGTCAGCTCAGGGTGGGGTGGGCTCTAGGACCCTGGGTGAGTGAGCACAGACCCCTGGTGGTGGGGGTCCTGGGCCCTGGCAGCCTGGCCTGGTCCTATGCAGGGTGGTGGACAGAGGGTCCTTGTTCCTTGGTCCTGCTTTTGAAGACCACAAGTGGGTCTGCTTCCCAAGCAGCAGAAAGGGCCAGTGAGCTGTGTCCGCTCCCCAAATTCTGGCCGAATACAAGGGCAGGGGCAGAGTGGACGAGGCCTGCAGGGCCCCTGGTCTGAGCGGGCCTCAGGGTGTGTGGCCCTGGGAGCCCCCCACATCCCCACCCCTCACCCCCACCCCAGCACCTTCTTGGGGCCACTCCAGAGCCCTCACGGAGCCCTTCCTAGCCACAGGGTGGAGATGAGAGCCCGAGGGTGGCCAAGAACCGCCTCTGAGCTTGGGCCAGGCTGCCCGCAGCCATGCAGCCGACTGGGGCTGTGGTCGCGGCCCACGTTCCACAGCGCAGCCCAGTGCCGCCTCTCTGGAGGGGGCTCTGCAGACTGGGTCCCCGAAGCCTCCGGGCCCCGCCCCGACCGGTGTGCAGCTTGTGTGGGGGGTGCTGTGAGCCACACGGAAGAGGGGACAGAGGCTGGTGGCCCCTTACCTGCAGGCTCCTGACCCCTGCTCAGAGGTGGGGAGAGTGGTGCAGGCCCCACGGGCAGCAGGGGCACCGGCTCGGGCTCTGGACAAAGACCAGGGGGCGAAGACTGCTGGAGGCCCTCCCCCAATGGGTGTGTGCAGCTCCCAGGAGAGAATGGTGAGGGCCATGCAAGACCACGGGCTCTGGCAGCCTGTTGGGGTGAAGGCTGGCCCCACCAACCGAGAAGAGGGGTGCACGTGGTGTGTGGAGTGTGCACCCCTCACTCCCACCCTGGCTCCTGTGGGAAGATTTGGCTCTGGCGTTGTCCTTGTGGCCTGGCACGAGCCCTGAGGGAGCACGTCTTTTCTAGTTCCCGGTGGCAACCCGATGGCTGGAAGCCACCCAGAGGCCTGCTGCTGTTTCGGACCACAGCAGCTCTGGCAGCGCCCCAGGGCTCTGCATACCAAGGGGTAGCATGGGCCAGCTTGGAGCCTCAGTGCCCCAGCCCAACGGTACCAGGCCCCGCCCTGCCCCAGTGAGCACACACACACACCAGGGGGCACGGGTGTGCACAGAGGGCGAGGGTGGCCGGCCCCTTCACGGCTGGAGTGGCTTAGATGGCTGTGGGGCAGAGGCTGGGAGCTGAGGTTCCGAGCCAGGCCTCTGGAAGTACCCACCCCACCTACCAGCTACACATGCCTGGGAGAGGCCCCACCCCAGCCCACCTGGGAGACCAGCCCCGCCCCCTGCGCCCATTCCCCTTTGCCAGTGGATGTGGGTGTACCTGGCACAGTGGGCAGTGAGCAGTGTGATCTGCCCCTGTGCTGGCCGTGTCTCCGCCCGGCCACAGATGGCCAGGAGGGTGGGCGCTCCAGCGAGGATCCGATCAGGCAAGGCTGACAGTGGACAGCTGTGTGTGTGGGGGTGGTGGTGAGTGTCCTGTTTTAGGACAGTGTGTGCTCTCACTGTTGTAGAACCAGGGGTCAAAATCAAGGGGCTGGCAGGGCCACACTCCTGGGAAGGGTCCAGAGGTGTGTCCCAGGCCGCTCTCAGCCTCGGTCCTGGGTGTCTAGCAGCATCACTGCAATCCCTGGTCCGTCATCGTGTGGCTGTCTTCCCAGTGTCTCTGTGTCTCGTGTTCCCTTTATAAGGCCACCTCTCATGTTGGGTCAGGAGCTGCCTGCTCCAGAGTGACCCCGTGGGAGCTGACTGTGTCTATAAAGACCCTCTTTCCATACAGGGGTGCTCACAGGTCACACAGGGGCGTTCACAGGTGTGGGGAAGGAGTGAAGAAACTTCCCAGAGCACACAGTCCAGACCCACACCCCGCGGCAGCAGCAACAGAGCTGGCAGCGCACGCTGACCTCGTGCTGCTTGTGGTGAGGCGCTGGGCACGTTGCCTGGTTATTTAATCTGCTTTCACCTGGACCTCCGGTGCCTGGCTAATGACCATGGGCTGCTCAAGCCTGCAGGTGCCAGCAGGGAGCTCTCCCAGGCCAGTGGCTCATGGGACATGGGGTTTGGGAATTCAACTGACCATGAGTGTGGGCATCCCCTTTAGGAAGGCCTGCAGCGGCTCGGGGCTCAGCCCCTACAAAGGAGAGTTGGCGGTGGGGAGAGCCAGAGCTAGGCCTGGAAAGGAGACCTTTTAAATCTAAGACCACAGAGTGAAAGATCAGTTCCCAATCATTCCCAGCCTCCAGGTCATGCAGAAAGCACAGCTCGCTCGGAGGGTAGCGTTGTCCACACGCCGGTGCCGAGAATGCATCCTGTTCGGCTCGGCTCCTCCATTTGGGGTGACCTTGGCCAGGCCCCTGCTGCGCCCCAATGTCCTGACGGCCTCAGAGAGGGGCTGGACAAGCAGCTGACCACCAGGCCCGCCACTGCCAGGGGCTCCTGACTCTGCAAACCCAATGCTTCGTCGAACACAGTGTGCTGGTCGTCAGGCCTGGGTCCGAGGAAGCAGAGTGAGGGACGTGGCTCGTGGGGACGGGGGCTCTGCCTTGGCTCCCCTCAAGCCCCCGACTCTACAGACCCTGGGCTCTGGCAGGTCTGACAGCTGTGTGAGTCACTGACGAGAGCTGAGCTCAAGACACAGGTCCCTGCTGCGAGTGACGGGCTTCTAGGAGTCACGGTATCCTTTAAACTGGGCTTAGGGTACAGACCGTGCCAGTCAGGGAGCAGGAAAACTGTGGGCGGTGGAGGCTCAGAGCCTCTTGTGCATTAGAGTGTGGGCCCAGAGATGCTGAAGCCATCCCCGTTAACCCTCTTCCCTGCCCTCCTCCCCGCCCTCTGTCACCACTAATGACTTTTGGTTTCTTCGTATTTGTCTTTTTATACAGTGAAGTGACATACACGTCCTTTTGTGAAGGCTTGTTTCACCCAGCCTAATGTCTCCAAGTTCCATCTGCACTGTGGCATGTGCCCAGCCTCCATTTCTCCTACTGGTGAGCAGTGTTCCTCTGTGTGGATGGACTGTTACCAATGCCCGCTCATCAATGAGCATTTGTAGTGCTTCCACATTTTGGCTGCTGAGAACAGTGCTGTGATGGGCACTGGTGGCCAGTCTGCTGGGTGGACACCTGGGAGCGGGATTGCTGGCCATGGGTTCTGTTCTTCATTTCCCACAGGGCTGCACCCGTTTGCACGCCACTAGCAATGCTTCCCATTTCCCTACATCCTTGCCAGCATTTGGTCTGTATTTGTTTTCTCCTAGCCATCCTCATGGGCATGAAATGGTCTCTCACTGGGCTTTCAGTATGCATGTCTCTGGTGGCTCTGACACTGAGTACTTCTCATGAGTTTGGTGGCCACTTGAATGGCCTCCGGGGTGAAATGTCTATCAGTCTTTTGCCCATTTTCTGATTGGGTTGTTTGTCTTTGATGTTAAGTTGTCTAAGTTTTATATATATTCTGGCTATGAGATTCTTGTCAGATACATGGTTTCCTAAGACTATCTAAGGATCACCCGGTCAGTAGCTTGTCTTTTCACTGCTTTGGTAAAGTCTTTTGATGAACAAGCGTTTTTCATTTTTATGAGTTCCCATTGATTTATTTTGTCTCTGGCTGCTGGTGCTTCTGTAATTATGTTAGATGATCCATTGTTGAAAGCTGGGCCTTACAGCATTGGCCCTGTTGTGCTTCTGAGAATTTCATGGTTATACTTAGCACATTCAGGTCCTTAATCCATTTTGAATTTGTTCTTGTATATGGTGTGAGGCAGGGATCTGTTTCATTATTTTTGCTTATGGAAATCCAATTTTCTCAGCATCATTTTTTGAAGACTCTTCCTTCCCATTAAATGGATTTAGCACCCTTGCCAACAATCATCTGACCACCAACGTGCAGGCTTGTTTCTGCACTCTCATTCTATCCCATTGGTCTATGTGTCTGTTGCTGTTCTAGTGCCAGGCTGTTTTGATTCCTGTAGCCATGAAATATGCTTTAAAATTAGGAAGTCTGAGTCCTACTTTGCTCTTCTCTTTCAACCTTGTTTGAGCTCTTTGGGGGCCTCTTGCCCATCCATGCAAAGTGGAGGACTGGTTTTCCACAAGGTTTTTGGAAGTACACTGCCAAGCCTACCTTCCAAGGCACTCTGGGCAGACTCAAACCTGCAACTTTTCAGTGAGCAGGGAGAGCCTTAGCTGTTCACACCCCCTGGGCATCCCTTGGCTTATCCAGCTTCCTGGTTTCTCCCCTCCCCAAAAACATCTTGGCCATGCCCCCCGGGCACAGAAGGAGCCCCACAAGTGTCTGAGGGGCATTGTGTAGTTGGGTCTTCCTTGAGGGACCCAGTGGTGCTGGAGGGACACCTCCTGAACTCTCTGTAACATCAGAAGGGAGTCCGGATGCTTGGGGCTGGGACTGAGATCTGACTCAGCTGTTGGTGCTGTCTGGGAAGCCGTCTCCTGGTTCTCTGCCTCCGCACTCCCATTGTAGGATGGGGGTGATAGAAACCCAGGCAAACCCCTCTGGAGCCGGTGTGGGCTGCCCTGTGGCACACGTGGCCCCACATTGCGGGATAGGGACACACGTCACCCTTTGCCAAATTACGGAGGGACCATCCAGGCCGTTTGTATGTCTTTGTTTCCACGGGATGGGCATTCTTTTATTCCTATTTACAAAAGCACCACTTGCTCATTTTAAGCAACCCGGAAAATGCCGACTGTAGCCTCTCCTTCGCTGGCATCGATGTGCTCACTGCTGGAGCTCTGGCTCACTACCCTCTCGGCTCTTTCCCTGCCGGCCACATCCAGATGCACTCACCCAAAATAGAACCGACCGTGAGCGCTGTTCCTGCTCCGAAGTTCTCACTCAGCCTCGTACTGCTGCCGAACCAGCCTGCTGCGCTCTGCTCTCCCCGGCACCGCGTCCCTGCACACCCGCTTTGTCCCATTGCCTGGCACCCTGCATCTTCCCCTGCTTAGTGCCAGGCCTGGCGCCCCACACCGTCACTTAGTCCCAGGCCTGGCTCCTCACACCCCCCACTTAGTGCCGGTACCTGGCCCCCTGCTTGCATCCCCTCCTCCAGCTTTGTCCCACTGCCTGGCTCCCCACCCCCACCCCCTGCTTCGTCCCACTGCCTGGCTCCCCACCCCACTTAGTCCCAGTGCCTGGTGCCCTGCTGTGCTGCTCCCAAGGGTTCACGCTCAGGAGCAAGGGGCTAAGGGACACGCTTGGGCCCCATCTGCATTGCTTCCTGGGTCATTCACTTAATAGCACGTTCCTGACAATGGACAATGTGACAGGTCAAACTGTGGGGACAGTGAGAAGCCAGGGGCTGCTGGGATTTGGGGGAGGGGATGGAGGAACGGGGGAGCCCGGGCTGTGATACTGCGGTGTAGGGTGCTGGAAGGGGGTGACAGGGTGTATTTGTGCAAACCCACAGGGCTGTGCCGCACAGTGAGCCCTCTTGTGAACTGCGGGCGTCAGTTAGTGAAGACGCGTCCATGTCAGGTCTCAGTGGGAACACGTGCAGCAGATGAAACCAGACATTATGCTACGGGGAGGGGCGCTCTGCTTTCTGCTGTGTGAGCCCGAGGCTGCTCTAAGTGAATGAAACGCGGATACGGGGGCACGTGAAGGACTGTCCGACGGCCAAGCAGTGAGCTGCTTCTCTTCCACACCAGTTCACGGGCGGCGGCCACCCCCGGGTCAGGGAACAAGAGATGCTTCGTGTCATTTGAGTCAGTTCTTAAAGAGGCTGAAGAAGTTAAACACCCTTCCAGAAACGGGCAGCTGGCCTGTGTCCCGTCCCGGCTTGTCCTTGTCCTGAGTGAGGTCTAACTTTTCTTGGAAGGAGGCCTCATTGCAGCTTGCGGCCCCTTTCCTCTGTGCCCTCGTCATGGGCCGAGGCAGCAGGTGACTAGTTTCCTGGTTGGCCTCGGGTCTGGAGAGCAGTCACTCAGGAGTGTCCGTGTCTCTATGTCTCTGTCTCTGTCTGTCTCTCTCTTGGCAGCTGCCCCTCCTACCCACATCATCTACTTGTTGCTCTTGGCACCCTGTGCAAAGCAGGTGTTGACGGCTCACTTGAGCGTGGCAGGCTGGCCCTCACGTTTAGTCAGCTACCAGTCGAGCTGGATTTGAAGGTCTGCATGTCTCTCCCTTCTCCTCATTCCTCTGAGGTCAGTCTCCTCTTCCATCCTCAGGCGCTCCTGGGACCACATGGTCTATTATGGTGACGAGGTTCTTCTGAGAGCAGCTCGAAGGATCTTTCTCCTTGTTTTCAACTTCTTATGGTGATTTGAGTGAAAGTTTACAGATCAAATCAGCTTTCCACTCAACAATTTGCACTTTTGTTTCCTGTCATGGACTGCAATCTCCTCACTGCAGCCTCGCTCCACCCGCTTCCTCCCTGGGTCTCTGGATTCCACTCCCCTCTCTCCTAACTGTTCCGCTCTCCGAACTTTGTCCCTGGGCGCACGCTGCCCTCTGCGTCTGGTATTAATCCTTCTAGGGACTGTGTCATTGCTCACCTTGTGGACCTGTCGACTGTTTGGCTGAAAATGGAGCCACGCCGTGAGTTCAGTCCCAGTCTGAAGGATGATGACCGGCCACAGTTCCTGGATCTGAGCCCTTGAATGGCCCTACTGTGTGTGCATGGCTGCCCTGGCTCTCTCTGTTCCTTTTTGATCTGAGGCCTTTTGTCTTCCTCTGACCTGAAGACTCTCAGTCGCCGGGACTTACCCGTGGGCTTGCTGTCCTTCTCTCTCCTGCTGGGTTTCCATTTTACTAAGTGATCGTGTCAGTTGTGCTCACTGGACCCCCGTTTCTATCCTGGGCTTAAATGCTCGGCTGTTGAACCAAAGTTTGGGACTTCAAGTCCAGCAGAGAAGTACCTGTGAAGGAAGGACTGACAACCTCCTCTGGGGAAGCCCCCACTGCAAAGCCAACTGAGCACAGTGCTTCTCTCCCCCACGGTCACCAGGTGAAGGCAGCCTTCTCTCGTGCTTCCCAGGCCGGCCCCACCCTTCTGGACCTTTCGGGGTTCCCCGACCCACCCTCCTCCTCCCCCGCTCCACCAGGGGCACCTGACGGTGGGTAACCCCGTCCAGCATGTCTTTTGTGGCAGCGACTGTTTTTCTTTCCTTCTTTGTATTCCTATTCTTTCTTTTATTCATTTTTTTAAAAATACATTTTATTGAAATATAATTTATGTACAGTGAAATACACAAATCTAAAGTGACACGGGCCAGTGCTTTGTGTGTGTGTGTGTGTGTGTGTATTCTCTCCCCTCCCCTCTCACCCCTGGTAACCAACAAAGTTCCTTTCCATATATAAATCTTTCCTTGACTTTTCACAATAATGAACTAATACAATATTTGTCCTTTTGTGATTGACTTATTTCACTCAGCATAATGTCCTCCAAGTTCACCCAAGTTATGTGGTGTTTTGCAGATTCTACATTATACTTTAGGGTCATATAGTACTCCATTGTGTGTATGTATCATAGTTTGGTTACCCATTCTTTGTTGATGGAAACCTAGGTTGTTTCCATCCTTTGTAAATAGTGCTGCGAGGAACATGGGTGTGCATACGTCTGTTCTTGTCATGGCTGTCACTTCTTTAGGATATATACCTAGCAATGGAATGGCTGGGTCAAATGGTATTTCTAATTCCAACTTTTTAAGGAATTGCCATACTGCTTTCCACAGTAGTTGGACCATTTGACAGTCCCACCAGCAGTGTATAAGAGTTTCAATCTCTCCACATCCTTGCCAGCATTTGTTATTTTCTGTCTTGTTGAACTTTGGTACTAGTGCTGGAACAAGATGGTATCTCATTGTTATTTTGATTTGCATCTCTCTAATGGCTAATCGGGGAGCTCTGGTAGCTAGTGCCTAAGGCACTTGACTGCTAACCAGAAGGCTGTCATTTCAAACCCGTCAGTCACTCCTCAGAAGGAAGGTTGGGCAATCTACTTCCGTAGTGAGACTGCCTCGGAAACCCAAGGAGGGGTTGCTATGAGTCGGGTCCAACTTGATGGCATATAACAACAACAACAACAACAATGGCTAATGATCATGAGCATTTCTTTGTTTGTTGGCCGCCTGAATATCCTCCTTGGTGAAATGTCTATTCATGTCTTCTACCCATTTTTTAATTGGATTAGTTGTCTTTCTGTTGTTGAGATGTTGGAGTTTTCCATAAATTCTAGAGATAAGTGCCTTGTCAGACATGACATTGCTGAATATTTTTCCCCAATCTGTAGGTTCTTTTTGACTCTTTTGGAGAAGTCTTTGGAAGCACATAAAAATTTAAGTTTTACAAGGTCCCATTCATCTAGTTTATCTTCAGCCGTTTGTGCATTTTGGGTTATGTTTGACAGTCTATTTATGCCATAAATGAGGGCCCCTAAATTTGCCCTTATTTTTCCCTTGAAGGACTTTATAGTTTTAGGTTTCATGTTTAAGTCTTTGATCCACTGGGAGTTAGTTTTTGTGTATGGTGTGAGGTACAGATCTTGTTTCGTTTTTCTGCAAATGGATATCCAGTTTTGCCAGCACTATTTTTTAAAGAGACGATCTCTTTCCCATCTAATGGATTTCAACCTTTTGTCAAAAATCAGCTGATCATAGTTTGATGGATCTATTTCTGGGTTCTCAGTTCTGCTCCACTGGTCTATGTGTCTGTCATTGTATCAATACCAGGCAGTTTTGACTACAGTGGCTGTATAGTAGGTTTTGAGGTCCGGCAGTGTGAGACCTCCTACTTTGTTCTTCTTCAATAGTGCTTTGCTCATCCAGGGTCTCTTTCCTTTCCATTTAAAGTTAGTGATTGTTTTTTCCATATCCTTAAAGAATGTTGATGGGATCTGGATTGGGATGGCATTGAATGTATAGATTGTTTTGGGTAGTACTGAGATTTTCACAATGTTCAATCTTCCTATCCATGAGCATGGTATGTTCTTCCATTTATGCAGATCTCTTATGGTTTCTTGAAGTAGTGTTTTATAGTTTTCTTTGTATGGCTCTTCTGTGTCTCTACTGAGATTTATTCCAAGTATTTTTTTTTTTTT
>NW_006921593.1:19691767-19721119 GCF_000298275.1 Orycteropus afer afer
TTATCAGGGAGTTTCAATGCTGCTTCTTCCTCAGGGATGTGTTCTGGGTCTGTATCTTGGTCCCTTGCTTCTCCTGCTTTATCTTGCTTCTTTGTGTGGACTGTGATGCTCTGTTGTCTCCAAGGCATTGTGATGTTTTTGTGTTTATATTTAATTGGTGATTGTTTGTTGGAGTGACTTTCCCATGATTTTCTGTGTTTTGTTTGGATGTTATCTACACAAGCAGGGTACTGTGCTGTGCTCCTCTATTCACTAGTTGGCAGTACGTATACACTCACCACCTCTCTCCTTTCCTGTTGTCAACCTCCTGTATGTCCCTGCTGTCCTTGGCAAACGGAGCCTATTCTTAGATCCCTGGAATCTGAATGAGAATGCTGTCACTTTAAATATCCAAAATGGCTGCCACTTGTAAACAATTAAAATGACTGCACCCTCTGGACAGCTGAAAGCCCACAGCTCGTGTTGTCTCTCTCTTTGCTGTTTCCTTTCCTAGCCATTGACCACCAGCACAGCCATCCTTGCAGCCCTTGGTGACCAGGGCTGATCTTTAGGTCAGTCCTCAGGTTCCAACACCACTTGGAAATATTCAGGCTGTTGGTCCCGTCAGAGTAGCTGACAGTCCATTGTTCCGACCATCTGCGTATGCACTGTCTTCGTTCAGGTGTTTCCACTAGTTGGTGCCTAGTCCACTTCTGTATCCTCCTTCCCAAGCTCAGGGCTCCAGGATTAGCTTCTGTGTCTCTGTCAATTGGTTTCTCTTTTCTTTGTTGAAGAGGGTCTGTACAGTCTTTCTGCCTAGTCTGCCATCTTACTGTGTGACTGTGTTTTTCTGACACGGTGTTTCTAGCTGGTTCCTGTTCCAAAGGGCGTCCTGGGGGAGGGGCGTTGACGGTGCTGGGATCCAGGGTGGCTGATGTCAGGCTGGTGGGGGGGGGGGCTCACTGGAGCCATGATGGAAATGCAGTGTTTGATGTGTGGATTGAAACAACCCAGCAGCTCTGAAGCTCCAGGAGCTGTGAGGGCCCCTCTGTGTCCCCTCAGGCATCAGGGGAGCGGTGCTCAGCCTCTGGCACAGATAACTCAGAAGATGCCCTTTCTGATTCGCCTTGGGGTCCTGGGGTTGGCTGAGTCACAGGCTGCAGTGTTGATGACCTGGGCTGGGCTGGCTCTGGGACTGGGCTTCTTCCCTGCAGTGGGGGTCTTGCCCGGGGTCTCAGCCTGTGGTGCAGTCCACCCAGGAGGGTGGCGCAGGTGGGCATCAGTGCCCTTTGGTGAGGGAGGGGCGGGGGTTCCTGCACTCACAGCTCCTGGCCGGTGGGCACTCATCCCCTCACCCTCAGAACACCCTGAGGGGGACTCACGGCCTTGCTGTGTGGCTGGGAAACCAAACCAACACGTATGTCTGGGCCTCCTGGCCAGTGAATGGTGATGGGTCACACAGCCAGGCCTGTAGAGCTGTGGCCCCAGCTTGGGTGGCCCGTGCTCAGGTTGGTCAGGCCTGCAGGGGCCCAGCATGTGTGTTCAGGGTGCAGACAGCTCCCAGGAGGGGTGGTTGGGTTCTCACTTGGGTGACAGCAATCCCTTCAGACACGTGGATCCATTCCTGTCTGTCCATCCAGTCAGCACCGAGAGAACTGATGTTTGCACATGGTCTGAGGTAGAGTCACACCTCAAGGTTGGTGGTTCAAACCCACCAAGCCTCTCCACACAATAAAGACCTGTGAACTGCTTCTGTAGGGATTACAGCCAGGAAAACCCTGTGGGCCCGTCCCTCTCTGCCACACAGGAGTCAGAATCGGCCATAGTAACGGGTTTCTGCTGGGGCCCAGGATGACCCTGAGGGTCAGGTGCACACTGGCTGAGGGCTAGAGGCCTTCCCACAGGCTGATCACAGCTCCCTTCCAGACCTCGGTCTCTCTTCCTCTCTCAGGTGGGTGCCTGAGGTGCCCACTCCCATGTTTGGCATGGAGACACACAGTTACAAAAGCGAGGGCTTGAATGCCCTGTCCTGTGCCCTTGACCAGAGTTCCCCAAAGCCCCATCTGGCTTGGAGAAATCAGGAAAATGGCCACCAGTCATCCAAGCTGTGCTGGTCAGGGCGTGCACATGGCTGGGCTATTGCTGAAAGTCTCACAAGCTGGGGAGGTTCGGAAGTGACGTCACGCTGTTAGGATGTCTGACGGCTGTGGCCTGCTGGAGCCCTTCACCACACATTGCTGAGCAGGACAGTGGCTCCAACACAGGCAGAAGGTACCAACCAATGGTGTCTCAGTCAGTGTGTCTGTCTGAGGCTGATGCTGCCTTGTGGCCCTGAGTGTGGACAGCGCACCCTGAAGCCGAGAGCCAGAGGCAGGTGGACACAGCCTTTGAAGCAGCCCGGCTGTGGAGCTCTGGCCTGACTGCCCCTCCCACGTGACCCATGGTGCCATCTGGCCAGTGCTTGCATGCCTCCATTGCCAACCAACTCACTACTTTATAAAACACTGACTCCTGTGACCGGTGGCTGTGACATGTGGTTCCAAAGGGCCCCAGCCACTTCTCAGTGGTGAGGTTGGGTCCACTAGAGACAGCTGTACGGGAGTGGGGTCTGCACGCCCCCTCGCAGGCGTATATCAAACCAAACCCATTACTACGGCCAATTCTGACTCCTATGGCTCTCCTGTGCATCAGGGAGGGACGGGCCCGCAGGGTTTTCCTGGCTGTAATCTCTACAGAAGCAGTTCACAGGTCTTTATTGTGTGGAGAGGCTTGATGAGTTTGAGGCGTGACTCCACCTCAGACCATGTGTGGACATTAGTCCTCTTGGTGCTTGCTGTCTCCCCTCAGCACTAGAAAGATGCCATCCCTCCTCTCCTCAGGGACGCCCCGAGCTGGAGTTCACCCCTCAGGGCACAGAGACAGTGCCTGCCCCTTTGACCCTGGCAGCCCCCGATGAGTGCAGCTCGGTCCGATGGGCAGCCACACCTGTGCCTCCCTCACCAGCACGTGAGGTGTTTGGTCTGCAGTGTCTGGCCCACAAGGGACAGCTGTGATGCCCATCCGCATGGGAGAGGCACACATTTTGGCAAAGACAGCAGTTGCTTGTCTTCATCGAGGCCTCAAGGAGACAGAGCAGCCAGGAGGGCGTTTTGATGAGACACAAACGATCTGCACCCAGGACGCAATGGGGTGCACTTGGCGTAAAGTCTTGCAGATGGTGGCTGGTGATGACAAGGCCAGTCTGCAGACAGGCTAACAGGAAGTGAGGTGAGTGTGGATGTTCCCGCAAGCCGCCCTTGTGCTACTGTGATACGTTTGGCCAGAGTGGCTGTAGGAACCAAATGAGCTGTCACCGGCCGAGCCGAGCAGCTGGGCTTCCCGCAGGGGTCCAGGGAATGTCGGACGTCCCCGTGGGAACCACACGGAGGAGTTGTGCTCTCCTGCACTCGTGTGTGCAGTGAGGTCAGCCAGCGAGTGTGTCGCCCGTCCCATTGTCCTTGTAGCCACTGTGTCCATTTCATCTAGCACCGTGGCTGCACCAGGCCCACTGGCCCTCTGGCATGGACCCTCTCAAGTGTCCTGCCTGGCTGAGCCTGTGGGAGGCTGGGTGGTGGCCAAGGCTGGGGACCCAGTCCTCTTGTTTTGGTCACTGTTACGGATGGAATAAAAACCAAACCAAACTCACTGCTGTCGACTTGGATCTGACTCATGTGACCCCTCATTGGGGTTTCTGAGGTGGTATCTCTACAGAAGTAGATTGCCCAATGGATTGAATTGGCTTCCCCAAAACTCGTGTCCAAGTCCCAATCTTAGTAACTGTGACTGTGACCTAGTTTGGAAGAGGGGTCTTTGGTGGTGTTATCAGTTAACATGAGGTTGTGCTGGAGCAGCCAAAACAAAACAAAAAAAACCAAAAGGGAGCTCTGGTGGCCTAGTGCCTAATGCATCTGACTGCTGACCAGAAGACTGGCGCTTCAAACCCACCAGCTGCTTCACGGAAGGCAGGTGGGGCGATCTACTTCTGTAGAGATACTGCCTCGGAAACCCAAGGAGGGGTCGCTATGAGTTGGGTCTGACTTGACGGCAACGAGTTTGGTTTTGGGAGGAGAACATGGAGGCTGAGGGCAGATGGCCGGTGAGGATGGAGGCCAAGACTGGAGTAAGGAAAGCCAAGGGTGACCACCAGGAGCTGGAAGGTGTAGGGAAGGGTTTACCCCAGAGCTGAAGGAGGGATGTGACACCTTAACGTCAGACTTCAAGCTGCCTGGACTGTGAAATGGCACGTTCCTCTTATTTGAAGGCCCCACTCTGTGGGGTTTTGTTTGAGGAACTTGTATAAGGTCCCTGCTCTGATGGCAGCAGGTCCGTCCCCCTGAGACCGGCCCCCTCTCCCCGGCTGACCTGACCGGCTGCAGGCATGAGCAGTGGTGTGGAAGTAGGCCCCTGCCTCACTCTGTCCCCCTCACCATCTCTGGGAGGCCCCACCCAAGGAAGGGGCAGACATGGTCCACTGTGGCCCAACGTTGGTCCCAGCCGGGGGGAGGGCTCCTCTGTGCTGCGTCAGGCCACTTGGAAAGGTCACCTTTGCCTTTGGGATATGGACGCAGCCCTTCCACGGCCGCGGGCTGTCCTGGTCCCCACCCTGCACACACAGAGCTCCGTTCACCCAGCTCTGGCTGGGACCCATGGGCAGGGCCAGGCCACCACCCCTGTGGCCTGGCTTGGGCTCTCCGAGGCCTAGACCAGGCTTAGTGAGGGCAGTCACAGGCCCGGGCGGCCTGTCCCCTGCGAGTTGATCACCACGTCTCCACTTTCCCAGGATAAGTGTTGGTGGCAGTGACGGCTGGTGAAGGTGTCAGAGTGGCGGCTCCCGGTGTCCAGGCCGTGAGACAGCGGTGCTTTCCCGCTGGCGGCCCTGCTCCCTGCAGCTGAAGGACGCCCAGGGGCACAGACCGTGAGTACTCGGCCGCTCGCCGAGAGGTTGGAGGTCCTGACTCACCTCTGGAGCCTCAGCTGTCTGGTGCTGCTCTGCAGAAACACCACCGGGGGGGGGGGTGCGGCGGCTGTAATGAACAGGAAAGCATTTTCTCACTCTTGGAGGCGGGGCGTCCGAATTCAGGGCTCCGGCTCCGGGGGAGCCTTGTTCTGTGGACTCTGGGGGCGTTCCTTGGGGTGCCGTGTGGCATCTACCACGAGCAGCCTCCCTCTCCCCCCGTTAGTCCCCGCTTCTCCGGGCCTAATCTGAGCTCTGGATGTCTCCAAAGTGATTGGCTTCAATTCCACCCACCTGGGGTCCTAAACCAAACCCAAACCCAAAGCCTCTGCCATCGCGTCGATTCCAACTCACAGCAGCCCGTGGGACAGAGCAGACGCGTCCACAGCGTTTCCAAGGCTGTCATCTCTGTGGGATGGAAAAGCCCCATCTCTCCCACTGAGCGGCTGGTGGGTTTGAACTGCTGACTGTTGGTTGGCAGCCAAGCGCTTTAACCAGCAGCCACCTTGTCTTCCCGGGCAGCTTCTCCCCCACACACGTTCACACGGAGACTCCCGTGTCTGCCTCGAGTACAGGGAGACGCAATGGAGGTGCTGGACGCTGGAAGCCATGCCACCAGTGTTTCGCTGGCTGGCAGGGCGTTCCTGGGGGGCGGGGCGTTCCTGGGGGGCGGGGCCGTTCCTGGGGGACAGGGCGTTCCTGGGGGGCGGGGCCTTCCTGGGGCGCAGGTGTTTCTGGGGGCCGGGGTCAGTGGGCTGCCAGACTAGGACGGGCTGCGAAGCCAGGCCTGGCCGTCTCTGCCAAACATCGGCCCCCGCAGAGCACGGTCCAGCCCACTCCTCTGCACACGTCGTCGGCGCAGACTAGGCAGGACACGACATCAGTTTGGTGGAGCTGAGGGCCAGCAAGGGCGAGGGAGGCCCTCGGGGAGATGGACTGGTGCATGCTGGCCGTCGGGGGAGGACGGGGACCCGGTGTTTCCTTGTTGCCGTGAGTGGAGGCGGCTTTCTGCATCTATGTGCATCTCTAGATACACATGCAGACACAACCGGCCCCGGTCCCAACATGGTCAGAAACATCCACAGAACCTGGAAAAAGGGTTCACTGACATCGGCAGCGCTCCCTGACCTCCCCAGTGCTCTCTGACTGTCTCCTGTTCCCCCTGAGCATCCACGCTCAGGAAGCCACAGAGAGGGAACACGTGTCCTCCATGCTCAGGACCCCATGGAGAGGGCACACACATCCTCCATGCTCAGGAAGCAGAGAGAGGGAACACACGTCCCCCCGATGCTCCTTAATCATCCTTAGTGCTCCCTGACTGTCCCCAGTGCTCCCTGACCATCCCCAGTGCTGTCTCCTATTCTTCCTGACTCTCCCCCATGCTCCCTGACTATCCCTTGTGCTCTCTGACCATCCCTTGTGCTCCCTGACCATCCGCCGTGCTCCCTGACTGTCCCCAGTGCTCTCTGCCTTAAGGTGTAGGATGGCTGATTTTGGGGGCAGCATGTCTGAGTCTGGAGGCAGTGTGTCTGCCTAGGGGTGGCGTATCTGTGTGTCTGGCAGTGTGTCTATGTGTCTAGGGCCATGTCTACATGTCTGTGAGCAGTGTGTCTGTGAGTCTGGGGTCAGCGTGAATGTGTGTCTGGTAGTGGTGGTCTATGTGTGTCTGAGGGCAATGTGTTGGTATGTCTGGGGCGACGTGTCTCTGAGTCTGGCAGTGAGTTTGCGTCTGGTGGTGGCGTGTCTGTGTGTCTGTGCCTGGGGACAGCATGTCTGTGAGTCTGGCTGTGCACGTGTTGGCATGTAGGCATGCAGATGTGTAGGCGCAGGTGCTTAGACATCCATAAACCCGGCCCCACCTGCACATTCTCTGCTCCAGGAACCCCCTGGCCCCTTCTTTGTCTGCACAGGCTGGTCTGAAGTTAAACTCCTCTCTGCAGAGTTCTGGGCGTGGAGGACGTGTGTCCCCTCTCCACGGGGCCTGGACATGAAGGATGCGTGTCCCCTGTCTGCGGCGTGCTGGGTGTGGGGAGCTCACATTTGGGGGCGTGGTCCACAGTGTCTGGCGATGGACCACAGGAGGGACAAGCAGCGCCTGGAGGGGGTGCCAGGCGCAGGTCGCTCAGCCATCCCGTGGGGGAGGGCTTCATACTGGATGGACAGTCCCGGCTAGTGTGGGGAGACCTTCACACGCAGGACCGCTTTAATCTCGCCCCTCAGGGATGGTAGGAAGGATGGGGCAGCTGGGATGACAGGGGGCTCCCTGCCTGAGCACCCCTCAGCCCCACATGCTCCAGTCATGGTGCCACCGTGGCAGACAAGGAGGGAAGCTGGGAGGATAGCCCAGGCAGTGGGCAAGGCACGCTGGGTGTCTCCACTGGCCGTCTCCACTGCGGCCGCAGACTGTTCCCAGCAGAGGGACACTGGGGCCCAGCCAGGGAGGGACACTGTGACATCTCTCTTCTTGGAAGGGCACTGTCCCGGGGTGGGGGAGGGCAGGATAGCCAGATGCTGCTCTTTCTGGTAGGACGGGAGGCAGGGAGGTGGTGTCAGGCCTCCTTCTCAGCTTGGAGCCCAGGGAGAGTTCCAGAAGGCCGGTGTGCGCTCTGTGCAGGCCTGGGGAGGGAGGGGTGGCTGCAGCCGTGAGGCCCGGCCCAGAGTTCCTGGGGGGCCGTGGTGCGGGCCGTCGCCCGAGTCAGGGCACTCTGCTTTGTTCTGGTGCGGCAGGGACCTCACAGACCCCGGGGGCCGACAGCGGGGCGGCAGCCGCTCGTGTGTACGCCTCAGCGGGGCTGCCCCTGCATGTGTCTACCCGTCCCGGGGGCACCCCCAGGAGCAGGCACTGACTTAGTGGTGAGCAGAGTGACATTGTGGGCAGGGTTAGAATTGTAATGACTGACAAAATACAGCTAATTATGGAGAAAGCTCGCCGGCACTTTTTCATGGAAATGAGGCAGGTGACTTGGGGTTGGGGGATTTGAGAATGCGCTGCGCCCCTGGGGGAGGCGGGTAGCCCCCCACTGTCCTGATATCCTGCTGCCAGAAACTCAGCAAAGGAGAGAGACACGGAAGGGCAGCGTGGGCTCTTTTAATTCATCAGGTCACCGAGCCGCCCGGGGCTGTAACTCAACCCGTGAGAATGTGCAGCCAGTGCCTACTCACCGAGAAACCAGGGGGTGCTGTCAGAGGCGAGGGCACCAGGACCTAGGGGACCCCCTCCTCTCACCCGCTGAGGGGCCTTGGCAGATTCCCCACAGTGGCCCTGGGGGCTGGGGCAGGCATGTCTGGACTGTGGGGTGATGGGCAGTGTCCGCTGCTCCAGGTGAGTGGGGACATTTAAGTGGCAGACAGCAGACCGAGAGACCTGGACGTCATTTGGGGTGTCCCCTGTAGAAGCTTCAGCTGGCCTTGCATCCCTTGGCCGTGGGGATTCCTGAGAGCCCTTGAGTTACGCGGGTGCACCAGGACCGTGACCTTACCCGCCCCCTACGTCCAGAACCACAAGGCCACCTTTGCACATTTCCAGTCCCAAACCCAGACTGAGCTGCGCCCTGAAGCCCCAGGCTGGCCCAGCCCGGCCAGAGTGCCCCCAGGCCTCCACGCTCCCCGGAAGTGCCAACGATGGGCTGCTGCGTCTGAGGAAACGGGACCCCGACTGCTCGGTCCCCGTGCTTACTTGGCCAGGCTTTCGGCTGCACTGGAAGCGGAGGCTCACCCGCCGGTGGGAGAACCCGGCGCGTGGCACCAGCCCCTCGGAGCCCTGGCAGGCCCTGACAGCGTGGCTCTGTGGAGCCTTCCAGAACCCCCAAGGCCCCTGGAGGAGGCAGCCCCAGAGGCCTGCACACCAGGACCGGGAGATGCCACCCCCCTGCTCAGCCACACCTGCCGTGGGCTCGGGTTTCCATGGAAGCCTGAGGCAGTCTGTGTTCCCAAGCCCGGGCAGCTGCCACCAGGGACCACATGGCCCTAGGGGACCAGCCTGGAGGGTCTGGTTTCACAGCACTGCTGCCAGGTATACCTGCAGGCAGGCCAAGGAGAGTCTTTCTTGCAGGTTCTGAGGGGCCCCCAGAGGGCCTGCAGCTCCGGCCTCACGGAGCCCCCATCCCCAGCCCTGCAGCCCCTGCCTGCCAGATGCCCCTCCCCCAACCTGGGCCCCTCTCTGGTCCTCCTGGGCCGTAGCCCTCCCTGCACAGACCCCTTCCCTTTGGGGGATGGCCTGTTCCCTGCACTGCCCGGGGACCCTAGTAGGCCTGGGCTGTGTCTGTGTGCTCAGAGAGGGACTGAGAGATAGCAGAGAGATAGACAGAGATAGAGAGACAGAGAGAGACAGAGATAGAAAGAGACAGAGACAGAGAGATACAGAGACAGACCGAGACAGTGACAGAGAGACAGAGACACAGAGAGGTCAGCTAGGTGCAAAAAGGTCCTGGGCATCCACTCCCTGTTCCCGTTGGGCAACCCCTGAGAGACCCTGCTGTCTGTCTGGCATTCCTGCCCCTTTCCAGCTGCCCTCAGGCCCCCAAGGCTGTGCTGGGCAAACGGGAGCTCCGGGTGGGGGGTGGGGGTCTGCTGCCTGAACCCGCTGTGCCCACACTCTCGCGGCTGTGGGCCACACAGTGGTATGATCGGCAGATCAGTCTTTGCACAGAACTCACGCCCCTTTAAGAACAATAAATGTTACCAATGGTCAGTCACTCTGACAGATGAGTTCTGCCGTGGACACAGGCTGCATTTCCGTGAAACGTTCCACTCCCGAACAAGGAGGTCTGGGCTCATTTACAGCCGTCTCTGCCTGTGAGGGTTCCCATGGAGGTAACCGCAACTCACAGTGACCCCATGTGGCTCAGAGTGGGGCTGCACTGGATGGGGTTGGCAGGGCCTGGTTTCACCACGCTTTTCTTCCAAGCCACCTCTGGGTGGCCTCAAACCTCCAACGTTTTGGTTGGTAGCTGAGCACTTAACCATTGGCCACCCAGGGACCCAGGTCCAAGGCATGTGGTTGTTGTGTGTTGAGTGGATTCTGACCTACAGCGCCCCTAGAGGACAGAGAAGAACTGCCCATAGGGTCTCCAAGGCTGTAATCTTCATGGAAGCAAAGCCCAAACCACACCCACTGCCCTGGAGTCGATTCGGACTCACGATGTCCCTAGAGGACAGAATGGAACTGCACCGCACGGTTTCCAAGGCTGTCATCTTTACTTGGAGATTTGGTGGCATAGTGTGTAAGGCATTTGACTGCTAACCAGAAAGCTGGTGGTTCAAATCCACCATCCACTCCTTGGAAGGAAGACTGGGCAATCTACTTCCAGAGAGATACCCCAAAAAAACCAAACTCACTGCTGTCGAGTTGGATCTGACTCATAGTGACCCCTCCTTGGGTTTCCAAGGTGATATCACTACGGAAATAGATTGCCCAACCTTCCTTCAGAGGAGTGACTGGTGGGTGTGAACCACCAACCTTCTGTTAGCAGCCAAGTGCTTAACCATTTGTGGTGGTTATGTTTTTGTATCAACTTGGCTGGGCCTGGCTGAGTGGCTGGGTAGCTGGTTGTAGTATTCCCCATGATGAGAATGGTAGTCAACACCATGGTGGAATCTACTGTGAGCAGCTGAGTAGCTGCGTTTGGGTATGTGGTCTGCTTCCCGTATATAAGCAGTATCTTTGGGAATGGTCTCTAGCTTATGGCACACTTGGACCCTGCATGTAGCCATGTCCTTGTTCATCAGCCTGCCATGCTCTGCTGACCTTGGGACTTACAATGGACTTGAATGAATGGCCTGCCATGTGGTTTGGTAAAATCAGGACTGTGCCTTTTTATTATAGACCTTGGGCTTGTTAGCCTCAGCAGCCAGTCACCGCCTGAGTGAAGAGATGCCTCTAGCTTCAGTGGACCAGGAGCAAGAGGCAGAGCTCACACAGCCCCTAGACCCTGGCACTTTGAACTTGGACTTAAAGCCGCCAAGTTGTGAGAATAAACTCCTGTTGTTAAGGCCATCCTGTTGTTGGCATATTCCTGTCCAAGTGGCACTAGGAGCCAGAACACCCTTGCACTACCAGTGCTCCTTGGCACCAACAGGAACGGTCTGGACAGAATTGTCAGATGCCGTCTCGAGGCTACATGGCTTTGTCCTCCTGACAGGGTCCCTGGACACCGACCTCCCACTTTGGCCACCACCGACCCCGTTGCTGGCCATCCAATGGCTGGGAGGCTGATCATGCGATTGCCGATGGCCTGGGGGCCGAGTGTCTGCCGGGTTGGCGGTGGCACCGGTGCTCTCCTGAGCCGCCTCCTCTGGCCCCTGGTGACTTCCTTTGCATGCTTAGCCCTCCCCTCGGTGATCTGGGGGCTCGTATGCCCTGGATGCTAGTCCCCCGAGCGTTCGTGGTGGAAGCCGCCTGTCAGGCCCCAGAAGTCTCTGCTTCCCAGCAGGTCGGCGTCTGTGGGGAAGCAAGGTGCCTCCATCCACAGCGACAGTGTTTCCTGGGCGTGGTCATGGCGTTCCGGGATCCCTGGGCCCTTGTAGCAGGCTCTGGGCCAGGCAGGGGTTGCAGACCCAGCCATCCTGGAAGTTGTCGGTCCCACTGAGTTCCCTCTGTGCTGGTTTTCCACACCCTCTCTGGGCCAACTCAGCACCAAGGCGGTGGGCTCAGAAGGTACAGGTGAGGGCTCCCAAGGTGACCCCGTTTATGCACCCACCCTGCTTTGCTCATAGAGCCCCCATGTTCCCAAGTGAGCCCGTGGTTGATGCCATATGCTTGGCATCACTCTCAGCCAAGGGCTTCTACGCCTTGAAACAAGATGCCCTGATCCTGGCTGCAGGGCCGACGTGGTGTGTGTGTGGGGGGGACAAGCGTCCACACCCAGGACCAGGTCTGAGCAGTGACAATGGGAAACCAGCAACAGAGGGGCCGGAGCGAGCATCTGAGTCTGTCGTGAAGAGCTGGGCTCTGACCTGCAGAAGCATCACCAGCCCTGACGCCTCGAAGTGTGGGGTGCGGTGGCCCAGGAGGCAGGAGCATTTACCCACACAGACACCTGCCGGAAGCCAAGGGTCAGGTGGGACAGGTCCGATGGAGCCTGGGAGAGCCAGGGGGGCCCCCTCAGTCACCCCAGAGGGCCAGCAGAGGATGGATGGAGTCCCTGGCCCCGCTCGGCTCCACGTGGCCTCTGCCCTGGGCCAGGCTGCTGGCCCCCCGCTCTGGGCCAGAGACTATGGGAGGGAGTGCCTGTGGTGTGCAGCGTCCTACCATGCTCGCCGGACCCGGGACACGGCTCAGGGACATCCGCCAAACCCCCTGGGACAGGTGTCTGAGTGTGGCAGAACTGAGCCCAGCTGTCTGCCCTGCACCCCACCCCGCACTGTCTGCTCCCAGGCTGGGCCGGGGTGTTCGTCCCACCGTGGGCTGGGGGCCAGGCAGCGTGCTGGTCCACCAGGCCCTCGGTCCCCTCCTGACCCACAGCCACTCCTGGCCACTCTTTCCTTCCGCTGAGGCTCTGCAGTGACCCCCCCCCCCCCCAGCGTCAGCACGGCCAGGCCTCAGGGCATCAGACTTGTCTGTGAAGGGCGGGGGGCGGGGCTCTGTCAAGCTCCCGTCAAAGCCCCTCCTCCACACAGCCCGGTAATTGCCCCTAACCCAGACTCACAGCGACCCCTCCTTGGGTTTCCTAGGCCGTATCTCTATAGAAGTAGATTGCCCAACCTTCCTTCCGAGGAGTGGCTGGTGGGTCTGAACTGCCAGCCTTCTGGTTAGCAGTCAAATGCCTTGGGCACTACGCCACCACAGCTCCCGTTTGGTTTCCCCTCATGCAGAGGGCTGGCACTCCCCACTCAGGTGGGTTCCCTGGGGTCCCTTCAAATTCCTCCCACTGACCACACCTGAGTGAAGGCTGTCCCATCACCATGTTTCCTGCCAGGACCCTGTTAACTGATGGAATTGTATCCCCAGAAAGAACTGGGAAGCACCGACCCTAGTACTGTGGGGGTGAGCTTGGTTGGGGGAGGGCCCTATCTGGGGGGTGGCCCTGTTTGGGGGGTGGTCCTATCTGGGAGGTGGCCCTGTTTGGGTGTGGCCCTGTTTGGGGAATGGCTCAATCTGGGAGGTGACCCTGGTTGGGAGTGACCCTGTTTGGGGAGATGGGTTAATTGGTTAATGAGGTCACAGGGTGGGTGTGGGGGTCCTAAGTCTAGTCCCTTCTGAGTGGTGTTTGACAAAGGGACAGACACAGGGAGACACGCGGGGAAGGGCAGACGCCGCCCCCAAGCCCAGGTTTGCCACAGCTCCTAGCGGCTGAGAGAGATGGAGACGGACCTCCCCCGACCCCACGGCCCGCACTTGGACTTCCAGCCTCCTGAACGGGGAGATGACAAATTGTCTTTCTTTGTCTTTGTTTTCAACTTTTCACTGTGATTTGGGTGAAAGTTCACAGAGCACATTGATTTCCGTTGGACAAGTTGTCCCCACTTTACTTGGGGACACGGGTAGCAGTCCCCACAGAGCAGCTCCTCTCTCCCCCTCTGCCCTCTGCCCTCTGCCCTCTGCCCTCTGCCCTGTGCCCACCTCCCTTCAGCTTTCTCCTGGTCCCTTAAAGCCAGCTCTCACAGCAGCTCTGGGAGCTCAGACGCCCAACCAACACACCTGGCTCACCCGCACCAGCCCACCCCACCCCGGGACAGGAGTGGAACCCGGGCCTGTGGACTCCCTTCCAGGCCACTGGTCACTAAACCACTCAGGGAATTAAAATAAAGCTTTCTGGAAGCATCAGACGCCCAGAGGCCAAAGCAGGGTGACCCGGCATTTAATTAAGAGAGTGCTATTCACTGGCTGAACCACGTCCAAGAAATCACACGCATTTAATCATCACAAAGTGAGCTCTGTGAAGGAGTAACACTCAGGACCCCTAAGGTGCGGGGCGCTGTGTGCGGGTGTCGGTGTGCAGGCAGCAGTCCCAGGGCACTGCAAACTATTTCCCTGCTCGGCTGCTAACCAAAAGATTGGAGGTTTGAGTCTGCCTAGGGGTACCTCGGGACACAGGCCTGGAGGTCCATTCCAAAAATCAGTTCCCGTCAACCCTGCGGGGCCAGGTCTGCTGCCACACGTGGGGTCACGGGTCAGATCAACTGGGGGACACCGGGCCACTGGCTGCCGGGCTGGCTGGTGTCTGGTTGTTTGGCTGGCTGGCTGACTTGCTGAATGGTTGTTTAGCTGGCTGTCTGGTTGCTTGGTTGGTGTGTAGGAGGCAGCCACAGTAGAAGGGGCTGCTCAGACCAGCCCCAGAACCCCGGCTGATCATGTCCATGTAGTTTCATGGGTCTTGCCAACATGACCTGTCAGCCCTTGGGTGGCCTCAGTCCTGGGGTCCCAGGCGCTCTCCCACCCACCATGCCAACTCATAGGACACAAGTGGTTCTCCTATCCTTGTCCAGTTCTTTCGAATGTAGGGTGTCTCCCCCATAGCCTGTGGGGCCAGGGCCAACCTTTCCGACTGCACGAGCCACTGTGGGGCCTGGGAACACCTAACCACAACATCCCGCATTGCGGCCTGAAGTCCATTTGCTCAGATTAGATTCTTTCCTTCCAAACAACCTAGCAGATAAGGTTTGCAGGCCCTTTCACGCAGCCAAGCCTGAAGGATAGTTCACTGAGTTTTTTGGTGATGGCATTGTCAGCTGGCCAAGCCACCCCATCAATGCGTGTAGGGGCCCTGCAGAATCAGCCTTCCACATTGGCCTGGGTGCTTGGGGACATACAGGACACACACTGCAGTCCCCACTCAGCCATGTGTCACAGGGGATGGGGATGGGGCCCATGCTTCAAGGAGACAAAAACAGGCCAAGAGCCCCCTCTTAGTGTTTCAGGATCTTCATTCACCATCCTGAAGGTCACCCCCTATTCCAACCAAACCAAAACCAAACCCACTGCTGTGGAGTCTATTCCAACTCATAGCAACCCTGTAGGACAGGGTGGAACTGCCCCAGAGTTCCAGGGCTGGAATCTTTATGAAAGCAGACTGCCTCATCTTTCTCCCACAGAGCAGCTGGTGGGCTCAAACCATTGACCTTTTGGTTAGCAGCGGAACACTTTCTCCACTGCCCTATCCTGACACCCAGCACTAAAGATGAGCTTTGCCTATTTTCAAACTTCTTTCAAATGGGACCTCACAGAATGTACCATGTTGCAGCTGGCATTGCTCAATATCCTGCTGGTGAGACGCATCCTCATGATTAGGTAAAGCTGAAGAGTGTCATTTTTCATTGCTGTATAATATTCCACAAAGATCCCTCGTGGTGCAGTTGTTAAAGTGCTCAGCTGCTAACTGAAAAGGTTGATGGCTCAAACCCACCAGCCACTCTGCAGAAGAAAGATGAGGCCATCTGCCTCTGTGAAGACTGACAGCCTTGGAGACCCTATGGGCAGTTCCACTCTGTCCTCTAGGGGCGCTGTGGGTCAGAATGGACTCCAGGACAGTGGGTGTGGTTTGGGCTTTGCTTCCGTGAAGACTGACAGCCTTGGAGACCCTGTGGACAGTTCCACTCTGTCCTCTAGGGGCGCTGTGGGTCAGAATGGACTCCAGGCAGTGGATGTGGTTTGGGCTTTGCTTCTGTGAAGACTGACAGCCTTGGAGACTCCGTGGGGCAGTTCTACTCTGTCCTCTAGGGGCGCTGTGGGTCAGAATGGACTCCAGGCAGTGAGTATGGTTTGGGCTTTGCTTCTGTGAAGACTGACAGCCTTGGAGACTCCGTGGGGCAGTTCTACTCTGTCCTATGAGTTGGCATCGACTCCACGGCAGTGGGTTTGTAATATTCTACAACATGAGTAAACCAGCACTTTATGCAACCATGTTCCCTTTTCATTGTCCGGATTCTGAAGGCACAGGAGCACACTGAAAAGTCCATGACTTGGGCCAGACACAGAGTAGTCATCAGTGTGACACCTTTGCTGTCCTTTGAAAAAGGAAGAAGGATTGAGGCATTTGAATCATGGTGTTGGCCAAGAGTTGTGACTAAAGTGCAGACTGCCTAAAGAGCAAGCCAATTAGTCTGAGGACAACTCCAGCCACATGCTCCTTGGAAGCAGAGATGGGGGACTTTGACTCGCTTACTTGGAACATCAGCAGGAAAGACCAGGGTCCAGAAAAGGACATCAGGTCTGGTCAAGTGGAGAGTCAGCGGAAGTGAGGGAAGCCCCATGGGATGGAGGGAAGCAATGGTCAAACACGTGAGGACGGCTCAGGACTGGGCGTGAGGTCGCCAGCATAGAACTGACAGCATGGAGTCAGCTACCAGGGAGTGGCTTTGCCTTGTTAATGCAGGCCATCATGACTCCTGTTTCCCTCCGATCAGTGACCTAGCCTCCAGCCTCACAGCCACACCCCTGGAGAGGAGGGGGTGGTCGGTGAGTCCTGGTTATTCCTAACTCGCCAGAACTGCCCCACAGCCCACTTGGTGCTGGCTGCTGTTTCTCTTGGGAACGTGCACACGGCGTACACACACCGTGGGACCACTGCGTAGCTCCGTCTGCGCTCGTCGAGCTCCCGGAGGCTCCGACTGCCTCTTTGTTTCTCTGTACCCCTCCCAGGAGCATACTCCTCCCTCCTGACAAGAAGCCACGTGTGGTCCATTTGCTGTCCAGCCCTTTGATCCTCCCGGCTCTGGAAGCCGCCTCCGCCAGCCTCGCAGCCACTCCCACTGGCCTGTCCATCTCTCCTACACTTCTGAGCACTTTAGTTCTTCGTGGCTGTGCCAGGTCGGCGTCCCCTCTGCAGCTGGCTTTTCACTTTCTGATGGTGACTTTTGATGAACAGAAATGGCAGTGTGTAGAAGTCACTGCAGTAGCTGGGTCATCGGGGACGTTTTCTGAAGTCCAGGAAGTCCAGGGCTTCCAGGCAGCAGCCGAGGTGTCTTTGTGTCCTGGTGGGCTCTGTCCCTGGTGTGGTCTCGGGTGCTGTGAAGATGACGTGTGGCTAGCGATGCAGGTGTGGGGAGAGCCATCCTGGCCGGTTATCTGAGGGGGGCCATCCAGCCGTGGAGAGAAAATTCCCTGGGGGTCAATCCACCCGTCTTGGAGCAGAGCGAGGCTGCCGTGCCGAGACGTGGCTGGTGCTGAGCGAGGCGCGTAGCCTAGTCGGGGCCGCAGCCTCCGGGGATGGGGCCGCACTGAGTGGATGCCCGGCGGGGTATACTCGGTCCAGCAGCGGCTTCTCCGTGGCCAGTGGGGGCTGCGATGTCCCCAAGGCTGGTTTATGAGCCAGAGCGGTTGGTGCTGCTGTGGTGACCGTATTAGGATGCACCCCAGTCCCCAGCCAAGTGGTTCCTTGGTCTTTGCCAACATCACTGTCTCTACTTTGCACGACTCCTGCTCTCAGGGCCCGTGGCTGGGGTAACACTGGGGCCCTCCCATCCAGCCCAGCTCCTCCTCCCCGCCCTCAGCGTAACCAAGCAGCCCCAGACCCAAACCAGAACCACCTGGAACTTGAGCACCTGTGCTCGGCTTCGCCTGCACGTCTGGGGTGGGGTGTGGACCGCCAGGACTGTGGGCGCTGGGCCTGCTGGCCTCAGGGAGCTGGAAACCACACTTCCCAGCCAGAGGGGGACGCTGACGTGGTGTGGAAGGGACCAGCCAGGGAGGAGGGTGGAGCTGGGAAGGATAACACCCCACCCACCTGCTGCCGAGCCCCCAGACGTGTGGCTGGAGCTCCAGCCTGATTTCTACTGAGCTCAGGGTCCTGACGGATGGGGGTGGGTCCCAGGTTAGGCCACTGAAGCCGGGACTGGACTCGGAGCCCAGGTCCTGGAGGTCTTGGGGCTGCAGACGCAGGGCCACTGGCCAAGTCCTGGGACATCTTGAACATCAGCTGTGGAAGACCTGCCCCGGGCCCCACTTCCACTCCCGTCTCCCAGGTTGTCCCATCCCCTTACCTCGGTCCCTGCCTCCATCTCCAGGGCACACCATGGGGGAGGGTCACAGTTGCCGCTGCGTGGAGTCGGCTCTGATGCGGGGCGACCCCACACACAACAGGACCAGCCGCTGCCCGGCCCTGCACCACCTCCACCCCTCGCCGAGTCCTTGGGTGCAGGCGCCGTGTGTTCCAGAGCCTCCCAGCCTCGGGGGCTCGTCTCGCAGGCTCTCAGGCCGTCTTGCCCTGGGAGCTGCAGGTTCTCCCTGGCTGCTTCCAGAGCAGACCACCAGGCCTTCCTGCCTCCTCTCTCCTGCTCTGGAAGCCCTGCTGAAGCCTGCCCACCGTTGGGGACCTGCTGGTGTGGGAAACACCAGCGACGGAGCCTCCAGCCTGGCAGCCACCCGAGTGGAGAGCACACGGTGTTTGCATGACTCTCGTGTTGTCCCGAACTCTGCATAACTGCCCCGCGGCCCAACCTGGTGCTGGCCGCTGGTTCATCTCAGCTCAGCGGGTTACCATCTGTCTTTTTCACCAAGGATTTACAGCTCGGGGATGGTTTCATCAAATGCCGTCATACCTCTGTTAGGGCTCGAAACTGCTAACCCTGTGCTCGCCACAGACATTCAACAACTTATTTCTTGAATCAAAGATTGTCAGGAATGGACTTGCTGGCAAGTAACAGAAGAATGAGTGGTGGCGCAGATAAAGGGGATATGCCTGTCTTGGAAAATGAAGTCTGGGTGGAGGGCGGTGGTCCATGGAGACGCAACAATGCCGTCAAGGACGCTGGGTTCTTTATCTTTCACTCCACAGAGTTTAGTGCGTGGTATCTGTCCTCGTTGCTACAATGTGGTCGCTGCACTTCCAGGCATGGTGTGTGCCTTCTGGGAGGAGAGGGAAAGGGTGAAGGGCAAAGGAGGGTGTTGTCCCATGTTACCAGCACAGTAAGCACGTCTCCTGGAAGCTGGGCTTCTGCTCAGCATTTACCTGCAGGAAGCTGCCCGTGGCCACACCTTGCTGAACAGTGGAAGGAAAGCGGGGCGATTGGCCACGTGGGGATGCTGTGGTGTCCCCCTCAGAGTTGGAGCCCCAGGGTCAGAAGCAGCCCCTCATGCTCTGCCTGTGCCCCCAGCAGTGGCCTCCACCTGCTGCAGTGACACAGGCCTGCCCCCGCAAGCCCAGGAGTCTGCCCCGCCCCCACTCCTTGCTCGGCCCTGCCGGGCCTCTGCGTCCACCCCGAGTTCTCATCTCTGGGATAAATTGTCTGGCAAGTTAACTTCCATGTGGGCCTTGGGGACCAGCTGTACTCCCATCACGAGGTGAGGGTGGGGGTGGTGACATCGCAGCATTCAGGAGACCTTATGACAGATACCCTGACCTCCCAGGGGTAGGTGTCTCAGAGTGTCCCCTGCCATGGGCAGACTGGGGGACCCTGCCTGGTGTGGAGGTGCTGGGTGGCCTAGGGGGGCCCTTGAGCCCAGCAGGTGATGGTTATTGAAGGCTGGGGACCTGTGGGGTGCACCCAAGCCCAAAGGGTGATGGTTACTGAAGGGTGGGGACCCATAGGGTACACCCCAAGCCCAGTGGGTAACGGTTACTGAAGGGTGGGCACCCGTGGGGTGCACCCCGAGCAGAGGGGAGATTGCCACTGAAGTGTGGGGCCCTGCAGGTACTTGTGAAACGTCTGGGGTAGTCCCAGGCCAGCTGGTCAGCTGGGGGGGGCTGGGGGTATTCATCTTGGGGGCCGTATGGACCTGTAGGTCAGCTGGTGGGGGCTGGTGGCTTTCTGAGGGTCGATGACTCAGGAGCACTGGCTCAGGGCATGGGAGGGGTCACCAGTGGCCCTGTTCACGTCCCTCCCCCTCCACTCTTGTCTGAGTTGGGACTGGGGGGCCGGGGGGCAGGGCACAAAGCTGTCCTTGTGGCAGCGGCGGTGGAGATAAGTCATAGTGGCTTCTGTTGTGCTGTCAGTGAGCAAAAATAGCCTGGCCTCCGCTTCCCAGAAGGGCCCCTCGTGGGCTGGTGAGCCTGCCCTTGGCCTCCAGAGGGACAATGCTGACAGCGGTCAGGGGCGGGCTTCTCCGTGGACTCAGGCACTCCCAGAGACCACCCACACCCGCCTCAGGCCTCACTGATGGGGTTCCTGCGAGAGCCAGGGCTGAGGGCCCAGGACCCAGAACTGGAGTCTGTGGGTGGTCAGAGCCACAGGGCTGGGGCCGGGCTCTCCTGGCATGGGGTGACCGTGGGTAGGACCTGGGGGGCGCTGCTAGGAAGCTCAGCTACTCAAGAGATGGGTGCCCCCACCCTTGCCTGGACCCTGTGGAAGTCTGTTTGAGGTCATCCACGCTGCACCCCCCCAGCTGGTGGAGGCATGTTGATGACACAGCTGGCTCCTAGGAGACCCCTAGCCTCCTACTGAGCTTAGACTCAGGGCCCTGTCCTGAAGAGTAAGGTCCACGCCTGGGAGACCACCTCGGCCCAAGGCCTACACCTGTCCCAGGCTCAGCTCTCTCAGCACCAGGCCTGGGCCGGGAGGACTCAGGACTCCCGGGCAGACCTAGCTTCCCTGTGCAGCTTGTTCTCTGCTCACCAAAGCTGAGTGAGTCTTCTAGGCCAAAACCTCTCTGCTCCCTTCAGGCCCTGGCCAGCCCAGCCGGCCTTGGGGGGACACCCAGGGCATTCTGGGACCCCCTGGCTGAAGTGGAGAAGGGCCAGCCTGTAATGTCTGGGAGCAAGGGTGCTCAATGGCCACCTTTGGGCTGTGGCGTCAGCCTGGCTGTGGCCACTTCCCCCTGCCACTCGTTGCCCACTCCTGGAACATCACAGCCTCCAGTGTCCACGCTGTCTTCCTGACGGCCGTGGCCACTGTGTTGTTCATGCACCAGCTGCTAACGGGGCCCCTGTCTGTGCGCAGGCTCCCCCAAGCCGAGGAGGGGTTGGCTGCAGGGAGGCAGGGCACTCACATGGCTAGCATCACTGCGGGAGGCAGGGGAAGCAGGGGGCAGCTGGAGGGGTGTCTCGGAGGTCCATGAGAATTTACACAGGTCCTGATGTGCAGAATCTCAAATGGCATCTAAGTGGGTGGGGTCAGAGTGTGAGGGGAGACCTGACAGGGCAGGATTGTCCTGGTGGGCTTTTTGAAAGAGGTGGGCACAGTGGGAAGAAGCAGGGACCAAGAGGCGCTGACTTGGGTGTTGACGGCCGTGACAGTCCCTGGTGTAGCGGGACCTCATAGGCAGGGCCCTAGCCAGGAGGGCCTCAGGGGCTCCATGGTGGGGTCGTGCCCAGCAGCCTGGGCCAAGGCGGGCTCCTCTCCCTGGGAAACGGGTGCAAACCAGCATGGTGGGTGGGGCAGCTGGGCTCTGACCCCTGAGGCCCGGATGTGACCCAGTGGGGCACTCCGGGCCCAGCACCGTCGGTCTGGAGGCCAGAGCTACTGGCACATTTCACTTCCCATGGGGACAGATGGACAGATGGACAGCCATTAGCCTGGAGCGCGGGGCTCTTCCAGGGAGCAGTAGGGTCTTTCAGTGGGCCCTGGGCTCCAAGGAGGCTGGGTGACCCATACCAGGTGTGTGGTGGGTGGGGTCCACATACCCATCCTCCGCCCCACGTCCCATTCTCGCCACTGCATCTTATCCATCGGGCCCAGGGCTGTGTCAGGGCGCTCTCTTCTCTGGGGGTATCTGGGCATCAGCTTGGGGGGCAAGGGGACCCCACCTCCTGTTGCAGTGGCTCCTCCCCACACTGGGTCTCCAGCCTCCGGAACGCTGTGAGTCCTGGTCCACGGTCGAGAGCTGGAAAACCCTGGCTGAAGGGCTGTGGCTGAGGGGAGGGCCCACCACTCAGGGGGCCAGAGAGTGGCGGGGCCCCAGGCTGGGCAGAAAGCTGAGAGGATGCATGTCACCCCGACAGGCTCTGAGAAGTCTGGGGGAGGCTGGTAGGGCCCCAGGGGCATCCCCGAACACAGACACCAGCCTCCCTCATTGTCCAGGGGACCGTTCACCACTCTGTGGCTACCCTGTGGCCCTGCCCAGTCCCCGGCTCAAGCTGCAGGGATGTAGGGCGGAGATGGGGAAGGCCTTGGAGCCCTGCCAGAGCCATGCGGCTCCGCCCTCACCCTGGGGCACAGCTCCTGTGAGATGAGGGTTGAGAACCAGACTCTATCTGGGGCTGTGGACCGCCGCTCTGCCCCACTTACCTCCTGTGGTGCCTCTGGGAGGAGAATGTAAAGAGATGCCCATGTTTAAAATAGGTTTCACATGGGGGTGGGCAGGCCAGTGTCAGTGAACCTGGGTATTTCTGGACGGGTCCTGCTGTGTGGCTGCCCAGCCCTGAGCCAGCCGTGCTGAGACTCACACCCTGTCCCAGCCACTCTGGCCCGAGGGCGCGTGCACGGACAACATCAGGGGCTAGTGTGTGGTGGGTGCATGGTGGTGAGAGAGGCTTGTGTGAGAAACCAGGGCCCCATGGGGGTCCTGTCTCCTTGCTCAGTGGGAGTGAATGGACGTGGGTCACCCTTGTGGCTGTGGCTGGAGTGACTGGTAAGGCCTGGACAGCATTGTAGGGGGCCTCTGTGTCTGTCCCCAGCTGCCCGCTGCAACTGCCACACTGCAGGGCACCCCGGTGTGGCCACACTGTTCCTCAAGCGAGATAACACCCCTGTGGGCTGTGCGGGTCTCCTAAAGCCAATACCCAAAGATGAGCATGGCTCCTGCGGTTACAGGCCCAGCTTGCCATGCAGGCTGCAGTGAGGCCACTCGGGGTCATGGTCAGTGTGGACAAGGACTGAAGGTAGTAGCCCCTTCAGTGGACCTCTTGTAGACAAGAGCTGTGACCTTTCCCTGTAGCCCCAGGACCCCACCAGGACCCCACCTGCCTAGGGCAGCTCCCCGAGCCCTCGGCCCATGATGGCGGGAGCTCCTGGCCACCTGGATAGTCTTTCCCACTGACTGCTCCCCCACCAATAGACCAATGAGCCAGCACCCTGGTGCTGCGTCCAAGCTCCACAGAGAAGCCATTGTCTAGTGGTCAGGAACCATCATCTGCAAGGGCCAGAAACCTGCCTCCGACCCTAAGAAGCTAGATGACTAGTCTATAGAATTGGAAGAGGGAAGGGGTAGATGGAGCCTCAGGTGTAGCTGGATCCAGGAGCCTGGAAGAGTATCAGAACCATCTTTCTCTCTCTCTGCTCTACTTGCCTCTGGAGCGTTCTTCAGGTAGACTATCTCCAGCTGGACAAAGGCGTCCATAAGAAGCTCCAGCATAGAACAACCCTTTCTTTTGTCAAACATATAAGCCTCTCCCAGGTCTCTGATCGGCCAGCCTCGGTCATGTGATCATCCCTGCATCAGTTACTGTCCATAGAGTGGGTGGCTCCGATTGGCCAGCCTGGGTCACATGCCCACTGCCATGTTCACGTTCCTCCGGGACTACAGCACAGGGGGCGAGTTGTCTTCAGGGGACAGGCACAGCCCCCTATGTACAGAGGGCAAGCTGAGTGTCCCACACGTGGCCATTCCAAGGGCCAGTGCATGTGCCCATGGAAGACAAGTCTTCACAAAGATGAGGAAGGGCATGTGAGGCTCACTCACCAACTTGTTCACTTGGAGCAAAATGCCGTGGGTGCCAGGACTTGCTCCCAGAAAGCCTGCGCCAGGCTTCAAAAGGCAGCCGCCAGCTCTCCGCTTTGATCTCAGGTGGGCTCTGGCTGAGAGCCCAGGTACGTACAGGCCCGACGCCGGGTGGATCTGGCATTCATCATGGCTTCGGGCACATCTGAAGAGACTAACCATCCTCAAAGGCACTGCTCTGTCTCGTGTCTAAACCCAGCAGTGGTCACCGTGCCTGTCTTGGTTACCTGGACGTTGGAAAGATGAGAAAGCAGGGCTCTGCGTGGAGCCAGCAGTGATCTAGGGACACAAGGACCATGTCAGGTGGCGCTGGGCCAGGGTAATGGCACGGCTGCTGTGGCCCAGCTTGGCAGCTAAGCCATGGCATATCTTGGCACAAGTTGTCACCACTGTGAGCCCAGCTTGACCTTTCTGATAGCAGCCACATGTCCTGTCATGTTGCACAGAGGCGGGGCTAGGCGATGCCTGCAGGCCTCACGACATGGTTCACAGGTCCAGACACAAGGTGATCAGTGGCAACGCTGGGACCAAGTGGAGCTCACACTGTGTAATTATCTCTACTAGCTGAGTTAAGCCAGTCAGTCTCAGGATCGCCTCCTTAAGAGAATGGGGTGCTGTTTTGAGCATGGTTCAGCCAAATGGACAGCACACCCAGTCTCCAGCCCTGACTCCCCTGCCTCATTTTCTTGGTTTCATGGGTCTGTTGACAAGGAGTTTTGCCCCAGAATGGGTCATACCCAGAGTTCCATCCATATCCCATCAAGATGACTGAGCCAAAGAAGGTTGGGACTTTTTGAGTTGATTATCCTTAGCTAAGATATGAGACTTACAACTGATGCTAGAATGTGCTAAGACGTTCAAGGGAGCAGGAACAGATGAATGTCCCCTCCCCTGCTGAGACATGTCCCTAGGGCTGTCGTAACTAGTTATCACAAACTGGGGGGCTTAATACAACAGAGAGGTATTGTCTCACAGTCTGGAGGCCAGAATCTGAAACCAAGGTGTCAGCACGGCTGTGCTCCCTCTAATGGCTCTGGGGGTGATCCTTGCCTGCTCTTCCTGGTTTTGGGGGGCTCCTCACGCCCATTGGGGTCCCTTGTGGTTGCATCGCTCCAATCTCTGGCTCCTTACAAACACTCCTTCCCTCTGTGTCTGTCTGTCTGTGTTTCTGGCTCCATACACGCACATGCCTCCCCTTCATGTCTGTCTGTCTGTCTGTGTCTCTCTTGCTTTTCTCATAAGGATTCCAGTCATATTGAATTAATTAATTACATCTGCAAAGATCTTGTTTCCAAATAAAGCCACGGTCACAGGTACAAAGTTGAAACTTCAACACATCTTTTTGGGCAACCTTTAACAGTCCACCCTCTGGCCTCCAAAATTCATGTCCTTATCATGTGTGAAATGCATTCATCTGTTCCTGCTCCCTTGAACGTCTTAGCACATTCTAGCATCAGTTGTAAGTCTCATATCTTAGCTAAGGATAATCAACTCAAAAAGTCCCAACCTTCTTCAGCTCAGTCATCCTAATGGGATATGGATGGAACTCTGGGTATGACCCATTCTGGGGCAAAACTCCTTGTCAACAGACCCATGAAACCAAGAAAATGAGTGATAGGCTTCTAAAGTACACCAGTGGGATGGGCATAGTGGAGACACAATCCAGGTGGGAGAGATAGGGGAAAGGTTTCAAGCAAGTCCGAAGCCCAGCAGAGCAGCTTCCATTAGATTCCAATACTTGACAATAATCTTCGGTGACTTGGTGCTCTGACCTCTGGGCCCACTGGTGTGGTGGCCTCGTCCCACCAGCTCTGCACTCAAGTAGCTCTACTGGCCCATTTCTTGTCTGTAGAATCCCAAATGTCTGTCACCCTTCTTTCATTTTGTTCTGTCTCTGTCCCTCTAATCCAAGCTGGCTGCATACCTGCTGAAATGGTGATTTGGTCCATAAGCCACACACCTGCTCTCTCTAGCAAATAGCTGTCCAGTCACCTCTCCAGAGCATACTTCCTCGTTTTTTGCAATGTGGGTTGCCTGAAGAGTTTCCAAATTCAAGTTCTGGTTCCTTTTTGCTTCATAGTTCCTTTATCAAGTCACATCTTTCCTCCTGCATTTTACTATGAGCAGAAAGGAGATACTAGGCTGCACCTTCAATATTTTGCTTGGAAATCTCCTCATAGGTTCCACGTCCACAAAACCAAAAACCAGTTGCCGCTGAGTTGGCTACAAGTTGCGTGTCAGTGTGGAGAGACCCATACACGTTGGAGGAGCACAGTGCTCCATAGGGTTTTCAATGGCTGATTTCTCAGAAGCAGATCACCAGATTTGAACTCCAACCTTTTGGATAGTGGTCAGAGTGTTAATCACGTGCACCTCCCAGAGACTCCCACCACAAAACCAAACCCACAACCACTGAGTTGATTCCAACTCACAGTGACTCTACAGGACAGAGCAGAGCCGCTGCCCAGGGTTCCCAAGGCTCTAAATCTTTACAGAAGCAAACTGCCTCACCTTTCCCCCATGGAGCAGCTGGTGGTTTCAAACTGCTGATCTTTTGGTTAGTAACCAATGCTTTAACCACTGCACAACCAGAGCTCCTTCACCACAAAACAGTAGAACGTAATTCAGCCAAGTTAGCTCCCACTTTATAACAAGGATTGTCTTTCCTCCAGTCCCCAATAACATGTTCCTCATATATGTTCTCACCAGGAGCACTTTAACCTTCTCATTTCTGGAAACATTCTGTCCATGACTGTGCATGTATTATGTAAGAAAATAGAAGTGTTCTCTACAGCCCTCCTCCCTTCTTTCTGAGTCCTCATCAGAATCACCTTTAACGTCCGTAATTCTACCAACAGTTCCTTCAAGACAATGCAGTCTTCTACTCTCAAGTGTCTCAATGTTATTCCAGCCCCTCCCATCAACCAATTCCAAAGCTGATTTCACAATTTGAGATATTTGCTACAGCAGCACCCCACTTCCTGTACCAAAATCTGTTTCAGTCAGGGTTCTGCAAAGAAGAACCAATAGGATATACAGATGCCTGAAGCTGGGCAAAGGCAGAAGTCACACTCGCTAGAGGTGGGAATAATTGTACCCTTTTTCTATTCCAGAACTTACTGTGAATTGCTCTGGATTTAAGAGTCTGAGTTCACCCTTTATCTACTAGTTCAGAGGGCTATTTTTAGTGTGTGAGAAGACCAGGGTTGGAAGAGAAGAGTAAGACAGGTTTCCTTTGTAGCTTAGACGTTAAGTTCAGCCATCACTCTGAGACAATGAGGACATCTGGCTTCATTGGGAGAGGTACCATGTAGCAGGAAGTTAGATCAGTTCTTGGGTGATCAGGAGACAGGTTCCATTCTCCTCTCCTTTCATCTGGAGGAGCAAACACTCAAAGGCTTTGAATTAAAATAAAATCCTGTTAAATCTTTGGCTGATTTGGTTCTTGATTTCCTTTTGGCTTTGATGGCTGTGAAGGCAAACAAGGGCATGTTGGTTTGAGACCCTCAAATGTGACCCTATCTTACTTCCCACCCAAGGAACATGAGGTGGCCTCTGCTCTGGCCCAAAGGTGGACAATCTTACTCTGTGCAGGGCGGCCCCTTGAGGGTCTTTGGGCTTTAAAACATCCCTGGTTAAACGGAGACAAGGTCTGTCTCCATACGTCGTTGTGGTTGTTAACTGGGACCCCATGCATGACAGAAGGACCCACGCTTCCTCTGACCCCATCCCTCCCCTGACCCCATCCCTCCCCTGACCCTGTCCCTCCCCTGACCCCATCTCTCCCCTGACCCCGTCCCTCCTCTGACCCCATCTCTCCCCTGATCCTGTCCTTCCCCTGACCCCGTCCCTCCTCTGACCCCTCCCTCCTCTGACCCCTCCCTCCTCTGACCCCGTCCCTCCTCTGACCTCCTCTCTCCTTTGATACTGCCTCCCCTCTGACTCCGTGATGCTCAGAGGAAGGTGCTGTGGGCCTGACGGCACTCTGACTGCACTGTCCGAGGGTCTGCAGAGACCTGGGAACCACACTACCTTCCCTGGTTCCGGAGAGCTGTGCCTTTCCTGCCCTCAGCACACCAGCCCACGATCTACCAGTCTTCTGGAATGTTCTAACTTCCAGAAGTGTGAACCAGCATCCACTCACCCAAGTGTGTCAGCTGCTAATTATGATGATGTGTCTGACAGTCTGCATTTCTCATCATCTTTATTAAAATAACTATGATGGATGGACTCGGACCTCTGATAGACCTTCCAGAACATGCATGAGGGTCGGCCCTGGCCTGGGCAGTCACAGGACACTTGGGGACCCCTTGGAGCCAGCCCATCCTCCTGGGGAGCAGGGGCAGGCCGGGGCAGCTGCTGCCTCCTCTCGGGAGTTCACTCAGTTGGCCCTCGATCTGCAGACTGGGACTAACCTCCTCTCCGCCCCTCCAGCCTGGGGTGCGTGAGCGCTGGGGTCTCCGCCCCTGCAGCCCGGGGTTCGTGAGCACTGGGGATGCTCGGCGAGGGGATCCCCACAAGGAAGACATCATCTCACAGAAGTACTGTCCTTGCAGCCTGGCGGATCACGTGCTTCACAGTTTACAGTATGCTCTTGGCAAGACGCTTCCTCACAGCCCTGAGCCGGGCGTGTGGGCACAGCCACCCTCACCCCACGGATGGGCAGCGGCCTGGGCTCCTCCCATGGCTGGTGAGCAGAGCACAGCCTGGCCTTCTGTGACCTGCACCCACCATGACCCCATGACATGAGATGACACACTGTGCCCCTCTGATCCCTGAGTTCCTTTCTGTGTGAGATGAGAGGGCTGTGGGGGGACAAAGGCCAGAGCCCAGCCTGTGACTCAGGTGGTGACCCCAGGGACAGCTGAGCCTGAGTCACAGCATGGGCCACACAGCTGAGGGGTAGTGTGTCACCACCCAAGGCACAGTGTGGGCTCCTGCAGGCCCTTGACGGGCTGGTCAGGGGTCCTCAGCTCCTCGGGCCACTTGGGACACCTCCAAGCCAGCCCCTGTCCCTGCTTCTTGATGGCCTTTCAGGGCCCAGAGGGTGGAGAGGGGTGCCCTCTCTCCCTAGGAGGCCTGACTGGCTGAGAGAGTTGTCTGGTGAGGCCCCCATCACGTCTGGGTCACTGCTGATCGACTTCAGCCTGTTCTGGCCTGTCCTGCCCCATGAGTGGGGGGGTCAGGAGCCAAGCTGGCACATTGAGGGAGGTGTCAGGGACAGCAGCTGGGGAGACGGAGAGCGAGCGGGATGCCTTCCAGTCTATGGCCTGCAGGAGCGTGGTCCCAGGCAGGCCAGCTGACCTGGAGCCTTTGACTGGGGAGACCTTGGGTCTGGCAGGATTCAGGGGTTGGGGGTCAGCCCACCTGTGTGCCCCTTCTGAGACCAGCTCTCTGGGCACCACAGTGAGGCAGCCATGAGGACCCAGAGGGACAACAGAGCCCTGTACCTGGGATCCTAGCTCCTCCTGGCAGGCCCTGCTCCCTGCCAGCTGGCAGCCTGGCCTGGTCGGGGGAAGGACCCAGGATGGCAGGGCCACGCCCCCACGAGCTCTCTGACTTCTTCCCTCTGGCTCACTGCCTGAGGGTCTGGCCCATGCCCAGGCGGCAGCCAGACCGGAGTCCCCCGCTCCTTACCAGCATGTCCCCAGCCCAGCAACGTATGGAGGGGCTGTGCCCCATGCAAGGGGCGTTTACAGGGTGGCCAGGTCCGCCCTGTGGGCACTGAGCCCAGGCTCCCCACTGGGGACTGTCTGGCTTCTAAAAGGCCCACAGAGGCATGCCTGGGGCGGCTGCCAACAACAGCGTCTCTGCTCCGAAAGGACAGACAGAGGGCCTGAGAGACTGG
>NW_006921593.1:19726541-19727507 GCF_000298275.1 Orycteropus afer afer
TGGGTTCAGATTAAGGAATCTGACTACATAAAATTACAGCACTTTCTCCTATGACTCAAAAACCCAGAAAGCAATAAAGGAGATTAATAAACTTGCCTAAAAATAAAACTTTTGGGATGGAAAAATTAACCATCAGCAAAATCAGAAGAAACACAATAAAATATTTGCGGTGAACATCAGCTCCCCTCCCCAGCCCTGCCCTACGTGTTCCCAGGATCATCACCGACACAGGGCTGTAGAAAGGTCTTAGAAACTAAGAAAAGGCACTGAGCCTGGAGAAAAATGGGCAAAGGTATGAACAAATATTTCATGAAAGAAAAACACGAATGCTCCTTGTCGTTGTTGTGAGGTGCCATGGAGCCGCCCTGACTCAGTGACCCCGTGTCCAACAGAACAAACACTGCCTGGTCCTGCTCCGACCTGACAATCCTGAGCCCTTGTTGGAGCCACTGCATCAACCCATCTTGTCGAGGGGCTTCCCCTTTTCACTGACCACCTGTTTTCCGAGCATGACGTCCTTCTCCAGAACTGGTCCCTTCTGACGTGACCGAAGTATGAGAGGCAGAGGCCGGCCGCTCTCCCTTCTAAGCTGTTCTGGCTGCACTTCCTCCGGACAGATTGGTTTGTTCTTCTGGCGGTCACGCTCAGCGTTCTTTGTCAACACGACATCAGTTCTTCTTGTCTTCCTTACTCAGTATCCAGCTTTCACATATGTATAAGGCATGCTGAAAATAGCACGGCTTGGGTGAGGCCCACCTTAGTCTTCAAAGGACCGCTTTGCTCTTCAACACTTTAAAGAGGTCTGTTGTCCCTTAGACATCTGCAAAGGAGTTGGACCTGCTTGCCGAACAGAAACATGGATCCAGCCAACCCCAAGATTCCATTTTCTCACACATCAGATTGGCAAGAATCCAAAGCTGGGACACTTCCTGTGTTGAGGAGGCTGAGGGAAGCAAGGGTTCTTCA
>NW_006921593.1:19728457-19731226 GCF_000298275.1 Orycteropus afer afer
GCCATCCCCCAGCCCTGGTCCAGGAGGCTCTGGGTGAGGGCTGGGACCCAGCGGGCTCCCTGCAGGCTGGTCCAAAGGCTGGTCCCCACTGCCTGTCGCAGACCCACCTGTGAGCCAGAACCTGGGCCCTGACAATGGACGTGGGCATTCAGGAGGTCACTCAGTGGCCAAGGTCATTCAGGACAAAGGTTGGGAGGGAGGGGCTGTCAGTGGACTTTCCAAGGTTGTCATCTGCATGGAAACAGACTGCCCATCTTCTCCTGCAGAGTGGCTGGTGGGTTCGACCTGATGCATTTTCGGCCTCTGTGCCCTGCCACCCTGCAGAGGTCCCCCACAGACTTGTCACATGATGGTGTGCAGCGCGCATGCCCCTGTACTGAGGCTTATGTTCCTGTCTCGGTGACAGTGTCACTGTCTTGGGTCTCCCTGTGGCCCTCTGTGCTCAGTTCATGCATTTAAGAGACTTTTAGGAGCATGTCCCAGGTAGGGACCATGAGTCCTACCGGCTGCAGCACCCGGGGCCACGAGACCTGGGTTAGTGGTGACGGGGCGCAGGGCAGACCTCCCTGGGGATGGAGGTGAGTCTTGAGGAGGAGGGGGCCTGGCCATCTCTGAGTGGTCTCCTGGGGCTGGCCCAGTGGAAGGACGCACAGTGACTTTGCTGGGATCACACGTGCTCACCATGGCCCTGCAAGGGAGCAGCCTGGCTCAAAGAACTGGGGTTCTGACCTGGCCTGACACCCCCTCAGCCCGTCCTCCCCTTGCCCCTCCAGTCTGTCTGTCTGAGAGACAGTGGTGGGCAGAGGAGAGGGTGTCGGTCTGTAGCCCTGCAGTCTGGGACAGCTCCCTCCCCAGCCTCGGCTGCTCAGCGGTCACCCCCTCAGTGTCTGGCCAGGACGCTCAAGTGTACCCCTGGAGAAGGGAGCTAGCTGCAGGGGTGTATGGGGAAGGACAAAGGTGCCCTTCTAGGAGGCGCTGGGCTCTGACCCTGGTGTGCAGAGCTGGGGTCAGGGTGAGCCCTCTCCTGGAGGGTGTGTCGGCCACTCCAGGGGCCCTGGAGAACACCGGGAGCAGTGGCTGCTGCTGGGGGCAGAGGGCCCTGGCTCGGCCACGTCTGCCAGAAGTGACAAGGACCTCAGTGCCCTTGTGCACTCCCAGCAGCTCATGGGGCGCTGCCACAGCGGCTCCCAGGATCTATTCCAATGTAGGCCGCACTGCAGGCTCAGCACTGGGGTGACAGGGTGCTCACAGGGGGCTGGCGAGGGACTGGTCTCTGTCAGTGTCCATTATGAAACGTGTAAGAGGGCGTGTGTGTCCCTGACTCACTGGCCAATTTTTTAATATCTTGATGACAACGTTGACACCACAAGTCTGGTGAAGTCGCTTTGCACCCCAGCTGCCCACACGCTTCTGGAGGGTGGGAGAGTTGAGGCTGAAGCCTGGCCTGTGTCAGGGCCACCATTTCCCAGCCACGTGACCTGCCCGGTCCCTACCCCTCTCTGGGTTCACGTCCAGGGAGGCAGCCACACGCAGCGTGGCTGAACCTGTTGGTGAGCATCCTTCCGGCTGGTACTGCAGTGCTGTGGGAGGACCTGGGCGTGTCACACCTGAGCCTGGGGACATAAATTTGCTACTGGGCGGCCCCCCAGTCAGGACCAGGCTGCAGTCAAGTGCTGGGGGCGGTGAGCCGGCTCCTGGGAGGACCACCCGCTGAGTCTCTGGAACACAGTGCCACGCAGCCCTGGTCGTTCCCTCGGGTCAGAAGGATGGACAAAGCACAGGCCCCCCTCGACGGCAGCGTGCCCACTGTCCGGGGTGACCCTACCTTTCCCTGCAGAGGGACATGAGCCGGTGGGTGGGGGTGGTGCACATGTCCCTGGTCCTGCCGGCCACCACTTCTGAGAAGCACACCTTGGGGGCTGTGGTCCTTCAGTTCGTTCTGTCCTCAAGCAGGCAGTGGGCCTGTGTGCCTGGCTCAGCCCCCGACTTCAGCTGCGGCCCAGCCCTGACCCCACACTGTCCGGAGACTTCCCTCCCCCTCAGCCTTGTCGGGTGTCCGGGGCCCATGTCAGGGAGACTCTGGAGGCCTGGGCCCACTGGCCACCCTGAGACTATTTAAGGACAAAGAGGAGATTTTAGGAGCACCTGGTCCTGCCCATGAGCGCCCCCTGGTGTTGGGAGGGGGGTGTTGCGGGCATGTGTCCCAGCGGGAAAGAGGGACCAGACTGCAACTCACCCCGGTAGCCTCCTCCCGGGCCTCCCTCTCCGCTGCACCCACCCCACTCACCTCTCACCCCACCTCTGCCTCCCCCAGCACCCAGCCCCACTCACCTCTCACCCCACCCCTGCCTCCCCCAGCCCCCAGCCCCCATCCAGCCCTCATCCACGTCTCACCTCTGCTGCCCACCCCGCATCCCGCCTCCACCCCACACTCACTTCCCACGTCCCGTCCCCTCCGTCAGCACCCCTCCCTCCCACCTGCCTCCGGCAGCACCCGCCTCCTCATCCATCCCCTAACTCACCTCCCACCTCCGCCCCACCCCCGCCTCCGGCAGCACCCGCCTCCCACCGACCCCACTCCCCTCCCGCACATGCGCCCTGCGGCCCAGGTGGCTGCGGTCCAGAGAGCAAAGCGAAGGCCGAGGCGCGCGTGGACCTGCTCGTTGACGTGGAGACATCCTGCGGCAAGGAGCTCGCCCCTGCAGACCCGATGTTGAGGGGAGAAAACGGACTTTGATTCGGCGCCTGAATGTCCTTCCAACGGCCCCC
>NW_006921593.1:19731546-19735576 GCF_000298275.1 Orycteropus afer afer
ATCGCGCGCAAGGTGGGCAGCAGCCGGAACGCGAGGACCTGCCTTGCGCCCCAGGACCGCCTCCTGGGAGCCCGGTGTTCGGCCGCGCCCTCGTCGGCGCCTTAGATGGTCGCGGCTGTGTCAACACACATATGAAGAGGTGGGCAGAGGACATGGGGATCTCTGGGAGGGCGACGTCCAGAGCTGCTTTCTCTGGAGTTTTTCTGGGCGTCATCAGTTTACGACCGAGGAGTGACCCCACGATGACCACGCCGGCTTTTCCCTACGAGCCGGTCTGGAGGAACGTGACCTACCCGCACAGGCAACTCCCTGTAACTTCTCGTTCCACCGAGAAGCGGCAGATGCTGGGGCGTCCTGGCCACGGCCTCAGCGCCGTTGACAGGTGACAAGCCGCCTTTGACAGGTGCCGTCTCCTCTCTGGGAAGTCAGCCGTGGCTGGCAGCATCTGTTCCGTGGCCACGTCCACACCTCCTGTCCTGCCGCCTCCTCCTCCTCGGCTCAGCAGGACCTGGGGACCGGCCGCGGCCTCTGGAGAGGGGCTGGGGGCAAGTTCCCTTTCTGCTTCCCAGTCTGCCCAGGACCAGCCCCCCTGGCCGGAAGGCCCTGCCCCCGCCCTGCCCCTGAGTGTGGCCCACGTGGGCAGCCATGCTATCACTGCCCGGTCACAGCCTCCTAGAGGGGGCCGGTCCCCTGGCAGACGGGAGGGGGTGGGAAGGGAGGTGATGTGGTACCAGGCACACGGGGGCCCTCGGGTAATGGCAGCCCATGCCGCCCTGTCTTCCTCCCCGCAGCCCGCAGCCCTGCTTTTCATCTTTCTCTTGCTCCCACATGCCCCCCATCCTGTCAGAGTGTGTTTCCCGCCATCCCACCCTGCGTGCCCTCCAGGCCGCCTGCTCCTCCCCTTCCACCGCCCGCGGTGCCGGGAGCAGGCTGGTCCTGCAGCGTCTGTTTGGCTGGATCTGGGGGAAGCTCAAGACAGATGGGCGGTGGGACCTGGGGGCAGTGGGCAACCATAAGCCTCCAGCACTGCCCCCCCGGAGGCCCAGGAGTTTCCGCGCCGAGTCAGCACGTCCATCTGCAGAAACGCGCCAGGAGCTCAGTGCTGCCCGGACCGTGCCACGGTGCCTGCCACCCAGCTGGCAAAGGGTGGGAGACAGAAGCCTCTGTCTTTGGCCAGGCACCCCACGTGTGCTGGCCCCAACCCCACACCCCCACTGCGGCGCTGTCGGTGTGGGCTATGCTCCAGGAAGGGGAGGTGGTCGCTCTGGGCCAGAGCCGCCAGCTGCCTCCCGCCCCGCCCTCAGGGCTGGGTTCTGTGGGTGGGAGCGTGTTTCTGTCTGCTGGCCCCACCGCATCCCTGGGCAGGTCCTGCCCTGCTGGGGCAGCCTCACCCCTCCTCTGACAGGCGCTTCTGTCTGGGCCACATGGGACGCAGAGGGCTCCCCTAGCTGCTTCTGCAGTCCCTCCGAGACTCATGCCCCTGTTGGGGGGGTGCGGGCTCTGCAGGAACTGGATGTGGGGGGATCTTCCAAGAAACATGGTGCCCCATGCTGGCTGCTGGGGTGGTGGGCCCACTGATGGTCATGGCCAGTACTGCCTGGGGTCAGCAGTGCTGCAGGGCCCCTGACATGACCTAACCCTCGTGGTCAAGGTCGTTCCAGCCGTGCTTACTGAGCACCTGTTGTATGCACGTATCAGGGACCCCATCCTGGGAGGCAGAGGCTCAGGGGGAGCCCAGGGGGAGCCCAGTTACTGGACACAAGCGCCGAGCCAACTGACGGGCAGCTCACGTAACCGTGAAGCACTCACAGAGGTGGGGTGTCTGGTTCAGAAGGGCAGCTGGACCCGTCTGAGGATGCTCCACGAGCCAGCTCGCACTGAAGCTGGGCGGCCATGGGGCCATGCCGGAGATCCCGCCTTCCTTGTGGAAGACTCAGCTTCCAGGCCTGATCTCAGCAAGCCAGCAGTCTCCAGCAGTTCAGACTTTTAAACCTTCCTGAGGAATTTGACTTGAGGGATGGATGCAGGGCCAGTCTTCAGCAGAATTAAATCGGTTGTCAGACAGGAACCTGACGCCAAGGTGTACTCATGCGCTGTCTGGTGGGGCTGAAGCTCTTCACAAGCAAAGCTCATTCGCCCCTCCCCCCCGGAACCTCCCGGGACTTACCTGCACCTGCTGCAGCCAGGTGTGGCCGGGGGCGGGGAGCTCGCCTGGTTCCAAAGGATTCAGAGGACACTCTAATGTTTCCAAAGTGCTTTTAGGGCCTCATGCTGACCCACGTGTTCGGAAAGATTCCATTCTGACAGGAGCAAAACCTCTACAGGGAAAACTGCATGGCTGTGTCTTCCATAAACCCTGGGGCAGCTGAGCAAGGGAAGGGCAGGAAGTCAATGGTGGTTCTTCCTGGACAGAGGGATGGGGGTGGGGACAAGGAGCTTGGCCACGTTTCCTTCATATGCACCTTGGCGGCGGTGTACTTTTTGGAATTTGTTAAAGATTTTATAAAATAAGAAAGGAAAACCAACAAAATTCTCTTGTTTATGATCTCTTTTTACCTGATGCCCTGGAGGCAGAGAGGGCCGGGACCTACTCATTTGAAAGGAAGACGATTATTTGCCTGGGGGTCTCTGGGTGGGGCACTTAGTAGACTTGGCTGCTAAGTGTCAGGTTGGAGGTTCGAGTCTGCCCAGAGTGTCCTCGAAAAAAGGTCTGGTGAAAAGTCAGCCCCTGAAAATCCGCCGGAGCTTGGCACGGTTCCACCCTGACGCGCACAGGGCGCCCAGGGGTCAGCTTCAGCTCCGTGGCGGCTGCCGTCGGGGAGTACAGAGGAGGTCAAGCAGATCAAGCGTCTGTCTGCTCTTCTTGGCTGGCGAGTGCTTACTGAGGCCCTTCTGCGTGCCCGTCGGAGAGTGAAGCACCACGGACGCCGTGCTAAGTGCACTCCTTGCCCTCAGGTGGCAGCGATCCACAAGAACTAGAGCTGCAAGTTGGGCCAAGATGTTCGTGTGGCCTGTTCCTGAGAGGACCTTGCACGGAAGTGGTCGTCCCTCCTCCCATCCAAGTCCTCCCAGAACGTCTTGCATAACGTGAGGACTGTGACTATTTCCCTCATCCCTGTTTTACAGACTCACGTATTTATGTAGCGCACACTGGTGGAGCACCTGCTGCGGGCTGAGTGGGGTCTGCAGGGAAGACAAACAGTGCAGGGACTGCAGGTCCACGGAGCTGTGATTGCAAACAGCTCAGGGCGACTTGGGGCCAATTTGAAGAAACCAGAAAGTAAAAAGAGGCAGGCAAATTCCAGAGGAGGGCGAGACTCAGTTTTTGCTTGTTTGGTTTTACAGCTTTTAGGCTGACAGCAGGCCAAAGTCAGCACTACCTGGGTGGATAAGACTCTGATGAAAAATCTCCAGATGTTTGGAAACCAAATAACACACTTAACAGCCATGGGAGCTCTGGTGGCGTAGTGCCTAAGGCATCTGTCTGCTACCCAGAAGGCTGGTGGTTCAAACTCACTAGCCACTCCTCGGAAGGGAGACTGGGCTATCTACTTCCATAGCGATATCACCTCAGAAACCCAAGGAGGGGTCGTTATGAGTCAGGACCTACTCGAAGGCAGTGAGCTTAACGGCCCATGGATCAAAGAGGAATTCAAAAGGAAAACTAGAGAGCATTCTGAGCTGGATGAAAATAAAAACACAGTATGTCAGCGTCTGCAGGATGTTGCCAAAACAGCATTTAGAAGAAAAGTTACAGCACAAATGCCTAGATCAGAAAAGGAGGAAAGTCTTGAATCAATGACCTCAGCTTCTTCCTTCCTGAAACCAAACCCCCTGTTGTTGAGTTGATTCTGACTCACAGTGACCCTACCTAGAGCAGAACCGTCCCATGGGGTTTCCAAGGCTGTCAATCTCAATGAAGCAAACTGTCCCCTCTTTCTCCTGCAGAGTGACTGGTGGGTTCACACCACCCACCTTTTGGTTAGCAGTCCAATGCTTTAACCACTGGGCCACCAGAGTTCTTTCCACC
>NW_006921593.1:19736986-19773696 GCF_000298275.1 Orycteropus afer afer
GTTTTGTTTTCTGGAATAGTGGTCCTAGCCATCGTAGCAAGGAAAGAAAAGAGAAATGAAAGGCATCAAGATCCAAAAGGAAACAGACTATTCTCAGACAACGTGACTGTTTAAATAAAACATCACAAGGATATACAAAACCATCACTCCCACTGCTGAGTGGATTTAGCAAGATCAAAGGATACAAGCTTGCAAGGTTAGTACACAAGCATCAATTGTTTTATAAAAATACAACAATGGAAAGATAATATTTTTACAAATCCACTTATAATAAACTCACCGCTGTTGAGTTGAATCTGACTCATAGCAATACCTCCCTGGGTTTCTGAGGCAGTATCTCTGTGGAAGTAGATTGCCCAACTTTCCTTTCAAGGAGTGGCTGGTGGGTTTGAACCGCCAGCCTTCTGGTTAGCAGTCAAATGCCTTAGGCACTCCGCCACCAGATAATATAAAATATTTATGATTAAAATTAATAAAATACGTACAACTCACTACACTGAAAAACTACAAAACATTGCTGAGAGAAGTTAAAGAAGTCGTAAATCTATGGAAAACTATACCACGTTCATGATGTGAAACACTGAAGATCACTGACACCAGTCGTCCTCAAGTGGATCTGTAAACCCAACTCAATCCCAATGAAACCATGGCACTCTTTAAAAAAAAAGAAAGAAAAAAGGAAAAAAAGAAATTGACCAGATGATTCTAGAATTTTTATGGAAATCCAAAGGCCTAGAACACCCAAAGCAGTCTTGAAAAAGGAGAAAATTAGGAAGAATTACATGATCTCAATTCGACTTATATAAAAGGTGGTGTAGTGCCTAAGGCATGTGACTGCTAACCAGAAGGCTGGTGGTTCAAACCCACCAGCCACTCCTTGGAAGGAAGATGAGGCAATCTACTTCTGTAGTGACACCGCCTCGGAAACCCAAGGAGGGGTCGCTGTGAGTTGGACTCCATGGCAGTGAGTTGAGTTGAGTAACTGAAAGAGTGTTGTACTGGCCTAAGACTTAACAAATACATCAAAGGAATAGAACAGAGACCCCTGAAGTGGAACTCCCCAGTAGGGGGCCATTTGACTTCTGACTAAGTCTCCATAGCAATCCAAGGAAAAAAATATTTCCAACTCGTGGTGCTGGAATTGCTGGCAGAGGTGTCTTCATGAAGGTGAAGTTGATCTGGCGTTGCCTCTGGCCACTGTGGCCCCACCTTGCAAGGTCACTGTCCTCTTGTTAAATTTCTGTTGGAACCTGTGCATCCCTGCCCTCCTTTCTGCCTGCATGTAGCCTGTAAGGTGTCTCCCGGAACCTTACAGGCCAGGGGTTTTTATGGTAGTTTTTAAGGCTTCAGGGTACGTGATTTCAAAAGACCTTCTGCAGGTAGGCATTCATAAAATCCTGACCCTTTTGCAAAAGTCAGGAAGCCGAACCAGGCCGTGATAAATTCCTAAGATAGATCTGAACTTCCTTCAGGCTACGTGCATGTGTAACCTCTTTCTAAGACGGAGTCTGTGTGCTGCAACGCGGATGCCACGACAACTTCTGTGCGGGTGTATTCTGCTGTGTGCTCTTGATTCGAGTCTTGGTCTCGTCTTAGATCAGCCATCTTAGCTCATCAGGCAGTAAAGGCGGGCAGGGGTGCACAGGTTCCAACACTAGTTAACACTGACCACGGGTAGTGGGCTGGAAGACGTCTCCAGTGGCCTGTTATCAGGAGATGCCATCTAATCAGTACATTTCCATTTGTCTTATTTCCCTTACAGTGTCTCTTCCTTGTCCTTGGGATCTGAGGAATGTGGTTGCCCTGTCCTGTGAGCTGTTCCTGTCTTGGTTTTATGATCTTGGGAATGCAGTTGCAGGGCAGGATCAGGCCATGTTTAAATGGAACAAGATTAATATGGACCGCAGGCTATTAAGTTAGAACACATATTCATGTCCCAGACATCGCAGTCTGTGCACAGTGTTACAGTAACTATGTATCTGTCTGTCTGTCATCCATCCATCCATCCATCCATCCATCCATCCATCCATCCATCATCTATCTGTACCTATATCTGTTATTGTTGTTTGTATCCATTTGCCTGTCTATCATCTATCATGAATCTATTTATCATCTATCTATATATTTACGGGAGCTCTGGTAGCATAGTGTCTAGGGCACTTGACTGCTAACCAGAAGGCTGGCAGTTTAACCCACCAGCCACTCCTCAGAAGGAAGGTTGGGCAATCTACTTCCATAGTGATACTGCCTCGGAAACCCAAGGAGGGGTCGCTATGAGTCGGGTCCGACTTGATGGCACATAACAACAACAACAACTATATATCTATCTCTCCATCTATTCATCCATCCATCCATCTATCCATCTATCATCTGTGTATATATTCATCCATCCATCTGCCTATCCACCTATCATCTATCTATATATCCATCCATCTACCTATCCGTCTATCATCTATCCACCCATCTGTGTATCCATCTAACATCTATATCCATCCATCCATTCATCCATCACCTATCTATATATCTATCATCCATGCATCCATCAATCATCTGTCCATCTACTCTGTCTACCTACCTACCTATCTACCCCACCATCCATCCATCCATCTATCATCTATCTTTGTCTGTCTCTCTCTATATATCTATCTATCATCTATCAATATATCTATCCATCCATCCACATCTATGTCTGTCTGTCTATCTATCCATCCCTTCATCCCTCTATGTCTACCATCAATGTCTCTATATGCATCTATGTCTCTATCTCTACCATCGATGTCTCTATCTGCTTCTATGTCTCTATCTCTACCACCTATCTATCTTTACACTTTTCTTGTTTCTCTGAATTTTTAACAACAAGCAGAGATTATACATTGGTTTTATGATCAGATGTTTTGAAAGTAGTTCTGAAGCTTTCCCTTAACTGATAAGCTTCTTCTCCTCTGGGTTCCATGAAAAGGCAAGGGCTCGTCTCCTCAGTCATCACTGTCTGCCCTGAAGTTCACAGGTGGCACGAGGTTGGTCCTGCTTGACTCTCTGCTGGCTCACCCATCAAAGGGCATCCGTGAGCACTGAGGACAAGGAAATGAAGTCAGGGGACAGTGACTCGCTTCGCCTTTTCCTGAATTATTCACACTGAATAATTTCTCAACAAGGAGTGGCCTTTGATCACACCTGGTGCTTATTTCCTGACTCCCTCCCAAAGTGGAATTTCTGAACCAAGTGTTGCACAAGCCACCTGCTGCCAACACTGGGACCAAAACACCTAGTGATTAAAAATAGGCTCACTGATAATGTATGTTCTGATCAGTGAGATACCACACAGCAGTGAAGATGAGTGGGCGACGGTGTGCGGTACAGAGGACGAACCTCCTAGCACAGGAGCAAGTGGAAGAAGCCAGGCACTGAAGAGCCCTCGCCGCATGATTGCACTTGCAGAATGTTCTGGAAAAGGAAGTGGATCTATGGGCATGGATGTGGAAATAGGGGATCCTTTGGGTTAGATGGTAATGGCTGGGTGGGGCTGAGGGAGGCTTCTTGAGGGTGACACTGCTGAGTCTCCCCATCTGGCAGTGAGTCCACGGTGTATTCACTGTGAAAATCCACTGGGCACCCCTGTGACTGGGACACATGTCTACAGCCTGGTGTCCAGGTCTCCCAGGGCTCACCCCTGTGACCAGGACACGGTACTGAGTTTGGTGTCTAAGTCTCCCGGGGCTCACCCCTGTGACCAGGACACAGTTTTGAGTCTGGTGTCCAGGTCTCCCAGGGCTCACCCCTGTGACTGGGACACACGTCTACAGTCTGGTGTCTAGGTCTCCCTGGGCTGCTATGACAAAAAATACCACACGTGGGTGGCTTCAAAGAGCAGGAATATGTTGCCTCCCAGTTCAGGAGGCTAGAAGTCCAAGTTCAGGCCATGGGCTGTAGGGGTCGGTCCTTCTTTGTCTCTTTCAGCTTCTGGTAGTTGTGGCAAACCTTGGCGTCCCTGGGCTTGCAGGTGGCTCTGCTCTGTCACCACATGGTGTCTGTCTTTCCCTGTGTGTTTCCCTGTGTCTGTTCGCCCCTTTATCAGACACCACTCAGAAGGGATTAGGTTTAGGACCCCCAACTCTGTATGACTTTATTAATGTAAACAGAAAACCCCTATTTCTAAGCAAGGTCGCATCCTCGGGTGCAGGGTTGGGATTTCAACATGTAAATATGATGCATTTGCTATAAGAATACAACAGATAACATGGGGGACACTGCTCCATCTACGTATGACTCCTCAGTGGGAGAGCTGAAGGACCACCATCCCTGAGGCGCACCAAGGACCCTGCTTGGTCTGGATCCCTGGCTGTCTCTCCTCTCTGCCTGGGGCTCCCTTCACCCAGCTGACAGCCCCTTACGGAGAGTTGAGTGGACATCCTGGCAGAGCATCCAACCAGTCCCAGAGTAACTCCACCCCATCACCTGCTATGGGGTCAGCAGTGGGCATTGTTCTAAACAATGAAAACTGCCTAAAGAACCTAGTTTTAACCAAAATCAGGACAGAGGACAAGGTTTTCCAGGGTGGACTGGGCTGTTTGGAGGGGAGATTATAGCAAGGGAACTTGGGTTTGATTTCGCAGGTGTCATGTTCTTGGGATGAAGGGTGTGAGGCATGTGTTATGCTTCCTTGGAGATCCATGGAGACACAGGGTCCTGGGCTGGGCCTGACGACTGTCCTTGTTTAACGCGCGGGTCCGGGGAAGGCAGGGGGCGAGGGAGAGGCCTGAGGGCTGAGGGGGAGGCATGGTTGGAAGCAGGGGAGGGGAGAGGGGCAGGCCTCTGGCCAGCTGCTCTCAGGAGCCCTCTGCTTCTGACCCCTGCGGACTCCACAGTGGTGACAGCCACACAGCATGGCGCTGACTTACAACTCCTCTCCATTCTGAGAAACAAAAGAGCTGCCGTCCAGTTGGTTCCAAGACGTGCAGTCCCGTGTTTTGTAGAGGGGAGCCTCTGCGAGGGGCCATCTTGGCTGCCACCTTCAGGAGGCACAGCACCAGGCCTTCCTGCTGTGGGACTGCTGTGTGGCTTTGAACCGCTGACCACTGGGCTGGGAGCTGAGCAAAGACCTCTGCACCCCCCGGGGACTTCTCTCCCATACAGAACCCCAACGTGGACACTTGAGCCAACGTGCTCTCATCCGGCCTCTGTACCATTTCCTGTTTGAGAAGGAAGAGTCAGGGAGGGCCTCCTCCCATCCAGAGAGTTTGGTGAGCAGCAGTCTTAGCCAGAGGGGCTGGACTGCCTCAGAGTCTGTCCCGTGCCCACAGAGGGGGGTGGAAGCTGAAGCCAACCACCGGGAAAGCCCTGGAACGCTACAGCCAACTTCCCACAGAGTCCAGATTTCCTGGCAGAAGGCAGAGAGTTCTAGGGCAAAGACAGCTGGGCAGGGAGCAGGTGGAGGAGGGCCACCCATGGGGCCCCGGGCACGATGCTCAGAGCATGCAGCGCTTCTCCACACAAAGCCACGTGGGGCTTACGGACTCGCTGGGTACACGTCCGGTGTGGTGGTGAATGAATGAGTGCGTGAGTGCATGAATGGGCCTCCCCATGTTTATGGGGGAGGAGACAGGATAAGGGACAGCCTGCAGTGTTTTTTTTAATTGTATTGTAAGAGTATACATAACAAAACATACACACACTGTCTCAACCATCCCTATGCGTACAATTCCCTTGTCACCTCCTTTCTAGATGACGCCCTGGCCTGGGAGCAGAAACTCACCACCCCTCGGCAAAGAGCCCTCCCCAGTCACCCCAAAGATTGCTGGTTTCTGGGTTTGCGGCTTGTTTCCTGTTAGTCAGGTGCACAAGATTTATTCTTTGGTGCCCAAGTTACTTCTTTGCTCAGCATGTCTTCTTCTAGGTTCACCCGTGAGGCGGTGCACCGGGAATCCCTCTCTGCGGCTGAGTTGCATTAGGGTCACCCATGGTGGTGCACGACCTAGTCAGGGTGCATGTGCACTAGGAGTGTTACCTGAAATGTGGGGTTAGTGAGTGGTAGGAAAAGACCTCTAGAGCAGGCATGCCCAGCTCCGACACCACACTCCCTGTGGAGTCACACGTGAACGAGGCTGGGTTTAGCACAGACCCACGGGGAAGCCGCCTTCACTGGAGGTGAGGTCTGCACTTCCACACTGCTTTTTTTTCTAGGATTAAAAACATCTTGTGAAAGTAAGCATCTAAATGTGTCTGCTTTGTCCAGGTGGGAATTTGTGTCCTGTGGAGACAAGGTGAAGGCTGTAGCTTTTCTCTGGTGTGTGTGTGTGTGTGTGTGTGTGTGAGAGAGAATGTGTAGCTTTGAGCAGGGGGGCTGATAGCACCTCACTCAGAGTGACAGAAAGGACAAGCTGGGTGCAAACTGGGGGCCCCTGGGAAGCCCACCCTCCTCTCTGCACCTCAGTTTTCATTTTAGGGAAAGCTTTTAACACTCTTAGCTGCCTGTCTTTGGCCTCCAGTCCATAGAGCTCCGAGGTCCACTGAAGGAAAGGGGAGATAAACCAGAAGCCTTTGTGGAGCTAATGTCCTTTCCAAAGAGCGAGGCAGTTGAGAGCTAGAAGGTTCCAGAAGCCAAGCCGCACTGGAGGTGTGGAGGGCAGCCCTGCCATTGCACACCCTCCTGCTGTCCTCCCCATGGTGCAATGTCACCCAAAGGGCAGTGTCAGAGGGCCAACAGACCACCAATGACCTGCAGCTTTGGGGAAGCCACCTGACAGGTGCACCCAAATACTCCCCTGGGCAGAGTGTCGGCGAGGATCTCAGAAGGCCCTTCCAGCTCTGAGGACATGTTCTGCATCAGAGATGACCAACTCTCCACTTCCTGTGCCCACGCCAGACATTGCTAATCGATCCAGCTCTGAGGCTGTGCCTGGGAGACTGCCTCTGCATTTGCTGTGCGCAAGCCAGATGTTGTTACACAACGGGCACACCTCCCTTCCAGGCCTGAATGCAGCCACAGCCCAGCACACGGAGCAGCCCTGACTGCAGTATCTCTGGGGACCCTTTCAGTTCCTTTCAGCACACCCAGGGCATCCTGAACTCCCTCCCCAGAAATGTGACTTGGAAGCTTCAGCCCCTCCCAGCCCCAGGCTGAGGCTCAGATTGACCTGTGCACAGCCTGGGGGTGCCACCTCCTGCCCAGAGGGACCAGCAGCTGAAGGTGAGCAGTGACCAGGGCCAAGGCAAGGTCCTCAGGACTTAGGATTGGAGTGCCTGAATCAGGAGGAGCCAAGCCTTACTCATGAAGGCTGAAGGCCCCAGACAGTATCCCTTCCCCGCAAAGGGGCCTGCTTCCAAACTCTCCCAGGAGGACACCAGTGGGCAGGCCCAAGGGCCATTTGGACTCTCGCCTGTCGAAGGACGAGCGATCCCTGCCTGCAGACCTGGGTGAGCCTGTGTCCTTGATCTCCCAGCGTGGGTGCTCTGGGACCCACCAAGAGGCTGTGGAAGTGCTGTGCTGTGACCCCGCCACGTGCACCTGCATTGTGCTTCTGTCATGGCCTGGGCCGCATCTGCACAGACCTGAGCTCTCAGTCCTTGTCAGGCCAAGAGTGAGGTGCAAGGAGCCCGATGCATACAGCAAACACAGGTAACCCAGTGTACGACCCCCTTGGCTCCAGGGGCCCTTGGCGCTGGGGTGCCAGGGAGTCCAGCAGCCTTGCAAGTAGCCCCCAGGACCCCCCAACACAGCTGCAGGCTGGGCTGGCAGGGGCCCTGGCTCCAGGGCCTCTTCCCCATCCTCCCAGTCCCTGTGCTGGGAAGGTCTGGGTCTTCCATCTGATCCCTGCAGCATCTCTGTTTGCCCATGAAGCCCCAGGCTCCTGCCACGCTGGCGACACGAAGCCATTCTCTCCCCGGGACACGCTGACCTGGCACACCCGCTCCTGGATCAGCGCCAGGCACTCTCCCTGGGGGTGGCAGAGATGCTTGGCATTTCAAGGACTGAAACTCCTCAAACTTGGGGTCCCCACAGACCCCATGGACCTCACTTGGTGGAAGCCAAGGGGGTGTGGACATGGAGCTAAGGGTGTGGGGACATGGAGCTGGGGGGTGTAGACCTGGGGTCATGGACCCAAAGCTGGGGCACATGGACATGGAGCTGGGGGTGTGGAGCTGGGGGCATGGACATGGACTTGGGGGCATGGACCCAAAGCTGGGGCACGTGGACATGGAGCTGGGGGTGTGGACAAGGACCTGGAGGTGTGGATATGGAACTGGAGGCATGGACATAGAACTAGGGCAGCTCTTCTCCCCCTTGCCATCCAGGACACCAGGAACAGCTGTGCCGTGGCCTGGAGGACCTCAGTGGGTAGGGTGGCCAGTCCCAAGGGGGACAGAACCCCCACCCACTGACCACAGGGGGTGGGATCCCCAGTGCCTGGGGACTGCTTTGTGATGGATCACAGCAGAGCGATTCTTGCATTTGATTTGTGTTAGGGTGCTAAGATGCCCAAAGAAGGGACTCGTGGTGATCTTGGCTCAGCCAGGATGCTCCCGGGGAGCAGAAGCATCAGAAGATTAGACAGACAGAGAGATGACAGTGAGATGATAGACAGACAGACACACACGGGGAGTGAGGGAGAGAGGCCCAAACCACATAAACCTAGCCCGTTGCCACTGAGTCGATTGTGCCTCACCGTGACCCAAGAGGACAGAGTAGAACTATAGGACTCCCAAGGCTGTGACCTTCCTGGGAGTGGTGCAGTGCTAAGGCATTTGACTGCTAACCAGAAGGTTGGTGGGTCAAACCCACCAGCCACTTCCGTGGAAGGAAGATGAGGCAATCTACTTCTGTGAAGATTTACCGCCTTTGAACCCATTGGGGGTCAGTCACTATGAGTAGGAATCAACTCTATGGCAGTGAGTTTGGTTTTTGGTTTGGTGGTGCAGTGGTTAAAGAATTTGGCTGCTAACCAAAAGGCCAGTGGTCTAAACCCACCAGATGCTCTACGGGAGAGATGAGGCAGTCTGCTTCTATAAAGGTTTACAACCTTGGAGACCCTATGGGACAGTCCCACTCTGTCCTGTAGGGTCGCTGAGTCAGAATCAACTGGATGGCAGTGGATTTGGTTTGGGCTTTTCATCTGTAAACACTGACAACCTTGGAGACCCTATGGGGCAGTCATTCTCTGTCCTGTAGGGTCAGAAACGGCAGGATGGCAGTGGGTGTGGTATTTTGCTTTGCTATTCATGGGAGCAGACTGTCTCATCTTTCTCCCATGGAGTGACAGATGAGTTTGAACTGCTGACCTTGGTTAGTTTCTGAGCTCTTAGCCACTGCGTCACCAGGGGTCCTGAGAGAGAGAAGGAGAGATCACGGTCTATCGATACCACTAAAGTGGGTGGTGAGGAACTCCACGTTAGGTCATGCATTGATCTGCATTCTCGGAGCCCCACCCTCCAGCTCTATGGTTGGCTCCCAGGGGACGGAATCCCACTGAGATCTGCCTGCTCTGCCTCAGAGCCACTCCCCACTAGCAGGGAGTGACACATGGGACACAGGAGGGACCCTGGTTTGGGGGATTGGGTCATAAGTGAGGGTGCAGCCCACAGGTAGGCCTGCTTACCCAGTGACGCCCCTGCTCCGGTCCTGGGCCTCAGAGCTGCAGCCACTGCCTGCAAGGTGCCAGTGCTGGGACCCCCAGGACCAACCCACTGCTGGGCAGGAAAGCCATAACCATCCCTGACAACTGCACTGGGCCCATCAGGCCAAACCAGCCAGGGCAGGAACCCTAGGCACCCCAGAATCTGGGACCGTGGTCTAGGGTTTGATCACAATCATTGTTTGGGTATAAACATCAGTGTAGCTTTGTTTTGTGTTTGGAGGCTGTTGATGCCCTGGGCATGCTGTTGTTGTTAGGTGCTATCGGGTGGCTCTGTAGCGACCCCATGGACAACAAGACAAAACACTGCCCAGTCCTGTGCCACCTCACAGTTGTTGCTGTGATTGAACCCATCGTTGAAGCCACTGAGTCAATCCATCTCATTGAGGGTCTTCCTCTTTCTCACTGACCCTCTCCTTCACCAAACAAGAGACTGGTCCCTCCCAATAGCATGTCCATAGTACGTGAGGTAAAGTCTAGCCAACCTTGCTTCTAAGGAGCATTCTGATGGTACTTCTTTCAAGACAGAATTGCTCATTTTTTTCTGGCAGTTCATGGTATATTCAATATTCTTTGCCAACACTATAATTCAAAGAGATCAATTCTTCTTTGGTCTTCCTTCTTCATTGTCCAGCATGCATATGAGGCCATTGAAAATACAATCACTTGGGTCAGGTGCACCATAGTCCTCAAGGTGACATCTTGACACTAACACCTCCAGAGCCACATCCATTTGTTGAAACATCTCAATGGGTATTGCACCCGTTCCTGCAAAATTGTTTCTCACCAGTTCCTTCAGTGCAGCTAAGACTTCTTCCTTCAGGGCCATCAGTTCATAATCATGCAACCTCCTGAAATGGTTAAATATTGACCAATTCTTTTTGATACAGTGACTCTGTATATTCCTCCATCTTTTGATGCTTCCTGCATCGTTCAGTATTTTGCCCATAGAATTCCTCAATATTGCAATTCCGGGCTTGAATTTTTTCTTCAGTTCTTTCAGTTTGAGAAATGCTGAGTATGTTCTTCCTTTCTGGTCTCTAACCCCAGATCTCCACACATTTCATTATTCTACTTTACTTTATCTTCTCAAGCTGCCTTTTGAAATCTTCTGTTCAACTCTTTTATTCCATCATTTCTTCCATTCATTTTAGCTACTCTATGCTTAAGAGCAAGTTTCAGAGTATCTTTGAACACTCATTTTTATCTTTTCTTTCTTTCATGTCTTTTTAATGACCTTTTACTTTTTTCATGTATGATATCCTTGACGTCATCTCACAAGTCATTTGGTCTTCGGTCATTAGTGTTCAGTATGTCAAACCTATTCTTCAGATGGTCTCTAAATTCAGGTGGGATATACTCAGAGTTGTACTTTAGCTCTTATGGACTCATTTTAATTTTCTTCAGCTTCTCCTTGAACTAGTGTATAAGCAATTGATGGTCTGTTCTGATGATGACATTGAACTTCTCCATCATCTTTTTCTGCAGATACAGTCTATTTGATTCCTCTGTGTTCCTTCCAGTGAGGTCCACATGTATAGTCACCATTTATGTTGTTGAAAAAATGTGTTTGCAATGAAGAAGCCATTGGTCTTACAGAATTCTATCATGCAATCTCCAGTGTCATTTCTATCCCCAAGGCCATATGTTGCAGCCACTGGTCCCTTTTCTTGGTTTCCAACTTTTGCATCCCAATCACTAGTAATTACCAATGTATCTTGATTGCATGTTTGATCAATTTCAGATTGCAGAAGTTGGTAAAAAATCTTCAGTTTCTTCATCTTTGGCATTAGTGGTTGGTGTGTAAATTTGAATGATGGTTGTACTAACTGGTCTTCCTTGTAGGTGATGGATATCCTGTCACTGACAGCACTGTACTTCAGGGTAGATCTTGGAAGGTGATGCCATTCCTCTTCAGTTTGTCATTCCTGCCATCGTAGACCACATGTTTGTCTGATTCAAAATGCCAATACCAGTCCATTTCAGCTCACTAATGCCTAGGACATCGATCTTTATGCATTCCATTTCATTTTTGATGACTTCTAGTTTTCCTAGATTCATATTTTGTGTATTCCAGGTTCTGGTTATTAGTGAATATTTGCAGCTCTTTCTTCACATTTTGAGTCATGCCGCATCAGCAAATGAAGACCCCAAAAGCTTTACTCCATCTGCATCATTAAGGTTGACTGTACTTTGAGGAGGAAGCTCTTTCCCAGTAGTACTTTGAGTGCCTTCCAACCTGAGGGGCTCATCTTCTGGCATATACAATTTATATATAAATTATACATCATATTCATCTATAAATACACAGTGTGTTATTCATATTTATGCTTCATATGCCTATAGACTAATATGTGTATAGTGCTTTTCTGCTTGCTGTTTTCATTGAATAATTTATATTTATACTCTTGCCATATGGCACTTTCGATCTATCTAATTCTGTTAGGTAGGACCCAGCTGGCCTCTTTGGGGGCCTGTGGCTTAGTCAGCCCTCCATTTTGATGCGCATTTGGCCCATTCCCAGTTTTCCACTATTGTCCAAAGTCCTGCATGGAACATGCTTGCTCATCCTTTGACTTATTATTAAGAGTAATTGGTAGATTTTTTAATATTTAACCATCCTTGCATTCCCAGAGTGAATAGCACAGGGTGCTATGTTTTTACAATGTATTAATGTATTCTCTTTGCTAATATTTTGCTTAGCTGTTATATCAGAAACCTGTAAGTTTTCTTCTCTGTGATACTTGACAGTTTTTGACAGTGTTTTGCTGGCTAAGAAAATGTGGCTTATCTATGTTATTAATTTCCCCAAATAATTAGCACTTGGATTCAGTGGTCAATTCTATCTCATGCTTCTAATTCTATACTGTTTTAGCTTATTTTTCAGTTATCTTTATGTCCATTTTGATGCTCTTTTTCTAACTTTGTGAGTTGATGTCTTGATGGATTTATTGCTGTTATTCACTGCCATTGAGAGAGAAAAGCTGGAGGTGAAGTGGAGCGTGTCCTTGGACCTCAGATCCCTGCACTGGATCTCCTTGTCAGAGACGTCCAGCAGAGAGAGACACCCAGCAGAGAGAGATACCCAGCAGAGAGAGATGCCTGACAGAGAGAGATGCCTGACAGAGACACGTGGCAGAGAGAGACACATGGCAGAGAGATGGTGGCAGTGGAACCAAGAGGCACAAAACCAAGCAGCAGGCTGACTGGCCCATGGAGTGAGAAAGCCAAGTGCCCTTGGGCAGGAGGCTTGCTGGTGGAAGTGGGTGCACCTAGGTGTACCTACTGGCAGAGCTAAAAGAGCTTTGTAACACTTGCCCAAGCAGAGTAGAGACCAGGCCAATATGCCAAGGGCCAGAGAGGAGTGTCTGAGGGCCTGATTGAAGAATCGTATCCTGAGCATGTTCCTGAACCTGAAACCTGTTACTTCCCTAATAAATCCTATAATCATGAGTATTGTCTGTGAGTTCTGTGTGGCGTTACAATGAATTATTGAACCCAGCAGAGAAGTAGTGAGTGCTGGGGGAGGGATGGTCGGTGTCAGAATTGGTAAAAGGCTGGAGGGTGGTGGCATGTGTGGCCTCCTAGGACTAAGCCTTGAGCTGCTGATGGCGATTCGGTTTCCCCTCGTGAGACTGCAGGAGGCCTGAAGATGCTGCCCCCAAGTCCTTTTGGCAGTCTTGTTCACCACCCCCCCCCCCCCCCAGGGAGCACATTTACTGTCCTGGTAGCATTTGCTGAGTTTCACAGTTCCGAGAAGTGGCGGCTTTGTAATCAGTGTATTCTGGCTTTCCTGCAGGCTGTGTTCTCTTCAACCCTACATTGACTCAAGAGAAAGTTGCAACAATTCTACACGTTTCCTCCCAGATTCTCTTGCTGTGGTCTGTTGTTGATTGCTGCTTTTAACTGTGTTAGTAATTTCTAGTTTTGTTTGTTTTGTTCTGTGTTTAATTCTGATCAAGGCCAGTGGACTTTATCAGCCCTGACGTTTGTACTGTACTGAGGTTTTATTTTAAAGCAGTGACTTCACAAATGGGATGTGTGTGTCCAGGCAGAAGGTGTGTCAACTGACAGGGGAGAGAAAAGGTCAGAAGTCCTAGCACATGGCTTATTATCACGCTTTTTTAAAATGTTTGTTTCTGTTTATGTTTTAGAATGCGTATGAAACATTGTATCTAGCAAATTACATGTGTTGCACAGTATACGTAACATGTATTATATATTATGAATAACAACATTTGAAGAAACTGATATCCCTATGTTGGACTGCGTGATCAGTGATTTTATGGACAGGTGCATGAGTGAAGACCATGGAGACGTGGATCCACCATGGTCTGTTTTCGTAAATGCTCCCTGGGTACTTGGATGACTGTGTTCTGTATGCAGGATGCATAAGTAACATGTGAGTCTTATCATTGGATTATGTTCATATTCTATATTCTTAATCATGTTTTAATCTGCCAGTGACTGATGGGTGCCTGTGAAGTTTCTTTGTATGGCTTTCAGCTGTCCCTATAGTGTGATGCTAAATGTCACTTTGACATGATAAAGTGACCTCTTTGTCTTGTTGAAGGAGCTCTGGTGGTGTAATGGGTAAGGCATTTGACAGCTAACTGGAAGGTTGGTGGTTCAAACCTACCAGGTGCTCCATGGGAGGGAGATGGGGCAGTCTGCTTCCATAAAGGTTTACAGCCTTGGAAACCTTATGGGGGTTTGCTATGATTGGAATTGACGTGATGACAGTGGGTTTGGTTTGGTTTTGTCTTGTTGATTGCTTTTCCTGTCTTTGTAGAACTGGAAAGCAGCCCTGGCATGGTCAGTGCCTCTCTGGCTGCCCTCCTCACCTGGTGTTCACCCAGTCAGCTCCAGCAGCCCCTTCAAGGCCTGATCCATCAGTGATGATCAAATGACCTGTGCAGTCTAGCCGACCAGATGGAACGGGAGCTTCCATTTCTAACGCATCTGGCTGGAAGGTGAGAAGATTCAAGAATGGCCAGCTTTGCTAGAGGGGGACAGTGCTTTGAACCACCCCTGTCATCCTCTCCTAAAGGGGCCCGTGAGGGTGGGGACAGGACGGGGGTGTGCAGGCCAAGGCAGGAGGTACATGTGGCTGACCTCTGGACTCCTGACCGGGGACCTGGAGCCACCCAATCCCCCAGGTTAGCCCTGCACCTGGGAGAAGTGGGGGGCGTTACCTCTAGGACCCTGCAGCTGGAGCACCGCCATCCTGCCTTCCAGAGACAGCTTGGCATTTCCCATAGAGGGTATTCCAGAACATTCTGCAGTGTGCAAGTGACCCCCGAGAGTTGGGAGCCCACATGGAGCACTGGGACCACGTTGTAGGAGCTCTCCACGCGTCCTTGCAGTCCTTCTCTGCCAGCGCCCTGCAAGGGCTGGTTTCGATCCCACCAGGTGCACTGTTGCGTTTCGTCCAGGCTGCTCTGGGTTGTCCCAGTTTGCCTGGACTTTGGAGCAGTGAGTTCCTGACCTAACTTGCACAGATGAGTGGGTCTGGGGGCTGCCAGGAACTGAGATGCAGGGCCAGCAAAGCAGTCAGCTGGGTGACGGGGGACAAAGACGAAGCCAGCACTCCATTAAGCAGCTCTTAGCAGGGACGGGAAAGGGTGTCAATTAAAGGGTTCTGCTTGAGTTGTTGCCAATTTAATTTTATGTAATTAATAGCAGCGTGCAATGTGATTAATAAGATTCCCTACACGTTGTCCCTCCACCCCCACCGCTCTCACCTCCTCTTCACAGCCCCCTCCAATGTTCCCCTCCTCCTGCCAGCTCAGGCGTCCTCTGGGAACCAGTACGGCAGGAAAGAGAGCTGTCCTGGCCCACTGCCACCTGCCCTCTGAACCCCCACTTTCTGTGCCCAGGTGGACGCTGTGCCCGGCTGTAGGGACAGCTCACCCTCCCAGCCCTCAGCACAAGCCCTGCCTCCGAGGCCCCACACTGAGTGCTGGCCCTGCACAAAGCAGGGCTTCGTGAGCACTGACACCCCAGTGGCTCTGTGCAGGGCAGCCACCTGCGGTTCTCTGTGTGGCCTGTGTGCTGATATTGCCTGTTCTGGTTCCCTAGTGCCGCTCTGACAAGAATATACCATAAATGGGTTGGCCTTAACAAACAGGAGTTTATTCTCTTACAGTTCAGGAGGCTAGAAGTCCAAATTCAAAGTGCCAGGCTCTAGGAGCTGTGTGAAAACCCCTCAGCCTTGGGCTTCAGCTCTGCCTCTTGCTTCCGGCCCACTGAAGCTAGAGGCATCTCTTTACTCAACAGCGACTGGCTGCTGAGGCCAACAAGCCCAAGGTTGACAAATAAAATGGCACAGTCCCGATGTTACCCATCCACATGGCAGGCCATTAATTCAAGTCCATTGTAAATCCCAAGGTTGGCAGAGCATAGCAGGCTGCTGAACAATGACATGGCTACATGCAGGGTCCAAGCATGCCTTAAGCTAGAGACCATTCCCCAAGACTTTTGCTTATATACAGGAAGCAGACATGGAGTTGATTGCCAGTCTCATCGTGGGGAATACTACATCCAGCTGCCCAGCCACTCAACCAGACCCACACAAACTGAACTACCACAATTAAATGGGAGTGGTACCACTCACTGTTACCCCTAGTGACCCACTCAAAAAATTTTTGCTTCCTGTCCCTGCTACCCTATGCTCTGCAGGTCTGGAGATCTTAATCCCAAAGCGAGGAACACTCCCACCTGGAGACACAATGTTGATTGCATTGAACTGGAAATGAAGAATGCCACCCGGCCATTTTGACTTCCTCATGCCTCTGGATCAACAGACAAAGAAGGGCATTACTGTACTATCTAGTGTGATAGATCCTGATTACCGAGGGGAAATTGGATTGACATTATATAATGGAGGTAAAGAAGAATATGTCTGGAATACAGGAGATTCTTTAGGATGTCTCTTAGTACTACCATGCCCTGTGATTAAAGTCAATGGAAAATTACAGCAACCCAGTTCTGATATGACTGCTAAGGGCACAGACCCTTCAGGAATGAAGATTTGGGTCACCCACCAGGCAAAGAACCATGACCAGCTGAGGTGCTTGCTAAGGGCAAGGGAAATACAGAATGGGTGGTGGAAGAAGGTAGTTCTGAATATCAGCTACGACCACGTGACCAGCTGCAGAAACAAGGACTGTGATTATTATATTTCTTCATTGTATGTATGTATCAAATATTTTTGTTTCCTTATGTTACGAACTGTGAAATGTGAATAAGGTTAATACATTTCAGTTGTACATGTGTTAGCATATCATGTTAGGCACAAATATGACTTTATAACTATCCTTATTTAGAGATTATATATGATTAAGAAGATGTGTACAATTGCCAAGTTGACAAGGGGTGGACTGTGATAGTTGGAGCTGTGTGTCAACTTGGCTGGACCACAATTCTGTGTGGTCTAAGCAATTGTGATGTGGGTTGTTCCAATGATGGGATCAGATGTGTATGTTTTGACCCTCTTACCTGCCCTTCCTCCAAGACCCACCTCAGTTGCAGTGTCCCCAGGACATCGTCCTAAGCCAGCTCAAATGGCACCCACACTGTACCCCACAGCCTGGATGTCCTCCTGGACCTCGGCGACTGGTGCCTGTTCCTGGTTGCCTCCTCGGGGCGGGCAGTGGGTCCAGGCGGCACTGGCACAGGCTCGTCAAACTGAGCAGCTCCTCAGAGCCCCAGGAGGGCAGCTGAGCTCAGCCAGGACTGAGGGCAGGGTTCTTGGTGCAGCACCACCTGTGCCTGCTGCTCTCAGCCCCCAGGACCCCAAGGGAGAGGGCGCTGAGGCCCACCCTGGATGGACACAGGGGGCTGGCCACCACCGGACAGCAGCCTGGCCATGGGCTGTGTCCCCAGCCCCGCCACTACCTGGTACAGTTTTCTCTTCCTGAGAAGCCCTTCTCACTGGCCTCCTGGGAGTGTCCTGTTCCCCAGTTTCTTGGCAACTTTAAAGCAGCTGGACTGTCCTCATTGCTAAACATGCCACTTGTTCCTTGAAATGCTTACAAAGTAAAAAACCTAAGAAGGCATAAGAAAGGGGAGCAATCACGGGACATGTCATCAGGAGGGAGAAGGTTTGTGTGTCCCCCTTCCAGCTCTGCAGTGTGTGCTGACAGCCGCCTTTGTTTCCCAAGGGTTGGGGTCTACTGTTAACGGTACCCTGTCAATATTGTTTGCACTTTGCACAAAATCATCTTGGGTAATTTTCCATGTCAATAGGTATAGACACTATTCACACACACACACGTGCCGTCTCTCTCACATGCATACACACTCGAACACACGCACCCACACGTGCATACACTCTTAGTTACCAGTGCACCACGAGGGCGTGACTTTGAAACTGGACATTTATTCTCTCACAGTCGAGGAGACTAGAGGTCTGAATTCAGGGTGCTGGCTCTAGGGAGGGCTCCCTCTGCCGGCTCTGGGGGAGACCCTGGTCTCTCCTCAGTGTCTGTTTCTGGGCTGCGTGGAGCTCTCACGTGGCCGGGGGTCTACTACCCCACCTCTGCTTGCTCACCTCCTTGCCTGGTCTACCCACACCAGTCCTGCATCGTCAACACACAAAAAGAATCCATTCCCAAATGGGAAGACGACCACAGGGTGGGGTCAGGACTGACAACACAGACTTTTACGGGACACAATTCAGTCTATATGACTCTCTCACACTCACACACTTACACGCACCTCACACACGCAAACTCACACAGCATCCTCACACACTCGTACATACACTCACATGCTCACACACACCTTACACATGCAAACACAACATCCTCACTCACTCACACACTCACACGTGCAAACTCATTCATCATTCACACACACACATTCACAAACATTCACACCTATACTCACATATGCACACACCTCACACACTCAGATTCACACAACACACACTTACATATTCATACACACATTCACACTCATGTGTTTACACACTTATGCATATGCACACACCTCACACACTCAGATTCACACAACACACACTTACATATTCATACACACATTCACACTCATGTGTTTACACACTTATGCATATGCACATACCTCACACTCTCACAATAACACACTCACTCACGCATACTTGCTCACCCACATTCACATACACACAGTTCCATGTATTTTCACGAGCTGTGTGAAATCATGAATATGCAGTGTTTTATTTAACAAGCTCATTTTGGTGGGCAATCTACTTTCGTAGTGATGCTGCCACGGAGACCCAGGGTGGGGTTGCTGTCGGTCGGATCCGATTCAACGGCAGTGAGTTGTTGTTGTTTGTTTGGTTTGTTTCTAGTTAGTTAATAAAAAAAAAAATATTAGTACAGTGAGCACCTGCGTACTCTTGTGTGGGTTTTTTTCTGGGGAATATATTCCTAGACATGACACTTCTGGTAAAGGACACGCCCAGTTTAAATCTGAGGGGTGCTGTCCCGTCGCCTGCCTGTTGAGGGTGCCCATGTGTGTGAGGCGCTATGAGCTCTCACCCTTATGGCCATGTGAGGGTGTCTTGTGTGAGGGTGCCATGTGTTAGGGTGTCATGTGTAAGGTACCAGGGCCTCTCACCCTTCCCGTTGTGGGTGAGGGTGTTGTGTGTGAGGGTGCCATGTGTGAGGGTGCCGTAAGATATCAGAGCCTCTCACCCTTCCCATTGTGGGTGAGGGTGTCTTGTGTGTGGGTGTTGTGTGTGAGGGTGCCGTGTGTAAGGTACCAGGGCCTCTCACCCTTCCTTACCAGGGGATGCTGATCCTGATGCAGCCAACATGGGAGAAGTGGGAAATGCCAGCTCATCATTTCAGTTTGAAAGTGTAAAATTATTAGTGAGATGAAAATGCATCTCTGTTTATTGAATATTTATATTTTATGTGTTGCTATCTAACATCACTACATAAGAGTGTGGAAGTGGCCTCGACGCCCCTAACTTCGCTTCCGGGAGAGAGAATCACCATCAACAGCCCAAGCTGATTCCTGTGAGGCAGAGTTCAGACATGCCCCCACCCTGCGATCTTTTTACCCATTCTGACCTAAGCCATCCCTCTCACGGCACTCTCTCCATTCCTGCTGGTGGCTACAGAACTCACAGACAATACTCATGATTATGGGGTTTATTAGGGAAGGAACAGGCTTGAGTCAGGATCAGAAACTGCCCGGGACAGTCTTCAGCTAGGACACTCCCTTCTCGGCTGTACCACAGGCTCGCTTCTCTCTGGCCTTGGCCTCGGCCCTGCTCAGGCAAGTGTTAGAAAGCTCTCTCAGCTCTGCCAACAGGCGCCCTGAGAGGCAGCCTAGTCCCCCAGCAAGCTCCTGCCTGAAGGCACTCAGCCTCCTTGCTCTGAGGGCCGGGAAGGCTGTCTCGTGCCCCTCTCGGTTCTGCCGGCTCTGCTGCCTCCAATCCGCTGCCGCTATTTCTCACCATCTCTTGCCGTCTCAGCCAAGTGCTCCTGCTCTCTCTGGCTCCTGGGCCGAGGAGGTTCAGTGCAGGGATCTCAGGTCCAAAGAACGCACTTCACTCCTGGCTCTTCTTTCTTGATGGCAATGAGACGTCCCATTTCTACCTCTAAGTTGGCTCATTTTAAGTCTAGAGAGATGACAAAACTGACCAATCCCCATGCCAGGGTTCCGTACACCTTATTTCCAAGGGCCACCTCACTTTGTTTACATCACTAACAAGCTCTCCAGCCCCCTTGGTGGGCTACAAGCACCTCACATCTGCATAGTCTCACCCAGTCATCTGGTGGGAGTCCGACAGACCATGGCTAGAAGGGCCATATCAAGTAATTTGTGGCACCACAATCATACATCAAATTAATTGCAAATAGATAAAGATTTAAAACACCTAAATGTATTCAGAGTCTAAAAAATAATACTTTTATGATGTTAATGAGGGAAAGGTCCTTCTTAGTATGACAAGGTCAGACAATTGTTAGGTGTCAAGGGGTTGACTCAGTAACCCCCATACAACAGAATGAAACACTGCCCGGTCCTGCACCAGCCTCACGATCCCTGCTATACGTGAGCCCATCGTTGCAGCCACTGTGTCAACCCATCTCATTGAGGGCCTTCCCCTTTTTCCTGGCCCTCCACTTTACCAAGCATGATATCCTTCTTCAGGGACTTATCCCTCTGACAACACGACCAAAGTATGTAAGACGAAGTCTGGCCATTCTCACTTCCAAGGAGCATTCCAGCTGTAGTTCTTCCAGGACAGATCTGTTTGTTCTTCTGGGAGTGCATGGTATATTCAATATTCTTTGCCAACACCACAATTCAAATGCATCAATTCTTCTTCAGTCTTCCTTATTCACTGTCCAGCTTTCACATGGATATAAGCCTATTGAAAAGACCATGTCTTGGGTCAGGCACATCTTAGTCCTCAAAGTGACATCTTTGCTTGTTAACATTTTAAAGAGGTCTTTGCAGCATATTTCCCCAGGGCAATACAACATCTGATTTTTCAACTGCTGTTTTCTTGGACATTAATTGTGGACCCAAGTAAAATGAAATCCTTGAAAACTTCAATCTTTTCTCCATTTCTCATGATGTTGCTTATTGGTCCCGTTGTGAGGATTTCTGTTTTCTTTATATTGAGGTGTCCTCTGTACTGAAGGCTGTAGTCTTTGATCTTCATCACTAAGTGCTTTAAGTCATCTTCACTTTCAGCAAGCATGGTTGTGTTATCTGCATATTATAGGTTGTTAATGAGTGTTCCTCCAATCCTGATGCCATATTCTGCTTCATATAGTCCAGCTTCGTGAATGATTTGCTCAGCATATGGATTGAATAAATATGATGAAAGGATACACCATTATGCACATCTTTCCTGATTTTAAACCATGCAGTGTCCCCTTGTTCTGTTTGAACAACTGTATCTTTGTCTATGTAGACGTTCCTCATGAGTACAATCAAGTGTTCTAGAATTCCCATTCTTCTCAATGCTATACATAATATGTCATGACTCACACAGTCAAATGCCTTTGCATAGTCAATAAAACACAGGTAAACATCTTTTTGGTATTCTTTGCTTTTAGCCAAGATCCATCTGACACCAGCAATGATACCCCTCGTTCCACGTCCTCTTCGGAATCCAGCTTGAGTTTCTGGCAGTTCCCTGTCAATATGCTGCTGCAACCATTTTTTAATTATCTCCAGCAAGATTTTACCTGCATGTGATATTAATGATATTGTTTGATAATTTCTTCATTCTGTTGGATCACCTTTCTTTACAATGGGCACACATACTGATCTTTTCCAGTCAGTTGGCCAGGTAGATGTCTTCCAAATTTGTTGACATAAATTAGTGAGCCTTTCCATCTGTTTGTTGAAACATCTCAATGGGTATATCATCAATTCCTGGAGCATTGTTTTTTGCCAAAGTCTTCAATGCAGCTTGGACTTCTTCCTTCAATACCTTTGGTTCTTGATCATGTGCTACCTCCTGAAATAGAAGAGCATTGATGAATTCTTTTTGGTACAGTGACTCTGTATTCCTTCCATCTTCTTTTGATGCTTCCTGCATCATTCAATATTTTCCCCATAGAATCCTTCAATATTACAACTTGAGCCTTGACTTTTTTTCCTCAGTTCTTCCAGCTTGAGAAATGCCAAGTGTGTTCTTCCCTTTTGGTTTTCTAACTCCAGGTCTTTGCACATTTCATTATAATACTTTGTTGTGTCTTCTTGAGCTGCTCTTTGACATCTTCTGCTCAGCTCTTTTACTTCATCATTGCTCCATTGCTTTAGCTACTCTCCATTCAAGAGCAAGACATCCATTTTGGTCTTTTCTTCCTTTCCTGTCTTTTAAGTGGGCTTTTGCTTTCTTCATGTTGTCATCCCGCAACTCACCTGGTCTTTGGCCGTTGGTGTCTAATGCATTAAATCTGTTCTTCACATGGTCTCTAAATTCAGGTTGAATATACTCAGTTATACTTTGGCTCTTTTGGACTTCTTTCAATATCATTCAGCTTCAACTTGAACTTAAATATGAACAACCGATGGTCTGCTCCACAGTCAGCCCCTGGCTGACTGAGGATATCAAGCTTCTCCATCGCTTCTTTCCACAGTCGTGCTGATGTGGCATGACTCAAAATGAGAAGAAAGAGCTGTGATCATCCATTAATAACTGGAACATGCAACATACAAAGCTTGAATCTAGGAAAACTGGAAGTTGTAAACAAATAAAATAGAATGCATAAGGATCAATATTCCAGGCATTAGTGACCTGAAATGGACTGGCATTGGCCATTTTGAATCAGACAACCATATGATCTACTACGCCAGGAATGACAAATGGAAGAGGAATGGTGTATCATTCATCATCCAAAAGAACATATCAGTATCTGTCCTGAAGTACAATGCTGTCAGTGATGGGATAATATCCATACGCCTACAAGGACGACCAGTTAATATAACTATTATGCAAATTTTTGCACCAACCACTAAAGCCAAAGATGAAGAAATCAAATGCTTTTACCAAGTTCTGCAGGCTGAAATTGACCAAACATGCAATTTAGATGTGTTGGTAAGTATTGGTGATTGGAACGCAAATGTTGGAAACAAAGAAGAATCACTGGTAGTTGGAAAATATGGTCTTGGTAAAAGAAAAGACACTAGAGGTCACATGATAGAATTTTACAAGACCAATGACTTGTTCATTCCAAATACTTTTTTTTTCAACAACATAAATGGAGACTATACACGTGGACCTCACAAGATGGAATTTACAGTAATCAGGTCAGAAAGCAGCTTTTTCCAAAGACACAAAAATTTGCTTGTATTTCAGAAGTTCAGTTAAGGTAAAAGACATCATAAAGTTGAAAGGTAAACAACAAAAACGGGACCTATTTCTAATGTAAAATAAAAACTAATATAAGATGTTGTTGTTAGGTATTATCGAGTTGATCCAACTCATAGCCAAAAAGAAACATCTTAAAGACCTAATAGGGAATATAACAAAGGGCTTCAACATGAAATTGATGAAACAGAATGGTCTCCTCCTCACCCTTTCTCAGGAGGGTGTGGTAGGTGCTGTCATTGGATGCTATTGAGCTGCCATGCACCATGGGAGGAGACACTGCTGGCTCCTGGGTCTCCCCCACGATGGATATAGATCTGAGCCCCCATGTCCATGTGTAGACATCCTGCTGGGTCCTGGGTCTCCACCACGATGGGTGTGGGTCTGACCATAGGAACCCAAAGGACTCGCACTGTCAGATTTTCTAATGCAGATTGCCAGGCCCTTCTCCCTGGCCTTAGCCTGTGAGGTCTGCTGAAACCTGTTGCACATCACAGTGGCACACAGCCTCTGCTGATGGCAGACAGGTGGTGTGTCAGGTGCTTTGGGCCAGCATCCAGCCCAGTCTCTCGCATGGAAGGCAAGCGCTCCACCACGGGACAGACTCCCACTGTCCCCCCCAGGCTTCTCCAACAGTAGAGAGGGAAGCACCGGATACGGAAAGCAAGGCTCTGGTTTCCTGAACAAAGTAGGCAGAGTTCCTGGGGTAACAGGGTCCCAGGGCAGCTGCTCTGGGGAGCCGTCAGTTCGGCCGCATCAGGAAGAGAGAAGACGTCATGGAAAATGAAACAGGCCAGTGAATGTCCGACGTGGCTGTAACGAGGGATGCTATGGTCTGCCCAAGCTGGGGAAGCGTCGGTGACAGCTAGATTGAAAGCTAAGCAAACAAACTGAGGCAATTATCACAACCCAGAAAGATCTGGGCAAGAAAGGCATTGGCATTGTAGTTCAGGACACGGCCCCGCTATGGAGGGTGTTTGGGTAGTCACAATGATGCAAAGATGCCTGCGGCGTTCATTCAAACTGTGAGGTGGCTCGACTTGGGGGGCAGGGAGAGACAGTCAGGTGTGCGAAAGGGGAACAACAGTGCAAGATGACTAGGCCTTTAGTTCTGTTTTAGTGAGTCTAGTGCTGCTATGACAGACACGGGAGAAAGATGTGCTTCCGTAAAAACAACAGCATTGGAAACACTGTGGGGATGTTCTCCCTGTTCTACAGGGGCCCTATGAGTCAGAGTCAAACCACAGGTGGGTGGCCTTAGCAAACAGATTTACTTCCTCACAGTTAGGAGGCGAGAACTCTGAACTCAGGCTGCTGGCCCCAGGGAAGGATTGATTGTCTCTTGCAGGCTTTAGGGGGAAGGCTCTTGTCTCTTTGCAGCTTCTGTTCTTTGGCTCCTTGGTGATCTCCACGTGGCGTGGCATCTGTCATCACTCTGCGTGTCGGCTGCTCAATCTCTTTTATGCCTCGACTGATTGAAGACACACCTGACACACATACTGCCTCGTCAGCCCAACAAGGAAAACTCGATCCCAAATGGGGTCCGAACCATGGGCATAGGGGTGAGGATTTCTGGGGGGATACAATTAATCCATGGCAACATCTGTAGTAAATCACCAAAGGACAGTGTCTAACATTGAAAACTCCAGGCATAACTGCATAACCAAGAGGTTGAAATGGCCAAAAATGCAGACAGAAGTTGGTGCTTGGAGAGGCTGAGGGGCAGAGAGACCGAGGGAGGAGCAGGGGATGGAGAGACCAAGGGAGGAGCTGCTGTTTTTCATTATAAACCTCACAGTCCTCAGTTCTTACCTTTCCCAGCATCCCTTGCAGCCAGGTGTGGGCTGTCAGGTGGTGCTGTGTGTCCCCACCCATCTCCCCTTCCCTCTGCTGCCCTGTGAAGACCACAGTGACCAGCAGATGATGGCAGGAGAGCAACAGTGTGGAAGGATCCTCTAAACAACACAGAGTTCCCTAACGAGACAGAATCCAGTCAGGAAATAAGAGAAGACATCACTTGAATAGCATGAAGAGGAAAAAAACATTTTTTAATACATACTTGTCTTGATGGTCTAGGCCTAATATAACAAAACACCACACATCAGGTGGCTTAAAAGAACAGGTTTGGTAAAGCAGAGGGTCAGCAAAAAAAGAGAAAGACCCTCAACGAGATGGATTGTGGGGCGGCTGCAACCATGGGCTCAAGCGCAGCAATGATTGTGAGGACGGTGCAGGACCAGCATTTTGCTCCGTTGTCTTGAGGTCACTATGAGTCAGAACCAGTTCGATGGCACCTAACAAGGAGGAGGAGCAGGGGGGAGAGGGGGAGGGGAGGGGGAGGGGGAGGGGAAGGAAGAGGAGGAGGAGGGGGAAGAGGGGGGCAAAGGAAAGGGGAGGGGGGGGGGGAAGGGGGGGGAGAGGAGGAGGAGGGGGAGGAGGAGGAGGAGCTTGTCTTCTCACACCTCTGGAGGCTGGCTGTCCAGACCAGGGTATTGGCCACGTGGGTCCCCTCTGAGGCTCCGAGGAGAGTCCCGGGCCCCCTCCCAGCTCCTGGGGGCTGCAGTGATCCTTGGCTTGTAGGTGCATCTTCACACGACGTCTTCATCCTGTGTCCAAGTCTCTTCTGTCTCTTCTTTAATCAGACTCCACTCAGACGGGACTAGGATCCACCCTACCCCTGTAGGAGCTTACGTTAGGCTAACAGATGCCATCTTCAAAGAACCCCTTTGCAAACAAGGCTCCATCCATGAGGACAGGGTTTAGAACTTCAGCCTTTTGGGGGCATGATTCAACCCATAACAATATTCAGAAGCATTTCGTGATATTTCACAGTTGGGTCAGTTATCTACATGGCTAACGAATTCCCCAAACCTTAGCAGCTTAAAACATCACATATCTCTCATCTCGCAATTCTTGTAGGTCAGAAATCTGGGCCCAGCCTAGCGAAGTCTCAAAGTCTCTCACAGGCTGCAATCCAGGCATGAGTCAGCGCTGAGTTCTCATCTGTAGAATTGATTGAGACCTTCCCATTCCAAGCTTGTCAACAGCTGTTGATGGGTCTCAGGTCCTCATGGGCACCTCCCTCAGTTCTTCCCCACACAAGCCTTTCCACAGGGCACAACATGGTGGCTGACTCCTCCCAGATCAAGAGATGGGAGAGAAGAAGCGTGCCCAAGATCAAAGCCACAGTCTCTTTCTAACCGACCTGGGAGAGGACATCCCACACTTCTGCCTCCTGTCGTTCCGTAGAGATGGGTCCCAAAGTCTAGCCCACATTCAAGGGACAGGGGATTAGGTCCCACCTCTGGAGGGAGGGATATCAAGGAATTGGCAGACATATTTTAAAAACCACCACAACAGTGTTTTTTGTGGTATAACGTCTTGTGGGAACCAGGAAATGAAGAAATTCTTCACAGTATAATGTGGTCACAAGTAGTCCTGGGGTTACAGACATCCGATTTATGTGCAGCCTGTAATTATAAACCTACCCCCATAAAGCGGGCTCCAGATGTCTGACTTACGTACAACCCGTAATTATAAACCAACCCCCATAAAGCCGACTGTACTAAAACTTCGAGGTGCACACAATGGTTGATAGTTCCAAGGGGCCCACTTTGTGGTGCACATTAACATGTCACCATTATCACTGTATCATTGTGTTGAGATCTTTTAGTGTGTCTGCAAATGTTTCCTGAAGGGTCTTCCTGCAACAGAAAGGCACGCTATGTGCTAAGACAGATGTTTGACTAATGGACGCTAGATAGGAGCTGGGCCTAACCGTTCCGACTGATGTACAAATTAGCCTTAAAGACAGATTTGGGAACGGAACTTCCCATAATGTGGGAAGTTCATAATCTGGGGGCTGCCTGTGAATACCGAAAACTGGCAGCAAGGGCCTTACTAGATGGAAACACAGAAAATGAATTATGATAGGAGTTGAGGGTGTGGGAAATCAACGAAACGTAATTAGCGTCATTGCTGAATTTACACTGGCATGGCTCACGTCTCGTCTCCTGGAGATGTGGAAATTAAATGAGAGGGGACTGGAATGCTCCTTAGGGGAAGAGGCTGCATCCATTGTTCTGGGCAAGTACTCAGCCCTCTCCGTGTCCCCAGTAGTTGGGGTGTGGGGCCTCTGTCACACGGATGTGGGGCTCTCAGGGAAAGCTGCGGAGCCCCGGGAATTTGGTGGCTGTAATTGGCGACCAGCTATCTGAAAAGTGCTGCTAAGGACAGCTGAACTCCTGATGTCTGCTGGGAGTGTGTGTGGGGGGCTATCCTGTGGGTGGGAGGGGAGTGGGCTCTCCCACTGCTGGTCACCTTTTGCCTCAGCCCAGGTCCCTTGCTAACAGCATCTGGGCCCCCTGGTGATGCTCCCTGGGGTGTGGGTGCTGGGTAGGGACCCCAGCATGGTGGCTGGGGGACAATGGATACACCAGTGGCCTGTGTATATATATATGCAGTGGCACCCAAGGGCTTCACGGTTGGGGAGAAGCCTCTGTACCTCTGGGGAACAGAGAGGGTCTGGGGCCAGGCTGGGCTCTGGAAGTGACACTCCCAGGAGAGGGCTGGGAGGCAGGGCCCAGAAGGAAGTCCCATCCTCCATCTGGGTTGGTCACACCCAGGGCCCAGGAGATAGGAAGTCCCGGGCTCCGGAGCCAGCACATGGAACAAGGGGGTCTGCGCAGCATTTCTGACCTGGCTGGGGGTCTTCCATAGTGTAGGGGTCTCCTTCCTGGAGCTGCTGGCTCAGCCTGCATAGCCACTCTCCTGGTTGGGGGCAGAACCAGAGCTGGCCCTGCTCCGTGTGTGCTCCAAGGCAGTGGCAGCTGACAGCATTCGTGAGCAGTGGTGTGCACACAGTGATGGAGGTGCGGCCATCGCCTCCTCCTGATCAGCCAGGCCCTGGGCCTGCGTATCATGCACGCAGACAGACACGGCGGGACAGGGAAGCCCTGGGCCTGTGTGTCACACATGCGGACAGACATGGCGGGACAGGGAAGCTTTCTGAACTCAGGCCCCACCCGGCCCAGCTGTGCCTGCCAGAGGTACATCTGCAGACACAGTACCCATGGCGAGCAGTGAGATGGGGCTCTGCCAACCTCCGCCCCAGCTCTCAGGTAACTGAACTATAAAATCAGCTCAGAATTCAAGCCAAGCTCATCCATCTTTTGCTTACCTCAGGTGGCTCCACATTAAAGAACAGCTACATCCTGCCCTCCTTGCTTCCACTGATAGAAACTGGTCTCTGATGGGCTCCAAGCCACTGTTCTCAGGGTCTCTCCTGTCGACACTCAGCAGGGCAGCCCCGGACCTCTGGGCAGAGGCCAAGCTAGAGCCTGAGGGCCCGGAGATGACACCCAAACAGCTTCCTGGGAGCGGCACACCTTGGGCATGGCCCCATCTGCAGCCCCCAGCGTGTGCACTCATGCCCGGCTCGCCAGGCAGTCATCACTGGCCAGCCCGCCACCTGGCCCAAAGGCAGTCATCTCCGGCTGTGGAAAGAGTGGAGCGCTTTGGATCAGAGGTAGGGGGTGGAGTGGAACGCAGAGAGAAGGGGGTATGCCAGACGGGCTGTGAGAAGCCCTAAAGGGTAGGACAGGAAGAATGACAGGAGCCCCTAAAGGGGTGGGGACTGGACACAAAGTGCAGTTGGGGTGGTCTCCTTGGGTGCTTTCCAAATCTCTCCGGCTCATTGCAGGTAACCTGGGAAGTAAGGCTGTGTGCAGTGAAGTGCTCTGGGGATGGAGAAAGAGCACATGGTCTGCCTTGACCCCAATACGAGAGTGTTCATTTCACTTGCTGAGTGATGGGAACTGCACCCCACCTGCCATACCTTAGATACACCTCGGCCACCTGTCTGTCCTGGGTAAGGACAGCTTCCTGCTGGCAGGGAGGACGGCTAACAGGAAAGTCCCTCCTGGTGACAGTAATGCAAGGAGAGCCCAGTCAGGACGTGGCCTGGGTGGGGCACTGGACGGAGATCCCGTGCTCCCTGGTGTGCTCACTGTGGTGCTCTTGGTTACACTCACGGAACCAGCACTCGGTGGATCCGGAAGGTCCTAATGGGAGCCACCACTTGCTCCTCCATCAGAGCCATTTTTTAAAGCAGAAAATCAGAATGATGATGTGAATAACTGCCTAAATATCAGATTCACAGGTGCACGGGCATCCGGCTGGCAGAAACTCCATTTCTGAAGCCTTCTATCTTAACTGTTCTGGTCGGGCATTTATAGCAGGCGACACTCTGAATACTACTGCCTTCCCTGTCCACAGGCTCCGACCCTAACTGAATGTGCATGTGTGCATGGCCGGATAGCTCTGACTGGTTCTCCAGCAGAAAGAGTATCTCCCTACTCCCATCATCAGATTTCAGGGTCAGAGGGGATCTGGTGGAGAAAGGCCCAGGTCACCCACGGGTGTCCGAGAAGGTCCTGGGGGTCATTGTTTGAAGCCACTGGTGCTGCCCCAGTGTGACTGCCCAGGAAGGAGGCCAGTCCAGGACAGAGGTGTGGACCAACCAGACCTCTCAATGGATTCCTAAAACCCACCTGAAGTGTCAGGCCCCATGGGCCAGCTGGATCCAGGTGTATGGGTGGAGCGGGGCCAGGGGTGACTCACCTGGTGAGGTCTGGTAAACTGAGGCAAGTCAGCTTTCTGGCTCCTTCCCATTGTCTTCCTACCTGCAGAAGAGTGTTCCTCAAGGACAGTTCAAAGCTCCACCATTTCCAAGATAAAGTCAAAGTATTTCCACTAGGCCCAGCCCACCTTGCCAGCCTTGCTTCCCACTGCCCAGGAGCTCCTGGCCCCCCCTGTGCCCTCCTGTCTGGTGTCCAGTCCTGCATGTCCCTCCTGGATCCATCTACCCCCTCATCAACCCGCCTCCCCTGACGTGTATCAGTATTGCCTAAGGTGACCCCCACAGGTCATGCTCTTGTCTGGAACCTGAAACTTGATCCCAACCTAAAGAATGAGGTGAAAGTGAGGAGACAGTCACTCCTGTGATCGTAATCTGTTGGGTGAGACTCAGGTTTTCGCAGACCAGAGTGACAGTTTCTCCTGGTGGCTGTGCAGAAGCAAGATGCCCCGAATTCTGCCAATAACTGCAAAGAGCTCAGATGCAAATCCCTCCCCAGTCGAGTCTCCAGATGAGAACACAGCCCAGTCAACACCTCAATTTCAGCCTCGTGAGACATGAGAAGGGGCCCCAGCCAAGTCACGGCTGGACGCGGGACCTGTAGAAATTGAGGAAATAAGTGGGTATTGCGTCAAGCTGCTGAGTGGTGGGGTGGTTGTCATCAGCACAGGAAATGAATACCTACTGCTACCCACTTATCTGGCAGGCGGTGCAGGACCCACCCCAGGACGAGGGCTCTCTCTTCTTCCCTCCCCTTCCCCACCAATGTCTCCAGACAATCCAGTGTTTGGCACATGGGCACCTCAGCAAAGTCTTAATCAACTGATGTGTTATTTGAAGCAGGACTGTGTCACAGGGGGGAATTTCCCAGGAAGGAACAAAATAAACATCCAGGCGTGCTTGCTTTAGTATGCTTTGCAGGTGTCGTATTTTTGACAAATTGAAGGTTAGTGATGACCCTGTGCTGAACGAGTCTACTGGTGCCATTTTCTAAAGCCTGTGCTCACTTTGTGTCTCTGTGTTCCATTTTGGTCATTGCCACATTTCAAATTTTTTCATCATGCGGTTGCACACTCAATAGGCTACAGTTGAGTATGAACATAACTTTTAGATGGCTGGGAAACCAGAAATTGTGTGTGACTCACTTTATTGTGATATTAACTTAATTGTGATGGACTGAACTGAACCCACAATATCTCCCAGGCTGCCTGTATTTCAGATGCATGCATATCTCTGCTGAAGCTGGTGTCTGCAGTGAGGGTGGCCCTTGTCATCCTTTCATGAAAAAGAGACTCACATCTGATTTTGTGGTGGTCAGACCCCTGGAGCCCCACCTGATCTCCTGGCTCACCCTTGGTCAAGCACTCAAGTGTGTGGTCTGCATGGGATGACATGTGTAAAAAAATAACAGGGCTTACTATTTTATCCACAATCCAATTAAACCCACCACCATCGAGTCAATCCCAACTCATGGTGATCCCACAGGACGGACTAGAACTGCCCCAGAGGGTCTCCAAAGCTGTAAATCTTTATGGAAGCAGACTGCCTCATCTTTCTCCCACGGAGCAGCTGGTGGGTTCAAACCTCTGACCTATTTGTTACCAGCCAAATACCTTAACCACTGTGTCACCAGAGCTCCTTGAAATCAGGTTATTAGCATAAATTTCCATTAAGAACTCAAATGAAGCACATAGTGTTTGACTTAATAAGGAACTACTACCAAAACCAACCCAGCAATCAAAAAGTAATTTGGTTATATTCATGTCCTTAATCCTTTAGCCTGAACTAATTTAATGAAAACATATTAACCAACTCACTTTTTCACTATTCACACAGTAAATAAACAGCATCTGCATCAACCCTGAAAATCAAACTCTTGGTTGACTCACTAATATTGATTTAATAAGGTGGGGAAGAAAAAATACCTCAATAAACATCCTTGTAATAACATTCATACACACTGGCCACTTGAGACCAAAGAAAACAACATATTCTGCTCTCTTGAAAAAAAATCTCTGTAATGTCCCTCATCTCTGCTCAGAGCAGGACCAAGGCATGCATGTCCCTGGCCAGCACCTCAACTGGAAACCTTGCCCAAGAGGACACAAGTCCCCCAGTGGGTTCCTGAGGAGCCTGAGCTCCATTCAAATGTGGACAGGACTCCTAGTCCTGCACACGAGGCTCAGGTGTATGAAGGTGAGAGCCAGCCAGGTGAACCCCCCTCATCTCTCACAACAGGTTCTCACCTGGCCAGCAGGACCAAATCCCAGGGGTCCAGGGCCCTGGGACACCGCATCCTGTGTCACCCAGCCAGGGTAGTTTAGGAAGTGAGAGGGCATTCATAGTCATACTAAGACAATAGCTATGGACAGGGCTGCCTCAAGGAGGCAGCATGCTCCCACGTGCCTAGGAGGTCTGGCGGAGACACCTGCTACGGGCACTGCTGGCAAATGTACTATGTGTCCTCTGAACTCAGTGACCAGGTCCAAGCACAGCCCCTGACCTCTGTCTCCATCGCCACAACAGCTGGCATGTCCAGCTTGCTCACTGCATACTGAGCTCTGTGAAGGCTCCCTGGGTCAGTGTTTAATCCTCTCCCCACCCCACCCCCACCCACCCAGTGCAAGGGTGCAGGGCAGGCATGGAGCAGGATCCAAGAGTCTAAGACACTGGCTGGGGAGCCACCACTGACCCAGGAAGGAGGCAGGACTCTGGCCGTCAGCCAAGCCCAGACCTTGCTTCTGTCTCAGCCCTGCCCTTCAGGGTGGACTTCTGTTGTAGTCCCACTGTGCCCATCAGGGAGGGTCTCAGCCCCTCCTGGGGATGCACTCATCATGGAGGTGGAGGCATGCCCCAGGCCCTGGCTGTTCCTGACCCACTGGTTTCCTTGGCTTTGCCCCCTGCCCTGGACTGCCCTCTATGCAGGATGGCAGGGAAGGGGACTGGGGCCCCTAGGATGAGGATGCACCCTGGGTCCCTGTGGACAGTTTCTTCCACACCCACCTCCTCACCACACTTGACCTCAGCAGGTCTGGTGACAGCATATTTCCAAGGGTGGTCTGGTCTCTTGTCACCACAGCAGGGCTAGCCAAGGTGGGGACATGGTGGAGGTGGAGGAGTGCTGGTCCCTTGGGGCCATTTCTATCACAGTCAGAATCACTCATCTCTAATGTCTGGGGAGGGGCCCTGGTGACGCAGTGGTTAAGCACTTGGCTGCTAACTGAAAGATCAGCAGTTTGAACCCATTAGCTGCTCCACAGGGAAAAAGACCTTAAGGTCTATTTCTGTAAAGATTACAGCCTTGGAACCCTATGGGGGTGTTTCTACTCGGTCTTATAGTGGTGCAATGAATTGGCCTAAGAGTGTGCAGGGTCCCTGAGTCTCACACAGGGACACCTGCACCATGGCAGTGTCCCGGGAGCCTCCAAGATGATGTCCACGGTCACTCAGGGTGGGGGCTCAGTAGAGGGAACTGACTGTGCACTCTAGGTTTCCTGTCAGGTGAGACGGATTCCCCTTTAGTTAGGCCTCACCCCAGGGGTGGACAACAGGGCTGGCTAGTTCCTGCCCCCACATTCCCTGACGCATCAGACATGGCTCCCCGGCAGGTCTGCAGCCAGCAGCATCTGACCACAGCCACATGCTGGGCACTGGCTCTCTAAGGGTCCTCCCTGCACCTGCTCTGACCAGGACCTGCCAGCTTGCCTGGTCTGTGCAAGGGGTCTATGACACTGGTGCCTGTTGGGCCCACTGGAGACCCACCTTATGCCCTGTCACTGAAAGAGAGGCCACCACTGGCTACTCTGGCCCCACGCCCAGGCACCACCTCTGCTGGCCATCCCTGCTGCCAGTGCCATTTTGAAACTCCAAGTCACGAATTTAAAAAAGCAGGAGATAACCACGGTGACTTGAGACCATTGATCCCAGAAGCAGCAGCTGAAAGTACTATTGATCGGTGTGTCTCGGCCCCCGAATCATTGCCTCCTGAAGAACCTGCTCAGGCCATTAGCAGAGTGGTCCTCACCGCGCCCTCCCCCAGATGGATTGATGGGCTCGTCCATCTGCTGGGCGAGGGTGACGAGGACTGTCCCACGGGGACAGCATGAGCTACGGTTCCATTAACACATTTCTGTCCATGAGCCAAGCAGAGCTGAGTGTCCCACCTTAACGTTGTCACAGAAGGTTTCAGAATGGTGGAGCAGAGGGGGGCCAGCCCTGAGGCCACAGAGGGAGGAGCAGGCCTCTGACCACACAGGGGGGCAGAGCAGGCCTGGAACCCTGTGGTCTCAACTCATGGTGTAGGCCTCTGTTGGGACACTTTGTAGCTTTAGAAAAAAGTTTGCCTTTCCCTCCCAGTGCTCAGGGCCTCCCACCCTGGCTCAGTGGGTTGGCATGGTGCTACTGCATCTAGAAGGAACCACCACCCTCCCCCTGCCTGCCAGGATGAAAGGACTCCCACTGGTCTTTCCCCTGACCCCAGGCTCTGAAGGAAACCTGGAAGGAGGTGTTGGGGTGCAGAAGGTCAGAACAACACCCCGGACTGTAGAGACATATCTGCAAGGCAACCACCCTAATCAGGACAAGAACAATGACACATGAGCACCATGACACATGAGCAGCATGACATGAGCACCATGACATGTGACGACCATGATGTGATGACCATGACACATGACCACCATGACATGTGATGACCATGATGTGACCACCATGCACATAACCATCATGACATGTGACCACCATGACACATGACCACCATGATGTGACCACCATGAAGTGTGACCATCATGACGTGACTACCATGCACATGACCACTGTGACATGTGACTACCATGTACATGACCACCATGACATAAGACCACATGACCACCATGCCACATGATCACATGACACATGACAAGGACCATGATGGCATGTGACCGCCTGGCCCTCAGCTGCATTCAGACTTCACTTTCTTGTCAGTTGCTGCCCAGTTGGCTCTGACTCACGGCAACTTTATGTGGAGCAGAATGAAATGTTGCCAGTCCCTGACATCCTCGTGATCATGGGTCTGTTTGAACCCATTGTTGCAGCTATTGTGTCGATCCATCTCCCTGGGCACTTCCATCGTTTTTGTTAACTCTCTACTTGACCAAACATGATGTCCCTTTCTAACGTCTGGTCTTTCCTGATGGCGTGTCGTGGTGATTGAGCCAAAGTCTCACCACCCCTTCTCCTGTTGGGTGTTCCAGTTATATTTCTTCTAGGACTGATTTGTTCGATCTTCCAACAGTCCATGGTATATTCATATTCTTTGCTAGCACCACAGGTTGAATGCATCAATTCTTCTGTCTTACTTTTTCTCTACGAACATGGGGCAATTGAAAAGACTATGGCTAGTGACATCTTCACCTTTGAGAACTTTCGGGCTATCTTTTGCAACAGATTTGCCCAATGCAGTTATGTCCTCTGATGTCTTGACTGCTGCTTCCATGAGTGTTGAATGTGGATCCAAGTAGAAAGAAATCCTTGACAATTTCAGTTTCTTCTCCATTTATCACAGTGTTCATCAGTCCACTCGTGAGGATTTCAACTTTCTTCATGTCCAGTGTCATCCATCCTAAAGGCAAGTGGAGACAATGGGCTTGTTGGAGACAGTAGTTGCCATTAAATATCCTTTTGTGTGTGCACAAAATTTACAGAAGTGTGTGATTAAAGGTGCATGCTGCTGCCCCCACCCCAGGGCTTGGGGGGGTACACAGCTCTGGAGCCCTAGTACCTGAGTTCGGGCCAGTCTGCCTTGGACCCAGCAATGCCATCGTGGGCAGTCAACCAAATAAACAGAAAACAAAGCCCACCAGAGCCATCTCAATATGCTTGCTTCTAGTGGCAAAGCTGGATGCAACCCAGTGTTCACCCCCAAGGACAGCTGAGAAGACAGATCAGTGGTCTCAGCTGGCAGTGATTCTGCCCCCAGGGGACGTCAGGCAACGTCTAGGGACAGTTTTAGTTGTCATGACTGGGAAGCTGCTGGCATCTAGTGGGTAGAAGCCAGGGTTGCCACGCAGCGTCCTGTGATGCACTGGACAGTGTCCCCCTCAACAGAGAACTACCCCCTCCATAAAAATCCCAACACTGCCAAGTTAATTCTGACTCACAGCAACCCCCACAGGGTTTCCAAGGCTGTAATCTTTTCGGAAGCACATTGCCTCATCTTCCTCCCATGGAGCAGCTGGTGGGTTTGGACCACTGACCTGGTTAGCAGCCAAGTGCCTTACCCACTGTGCCATCAGAGCTCCCTAGCCCCCTCCACGGACGTTGGAAATCCTGCACAGCCGAGATCACCAGCTGCTAGAAAGAATGGGTAAGGCCAATGCCTATGGACCTGGCAGGTGGCCAAAGGTGTCATTCAGTGAAAAATGCAGCAGCAGGCAAATGCGTGTGGGTGGAGCCTGTTCATGCAGAACAAACACACCATCACTTGGGTGCACACAGTGTTTGGAGGCCTGCACTCGGGGCCATGGCAGCTTGGGGAGGAGTCCCGGGGGTTGCAAGTGGCTGGCACGCTGGGCTGCTCACTGAAGGGCCAGGGCTTTGAGTCCACCCAGAGGCTCCTGAAGAGGGGCTGGTCAACTGCTGG
>NW_006921593.1:19775741-19779416 GCF_000298275.1 Orycteropus afer afer
CCCTGGGAGTGGCCTTGGGGGTGTGGGCATGTTCCCTTGTTTGATGTGGGTGGTGGTGTCCCCAGGTGTGTGCATACTGGGAAACTCATGGAACTGTGCCTTTAAGAGGATGGCACCCTACTGGGTTACACCTCAACTTTTAAAAAAGTTTTAAAAGATAGCCATAACTCTGCGACCCCCGACCCATAATGCTCTCACAATCAGTCTGCCCCTGGGGGCAGGAGAGTCCATCCCGCCTCCCCACCTGGGCATGGGGGCTCAGCTCCTCTGCCCTCCTCCCTCTAGGCCCTGCTGCCCCTTGGACCACCCTCCCATCCTGTGACCCAGCCAGGCCTGGAGGAGATCTGGGGCCCCTCCCTGGAGGGTCCTGCACCCACCAGCCTGGCAACAAGCCTAAGGATACCACACCCAGCCACTGTATTCCTGGGAAACAGGGAAGGGACTTGGGGTCCCCACGTGGGTAAAATGCTGAGAGAACATGACGCAGATGGTGATGGGGGCTCCAGGAGTGAGAGATGTGCATCGCTTCCTGCACGTACGTGACCACACGACTTATGTCTCCTTGTGATTGCCTGCCTCTCGGGAAACACTGTTGCCCAAAGAAGCAACTTGGAGTGGCTGGTGGAAGGCACGAGCCAGAACACCTTTGGGGGGTTGTCTTAGTTCTCTAGAGCTCCTGTGACAGGATTACCACAGGCAGGTGCCCTGAACAAACGGAAGCCCGTTCTCTCAGAGTGGAGGAGGCTACGGGTCTGTGTTCAGGGCTCAGGTCTAGGGGAAGGTTTCTCTTTGTTGGCTCTGGGGGACGGACCATGTCTCCTTTCAACATCTGTGAGCTTGGCATCCCATGGAGATCTCTATGTGTCTGGCATCAGTCTCCCCCTGCGTCTAGGAGGTTCTCAGCACAGGGACCCCAGGTCCAGAGGCATGGCCTGCTCCCAGTTCTTCCTTCTCAGTGGCAGTAGGTCCCTCTGGCCCTTGCTCCTCTGTCTGATCTCTTTTATATCTCAGAAGGGATGGTCTCAAGATGCAGCCTAATCCTGCAGACTGTATCCTGCCTCATTAACATCACAGGGTAATTACATCAGATCCCAAAACAAAGAATTATGTGATACTGAGAACCAAGACCCAGCCCAGTGTTTGGAGGTTGGGGAGGGCACAGTTCAATCCATCACAAAGTTTTCTAGGGGTCATTGGACATGCCTGCCCACTGGACACCCCACACCCATGAGATATCCCTGCCCATGTGATGCCCCTTGCCCACCAGACACCCCATGCTGGAGGGGAGTCCTGTGTGCACACCTGGCTCTCACTGTCCCAGCTGGACCTATACCGAGGTCCCTGCACCGTTCTCCCATGCATTCCAGGTGGGGGCTGAACCCCTGAAGATGCAGGGCCCACTGGAGCAGTGACCTCGAGTCCACCAGGCTCACTGGCAGGGGCACAGGCAGAGGCCTGTCCTCACACCCTGACTCTTCCCACACTCCCACTCCAGGGTCCACCCAGGTGAATCCAGGGGACCCCAGCGTCATTCTGTCCAGGGCAGATGGCTCTCATTCCTGGCACCCCAGCCTGGGGCCTGGGCCAGCCTCACACTGCCCTCCTCTGTCCAGGCCTCGACCTGCAGCCCTGAATCCTCAGGACAGACCCTCTCTCCTTCAGCCTTGCCCCTGCCGGGCCCTCATACCACCAACCCGGCCTGCAGAAGAGAGACCACCAGGCTGTGCAAACCTCAGGCAGGAGGGCGTGAAGCAACAGGGCTGGCTGGGGCCTGGGGAGAAGTGAGTGTGCATGCCCTCCTCAAACCTTACAGATTCTGACTAAATGCCCTTGAGGGCTGAACATCTGAGGCTGGATCCACCTGGAGAGCTGCCTCGCCTTTGAAAACTGAGAAGAGGCAAGAGCCTGGGAGGGACACACTAACTGGGGAAAGAGCAAGCAGGACCTCCCATCCTCCTTCCCTTTCCCACCCCCACCTCCTCCTCTTCCTCCTGGGTAAGGTCAGCAGGAAGCAAGTATCCTGGTCCTGAGCCCTAGAATACAGTTGTGGGCCACATTCAATCTGAGTATCTCCGTAGTGGTACAGTGGCTAAAGTGCTCAGCCGTGAATCTAAAGGTCAGTGATTCAGACCCACCAGCTGCTCTGTGGGAGAAAGATGTGGCAGTCTGCTTGTATGAAGGTTTACTGCCTAGGAGACCCTGTGGGCAGTTCCACTCTGTCCTCTAGGAGCGCTGTGGGCTGGAATGGACTCCAGGCAGTGGGTGTGGTTTGGGCTTTGCTTCCATGAAGATTGAGAGCCTTGGAGACCCTGTTCCACTCTGAGTGGCAGTTCCACTCTGTCCTCTAGGGGCGCCGTGGGTCAGATGGACTCCATGGCAGTGGGTGTGGTTTGGGTTTTGCTTCTGTGAAGACTGACAGCCTTGGAGACCCCCTGTGGGCAGTTCCACTCTGTCCTCTAAGGGCATTATGGGTCAGAATCAACTCCACTCAGTGGCTTTGGTTTGGTTTTGAGCTCGGAGTGAGCTGAGTAGTTTTCTTGCTGGAGACCATTCCACTAGTGTGTTAGTTGGATTCCCAGAGCCTCGAGTTTAGAGCCCTCTGGGCACTCCTGGGACCCTGAGCCCCTATAGGCAGACATGGCAGCACCTCGATGGTTGCTGGCAGCTCCATCTGGGTAGGTCATTGGGTTTCCTGTGGCCCAGGCAGCCTTCTAGGACCAGCAGCATAGGAATGCCTGGGGCTTTTGGGGACGATGTGGATCCCCACCCCGCTCAGCCCTTCTCAATAAGAACCTGCACCAGTGACAGGTGTGCCACAGGTGTGACAGGTGTGCCACCATGAGGGGAGGGTGTGGCCGGGCACTGTCACGCAGAGGCTGCCTCTCAGGCCTGGGCTCATGTCTGGCTCCATTACTTACTGTGCGACCAGCAGGTTCCCTCCCCCAGAGCCGTCGATGTCCCCTGGTGAGATGTGCATGGTAAGAGCAGGCTGACCTCACCGAGCTGCAACTGCGCCCGGTGCCCAGTGCGGTGAGTCCTGGCCCCTCCCTGTCTCAAGACAGAATGCCTCTCCAGTCCTGAGTCAGGGCCTTGGGACACTCCACCCTGGCCTCAGAGCCCTGTCTCTCAGGCTCAGGGCCTGGGCTCCCAGTCAGGCTCTCCCTGCAGCCAGGAGTCTCTGGGCGGCCTGGGCAGGCTTCTCTGCTGACCAGCAGTTCAGGGCTGCAGCCTCCTGGCTGGCTGTGTGCTGACCTGGACCTTCAGTCTCCAGAAGTCGGGGCCTGCACCCCGAGGGCCGCGGGGAGACCCTCCCACGGGCACAGAGACGGCCCCACCTCCAGACCTGGGCCCCTCCTTACGGACAGACACTGGCTGAGATCTCCATGGAACCCTGGTCGCCTCCGCCTGTGTTGGAGTACCCAGGCAGCAGGGTAAGCAGGGGCTTACTTGTGCGTACTTATTAGTCTGTAGTGCATTCAAGTTGTGGTGAAATCCGTGTGAAATTGTTCACTACAGATTAGTAAGGAAGCAGAGGTGAGCCCGTGCTTACCTCACTGACTGGGAAATCCCATCAGATGGGACGTAGTAACCATCCTTAACTTTCAAGTGCTGGCAGCGGCCAGGCCTGATGGGGCCTGAGGTCGGTTCTTTCGGCATAAAGCGGAAACCATGTGC
>NW_006921593.1:19803780-19810796 GCF_000298275.1 Orycteropus afer afer
CCTCCAGTTGTCCCCCTCACCTGCCCTGTTCATGTGCTGGTTCTGTTTATCTCTGTAGATTTCGAAGACCTCTTTGATGACGATGATGTCCAGTGAGACGCTTCAGTGGTGCAGCCGTCGGAGCTTGTCACGCAGCAGCACAGTGGGCCTTGTGGAACCGCTGCAGGCAGCTGGCACCTGGGAGAGAAGGGAGGCCCGTTGCCCTGAGTGTGACTGGCCTTTGTCCTCATTTCCATGGAAAGAAAACTCAGGGTCGTTGTTTGCCGGCTGATTTCAGTTCTTGTGTTTCTGAGTGACTGTTAGGATCCCTGAAAGGCTGTGCGTGTGTGTGTGTGCGCGCGCGTGCACATGTGTGTGTGTGTGTGCGCGTGTGAGCATGCTCAGGAGCGTGTCTGCTAGCACAGCATGAGGTGCAATTTTTCTTGCTTGCAGTGGAGAGTGATTCGCATGGCGGCCACTGCTGAGGCCTGAGGGCAGTGGCAGTGCCGCTGCCACAGGGGTTCTGAGGAGCGTGGTGGGGACCTCGCCGTAGGCCTGTCCCCTGGTGGCTGCTGGCTCCCCCCCTCCACAGGGCCTTGTGCTCTCACCAGTCCCAGAGTGCAAACTGCTAGAGCAGGGCGCACACGGACCACGTGACCAGCCGACCTGCTGATTCCAGCGTCCCCGCTGAGCTGGTCAGGATGCGTGGGGTGTACAGGCCTTTTTCCCCACCTCCAGCCTCACGGTCTCCCCCATGCGCCCGCTCGCAGAGCTGATGGGAGGACAGGGCAGACGTGGTTTGTGGAATCCCAGCCTCACAGAGCAGGGTGGGGAGGTGCATGGGAGCAGAGAGTCTAGAGAGAGTTGGGGGCCGCAGGACCTCACAAGCTCCTCCCTGCCTCCAGCCGCCGTGTCACCTCGTGAAGGTGCCTGTGCGTTCCTGGGAAGTCCTGCCTGAAGAGCACCTTGTCTCTTCCCGACCGAGGCCTTGGGAACCCCTGGAGGCTCTCTGCTGGCCTTGGGCTTCTGGGCTGGTCTCGTCCAAACAGCTTCAGGATCTCTCGCTCTCGCTCGCTCGCTTGCTCTCGCTCTGCCCCTGTGTGTGTGTGTGCACAAGTGTGTCTTGTACACGAGACCCACGTAAGCTGTAGGCCTCCCTTCACCTCCCAGAACACTTGCAGCCTCCTCAAGTCGAGGCTTACAGAGCAAGTCTTCCCCTTTCTTCCTGCCTCGTCCCCCTGCACCTGGCCACCCCCTTCAGGCTGCTGGGCGCAGTGACGGCTCAGGAGGAGCTGGCTGTAGTGGATGTTTGCGTCTGCGCCTGTGCCGGCTCCTGGGTAGGACTCAGGCATCATCGTTAAGGTGCTCCCACATACTCTGACGCACGCATCTGCTCGTTTTCATGATAATCTCGATCAGGGCTGCGTAGCAGTCTACCACGTCCAGCAAGCCTGCTGCTGGTGGAGGTTACGCCGCTGTGGACCTCAGGTTGCCGCGCCACCGAGACCACAGAACAGCAGACAATGCCTGCTAGCTGTCTGGAGAAGATTCCAAGCTGAGGGGAGGAAACTTCCAGGAGCTGGGAGGTGCCATGGAGAAAAAGCAGAACCCTCGGGAGTGGGTGGAAGGGAGCTTGTCGGAGGCCTCTGGACAAACGATTTGTAGGGGCTCTGGGGGGTGCAGTGGTGCGGTGCCTAAGGCATTTGATTGCTAACCGAAGGTTGGCAGTTCGAACCCACCAGTGGCTCTGTGGAGGAAAGATGGGGGCAATCTACTTGGTAAAGGTGTACTGTCTCAGAAACCCAGCAGGTTTGCTGTGAGTTGGATGACTCAACGGCAGTGGGTTTGGGTTTTGTTTGGTCTGGTGGTACAGTGGTTGAGGAATTTGTCCACTAACAAAAGGTCGGTGGTTCAAGCCCAGCAGCTGCTGCACAGAAGAAAAATGAGGCAATCTGCTTCCTTCGGAATCTGTATTCTTGGAAACCAGTGGGGTCACTATAGTTGGAATTGACTCGGTGGCAGCGAATTTGGTTTAGTTTTTTCTGGACAGACAGACAGAGCAGCCACTCCAGGTAGACTCACTCCACCTTCAGTCTGTTTCACTCTGACCTTTGGTTTCTTTGGCCCATGGGATCTTTCCAGAGGAGAAGGCGTGATTCCGGCAGCTTCCATGTCTTCCAGTCTGTTCTCCTCGCCTTGGGCCTGTGTGGCCCTCGCAGGTCCCGAAGGAAACACTCTTGGGAAGGCCTTTGACGGGCCCATCTTCTGCCGAGTCCTGCCCCTCGGCCAGCCAGGAGTGGCCAAGCTTCTAGGTGGGAGAGAAGGTGGCAGCACCATTCATACCTCACGATGTCAGGGAAGGACCCTTGCCTGGAGGGGAGAGGGTGCTGGGGAACAGTGGGAGGTCCCCCCAGCTGTGATGAGGAACCCTTTCCTAGAGAGAGGAGGGGGTGCTGGGGGCAGCAGTGCCCGCCCCCCCGGTTCTCATGGTTTTACTTGGAGAGCAGTGTCTGGTGACATTAAGGGGCTTGGGATCCTTGTTGAGCTGCTGGCTCATGGAAGGACAGCGGAACCCTTTCTATGGGGAGTGTCGCCAGCCACACAGGTTCTGTGGGGCTGGCTCTTGAGTCTGGGTTTTGGAGGTAATGAGAAGTGGCTTGATGGTTCCAGTGGCGTGTGGGGACTCCAGTCAGGACTTCTGAAGGAAGGCTCCTGTCCTTGTCCTTAAGGTCCCCATTGGTGGGGAAAATGCTGTCTTCCCCCAGGCCTTTTACAGCAGCCCTTTGTCTAAGTGGAAGGCAGCTTGCCTGTCATCAGGGCTCAGAAGACCTTGGGCGAGGAGGCGAGCTTCTAAACTCCCGGCCAAACAGAGCTCGGCTGAGACAGGGCCTGTTTTGTTTCAAGGCGAAGTTGTTGACTTGAGAACATCCGCTGCTGTGGTTGCCGCCTCGAGCCAAGATGGTAGGATCCAGAGAGAGGGGCTCCCAGACAAAGCCTCCTTGTTCCTGAGGAGGCCTCTGGCTGGGGAGAGCCAGGGGTCTCGGGGACAGCAGCACCAAGCGCCGTCCCAGGGATGGGCTCACGGGCCAGCAGCTGCTTAAACCACAGGCACCCCCTTTGCCCCCCACTCCATACAGTTAACGGGGTGTGGTGGGTGGGCCCACACATGAACTGAGATAGGAGGCAGGCCCAGGGCAGCAGCGGCCAGCCTGAGGGGGCGGTCGGTGGGTGCTGGAGGCCCCGGGGCCCCATGTGAGATGCCACGGCCCAGGAGAGCAGGCCGGCAGTGCCAGCCATCCCGGGGACCGGGCCCCTCCCTCACCTGCACTAACCTGTTATAAGAGGTGCATCATTGTATCAGACCTCGTATAACTGCAAGGGAGGAGAGAGAATCACCGTCAGCCCAAAGCTGATCCCTGCAAGGCGGAGGTCAGGCGCATCTCCTTCCTACAACCATTTTCCCCGTTCAACACCTGCCGTCCCTCCCACGGCGCTCTCCTCGGCTGGTTCACCACTTATTGCAGTGGCCACACAGCACCCACAGACCGCCCTCACGGTTACGGGCTTTAGGAGGGCGGTAACAGGCGACCGTTCAGGATCAGGGTCCACTTGGCGGTAACAGGAACAGCTCGGGACACAGTCCCTCATCAGGACGGCTGCTTCTCCCTAGGCCCGTAGGCAGGCCACGCTCTCAGCCCCTCGCCCTTGGCCTGGCCTCTGCCGGCCTGGACAACTGTTCACGGCTCTTTGGCTCTGCCAGCAAGTGCTTGGAGGCGTGCCGCTCTTCCAGTCAGCCTGCCCGAAGGTGACGGCTATCCCGCCCTGTGGGATCACTGCCCACTGCAGCCGCCTCGCCGCGTCTCTCACTGGTCTCCTGGTTCTGCTGCTGCTCCTCCCCATCCCTGGTGTTGCAGCACTCTCTGCTGCTAGGTCTAGGAGGTTCTTGGCACAGAGACCCTGTGATCATAAATGTATGAGAATCCAGAGGACACACTCTGATCCCACCTCTTCTTGATGGTAGTTCGCTCCTCCGTGTCTGCTCCTAGGACTGGCTCCGTTTTAGCCTACCAGGACGGCAAAACTGACCAATACCTTTGCAAGGCTTCCATGCCCCTTACTTGCATTGTGAGCAGGCTGTCCAATCCCCTTAGTGGGCCACAGCACCTGATTTGCATAGTTCCACCCACTCATTTTGTAGGGGCCACAAAGACCATAGCTAGAAGGGCCATAGAAGTAATATTCTAGACCATGTATGTTATGCTCAAAATCCAAGCGTGTGTTTGATGCTGTGTGTGAGAACGTGCTCACGCCAGACCAACCTCCTGGTGGTTCTGCTGGGAGGACCGATAGGCAGAGAGGCTGTGTGCACACTCAGAGGGGAGGGGCTTGGGCAGGGCTCAGGAAGCTGGTGGCTGGCCTCTGCCATGCTCTGGAGCAAGGAAGTGCAGGTGAGCCCCAGATGGAGAGCAGCTGTCAGGAGAGGGGGGCAGCCCCAGCGTGCACGCCACCGGAGGGGGAGGGGGGCAGTGGGCTGGGGGTCTGGAGCACACCTGGTCCCTGTCCCCCAGCAATTCCAAGTTAGCGCTCAGCTCATCAAGGTGCCAGGTGGACATCAGCATCCAGGTGGCTTGTCTTCCAGACCCAGGGTCTTGCCCAGGCTGGGATCCTGCCTTGTCGATTTTGGTTCTCATTTTGACCTTGAGGCAGAGGAGGAAGGACTGGCCTTTGAGGTCAGCCCAGTTGCCATGGAGTTGACGCCAGTCGTGACAAGGACTGGCCCTCGAGGTCAGCCCAGTTGCCGTGAAGTTGACACCTATCATGGTGACCCATGTGTTTCCAGGTAGAACTGTGTCTGCAGGGTTTTCAGCGGCCGGTATTTGGAAGCAGATCACCAGGCTTTCTTCTGAGGCACTGCTGGGCGGGTTCAAGCCACCAGCCTTTCAGTGAACAGCCTTGTGTATTAACTGTTTGCAGCCCCACCCCCACCCCAGGACCTGTCCTCTGAGCTGCAGAGTCAGCCATTGTCTGTGAGGGCCCATGCCTTCAGGTGCAGGTTGGCCTGTGTTACGCATAGATTGTGTCCCAAAAAACATACATCAACTCACTGGGCTGTGATTCCCAGTAGTCTGTGATTACCCTTCTTTCTGTGATCTGATGCAATTGTCCCACACGTCGTACATCCTCCCCTCTGTGATGTTAAGGAGGCAGTGACATTCACGAGGCAGGACACAGTCTACAGGATTGGGTTGTATGCTGAGTCCATCTCCTTTGAGATACAAAAGGGGTTAAACTGGAGCGGAGATCACGGGGACTTCCTACCACTAAGGAAGAGGGGCCAGGAAGGCAGCACGTCCTGTGGACCTGGGGGTCCTGTGCTGGGAACCTCCTAGACCCTGGGGAAGATTGATGCCAAGACACATGGAGATCTCCAGTGAACACCAGGCCCACAGATGTTGAAAGGAGACAAGGACCTTCCCTCAGAGCCAAGAGAGAAAGAAAGCCTTTGCCTGGAGTTGGCGCCCTGGATTTGGACTTAGCCTCCTAAAGTGTGAGACACTGAGTTGCTGTTTGTTACAGCCATCTGCCCTGGTGGTTCTGTTACAGGGGCACCGAGTAACCGAGGCAGCCTGACTGGAGCCTGCGGATAAGGGGTGCTCACTGGGAAAGTGCTGGGGTGTTGGGCTCCTTCCAAGCTGATCCCATCTTTTCCACAGGGATCTGACCTGGTGTCAGTGCTTTCTGAGCTGAGCAAGAACTTGCCTGCATTGTGGCACCACAGCGATGCAGTTACGCCATGTGGAAGTCTCTCTCGCGGTCTGCAGCGTGAGCCTTCCCAGGCCAGCATCTTAGTCTCCGCCAGCTGCTTCAGCGGAAATACCACTAGAGGGTGGCTTTAACAAACAGAAATTTATTTTTCACGGTTTGGAGGCAAGAAGTCTGAACTCGGACTTCAGGGTGTCAGCCTTCGGAGAAGCCTCACTCTGGGGGGAAGGCCGTGCCTCTTCTCAGCTCTGGTCGTCGCTCCTCGTTGCCCTTCATGTGGCAGGAAGTCTGTCTTCCCTGTCTTTGTGTCTTTCCTTGCTTCTGTACCTGGTCTGGGATTGGCTTCAGACTCACCTTATACTCACTTGGCCTCGTTAACATAACAAAACCCTTTTCCCACAGAGGACTACACCCACAAGCACAGAGGTTGGAACTGACAGCACACATTTGGGGGACACCATTCAGTCCGTAACAGGCAGGGACCACATTTGGGGGACACCATTCAGTCCACAACAGGCAGGGACCACATTTGGGCCCAGAGTGACATGTTCCAACCAGCAGTCATGGATGCTGTTGATTTTGCCTCGTTTTCTTCTTTTTGGCTATTTCAGCTTGAACATTGATTTTGCTGAGACTTAATTTATCCTGCCCTTGGCTGACTCCCCTCTGTGTCTGACTGTGTCCAGTGCAGTTGAGTAAACATTGAAAGAACCAGCTGGAACTCTTGCTGAGGCAGGAAAACCACCAAATCAGCCACGAAAATAACATTTGGGACAGTTGTGTTTTTTCTTAACTTCACTTCTTGTCCATGATCATAATATCCCCAGAGGGGCCATGTACTGAGTGCCAACTCTGGGGCCAGCATTTGGATTCTATCATTTAATCCTCAGAACATTCCAGAGAAGTAGTCGTAGTGCCCTCATTTGTTAGGTGAATAAACAAGCTCATTCAGGGGACACACGTTGCCCAGAATGCCCCCTGAGTAACTGGCAGAGAAAGGCTTTACCTTCAAGCAGTCCAGTGTCCCTGTGCGGAAGCCTGGGTTTGGAGCCCAGTCTCCCCTCTTGGCTATGAAACTTTGACAGACTTCTATCCCATGAAGCCATTTAGCTTCTCTGCCTCCAAGACGGCATAAGAACTTGATGTAAATGAAACTGGATGCAGTAAACTGGCCTTGATGGGAATTAAGCATTTCTGCTCAGCACAAGTTACTGTCGAGATTTTCAGACCCAGTGTCCCACTTCTGGAGAATTTCTTGAGAAAGTGGACAGTTA
>NW_006921593.1:19812261-19822547 GCF_000298275.1 Orycteropus afer afer
AAGAAATAAGACTTTTACAAGTCTGTTTCTCCATAACCAGTAGCCAGTTGTTGTTGGATGGCCCTTGCCCAATGGTGACCTTATGGTCAGACTAGACCTGTGCTCCATAGAGTTTTCAGTAGCTGCTGTTTTGAAAATAAATCACTAGGCCTTTCTTCTGAGGTTGCCTGGGTGGGTGTGAACTTCCAAACCTTCGGTTGAAGGTACTGGGTTCACCGTTTGCACCACCCAGGGACTCTGCTTTGTTTGTGATAACCTCAAACTGGACACCCAGCCAAATGCCCTTGACAAGGGAAGACACAGACCATACTCTACAATGAAGTAGTGCTCAGAAATAGAACAGAACCAAACGGATAAACCCAGCAGCATGGATGACTCCCCAAACATGGCGCTGAGAGAGAGGAGCCAGACCTGAAAGTCCATAATGCACTCCATTCATATGAAGCTCTAGTACAGAGCTCTATGGGGACACAGGTCAGAACAGAATGGATAAACCCAGCACCATGGCTGACTTCTCATCCATAATGCACTCCATTCATATGAAGCTCTAGTTCAGAGCTCTATGGGGACACAGGTCGAAACCCAACAGTATGGATGACTCCCCAAAACATGGCGCTGAGAGAAAGGAGCCAGACCTGAGAGTCCATAATGCACTCCATTCATATGAAGCTCTATGGGGACACAGGTCAGAACAGAGTGGATAAGCCCAGCACCACGGCTGACTCCCCATCCATAATGCACTCCATTCATAGGAAGTTATAGTACAGAACTCTATGGGGATACAGGTCATATGAAGTTATAGTACAGAACTCTATGGGGATACAGAAAGTGGTTGTCTCATGGTTAGTGGGTGGGTGGGGTGGGACTGACTGGGAATGGGGAGGAGGGGATTTTTTGGGATGGTAGAGAAGTTCTTGTTTTGTTTTGGAGTGGTAGTAAATGACTGCATTTAATGGTCAAAACTCATGAACAGAGAACGCTTAAACTCTGTGTGTTTGGTTATATGCAAACTGTAACCCAATAAAAGTTTTTAAAAAGGAATGAGATTTTAAAAATAAATAATACCTACATCTGAGAGTGGTCATAAATATTGATTAAATAAGACAGAGATTTGAGAATGGAGTCCCCCCCCAGACCAAAAAAACCCATTACCATGGAGTCAGTTCTGACCCATGGTGAGCACATGGGTTTCCAAGGTTGTCACCTTTATGGAAGCAGACTGTCACATCTTATCTCATGGAGCAGCTAGTGGGTTTAAACACCTGACCTTCTGCATTGCAGCTGAGTGCTTAACCACTGCACCATCAGGGCTCCTGACTGAAAAATTAGCCATTGTCATCACAGTTTGCTTCTGAAGGTCATGTCCTTTGGGCTACCAACGTTTGAGCTGTTAATCAGTAATTTGTGTTCACCATAGTTAGTACTGAAATGACATGGCTATGGCAGGGAGGGGCACTGTAATGAGTTATCTTCTGCCTATCATTTGTCCCAAAAGCTCCTTTGAAGACATTGCTGTCAACTGCAGGTGAGAAGAAAGAAATCTGGAGACACTCGGGTCTGGCAACTTCTGCCTCTCACTCATGAAAGCAAAGTGCAAGAACCTTGTCCAAACCTGGGACCGAGTTCTACAGAGAACTTTGGGAATCCAAGGAAGCACTTTCCCCTGGTCCCAAGGCTTGTCTTAAGGACCTACAGGAGAGTTGATCCTTGGTCTATTCATAAACCAGAAAACAAGAATCCCCAAGAGCCTGCTTGAATTTAGACCGACTTTACTGAAGTATATTTTACACACAATAAAATGCACTCATTGTGCAGCCAATGTGTTGGCAAATGCACCATCCCTGTAGCTTCTATCACATGCAGACACAGAACATTTGTGTGACCCCTACAGTTCCTTTTTGCTCCTTTGCAGAGGAAACTCCCCTGGCCATAATCTCTGACCTGCTTCTGTAATTATAGACTATTTTTGCTATTCTAGAATTTAACACAAATGAAACAATACAGCAAATGCTCGTTGGTGTCTGCTATATTTTGCTGAGATAATGTTTTTGAGATTCATCCATGTTGGTATGTGTACCAGTATTTCATTCTTTTGATTGTTGAGTGCTATTCTATTGTATGGCTAGCCCCTAATTAAAAGAAATCTACTCATTTACAGATGGGCATTTGAGTTGTCTTCGGTTCTGATACCTGGTTCCTTCAGAGAAATTTTAAAAGCAGCTTGTCCAGTCCTATAAAAAATTCTGTTAGGATCAAGGTAGCATTGAATATATTTGGCTTTCAAACTCTTTGTAATGTTGGAACCTCTCATCCATGAACATGGTATATATATCTCCATTATTCAGTTCTCTTTTTATGAATTTCAATAGCTCTTAAAATTTTATTTCTAAAAGTACTGCACATCACTTGTTATATTTACTCTTAGACACCGCTGAGTTCATATTACTACGTGTCTCGGTGACTTACTGCTGCTACAGCACAAATCCCACAAGTAGATGGCTATAACAAACAGAAGCCTAATCTCTCACAGTCTGGGAAGCTAGAAGTCAGAATTCAGAGTGCCAGCTCGAGGGGGTGGCTTTCTTTCTCTGTGGCGTTTGGTCCCAGGAGGATCCCAGCCCAGGGACCCTGGGTCCAAGAGACACACCCACCCCCAGCTCTTCCTTCTCATGGTGATGGGTCCTCTTCTCTCTGCTCACTTCTCTCTCCTTTCATCTCTTGTAAGATAAAAGGTGTTGCAGGTCACACCCCAGGGAAACTCCCTGTTCTTGTTCCCTAGTGCTACTCTGACCAGAATACACCACAAATGGGATGGCCTCAACAAACAGCATTTTATTCTTACAATGGAGGCTTTAAGTCCAAGTTCCAAGTGCCAGGCTCTAGGGGCTGGGTGAAAGTCCCTCAACCTTGGGGTCCAGCTCTGACTCCTGCTCCCAGCCCACTGGAGCTAGAGGCTTTTCTTCACTCAGACAGCCACTGGTTGATGAGATTGACAAGCCCAAGGTTGACAAGTGAAAAGGCACAGTCCTGATGTTACCAAACCACATGGCAGGCCATTAATTTAAGTCCATTGAAAGTCCCAAGGTCAGCAGAGCATGGCAGGCTACTGAGCAATGACATGGCTACATGCAGGGTCCAAGCATGCCATAGGCTAGAGACCATTCCCAAAGTTGTTTCTTATATACAGGAAGCAGGCCACATACCCAAAGGCAGCTACTCAGCTGCTCACAGTAGATTCCACCGTGGAATTGATTACCAGTCTCATCATGGGGAATACTACATCCAGTTGCCCAGCCACTCAACCAGGCCCAGCCAAGCTGACACACAGACTTAACCAACACACTCCCCTTACATGAGATCATGGCTATGAAGGGATTAAGGGTTTTGCATCCCACCCTAATCCTTGTACAACTGATCAGCTGATCACATCAGATCATATCATGGGGGATCATTACACAACTGCCAAACCACTGAGGACCATGGCTCAGCCAAGTCGACACATTTCCTGGGGCACAGTTCAATGTATAACTATATTCCGTGTGTAACATTAAATTCCATGTGTATGTAGCACTATATTCCATGTATAACACTATATTCCATGTGTAACACTATATTCCATGTATAACACTATATTCCGTGTGTAACACTATATTCCATGTGTAACACTATATTCTGTGTGTAACATTATATTCCATGTATCACACTATATTTTACTTTTTAAATTCAATAACTGTATATCATAAAGTAGCCAAGGACAGACAACCCAATGGGTCACAGGAGGAACTCTAGAAGTAGACTCATCTAGACAGGAACACCAGGCTCATGACAAGAGTGACACTACGTGAACCAAACCAAAGCAAACCCACTGCCATCGAGTCAATTCCAACCGACTGACCTTATATGGAAAAAGAAAGGAAAGGTGACCGCCTTGGAGTCGCATCTGACCCATAACGATCCCTCCTTGGGTTTCTGAGGCGGTATCACTATGGAAGTAGATTGTCCAATCTTCCTTCTGAGGAGTGGCTGGTGGGTTTGAACCGCCAGCCTTCTGGTTAGCAGTCAAGTGCCTTAGGCACTACGCCACCAGACCCTATACAGTGGTGGAGGAAAGGACAGTTAAAAAAATACATATCATAATAATAATGAGTAGGATAACCACATGGAAAAAATGAAGCTTAATCCCTGTCTCTCAAAATCAAAATTAATACAGATGTTGGTAAGAAAGACTAAGCAAATAACTCCTGCAAGACAACACAGAGGAATATCTTGCTGGATCTCACAGAGACAAAGATTCTTTAACCATGACACAGAATTCAGTAACCATAAAGGTGATGATACACTGGCCTTACTGAGTAACTTTCACAACTTCTGTTAATCAGAAAGGAGCTCTGGTGTAGTGCCTAAGGCATTTGACTGCTAACCAGAAGGCTGGCGGTTCAAACCCACCAGTTACTCCTCAGAAGGAAGATTGGGCAATCTACTTCTTCAGTGGTACTGCCTCAGAAACCCAAGGAGGGGTTGCTATGAGTCAGATCTGACTTGACAACAGTGAGTTTGGTTTTTGGTTTGGTTAATCAAAAGATGAAAAACAAAAAACTACTAAGAGTGTAAATGTGAAATCCATGAAGTGGGAGAAGATATTTGCAAATTGTGTAACCAACAAAGGTCTTGTAGACAGACTATCTATCAAATTCTACAAATTAATATGAAAAAGAGATAAAACACAGTATTAAAAGCAGGCAAAACATATATACTTTCCCCCAAAAGAACATCCAGATGATTGTGAGATAAATACAAAGAGGTTCCGCTTGACCAACCATGAGGAAATGCGAATAAAACCATGGTGACAGGACTGCATGCCCACCAATGTGGCTAACATTTCTCAAACAGACATGATTGTTGGTGATGCACAGCGACAGGAATTCCCACGCACTGCCGAGGGAACAGACACTGCTGTAACTTTCTCAGAAAACGATTTGGCGGTCTTTATTTGTTTTTGTGCAGCAAACCTGCGGGACAGGTCTGCAGGAAAGAGCCACCTCTTCGAGCTGCTCCTGTAGGCTGATGGGAAACAGCTCCAGTGGCTACTGGAGGCCACTACAGCATAGTCCTAATGGTCCACCCCGAGCCCGGGAGGACAGCTGGACAGCCATAGCCGTTAGTAGGGCAGCCAATCTATTGTTAAAAGTGGCAAGTATAGCGGGGTCTTCCAGAAAGAACTGGAAAAGCTACTGGGCAAATGTGGACAGCCTTGCAACACTCTCTGGCAGTATTTACAAGGTACAGCAGTTCATTCACAGACGCAGTAAAGAAGTGTGAAAGGGAGTCATGGCAGTGTTGAGTTCACGGACCGTAAGCGGCTCAACCTAAATGCCCATCAACAATTGGATGGGTAAATAAAACGTGGTATCATCACATAATAGAACAACACTACACAGCAATGGGAATCAAAGAGCTATCACTGTGCACAATCGAATGGATTAATCTTTCAGAGACGGTGTTGAGCAAAAGAGTCAGGCACAAAAGGAGAGCAGCTATATGGCTTTATTCACAGAAGTTCCCAAGTGGGCTAAGGTATCTGTGCTTGAGTCAGGGTAGCGGTTACCCTTCAAGGGCAATGACTGGCAGAGGGCGTGAGGGGTTGTGGGAGCTGGATAAACATCTTCTGGACGCGATGGTGGTAAACTCCCTGTCTTGTGGATGCATGATCCGAGTGTTTGTCTGCATACAACCCAACACACGTGTGAGTATGGGTTATACTTTGGATATCTTCCGCCCTGTGGCTAGGAAGGTGGATGCAGGGGCTGGAGCTCTGGGTCACCTTCTCTCGTGACAACAGGGACCATGTCCTGGGTGTGATGCAGCAGGAACATGAGGGTGTTTGTTCCCCAAGCAGAACAATCACATTCTCCCCAATCTACTGACCTGCATCCCGTTATGAGACAGGCACTGCTCGTCAGATCCCAGCCACCTACAGCCAAACTCAGTCCTGTTGTTGTTGTTGTTGTTATGTGCCATTGAGTCAGACCTGACTCATAGCGACACTTCCTTCCGAGGAGTGGCTGGTGGGTTTGAACTGCCAGCCTGGTTAGCAGTCAAGTGCCTCAGGCACTGCGCCAGCAGAGCTCCTGACTCAGTCCTACCAGACATCAGTACCACTAGGAGGCAATGATTTGGGCAGTTGTTTAAATTACTATTTCAAACTGATCTCTGGGGCGATGGTATGGAGGATCGACTGGAAAGAGGCTAAAGTGGAGGAAGGCGCCCACTTCCAGCAGATGCTATATGAGGCCCCACAGGGATGACAAACGTTTACATCTTGGTCGTGGTGGTGGGGATATTGTAAATGAAATTAAGCATTTTTTCCTCCCAGGTTGGATTAAGATGCCCAAATATCTAACCTCCCTCTTACTGAAAACACATGGAATGGCCCAGAGTTACTTGACTGCTAAGAAGCAGGAGAACTGTCCTGTTTGAGACTCTTGGATTATTGCTGTGTCCCTCAGTCCTCAAGGTGTCTGAGTCACTGCTTCCTCTCTGGACCTTGAGCGTTCTGGGTGAAGAACATGCCTTGTTCATCATTCATTTCATACTTAGCAAATGCTTGATCCACATGTTTTCAAGAAGCACTGACTAAATGAATGGATGGAGGAATAAATGGATGCATGGAAGGATGGATGGGTGGATAGGTGGATGGATGGATAGATGGAAGGAAGGAAGAAAAGAAGGGAAGAACAATGGACAGAGAGATAGATGGAAGGAGGAAAGATGGGTGGATGGATGGAAGGAAGGAGAGTAGAAGGGATGGGTGAATGGAAGAATAGAAGGAAAGATGGGTGGATAGAAAAATGGGCAGATGGATAGATGGGTGGGTGGACAGATGAACAGATGATGAGTGAATTCCACAAACCAAACCCAGTGGTCCTCCCTGTGCTCCCTGCAGTACTCTGGACACTTTGTCTCACTCCCTCGGTGCCTTCTTTCACATGACTGCATGCTTCCTGACCAGCCTCCGCAGGGCTTCCCTCACGTCCTTGTTCCGCAGACTGTAGATGAGGGGGTTGAGCAGGGGGATAACCAGGGTATAGAAGATGGAGACCACTTTGCCCTGCTCCATGGACTGAATGGCTCCTGGCTGGGCGTACATGACAAAGATCGTTCCGTAAAACAGGGACACCACAGTCATATGGGAACCACAGGTGGAGAAAACCTTGTATCTCCCGGTCCGTGAACGCATCCTCAGGATGGTCACTGTGATGTAGCCATAGGATACGAGGACCACGAGTGTAGTGCCCACAATGATCAGCCCACAGAGGCCAAACAAGAGCAGCTCATTGAGGACTATGTTGGCGCAGGCGATCCGGAGCAGGGGGGGCACATCGCAGAAGAAGTGGTCGATGCGGTGGGAGCTGCAGAACGGGACACTGAAGGTGAGACTTGTCTGCACAATGGAGTTGAGGCAGCCTCCACAGTAGGTGCCCAGAACTAGTCGGGCACAAGCTGAGGGACACATGGTGACTGGGTAATGCAGGGGACTGCAGATGGCCAGGAAGCGGTCATAGGCCATGGTGGCTAGAAGGAAAGTCTCAGTGGTAGCCATCAGGGAGAAGAAGAAGAGCTGGGTGGCACAGCCGGCAAAGGTGATGATCCTGGTCGAGGAGAAGAAGTTGAGCAGGGCCTTGGGGGCGATGACAGAGGAGTAGCAGAGGTCCAGGAAGGAGAGGTTCTTGAGGAAGAAGTACATGGGAGAGTGGAGGCGGGCATCCAGCGTGATGACCACGATCATTGTGAGGTTCCCCAGCATGGTCACCACGTAGAGGGCCAGGAACACAGCAAAGAGTAGGGCCTGGGTCTCCAGCCCACCCTCAAATCCCACTAGCACAAACTCCTGCAAAGAGGGCCATGAGACATTCCCATCTTCATGGGTTGGCATGGCCCTGGAACATGGAATAGAAGGGGCAGAGAGAGAAGAGTGAGAGGGAGCAGGTCACTGTCTACTGTCACATGTTCCCTCAGAGCACAGCACCTGTCAGTGCCCAAGAGACAAGGGTCCCCCCGCTTCTCACTCCAGATGAGTTGACCTGCAAGGCTGACCTTTCCTCTGATTCATTTAATTCATAAACATGTATTGAACCCCACTGTGTCAAGCCAGAAAGCAAGAGAGCCACCAATGACTCCAAGGTCCTGTCAAAAGGACCCCAAAAAACAAAAACCAAACTCACTGCCACTGAGTTGATTCTGACGCATAGTGACCCCCATTGGGGTTCCAAGGCTGTTTATCTTTATGGAAACAGATTGCCCCATCTTTCTTCCATGGAGCAGATGTTGGGTTCAAACCGCTGACCTTTTGGTTAGCAGCCAAGTGCCTTACCCAGTACACCACTAGATTCTTCGAAAGGACCCAGGAGTCACTGAACATGACCCCTATTGACCAAAGGTGGAACAATTTCAGCATAAAAAAGTAAATAGATGAGCAAACACCACAACAAATTGAAGCACAACAATGTACACAAACCTGTGAGCTCATAACGGGACTCAAAAGAGCAAATAAATAATAAAAAGCCAAAAATAAAAACAAAAACAAAACACTCATCAGTCCATGCTGGTGGTTGTGGGCACCATGTCATTACTGTGCCAATTCATAAATAAAAATAATTAAACACTTAGGCTTCCGTTCTCCTTAGAAGCGAGGTGGTGAGACTTCTCTCAGAGTCTGGTCATTTCATCAGGGGGCACCAGTCCCTGGAGAAAGACATCATCCTTGGAGAACAGAGGGTCAGTGAAAAAGAGGAAGGCCCTCGATGAGATGGAGTGACACAGTGGCTGCAACAATGGGCGCAAACGTGGCAAAGATGGCGAGGATGGGGGCGGACCGGGCATTGTCTTGTTCTGTTGTACAAGGGGAGGCTGTGAGTCTGAACTGACTCAGTGGCATGTAACAATGCCAGCAGCGTACTTCCTTTCCTTGCATGGATTCCATTTCAGAACAGCCTATGAATGGACAAGGGCAAGTTCCTATCCCTGCTAATAAATGCAAGAGGAACGATAGGCTGACAGAGTCACCACTCCATTGTCTGAAGGACGTCATGGTTCTGGGCGGCCACCACCCATGGCTACTCACAGCAGTGGGCACAGGGTGACAGGGACTGGCACACTGGGTGGGCAGCCAGCAGGACCAGCCTCACGGTCCATCTTACAGAGCTTCAGTTGGGAACCAGGAGGTGAAGGGCTTCCTGCTGTGAGGCACTGGGAAGCCCATGGCCTCCTGGAGGAATTCCCACCAAAGAAAGCGGGGAGGGGGGAGACACAAACGCCCTGAGGCCGCTCACACTCTCCGGCTAACTGGCCATCTGTGGAGACGGTTTGAGATGGCCAGTATGCAGGAAATTCGCTGTGAATGACCGCAGGGGTGCACCGGGCCACTCGCAGCACCAGGGAAATGCTCCCGGACCAGTGACCTGGCGTTTCCAACCAAGAAATGGCAGAGAAAAGTGAGGTGGGGGGGTGGGAGGGGCAGCCCCTTCATGGGTGAGACCTTCAGACACAAAGCCAGCAAATGCCAGGTGTGGGCACCGAGTCCCACCGTTCCCTGTGAAAATTGCCGCCGAGTCAGTCGGGGACGTGGAACACGCACTGCTGGTCGCTGGCATTTAGGGACAGTAGCTCACAGTGTGGGGTGGATGCTAGGAAGGCAGGGGTTTACAAACGCTCTGCACCTGCTGGGGACACAGGCTGCAGAGTCGGAGGCAGCACGGTGTCCTGAGTTTGCTTTAAGACTCTCTTAAAGTCTCTTGCGGTGACGACAACAAAACAAAATGTGGAGAACTCGTGCAACCTGTATTCACATGTGTGTGAACTTTGCAAACATAAAAATAAGACGTTAAACTCAAACAGCACACCCCTGTGGGGCGCTCCCTCCTGAGAGGCTGAGGTGCTGCTGAGGGCAGCAGGGGGGCTGAGGCGGCAGGCTGAGTCCGGAGCCGCCCTCCTGGAAAGCCCCGGCGACCCGCCCCCCGCCATGGGCCTGCGTCCTCCGGGGTCTCGTCCCCCGCCCGTGGGCCTGACCCGCTCTTCCGGCCTCATTCGCTCGTCATCCGCTCTTGGTGTTTACTGAGCGCACGGATGCAGCAGATTGAGCCTGGAAACTGAGGATCTTTGACTTCAGCTGGAGGCCACGGAGGGACCAGCTTTCATCAGGTGCCAGTGAGTGCTGTCTGTCTGTCTGCTGTCTCCCCTGCAGGACTCAACACCGTCTGTGTGTCCCTGTGCCTGGATGCAGTGGCCTC
>NW_006921593.1:19823017-19837323 GCF_000298275.1 Orycteropus afer afer
GAGGAGTGAGCTCCCTGAAGCGTGTTGAAGGAGGACCCCTCCAGGGTCCCTCCTGACCCTGCGTGCTCTCTAAGGTGCTGCCCTTGGCTGGTGAGGAAGAACCAACTATTCCAACAGAAAGGGGTGCAGATGAAAGCATGGGTCACCTTATCTTCCAGTCCCTACCACCGAGGACAGCGTATGGGTGTCCAGTGTAACCGCCCTGGGCACTGGGCCTGCCCCATGGGGCTGCTGTGTGGGAGGCAGGGCCGTTGGTGGAGTCTGTTTTGCATGCTTCTGTCAGCAGCCTGTGGTGATACTCTCGTTTGGAGGTTCTGGTGGACCTTACCTGCTCGCCCACCCTCGCTCACTCATCATGGGGACACAAGTGGCTGCGTGGCCCATCTGACCTCACCATCTTCCTGTTAGTAGATTTTACCACCCTCTGCCCCAATGTCCTCAATTCAATGGTCCTCCAAAATATATAGCAAATCACAGGACTGGGCACTGAGGGTCCCTGCCCCGTCCATCCAGCACCAGCCCTTCTGCAGCAAAGTGAGCGAGGGAAGGGGGCGAATGGGGTACCTGGGTTGCAGGTGGGTCTGGGCGCTCCAGGTCCTGGTGCAGGCAGCTGCTGGATCCTCAGTGGAGGCAGGAGAGGCTCAGCTCACCTCCTTCCACTCCTGGTCCCCGTAGGGTGGGTAGTGCGATGTCGGGGAGCCCACACTGTGGGGTCAATGCAGGGACATTTCTCTACCTGGCACGGCTGGGACTCAGGGCCCCACATGGCCAATTAGGAGAGAGCCAGGCCCTGCAATGTTGGGACTTTTGGCCCCCTGGGTCCAAAGAGGCAACATCCACATCGCCAACCTGTGTCTGATCACCTGGAGTAGGGCCTGACGTCCCTCAGCAGCGCCCGTGGGGTGTACAGGAGACAAGCTCGAGCACCTGGGAGGAAGCTGACGGCCCTCAGAAGGGAGGTCCCTCCCTGCGGGAGCAGTGGACCCCTGGTCACAGCCCAGCCACCGACCCCCACACCCATGCTCAGCCAGCTGCCTTCTTTCCAGAAGAGTGTCTGCATGCCGGTGCACTGTCTTCACATTCTTTTGTTTGAACCAGACCCGACGCCCATCAGCTCACCTGGCACCCTGGGCATCTATCCGAGTCACTGCATGGTTTGGGGTCCCCTCAGAGTCAGTGCCCAGGCACAGTGCACTGCCTTTAGGCTTCTTCCTGGGACAGACCTTCCACTCACACCCTTGCCTTTCATGTGCAAGGATGGTCCTATTCATGTTCCCACTTTTGGGCTCCCATAACTGCATCATGGACTGCCAGGTGGACCATTTGCTTTATTGTGTAAGCGCTGCCCTCATCTCTGCAAAAATGTACAATGTCCTTCCTCGGGGGACATGGCACAGTGGGTGTCCCTTCTCACCAGTGCTTCACATCACCAGTCTTCTTGGTATTTGCTCATCCAATGGGCTAAGTGGTGCCTACTGGGATGGTCATGCCTCTGCCCCTGGGGAGAGCTCTCCCTCCGTTTCTCGCCATTGCTCTCCTATTTCTGTAATTTGTCTCTTTAAAATGATACCCTGTATCCTGGCCTCAAGCTTGCTGTGAGATTTGTCCTGTGGCCTGGGCACCCTGATTCTGAAAGAGGCACCTTGGAAGGTGGCCCAGGCAGCTGAGCCCATCATGAGTGGTCACCCCTACCCCCCACCATGTCCTCCAGGGCTCGCTGAAGGGGCAGTAGTCAGTGACTTCCCACCTTTGTTCCCCAGCGTAGGTCAGAGACATCTCCTGATTTTTGTTTTAAAGGACAGTCCCACCTCATCCCCTAGGGAACACTGTCCTCAACGATTTGTAGGATGGGTATGGTCTCTCTCTGTTCCACCCAGTATGGCAGCCAACAGCCCCAGTGAATAGAGAGCTCAATGCTGAAGCTCTGGACAGGGCATCCTGGGGCCCCAGGCCCCAGGCAGGTTCGGCTGTTTCCATAGAAGTCAACCTTGGCCCTCTCAACTCCCATCTCTTCTCTAACATTGGTTTTGCCCATTTCTTCCTTCAGAGCTATTGCTTCTTTTGTATCGATTTTTACCAGCTCTTTGCATCTTACAACACCATTAGGGCGAAGATGTGGGCAAGTCTGTTTTCCACTCTGCTGTCTGTGCTGTTTGTGGGCCCAATCTGTCACCTTCGCTGAGTGATTTCTGAGTTTGCTTTGAACCTCGTAGCTGCCTGTCCCTGCACACTGAGCAGAGCAGATCAAAACAGAAACCCCAGTAAAACCAAACCAACGCCAGACCAAAGGTGCTTCTGTATAATCGTACATTTATTATATGTTTGTCAACCATTACTGATCAATGCATCTAGAATTTATATTCGTTTATGGAGTGAGTAGGGGTGTGACTTTGGGTTTTTCGGAGCAGAGAATCACCATTTTTGAATATTCTCAGACTTTTCACCCTTACATTATTTCATTTTCATGTATAACTTTTAATAGACAAGACTGTAGTGACACAGTACTGATGGGATCATTGTACCGTCACCCGCATCATATGAGTTTATATGACAATCCTAAGATAATATCGAGACAAGGGGAAAACCCAAAGAATCAAGGCTAGACACCTCACCAGAAGCCCTAAACTTCGGAGTGGGCATCTGGGAGTTGCGCTCCCCTCTGACGCACTTTGGTGTAATGTTTCGTTGTTAACGATGGTGCTGGTTTCGTTTCATCGTCACTGAACTCCTTCTAGAACCTTCTGTAAGAACTTGTGACCCATCTCCCTGCCGTGAGTTACAGCTTTACAGAAGTGATGAAGAGTGCCTACACAACTTTGAAATGTACAGGTGACACTGGAACAGAACATGTCTTTAAAGACGGTATAAGTGATGCTTTTCCTGCACGGCATGCGGAGCCGAGCTGCACCCCAGCTCTGAACTGTGGCTGCCACGAGTCTCCTCAGAAGAGCAAAGCTGAGGATGAGCTGACGGTGAGGGGGCAGAGGGACCACACCTCTGTGTCCCAAAGAGGGTGCCCTGGACGCCAACTCTGAGGGACGCGCACCCATGCACGCTTCCTTACGAAGAAAGACTTCTGCGATCCAGCCAGCTTGGGACCTGCTGGGTCAGCCCAGCAGCCGTCTTCTCGGAGCGTCTACCAGGGTGGCCCGCGTCGGGAATCCCAGGACGGGGGGCTGTGCCTGCTTACGGCCGCCGGTTTCTGCAGGGAGTTTCTAGGTGATGATGTGCCGGGTCCTGCCGGGTCTGGGACATTCTGATCCGGGTGAGGCCAGTGTCAGGACGGAGACCAGGAATGTGTCTGTAGCAGGGTCAGGGGCTGACAGGGTCATTGCTCAGGGCAGCAGAAGGGCTATCAACTCCCAGCCTGGCTCCTCAACCCCCTTGACCTCACGCTCTTCCCCTCCACGGAGGCGGAAGGAACACGGGCCTTGCTATTTCCAGCACAGGGTGTGGGAGCGACCGTGACTCGCCCCTGGTCCTTGGTTTCCATGCCTCCCTGTTGTTAACCTCTTCTTTGGCTCCAAAGGGCCACCTGCTTCTATGACTGTTCTCAGTATCTGTGAGCTGCACTTGTCCATATACATGAATATACACGGATATTTTATTCTTTTGTGTTTTTAATTTTACACTTGCCATTGAGCACTGTATGGTTTATATTCAGCTCACGTTTTCCCCTCACCCTGTGTTCCCAGCATCCTTCCTTATTCTATGTGTTCATTTCCCGTTTTAACATCATCCAACGATGTCTCAGTTTATTTGCACAGTCTTCGGTGGGAAGGTATTTTGTCTCTTCTGTTTCCTTTTCCCTGATGACCAATACCGCAGCGATTAACCTGTGTTCCCTCTAAGACATGTGTCTAGAAGTGGTCTCTCCAGCAGCAAAGTACACATGTTTTTTCTCCACTAAATTCACACTCAGGATCACCTCACTTCTGGAGGCCCCACTGCCTCTTTCTGTGTTTTGCCACCAGCTTATGCTGCTCAACCCCAGAGGCGAAAGGCTTTCCTGTTAGGACACCCTGGGGGCCCGCGAGGAACACAGGCGATTAGCGGCTTGGGTGGCCACGGGGATGGGGAAGTGTGGGGAGAGAGGGTCATGCATGCCAGCCCTTGTCTCTTTAGTGGCCAAAGTTCTCCTCCCAGGTTGTACTGAGAGCACAGCCAGCTGTGTTTGGCGTCCCCTTCTCTTCATTCTTCCTTGTTTTGATGGGCGTATTAAATAAATGTCATTTTGTACCCAATTGCACTTCCTAACTTGGAATGACTTCCCGTGTTGCTGCAGGAGAGTTCCGTCCCGTTTACTCCCAGCTTTCACTGGATGTGTGGCAAGGCTCCATTTCAGGTTGCCGGAGTTTTACAAACCCCACCCACTGCTGTCCACTTGATTCCGACTCACAGTAACCCTGTAGCACAGAGTAGAACTACCCCACGGAGTTTGCAAGGCTGTGCACGTCACAGAAGTAGAAGAACATGTGTTCCCAACATCCTCCCTTATTCTATGTGTTTATTTCAAAGGTTTTAAACATCATCCTACAACGTCTCCATTTATTTGCACAGTCTTCTGTCGGAAGGTATTTTGTCTCTTCTGTTTCTTTTCCCACTTCTTCTTCTTCCTCTCATGAGAGGCTGGTGGGTTTAAAGCACTGGCCTTTTCGTTAGCAGCCAAATGCTTTAACCATGGCACCACCCCAGTTCCTAGAGTTTGCAAAGGAGTCTTGGATTTTGCAGGGCAGCTTCCTCCTTCTTGCTGTTCTTTTTCATAAATCCTTTGGATATTCTTTGACATGATAGAGAGTCAGTTTGTTCAATTCTGTCAACATCTTGTCAAGATCAGTGCAACACTGAATTTATGGGTGAAGTTCAATGATTAAGATCTTCAAATATTGACCCTCCCCATCTATGAACACGCTATAGACTGACATACACCTGGACACTTCATTTATAGCAAGTGTCAATGTAACTCAGTGGGAAAAGGACTAGTTTTGTACATGGTTAACAGGCAGCCATGGGGCAGAAAAATGAAACTTGACCCTCTCTCAAAACAACCACAAAAATTAATTGCAGGTGAGTTGTCGATCCAAATAAGAAAGATTGGGCAGGTAAGCCTCTAAAACAGAAGCTGGACGATCATCTCTGTGACCTACAAAAACTGTTGTGTTTGTTTTTGGTGAGCTGATACAGAAAAATGAAGGAATGGACTTACTACATTGAATGTGAGACATTCCGTTGATCAAAGGACACCATACAGACTGAAGATGAAAGCTACAAAGTGGAAGAAGATGTTTGCACATCACATTAGATCATCAACAGGGCTCATATCCAGAATATGTAAGGTTTTACAAATCAATAAGAAACTCAGAAAAGTGCACACCATAGATAGTAGCCCAAGCAGAATATGTAAATGACCACTAAATATATAAAACGATGCCCCATTTCATTCATAAGTAGGAAAATGGAAGTGAAGCATATGAAATATCCTTTGAATGGCTACATTTTTTTTTTTTTTAAATAGACACTATTATTATATAGGAGCTCTGGTAGCGTAGTGCCTAAGGCACTTGACTGCTAACCAGGAGGCTGGCAGTTCAAACCCGCCAGCCACTCCTCAGAAGGAAGGTTGGGCAATCTACTTCCGTAGTGATACTGCCTCAGAAACCCAAGGAGGGTTGCTACGAGTTGGGTCCGACTCGAGTGCACATAACAACAACAAAATTATTATCACAACAATGTGAAGTGATTGGAACTCTCGTGCTCTTTTGGGGAGCATAAAATTGCTCGAAGCCTTTCTTGAAAACTGCTTGTCAGTATTTAAAAGATGAACTTCTATGTACTCTCTACCATCCTTCACAGGCCTGCGTGCTTCTGGCCCAGCCTCCTCAGGGCCTCCTTGACGTCCTTGTTCCGCAGACTGTAGATGAGGGGGTTGAGCATGGGGATGACCAGGGTGTAGAAGACGGAGACCACCTTGCCCTGCTCCATGGACTCCACGGCCCCTGGTTGAGCGTACATGACAAAGACTGTCCCATAGAACAGGGACACCGCAGTCATGTGGGAGCCACAGGTGGAGAAGATCTTGTGTCTCCCGGTCCCCGAGTGCATCCTCAGGATGGTCACTACGATGTAGCCGTAGGAGATGAGGACCACGAGGGTGGTGGCCACAATGATCAGTCCACAGATGCCGAACATGACCAGCTTGTTGAGGGCTGTGTTGGCACAGGCAATCCGGAGCAGGGGGGGCACATCACAGAAGAAGTGGTCGACGCGGTGGGAGCTGCAGAATGGGAGGCGGAAGGTGAGGGTGGTCTGCACAATGGAGTTGAGGCAACCTCCACAGTAGGTGCCCAGCACCAGGCGGGTGCAGGCCGAGGGGCACATGGTGACTGGGTAACTCAAGGGCTTGCAGATGGCCATGAAACGGTCGTAGGCCATAACAGCCAGGAGGAAGCCCTCGGTGGTGACCAGCAAGGAAAAGAAGAAGAGCTGGGTGGCACAGCCGGTGAAGGTGATGATCCTGGTCGAGGAGAAGAAGTTGAGCAGGGCCTTGGGGGCGATGACAGAGGAGTAGCAGAGGTCCAGGAAGGAGAGGTTCTTGAGGAAGAAGTACATGGGAGAGTGGAGGCAGGCATCAAGCGTGATGACCACGATCATCGTGAGGTTCCCCAGCACGGTCACCACGTAGAGGGCCAGGAACACAGCAAAGAGTAGGGCCTGGGTCTCCAGCCCACCCTCAAATCCCACTAGCACAAATTCCTGCAAAGAGGGCCATGAGATGTTCCCATTTCCATGGGCCAGCATGGCCCTTGTGTACGGATGAGGTGGTGCAAAGGGGCCAGCAAGAGGAAGTGGCTTACTGTCCACTGTCACATGTTCCCCTGAAGCACAGGGCCCATCAGAGATGTGTTGCCTGCTGACCAAAGGACGACAGCTTCCCAGTTCTCACTCCAGATGAGTTTGACCTACAGTGGCGACATTTCCTCTGACTCAGTTAATTCCTAAACATGTATGGAGCAATGACCCTGTGTGAGTCTGAGATATGGATGGATGGGTGAATGGATGGGTGGATGGGTGGATAGATGGATGAGTAGGTGGATGAGTGGATGGATGGCTGATGGATGGCTGAATGGGTGCAGAGAAGTCTGATAGAGCTGAGCTAAGTAGTCACTGTGTGGGACAGCACCCGCTTGGTACTGGGGGTACTGGGGGCCATGCCCTGCCCCCACCCACAGCCCTGAGTCCTCCTCACTGCTTGTCCCCATTGCCTTTGTGTCCAACCTGGCTCCTCCTGCTTTACTCACGAATTCACCAACTCAGCAGTGTTTACTGACTGCACTTGGTAACTTATTATTTCAGCTCCTTGCTGGAGGCTGAGCAGGAACTAGCTCTCCCCACACTACCTGTCTCCCCTGCAGGACTCTGCCCATCTTGGCCTCCCTGACACGGGGCCTGGACACTAACCCTTTGCCACCACGTCGGTTCTGACTCACTGTGACCCTGTAGACTGTGCAGATCTGCCTCACAGGGTTTCCATGGCCAAGTCCTTTCTCCTACAGAGCCATTGGGTGGACTCAAACCACCCACCTTTCAGTTAGCACCTGAGTGCTCAACCTGTGCACAGCCAGGGCTCCTTGCTTGGACCATAGTGGTCCTCCATCAGCCAGGCTTCCTGCACTTTGAGGGCCTCAGGGGGCCCCCACCGATGTCCAGCTGTCGGGCAGATCATGGGTCTGGAAGCCAGCGGGGAGGGAACAGGGACCCATGCACGTGCCCTCCCTATGGTCTCCGTAGCTGACCCACCCCTACTCTTCTCAGCATCCCCTCCAGGCTCGATTTACTGTGAGAAAGAACAGCGCCCAAGCACAGGAGGGGGAGTCCTGGTGGCACAGAGCGTAAATGCTTGGCTGCTAACCAAAAGGCCAGCAGTTCGAACTTACCAGCCACTCACCGGGAGAAAGATCGACAGCCCTGGAAACCCTGGGGGCAGTTCTTCTCTGTCCTACAGGGTTGCTGAGCGTTGGAATCGACTTCATGACAACAGGTTTGATTTTTTTTTTGGAAGCCCAGGACCAGTTGTCCCTGTCTGTCTGGACTTCTTGGCACAGATCACACAGGATGGCTATGAGCAGGGCTGGGAACACACCCAAAGGGGACTGGTAACAGGTGTGGCTGGGAAGGTCGGCAGGATGCTGGAGCGGGCAGAGGCGGGGGCAGGCAGGCCTGTGACTTCATAGGGAGGGCTTGGGTGACTGGGAGTGGGGGACCCAATTTCAGAGCTGATGACTGACTTCCTGGGGTAGATCTGTGGCCTCATGGCTCATAGCGAGGGCTGCCATTGGGGGGAGTGAGCTCAGCTACCAGGAGTTGTGCGAGCTCAGGCCAGTGGTCAGTGGCATGACATGGAGAAGGATCCATCCTCACTGCTCCTAGAAGGTGGTTGGTGACAGCCCAGATATTCAAACAGACAAAAGGATGGCAAGCCAATGTACCATCCAGAGGAGATGTTGACCACCACCCTTGAATAGTGGCCACGGGGGACTGTTGGTGTTGCGGTGCCCAGCAGAGCCCCCACTTGCTGAGCAGGGGCCCTGCCCCATGAAGCTGGGTACGGAGTGAGGAGGGGGACCATCTGCCACTCATGGGCAGGTGCTCCGGAAGGCCTGGCTAGGCTGGCGTCCCTGCTGCCCCCTCCATGCTAACGTGCACACAGTGGGATCTACCAGCGGCCATCAGCAAGTGAGCTGGCTTTGTTCCGTCTGCCCCGAAGCCCTCAGTTTAGTGTCCCTGTGGCTGCTTCCTGGACAAGGCATTCCCCTCGGGGCCCCAGCTCCTCACTAGCGTGGCTGCCCAGGTCATGAGTATCTGAGGCTGTTGGTATTTTCAAAGCTACGCTCCTGTTTCATCTCGGGGACAAAAGGCCCAGCTCTCTGGCTGGCTCAGCCACCCGAGGGCTGCAAGGAGGGCTCAGTAGACCTGCCTTTAGCTAAAAGCTGGGGGACGCATTCCTGGGTGCAGAGAACCTGTGATGGGCACCCCAGCCCGGGCGCCCTCAGCATCAGCTGGGCACCTAAAAATGCAGCACCCAGGGCCCCTGACCTCAAGCCTGCATTGGTGCAGGATTCCCCGGTCCCTCTCTTCACAGGGAAGTTTGACAGTGACCCTGAGGCCAAGGTCAGTGCTCGGCTGGGCAGGGGTGAAGTCAAATCCCTCTGTCCTCCTGGGAACCCCCGGTCAGGGCTACTGCATGCCAAGCGGTAATGATCGTGACAGTTGTGAGTCACCCAAGGCCACACAACCAGGACCTGTGTGCCAGGGGCTCCTGACCCTGGTCTATGCTGATGGCCATGACCAGGCACTGAGGCCCCCGGCCCCGCCCATCCAGTGCTGGCCCCACTGCAGGGAAGTGAGTGAGGGAATGAGGCGGACGGGGTACCTGGGTTCCTGGTGGGCCGGGGCGCTCCAGGTCCTGGTGTAGGAAGGTGCTGGGTCCTCAGTGGAGGTAGGGAGGCTCAGCTGCATGCCTGGTCCCCGTCAGCTGGGTGTCGGGGAGCCTGCACTATGGGGTCACTGTAGGGACGTTTCTCTCCACCTGGCACAGCTGGGACTCAGGCCTCATATGGCCAATTAGGGGGGTTGTTTGTGTTCGGCCTGCAGTGCACTGGGAATCCTGGCCCCCTGGGTCCCTGTCGCCATCCTTGGTTGGACCCCCTCACCTTCAATGCTGGGGTTGAAGCCCTAAGTCCCTCAGGGACCCCCAGAGGGCAAACAGGAGACCAGCACAGAACCTTAGAGCAGACCCAGTGGTTCTCACTGGCAAGGTCACCTCCGGGGTGACAGGGGGATCCTCCTAGGTGCAAAACCCCCTCCTGCCTCGCCTCCACCCATCCCCACCACTCTGATGCAAAAGTTATGCAGTGGGGAAATTCTCCACGGAATCCGGAGACCTGTGCTCTGCTTAGGGTCTCCCAGGAGGCCGAACTGGGCAGCCTCTCACCATCTTTACACCAGGGCCTCAAAGAAGCCTGAACCTCCTCTCTGCTTTGCTGCTTTTTTTTTTTTTTTTTTGCCAACAAAGATGTTTAACATTCTCTGTGTCTTAAAATTCAAGATGCACAGCCCACAGGAGGGGATTCAAACAATTAAGACTCGGTGAAGTCAAAATGGAGGGAGGCCAGCCCAGGAGCCACTCAGTCTGATTAACAACCAGGTGTGTCTCTCCTAAGGCAGGCGTGCCTCTGACCTTAATTTTTTTTTTTTTTTTTTACAACAGTATCCATCAGTCCTGCAGCCTGGCTTTGCCTCTCTACAGCGCACAGTGAATATGTCTGAGTCTGGCCTGCACAGGCATGTTACCATTTCTTCATCCAACTTAGTCATAGGTTTTGAGGTTTTGTATTTGTGATCCTATTGTCAGCAACAAGGAGCTCTCGTGCACTGTGGTTAATGCATTTGGCTGCTAAACGGAAGGTTGGCGGTTGGAACCCTGGAACCCACCAGCTGCTCCACATGATCCTCATGGACTCCATGGCAGTGGGTGTGGTTTGGGCTCTGCCTCCGTGAAGATTGACAGCCTTGGAAACCTTGTGGTGCAGTTCCCCTCTGGCCTGTAGGGGCGCTGTGGGTCGGAACTGACTCTGCGACAGTGGGTTTGGTGGTTTTTGGTGTATCACCAGCAACATTGCAAAGCTTGTTAATTTTGTCCTCAGGGTGATGCTCCCGTAGGTGAGGAACTGGTTTTCTTCTCTGTCCCCCCTTCCCGCACCCCACTCAGTGTCGCTGATCTTCTTCTGTTTCTTAAATTGTGATTGGGTGAAAGTTTACAAAGCAAATAGGTGTTCCCTTCAACAACCCAAACACATTCTGTTTTGTGGCGTTTACTGCAATCTCCACACTGTGACAGCGTTCTTCCCCCTTCCTCCCTCCACCCACCCCTTCCCCTAGTCCTTCCTTCCCATCCCCCAGCCCCTTCCGCGCCCTCTCCCTGGGCACACCCTGTCCTCTCCATCTCTTGATATGCTCGACTGTGGCAACGTGTCCCTAACCGCTTGGTGCTACTGTTCACCTTACTGGCCTGTCTGTGGTTTGGCTGCCAGCTGAGTCACGGAGATTAAGTTCAGTTCCTAGCTTGAAGGATGTCTAAGGACCACCGTCTTGGAGGTGCCACCAGTCTTCATCAGAGCAGCGAGCCTGGTCTTTTTTATGATTTTGCATTTTATTCCACATTTCTCCCCTCTGTCCAGGACAGGAGCTCTGGTGGCCTCCTGTTGAGGCCCCTTTTAGAGTGGTCAGCCGGGGTAGCTGGGCACCACCCGGCTCTGCTGGTCACCGGACTTCTTAGTGTCCAGGCACCTCCCAAGCTGCCTGCCAGCTCCTCTGTTGGTACAGCTGGCTGTGCTTTCACGGGGGTGCTGGCCGTTTGCGTTTCTAATTCTGTAACTGGTCCTGGGCAGTCACACAGCCCATCCCATAGTGACGTAGTCCTGCCCAGGTGCAGCTCGACCCCAGTGGTCACCCCGGCCCAGGTGCACCATGTCCTCGGGACCGGCAACCTCACACACTGGTTTTCCCAACACAGAGCAGCCCCTACTCATCCGCCTCCAGATTCAGCACTCTCCATGCGCCCCCCCCCCCCGGGCAGGGAAGCTCTGCCCGGCTCACTCTCCGCCCCCTCCAGAGGGTTCTCAGGGTTGTCCCCTTTCGGAAACACATTGCCAGGTCCCTCTTCTGAGGTGCCTCTGGCTGGGTTTGAACTGTCAACCTCCCAGCTAGGAGCCAAGCACTTAATGGGCTGTGCCACCCAGGGACTCCTAGTGTGTCTCAGTCTCTTTACATATTTTCTATTCTCTCCTTCTCTCTGTCTGTCTACCTACCTACCTATCCTGTGCCTGTCTATCAGCAATCCATCAATCAATCTACCATCCAGTTACCTACCTACCTACATATCTACCTGTCATCTTTCTATCATCTATCCATCCATCAATATCTGTTTGTCTATCTACCTCTCCATCTGTCCATCTGCCCATCCAACCATCCATCCATCTGCAATGTCTGTCAAATTTCTCACTGTCAAAGTTGCTGGTTGTGTCCTGGTGGTGGTGTTCATCCTGTTCCTCTGTCCTCTGGTTTCTGTAAATCGTGCTTGGACCTAGAGACTTGTTTGATTCAAGCTGTTGTTATTGTTATCATCATCATCATCATCATCATCATCATCATCATCATCATCACCTAGACTCCTTATCTCCAGGGGTGGGTACTGGGATTGGCTTCAGGAAGCACTGGGGGCCTGGTTCTCTGTGTGTGACGTGATCAGTCAGGATGATTGTCGCCTATTTTCAATTGAAGTTTGCTGGAACAGTAATCCTTCAGCTGGAAGGCCTCCTCTCCACTGCAGTGCTTCTATGAAGATCAACATCCTCCATTTACGGTCACTCGGTGGTGCTTCCTTGCAGATAAACATCCCTCAGCCACAGTGTCCCTCAGCTACGGTCACTCAGCTATGGTCACTCAGTGGTGCTTCCATGAAGATTAAATGTCCCCTATCTACAGTCACTCAGTGATCCCTCCACAGTGGCCACTCAGTGCTCCCTTATCTATGATCAGTGGTCCCCCATCTGTGGTCACTCAGTGTCCCTATCTGTGGTCACTCAGTGGTCCAGTGAACACTCAGTGCACTCAGTGCTCCCCCATCTATAGTCACTCAGTGTCCCCCACCTACTGTCACTTGGTGTCCCCACTTGTGGTCACTTGGTGTCCCCATCTGTGGTCACTCGGTGTCCCCATCCCATCTATGGTCACTTGGTGTCCATCACTCGGTGTCCCCATCACACAGTGTCCCCATCACTCAGTGGTCCCATCTGCGGTCACTCAGTGTCCCCATCACTCAGTGTCCCTGTCACTCGGTGTCCCCATCACACAGTGTCCCCATCACTCGGTGGTCCCATCTGTGGTCACTCAGTGTCCCTATCACTCGGTGTCCCCATCACCCAGTGTCCCTGTCACACGGTGTCCCCATCGCATGGTGTCCCCATCACTCGGTGTTCCTGTCATGTGGTGTCCCCGTCATGCAGTGGCCCCAGCACACACCGGAAGGCAAGATGCTGGAGCCTTTCTCTCTAGCACCATTTTCACAACCTTGAATCGGTTCCTTAGCAACCTCTGATGGTAACTAAGCTTTTGTATCTTTATGAACACTCACATACTTGGAATTTTTATCAAATTCAGTGGTTTTATCAAATGGAATCATATTGAACACACTTTTCTGTACTTGAGTTATTTTCGTTCAGTTGTAACTTAGGAAAAGCCTTCTGTGTGAACTAGGAGCGATCTCATTGGGTGGGCGCTTTTTCACAGGCTGATGTTTCTAAGAGCCATTCTTTCTTAGGGTAGTGGCGCTAAAGTGGCGGCAGTCCTGGGCAGTGAGAGGGGTAAACAGTTGCCTCCTAGCTGAGAGGGTGGTTGTTCGAACCCTCCCAGAGGCACCTCAGAGGACAGCCTGCTGACCTGCTTCCGAAAGGTCCCGGCCTTGAAAGCCTTACGGGGCGGCTCCACTCTGCACATGGGAGTCACAATGCATTTGACTGGCCACTACCCAAACCAAAGGGCATCCCGTCAGTGTTTAATGGATGATACACACACACATATATACAAACCAAAAACCAAGCTCACTGCCATGCAGTTGGATCCGACTCCCAGTGACCCCTCCTTGGGTTTCCAAGGCAGTATCACTATGGGAGTAGATTGCCCAACCTTCCTACTGCAGAGTGGCTGGTAGGTTTGAACCCTCAGCCTTCTGGTTAGAAGTCAGACGCCTTAGGCACTACGCTGCCAGAGCTCCCATATACTATAGATTATGTATGTTGTTGTTGTTGTTTGCCGTCAAGTCAGCCCTGACTCATAGCGACTCCTCCTTGGGTTTCTGAGGCAGTATCACTACGGAAGTAGGATTGCCCAAACTTCCTTCTGAGGAGTGGCTGGGGGGTTTGAACCTCCAGCCTTCTGGTGAGCAGTCAAGTGCCTTAGGCACTATGCTACCAGAACTCCTTAGATTATGTATAGTATATTATATATCTAATAAATACATAATATATATTATATGTTGTATTGATTATCACCAGTTATTGTTTGGTATAAGCAGTGACTCTTATATCTAGATGAAGTTTTGTCTTGTAGAGTGTACAAAAATTTAACTTTCAGGACAATCCGTAACTGTTCTTGACCTGTTACACCAACTCTCACAGTGTGTATGCTACCCCATCGATCTACATGATCTTTTTTTTTTAGGATTTGGGTGAAGATTTACAGAGTAAATT
>NW_006921593.1:19853889-19884976 GCF_000298275.1 Orycteropus afer afer
GAACCGCTGTATGGAAAGTAAATTTGCTCTGTAAATCTTCACCCAAATCACACACACACACACACACACACAAAGATCATGGCTTGGGTTAAGCACACCTTACATTTTTGCTCTTTAAATTTAGAGGTCTTTTGCAATGTATCTGCCTCTGCAATATGCCATTTCATCTCTTGCCTGCTGCTTCCATTGGTGTTGATGGTGGATCCAAGTAAAATGAAATCCCTGACAACTTCAATCTTTCCTCCATTTATGTCGCTTATTGGTCCAGTTGTGAGGAGTTTTGTTTTCTTTATGTTGTTGTTGTTGTTGTTGTTGTTATGTGCCTTGGAGTCGGCCCCGACTCATAGCGACCCCTCATTGGGTTTCCCAGGCAGTATCACTACAGAAGTAGGATTGCCCAACCTTCCTTCCGAGGAGGGGATTGAGGTATAATCCATACCGAAGGCTGTAGTCTTTGATCTTCATCACTAAGTGCTTCAAGTCCTCTTCGCTTTCAGCAAGCGAGGTTGTGTCGTCTGCATATCGCAGGTTGTTGATGAGTCTTCCTCCAATTGTGAAGCCACGTTCTTCTTCATATGGCCCAGCTTCTCAGATTACTTGCTTGGTGTACAGACTGAATATGAATGGTGAAAAAATACAATGCTGATGCACACACCTGTCCTGATTTTAAACCATGCAGTATCTCCTTGTTCTGTTCGAATGGCAGCCTCTTGGTCTATGTATGGGTTCCTCATGAGCACAATTAAGTGTTCTGGAATTCCTATTCTTTGCGATGTTATTCATAAAATAATTTGTTACGATCCAGTCAAATGCTTTTGTATAGTCAGTAAGCATGAGTAAATCTTTCTGGTATTCTCTGTTTTCAGCCAAGATCCATCTGACACCAACAATGATACCCCTTGCTCCACACCCTATTCTGAATCCAGTTTGAATTTCTGGTGGTTGACTGTCAATATACTACTGCAACCTTTTTGGAATTATCTTCAGCAAAATTTTACTTGCATGTGATATTAATGATATGGTTAGATAATTTCTGCATTATGTTGGATCCCCTTTCTTTGGAAAGGGCACAAATGTGGATCTCTTTGAGTTGGTTGGCCAGGTAGTAGTTTTCCAAATTTCTTGGCAAGTATGAGTAAGTGCCTCCAGTCCTGCATCCATTTGTTGAACCATCTCATTTGATATTCCATCCATTCCTTGTTGTTATGTGCTGTCAGTCAGACCTAACTCATAGCGACCCCTCCTTGGGTTTCCAAGGTGGTATCTCTATGGAAGTAGATTGCCCAACCTTCCTTCTGAGGAGTGGCTGGTGGGTTTGAACCGTCAGCTTTTTGGTTAGCAGTCAAGTGCCTTAGGCACTACACTACCGGAGCCTTGTTTTTCGCCAATTCCTTCAGCGCAGCTTGGACTTCTCCTTCAATATCACCAGTTCTTGATCATATGGTAGCTCCTGAAATGGTTGAACATCAACCATTTTTTTTAGTATAGTGACTCTCTGTATTCCTTTCATCCTCTTTTCATATTTCCTGCATCATTTAATATTTTTCCCATAAAATCTTTCAATATTGCAACTTGAGGCTTGAATTTTTTCTTGGTTATTTCAGCTTGAGAAATGTGGATTATATTCTTCCTTTTGGTTTTCTAAATTCCAGGTCTTTTCACATTTCATTGTAATAGTTTACTTTTTTTATTTCAAGCTGCTCTTTGAAATCTTCTGTTCACCTCTTTTATTTCTTCCATTAGCTTTAGCCACTCTCCATTCAAAAACAATTTTCAGAGTCGCTTCTGCATCCATTTTGTTCTTTTCTTCCTTTCCTGTCCTTTTAATGACCTTTGGCTTTCTTCACATAAAGTGTGCTTGATGTCATCCCAGAGCTCATTCAGTCTTCAGTCACTGGTGTTCAGTGCGTCAAATCTATTCTTCAGGTGGTCTCTAGTTCAGGTGGGATATACTCAATGGCATTTTTTTGCTCCCATGGACTTGTTTTAATTTTCTCCAGCTTCAGCTTGAACTTGCATTTGAGAAGTTGATGATCTGCTTGACACTCAGCTCCTGGCCTTGTTCTGATTGATGATACTAAGCTTCTCCATCTCCTCTTTCCACAGATGTAGTCACATTGATCCCTGTGTACTCTGTCTGGTAAGGGCCACATGTATAATCACCATTTATGTTGTTGCAAAAGGTATTTGCAATGAATAAGTCATTGTTCTTGCAAAATTCTATCATGTGGTCACTGGCATCATTTCATTTACCAAGGCCATATTTTCCAACTACTGATGATTCTTCTTTGTTTCCAACTTTTGCATTTCAATTACCAATAATTATCAATAGATCTAAATTTCATGTTTGGTCAATTTCAGACTTCAGAGTTTGGTAAAAATCTTCGATTTCTTCATCTTTGGCTTTAGTGGTTGGTGCATAAATTTGAATAATAGTAGTATTAACTGGTCTTCCTTGTAGGCATATGGATATTTTCTTATCACTGACAGCAATGCACTTCAGGATCAGTCTTGAAGTATTCTTTTTGATGATGAGTGGAACATCATTCCTCTTTAATTTGTCATTCTTGGCATAGTAGACCATATGATTGTCTGATTCAAAATGACTCATATCAGTCCATTTCAACTCAGTAATGCCAAAAATCAATCTTTATGCATTCCATTTCATTTTTGATGACTTCCAGTTTTCCTATATTCATATTCTGTACATTCCACTTTCAGATTATTAATGAACTTTAGGTATAGCATAGTAAAAATACTTAAAACCAAAATAAAGATAAAAATCTTGACAGAAGCCTGCAGCATAAGTACAATGTCTTCAAAGGAACATCTGCAGAATTGAGACTGTTAAGTGACTTCTCACCAGACTGAAAAATAAAAAGAATACCAGAAGCAATGGAATGATATTTTAATATACTCTAATAAAGGAATTCATAACTAGAATTCTATACCCACCCAAACTATCCTTTGAGAATGAAGACGAGTTCAACAATACTAGGTGGGGAATTCAATATCTGACTGAATATGGATAGAAGCAACTGACAGAAGGCCAGCAAGGAGTAGAAGAGATGTGACTACCATTATAAACCAACTAGACCACTCATCTGTCAGTTTGTTGGACTGTGGTGGCCTGCATGTTGCTGTGAGGCTGGAGGCTGTGCCACTGGTATTTGAAGTATCATTAGTGTCACCCCTGGTGGACAGGTTTCAGCAAAGCTTCCAGACTAAGATAAACTAGGAAGAAGGACAGAGCCATCTGCTTCTCAAAAAAATGGCCACTGAAAACTTTAGGAATAGCAGTGAGACACTGTCTGATCTAGTGGTGAAAGATGAGTCCCTCAGATTGGAAGGCAGTCAAAATACTACTGGGGAAGAGCTCTCTCCTCAAAATAGAGTCCACTTTAATGATGTGGATGGAGTAAAGTTTTCACAACTTTTATTTTCTGATGGCACACAACTCAATGGAAAGAAACTGTTGCAAACATTTATTAATAATTGGAATGTGGAATTCATACAAGTCTCTTCTCCAACCACAGTGGGATGAAACTAGAAATCAATAAGAGAAGGAAAATACATACACATTTGGTCTATTCATACCATAAGGAGCTCTGGTGGTGCAGTGGTTAAGCATTCGGCTGCTAACAGAATGGTTGGCAATTCTAATCCACCAGTCACTCTGTGGGAGAAAGATATGCAATCTGCTTCTGTAAGGATTTGCAGCCTTGGAAACATTATGGGCACTTCTACTGTGTCCTATAAGGTCACTATGAGTCAGAACCAACTCAGTGGCAGTGGGTTTGGGTTTTGTGTTCATACCATGGAACAGTATTTAGCCATAAAATGGATGAAATACTGATGCTGCAATAAACTAATGTCAGCTTTGTCAAGAATACAAGTTATAGTTTGTAATCAATCAGCAGAAAGGAGTGTGCACAATTTCCAAGATGATATAAACAAAAAGTGGAATAATATTTTTTTTTTCAGTCAATGTGCAAAAGGCAGGAAAAGAGAACACAGGCAATAAAGGAGAAAGAACTAAACAATGGAATGTGCTTAAAACCCAAAGAGATGCATGAAACACAGGTGTATGAAGCAGAAAACAATCACAGCAGCGAGGACTACACACAAGTTAAAAGACAAGTAAAACCAGCAAGACAAATGACACAGAGAGGAGGAAGGGCACAATGCCAGGAAGGAAAGGGCCACTCGCCAAGAGCCTAAGCACACAGGGTGCAGCGTGAGCTAATATTGTGAACAACTTGGTTTTAATACATTGGAACATTTTTGTAACATTATGAACCTACTACAAAAATATCACCAAAACTCATCATAGAAAACCTGCAAGTCCTGTAATCATTTAAGAAATTGAATCCATACTTCAAAACCTTTCCAAGAAAAGGTTCCAGGACCAGATGGTTTTCCTGGTAGATTCCACCAACTATTTCAGGAAGAATAATGCTAATTTCATATGACATATTCTGGAAAATAAAAAGAGGGGCCAGTTCCCATGCTACTTTATGAGGCACAGATAATCTTGATTCCAAAACTTGACAAGACATTATAAGAAAATAAACGAACACAGTATTCTCACTCATGAATGTAGATGCAAATTGCTCAAGAAAATACTAGAAAACCTATTTCAGTAACATATAAAAAGATAAGTCCACAACCACGGTATCTGTATCCAGGAATGCAAAGTTGTAGAACACTGGAAAATCAATGGTATTCATCACTTTCAAAGGTGATATGATTTTTGAATGATACACAAATAACTATGGCCAAATATGGGGAAAATATTTTTACATAAAACTTTTGGAGAAACCAAAGCAGATTTCAATAACATGGTGAGATATGCCACACTCATTAACTGGAAAACTAACTATGGTATATATGTCAATTTCCTGCAAACTGAACTGAGTCCAATGCTATACCAGTGGGCTTCGTGTGTGAGGCTTAACAAGCTGACCCTAAAGTTCATATAAAAATGTGCAAAAAAAGTCTACCCAAGATATTCTTGAGGAAGAAAAGCAGGGTAGAAGAACTCTCCTTCCAGATACCCCTTGTAGAGTAGTACAGAGAGTGTGGGAATGGCATGGGGTAGAGAAGTAGACCAGTGGGCTAGAACAGACAGTCTGGAAATGGGTCCTGTGTTTAGATGGACACTTGATTTAGAAAAAAGTTAACACCACAGAAAAGGGGGAAAACTCGGCAGAACTGGATACCCATGTGTTAAAAAGTGAAATTTGACCCTTATCTCAACCTATATGCAAACATTGATTATGGGTCAAGAGTACATCTAAATACAACAGCAAGACAGGGAAGGTCCCAGCAAACAACATGGGAGAATATGTCTGAGGCCTTGGTGTAGGGACAGCTTCTTAAATTTCCTAGCAGGGAACAAAAAGTACTAACCAGGAAGGAAACACTCAGTGAATTGGACTATGCAAAACTTGAGCTACACTTCAGAGTGTGGGAAGGCAGCCCACTGCTGGGGAGGAGACACGTACAATGCATATAGTGGACAAGGACTTGTACCAAAAGTGTAGAGATCATCCTGCAGACAAATAAGTGAAAGTTAGCCCAGCAAACTACGGGCAGGAGACATGGAGTGCTTCACAGAAGAGACTGTTCAAATGGCCAAGAAGCACTTGAAAGTGTGCACCAGCTCGTTAATCAGCAGCAGAAGGCAAACTGCAGCTCTGACGAGAGACTAGGGCATATCCACCCAGGTGGATACAATTAAATAGACAGCAGTAACCAGTGTCGGTGAGGATGAGGAGCAATGGGAGCGCCCATGCACAGCTGATGTGAATTGGGAAAGCAGTTGGGTGTGTCTACTGGAGTTGAAGATATCTTGCCTTATCTATGACCTACCCGCTCCTCTTGAAGGTATTTACTGAACAGATATGTGCACTAGGAAACATATCCATGACTGTTCCTTGTGGCATTAATCATAAAAGCTGCAATTGGGAAGCAACTCAAATACCCATCACAATTGAACAGATCAATCAATAATGGTATAATTGTCTGATGGAATACTGTACCAAAGAGAAAAGCCAAACCACTGCCATCGACTTGACTCCAACTCCTAGTGACCTCCACTGGGTTTCCAAGGCTGTGAATCTTTATGGAAGTAGGCCACCTCCTTTCCTCCCATGGAGCAGCTGGTGGGTTTGAACCACTGACCTTCTGGTTAGCAGCCAAATGCCTTACCCAACAGTGAAAATGAACAAACTACTTGTGGTAGTAACTTTGTGTGTCAACTTGGCTGGGCCTGGTTGAGTGTCTGGGCAGCTGGAGGTAGTATTCCCCATGATGAGACTGGTAATCAACTCAATGGTGGGATCTACTGTGAGTAGCTGAGTAGCTGCCTTAGGAATGTGGTCTGCTTCCTGCATATAAGGAGAAATTTTGGGGAATGGTCTCTTGTTCGTGGCACATTTGAACACTGCATGTAGCTGTGTCGTTGTTCAGCAGCCTGCCATGCTATGCCGATCTTGGGACTTTCAATGGACTAAAATTAATGGCCTGCTGTGTGGTTTGGTAACATCGGGACTGTGCCTTTTTACTTGTCAACCTTGGGTTTGTCAGCCTCAGCAGGCAGTAGCTGCCTGAGGGAAGAAAAGTGTCCAGCTTCAGTGGCTGGAAGCATGAGCCCAAGGTCAAGGGGCTTTCACACAGCCCCTAGAGCCTGGCACTTTGAACTCGGACTTCTAGCCTCTCGAACTGTGAGAGAATATACTAGTTTGTTCAAGCCACCATTTGTGGTATATTCCTGTAAGAGCGGTGCTAGGGAACCAGAACACTACTGGTGCATGAAATGATATGGATCCATCTCATGAGGGTAACATAGAATGAAAGAAGCCAGCCAGAAAAGGACATGCCCCATATGGTTTATCTTAATATGAACTGTCCCAGAGCTGGGGGTTCTGAAGGGTACTGCTCAGGGATGCCTGCTGAGAGAAGAAAATCATGGACAGCACGGACATGATGGCCTTTAGCGTCAAGACCATGTCTATCTTTCTGGGATGGGAGGGACTTGTGGTTAACAGGGTCCTTGAGAACTTGTGAACCTCTGGTGAGGTTCTGTTTCTTGGCCTGCATGGTGGTTATGCGGCGTTTGCTTTGTGATCAGTCCTTGACTCTACATCTTTTTCTGTGCACTTTTCTGACCACGTGTGGTAGACAGAGGGACAGAGCACTTCACCCAAGGCCCCTGTGTACGTCACTGGCCCAGGAGGCAGCTGCCACCACCTCCTCCTTCCTAGAGGAGCACAGACCAGACTGAAAAGAAAACATTTGGTGCACTTAATTGCATTACACTTACCTATTAGCCATCACCTGTACTGTGAAGAGTCAGAGCTTTGCTGTGGAGATACCAAGAGGACGTAGAAATGGCCCTGCACCCAACTTATTCGGGGTATTGCTCTTTTTGGGTGCCATTGAGACAATTCCTACCCGTGGCAACCCATACAACAGCATAGAACTGCCTTACAGGGATTCCTAGGCTGTAATCTAATGGAGATATCGCCAGATTCTTCTACCGTGGAGTTGTTAGGTGGGTTTGAACTGCAAACTTTTTGATTGGCAGCCAAGTGCTTAACCATTGCACCACTATGGCTCCTTGCCTGGGGTGCTCCAGCAGCATTTAACACCCTGCTTCCTTCCTCTATAACAACTATCTTCCTTGGTGTTGGTAACCATAGTCTATCCCGGCGCCTGACCCACCTGTTGCTGCGTCCCTCATCTCCTTTGCTGGCCTGGTTCCCTGACCGCCCTGGAGTGGTGATGGCTCCAAACACTGTATTTATTAGCTCAGAGCATCCCAGACATTAGCATGGATTGGAATCACCTGGAGGGCTTGAGCACCCACTGGTCCCTGGCCTCTACACTCAGAGGCTTTTGTTCAGTAGATGTGGGGCATCTGCTTTCCCAGCAAGTGCCCAGGTGATGGTATGGTTCTGGAGCCCACACTCTGAGGACCCTTGCTGATTAAATCTCCACTCTCATCTCTTCTACACCAAAGACCCATATCTCCAACTGGAGGTGTCCTCCAGGAAGTCCTGCCAGTACCCCAAGTCGTGTTCAAAACTGCTCTCCTCATGGAAGTGCTTTCTGTCTGCTTTGAGGGTTCTGCCACCCTCCAGCCTCCAAACCAAGTCCTTTTGCTTCACCCGCCACATCCGACATTTACCACTTCCTGCCAGCTCTCTGCATTCAACCCTTCTCCCCTCCAACTCGTGCCTGTCCTCACTCTTCTCACCTCTCATTTGGACAGATGCCATGAGCTTCTCATAGGCTCTGTTGTGTCCTTTCAGTATTTTGTTTCCTACACAGACTCTCCACCACACACTAATTCTTAAAACTCGCGAATTGTATCCTAGTCTCCCTGATTCCATCCAGGCAGTAGCTGTCCATGCGCCTTGAGCTTGCTTACCCCATACCTACCGGGTGAGCTCAGCTCCCACCCGAGGGGCGCGCTCCGCCAGGATCGCAGTCCATCCGCCTCCACTTGTGGGTGTGACTAGCTATTGTGTCTTCCCCGCACTCTGATGTATTCGTTTCCTCCTTTGTGGCATCGCAGGACCCTGTCATGTCCCTCTTGTTGCACTTGCCACATTGCATTGCAGGTATTTGCTTACATGTCTGCATTCCGTCTGAGCCAGGAGGTCCTGGTGGTTGGACTTGCTCTCATCTAGCTTAGCATCCCTGACAAAGACCGTGCCCTGTAGCAGAGTGTGCCCAGAGGCTAATGGATCTGATTGTAGCCTGAGAGAGGCATTCCTGGAGATGAGGGAGCTGGGGACACTCCTGTCCTCTCTCTCTCATGAGCACATAACCTGTCCCTTTGGGCTAAATGGCCCTGAAGCCCAAGGGCAGAGCTGGGCTAAGGCATGTGTGGGCAGCGCTTCACCTGCTGAGAGCAACTTCTGAGTGCTTGCTGTATACCTACACCCTGCAGATCCCCCAAACACATGCTCTCCTCAGCCTGTCTGCACCCAGTCGGGGGCAGATTACCCAGCAAGCAAGGTAAGTGTGGCCTTCCTTACAATCTGGCCAATCTGTTTCACCACAAAGTGTGCTGAAAAACACGTGAAACTGTTCACTCCAGATTAGTAAGTAAACACAAGTAAGCACCTGCTTACTTTTCTTACTGGGTAATCTGCCCCTGAGAGAGGTTGTACATTTGAAAAGAGGCTTTGACTCTGTAGGAAGACTTTGTGGGGTTGAGAGAGAGACAGATGCCACCATACCTAGAAGTAGAACCTCTGACATAGTAAAAAGAAATGTGAAATTGTTCACTACAGGTTAGTAAGTAAGCACAAGTCAGCCTGTGCTTACCTGCCTATTGGGTAATCCAACACTGGCTGGCCCTGCAGGGGCTGTCCTGACCTTACCTTTTCCAGATGATGGCCACATGGCCAGGACCTGTGCTTCAGGGAGTCCCGACTCCTACCCTGGTCTGTGTAGATGGTGATGACCAGGCACTGAGGCCCCTTCCCCACCCATCCAGTACTGGCCCTTCTTCAGGGAAGTGAGCCAGGGAAGGAGGCAGATGGGGTACCTGGGTTCCTGGTGGGTCTGGGCACTCCAGGTCCTGGTGCAGGAAGCTGCTGGGTCCTCGGTGGAGACAGGGGAGGCTCAGTTCACCTCCCTCCACACCTGGTCCCCGTTGGCTGAGCAGCATGACGTCAGGGAGGCTGCACCATGGGGTCACTTCAGGGACTTTCCTCTGAGCCTGGCACAGTTAGGATGCAGACCTCACATGGCCAATTAGGGGCGTTTGGGTTCGGCCTATAGTAAACTGTGATTCCTGCCCCCTGGGTCCCTGTTGCCACCCTTGGTCAGAACCCCTCACCTCTAAGGCTGGGGTCAAAGCCTCAAAGTCCCTCGGGGGCCCCCGGAGTGCAAACAGGATACAAGCACAGAACCTCAGAGCAGACCCAGTGGTTCTCACTGGAGAGGTTGCCTCCCGGGGTGACAGGAGGGTCTTCCTGGGTCCAAAGCCCCCTCCCCAGCCTCACTCGCTCTTTCCCTTTGAACCATAACATTCTTCTGTGAGCTGGAATGATCTCAGGAAAATATCCCTCCTCTGGGTCCCTCTGCTGTGCTCCCGGCCTCCCCCCAGCAAGCCCTGCCCTGGTGCAGGTCACTTTGCCGTGATAAAGTCATAAGTGGAAGAGACCACCCCGTAGTTCCATTTCTATTCTGAAGGAGTATACAGAGTGGGGGGAGTGGAATGTTTGAAAAATTACAAAATTAGAAAAGCCAAACGTGTTTGAAATATCAAGCAATTCAAAAGAGCTTGGAGTCAAAAGTCAAGACACTCCCCTCTGTGTACCCTACTTGCAGTCCTGGGCTCTGTGGACAGTGGGGTCTCCACTAACAAACCTACTGGGTGCATGTGTGTTCATGTGTGTGTGCTTGTGTGAGTGCCAGTGTGCACATGAGGCAGGTGGGGTGTACGCTGATGTAATTCCAAAAAATATAGTCTCACTCTACATCAATTCTGCAATTTGAATATTTTTTTTTTAAAAAAGTGAATTATGAATAATTGTTACCTTTCTAAGCCAGTACTTTTGTCTTTCAGATTTGCCACAGTGTTCCATCATATGTGGGATCACCATTCATTCCTTCATTCACCTCTGCATTAGTGGGCATTTAAGATGTTGCATTTTAAAATCACTGTAGTGTTTCAACAAATACCTTGATTCTGTATGCTCAGTGCTAAACCCAACCCACTGCTGTTGATTTGGACCTGACTCATAGCGACCCCTCCTTGGGTTTCTGAGGCAGTATCACTACTGAAGTAGATTGCCCAACCTTCCTTCTGAGGAGTGGCTGGTGGGTTTGAACTGCCAGCCTTCTGGTTAGCAGTCAAATGCCTTAGGCACCATGTCACCAGAGCTCAGTGCTGGGACTTCTTTAGTCTGAACTCAGTTCCCAGAAGTTAGATGATTGCATTATAGAGGAATGACATTCTTCGATTCCTACCAGCCGCAGTTGCTATTGAGTCAACTTGGACTCATGGCAACCCTGTGTACGTCAGAGTAGAACTGTGCTCCACAGGGCTTTCAATGGCTGATTTTTCAGAAGTAGGTCACCAGGCCTTTCTGCTGAAGCATGTCTGGGTGGATTCCAACTCCATCCTTTGGGTTACTGGCTGAGTGCATTAACCATTTACACCTCACCCCTGGACTCCTTTGTTTTGATAATCACTGTCAATTGCTCTTCAAAAAACTGATCATTTATCCTTCTGAATGAATCATTTCTTTTATAAGGATCAGTACAAAGCTGTTTCCTATGAGGCAGAGGTTAAAGATGTCTCAAATGTCCAACTTTTCCAAACTTCTCTACCAATCCATCATTTCTAACATCAGCTACCCTACTCCTCTCAGTCCTTTCCCTCCCATCTTTGGGTTCCATAATTCACTGCAGTGTCGCACAGAATGCACAACCATCAAGGAAGTGCCTCACATGATTGTGGGGGCTGGTGAATCCCAAATGCATGGGTCAGGCACCAGGCTGGAGGCTTTTCCTGACTCATATGGTTGCAGGGGCTGATGATACTAAATCAGCAGGTCAGACGACAGGCTGCTGGATCACACAGCTGCAGAAGCTGGTGAATCAGATCAGACAACAGGCTGCTGGCTCCAGAGCCAGAGGTCAGATGATGATGAGCCAGATGCAGGATCCAGAGTGACAGAACTCAGCCAGGACATCCGCAGACACGCGGTGCTGACCGGCCTCAGCCAGGGCGTCCGCGGACACATGGTGCTGACCGGCCTCAGCCAGGGCGTCCGCGGACACATGGTGCTGACCGGCCTCAGCCAGGGCGTTCGTGTACATGTGGTGCTGACCAGCTGGAAAGTCCCCTTACTTGAGCAAGGTGGTGCAATGCATGTCTTGAATACAGTTGCTAAGGATGGTGACTTGAACCACATCTTCTAGTGAAGTCACAGCACAGATACATCTCACACTAATCCTGACTCATTAAGATAAAGGACAGCTCACTCCAAATGAGACCATGACCACAAGCACAGACGCTAGGATTTGCAACACATCAAAAAATGGAGGAGAGTTACATCAGATCATAAAAAGGAGCATGGCATAATTGCCAAATTACATCATTGCATAACTGCCAAACAATTGAAAATCATGGCACAGCTAAGATGACACATAACCTTAACCATCACAGGTTCCATACAATTCTTTGCATTAGCAGCAAGCTGTCCAATCCCCTTGGTGAACTACAAGGTTCATTTGGTTAGTCCTACCCAATAGCTAGCAAGTGGTAGTTGGAAAATATGGCCTTCTTGATAAAAACAATGTCTGAGATTTTTGATAGAATTTTGCAAGACCAATGACTTACTCATTGAAAATACCTTTTTTTCAATAACATATAGCAACAAAACACAGGGACCTCAACAGATGGAACTCACAGGACTCAAACTGACTACTTCTGTGTAAAGAGATGATGGAGAAATTCAATATCATCAGTCAAAAAAAAGTCCAGGTGCTGACTGGTGAATTGTTCATATGCAAATAAAAATTGAAGCTGAAGGATATTAAAACAAGGCCATGAGACCAAAGTACAACCTTGAGTATATCCCACCTGAATTCAGAGACCATCTAAATAATAGATTTGACACATTGAGCACAAATGACCAAAGACCAGAAAACATGGGAAAATATCAAGGACATCATCCATGAAGAAAGCAAAAAATCATTAAAAAAGACAGGAAAGAAAGAAAAGACCAAAATGGATGCAAGAAAAGACTCTGAAACTTGCTCTTGAACGTAGAGTAGCTAAAGTGAATGAAGGAAATGATGAAATAAAAGAGCTGGACAGAAAATTTCAGAGGGCAGCTTGAGAAGACAAAGTAAAGAATTATAATGAAATGTGCAGAGACCTGGAGTTAGAAAACCATAGGGAAGAACATGCCCAGCATTTCTGAAACTGAAAGAACTGATGGAAAGATTCAACCCTTCCTTGAGTTGCAACACTGAAAGATTCTATGGGAAAAATATCAAAGGATGCAGGAAGCATCAAAAGAAGATGGAAAGAATACACAGAATCACTGTACCAAAAAGAACTGGTCAATGTGCAGTCATTTCAAGAGGCAATATGTGGTCTTGGACGAAGAAGCCCAAGCTGCACTGAAGGAATTGTCCAAAAACAGGGCTCCAGGAAGTGGTGGATACCCACTGAGATGTTTCAAGAAACAGATGCAGCTCTAGAAGCACTTACTCACCTACACCAAGAAATATGGAAAACAGCTCCCTGGCCGATTGACTGGCAGATCCATATTTGTGCCCAATCCTCGGAAAGATGACCCAGCAGAATAGAATGCAGAAATCATCTAACAATATCATTCATATCACACACAACTAAAATCTTGCTGAAAATAATTTAAAAATCATCGCAGCAGTACATCAACAGGGAAATGCCAGAAATTCAAGCTGGATTCAGAAGAGGATGTGGAATGAGGGATATCATTGCTGATGCCAGATGGATCTTGGCTGAAAACAGAGAATAGCAGAAAGATGTTTACGTGTGTTTCATTGACGATGCAAAAGCATTCAACTGTGTGGATCATAACAAATTATGGATAACACTGCCAAGAATGGGAATTCCAGAACACTTACTGTGTTCACGAGGAACCCATACATAGACCAAGAGACAGTTGTTTGAACAAAACAAGGGATGTTGTGTGTTTTAAAATCAGGAAAGGTGTGTGTCTGGGTGGTATTTTTTCACCATACTTATTCAATCTGTATGCTGAGCAAACAATTGGAGAATCTGAAATACATGAAGGAGAATGTGGCATTAGGATTGGAGAAAGACTCTTTAACAATCTGCAGTATGCAGACACCAGCTTGCTTGCTGGAAGTGAAGAGGACTTGAAGCACTTACTGACGAAGATCAAAGACTACAGTCTGCAGTATGGATTACACCTCAACACAAAGAAAATGAAAATCCTCACAACTGGACTAATAAGCATCATCATGATAAATGGAGAAAGGATTGCAGTCGACAGGAATTTCATTTTACTTCGATCCACAATCAACACCCATGGAAGCAGCAGTCAAGAAATCACATGTCCTAGTGCACTGGGCAAATCTGCTGCACAAGGTCTACTTAAAGCGTTAACAAGTGAAGATGTCTCCTTGAAGACTAAGGTGCACCTAACCTAAGCCATGGTATTTTCAATCACCTCACATGCATGTGAGAACGGGAAAATGAATAAGGAAGACCAAAGAAGAGTTGATGCCTTTGAGTCTTGGTGTTGGTGAAGAATGCTGAAAGTGCCATGGACTGCCAGAAGAGCTAACAGATTTGTCCTGGAACAAGTGCAGCCGGAATGCTCCTTGGAAGCGAGAATGGCCAGACTTCTTCATACTCTGGTCATGATGTCAGAAGAGACCATTCCCTGGAGAAGGACACCAAGCTGGGTAAAGTGAAAAAGAGGAAGACCCTCACCGAGATGGACTGACACAGTGGCTGCCATGATAGGCTCAGGTAGAGCAAGGGTAGTAAGGATGGCCCGGGCCCAGGCAGTGTTCTGTTCTGTGGTACCTATGGTCACTATGAGTTGGATCCAACTTGATGGCACCTAACAACAACAACAACTCACTGTCCCCTTCCAGAACGTTTTCTGCCAATAACTTCAGTGCAGCAGTGTTTTGTTCTGTTGTGCACAGGGTAGCTATAAGTCAGAACTAGATTGTTGTTGTTGTTATGTGCTGTTGAGTTGGACCCGACTCCTAGTGGCCTCTCCTTGGGTTTTTGAGGCAGTATCACTACGGAAGTAGATTGTCCAACCTTCCTTCCCAGGAGTGGCTGGTGGGTTTGAACCGCCAGCCTTCTGGTTAGCAGTCAAGTGCCTTAGGCACTATGCTACCAGAGCTCCTAGAACTAGATTAGTGTAGGCTATATTTTGAGTCCATCTTTTGAGATACAGAGATTAAATTAGCAAGGTCACAAGCAGATAGATGCCAAGCCAGAGCTCCAAGGAGCCAGGAAACAGAAGCTGAAGAGACAAGGACCTTCTCCCAGAGCCCACAGAGAGAAGCCTTCCCCTAGGGCCCTGAATTTGGACTCCCAGCCCTGGAAACTATGAGAAAATAAAGTTTTGTTTGTCAAAGTCATCCACTTGTGGTATTTCTACCATAGCCCCACCCACTGCTATCGAGTAGATCCTACCTCACCACAATGCTATAGAACAGAGTAGAACAGCCCCACAGGGTCTCCAAGGCTGTCAGTCTTCAGGGAAGCAAAGCCCAAACCACACCCACTGCGGTGGAGTCCATCCTGACCCACAGTGCCCCTAGAGGACAGAGTGGAACTGCCCACAGGGTCTCCAAGGCTGTCAATCTTTATGGGAGCAGACTGCTTCATGTTTCTTCCATGGACCACCTGGTGGGTTCAAACCACTGACCTTTTGATTAGCTGCCTGATATCTTAGCCACAGCACCACCAGAGCTCCTTTCTACTTTAGCAGCATAGATAATTAAGACATCAACTGATAACTGTTAAAAATACTAAGAGCAACAAGGTATTGCTGATTATAGCTTACGAGTAAGTGAGGTAAGTGACAGCAGTGGCACGAAGGACAGGAGGGAGGAGTTAGGACGCTCTGTTGTCAGGTACTAGCATGAGTTGTGAAACGACATGGTGCTGTTTGAAGTTAGATGAGTTGTAAATATATATGGCCAACTCTAGGGCACCCACTAAAATATTTTTTGAATGAAAGTATATTTGATAAACTAAAAGAGGAGAGAAAGGGGCATCGTATAAAATGGTCAATTAAAGGCAGAAAAAAGGGAGGATGGGGGAAAGGAGCAGCACCAAGCACAAAGGACAGAACACGTGTGTGTACGGTAGCTACTAACCCAACTGTCTCCATAACCACTTTAATGGGAGTAGTCTAAATACAGCAATTAAAAGACAGAAGCTGTGGGAGTAGGAGGAAGAACTGGAATGGGAGGCTCATTGTCTCCATGAATAACTGCCCCCTTTACCAATAGACCAGAGGAACTGGATGATCAGAGATTCTATGGCTTAACCACGGAGTCAGCTTGTGCTTAACCATCATGTGTTGCTGGAACCAAGAAGGTATGAAGCTAAGGAAAGACAAGAACTAGTGTCAGCCACCAGTCACTCCTTGGAAGGAAGTTTGGGCAATCTACTTCCATAGGCATACCACCTTGGAAACCTAAAGAGGGGCCACTGTGAGTCGACTTGACTCGACAGTAGTGAGTTTATAGATTTTGGCCAATTCAAAATGGCCAATATCAGTCCATCTCAGCTCACTAATGTCTAGGATATTGATCTTTATGCGTTCCATTTCATTTCTGACAACTTTCAATTTTCCTAGATTCATACTTTGAACATTCCCTGTTCCTATTATTAATAGATGTCTGCAGCTGTTTCTTCTCATTTTGAGTCATGCCACATCTTGAAATTGAAGGTCCCACTGCTTTACTCCATCCGTATCATTAAAGTTGACTCTTCTTTGAGGAGGCAGCTCTTCCCCAGTCCTATTTTGAGGGCCTTCCAATCTGAGGGGCTCGTCTTCTGGCACTATATCAGACAGATTTTCACTTTTGTTCACAAGTTTTCAGTGGCTAACATTTTTTTTGTTCCCAGAAGTAGACAGCCTCTTCCTTCTTTGTAGTCTGTCTTAGTCTGGAAGCTCTGCTGAAATCTGTCCACATGGGTGACCCTGCTGGTATTTGAAACACCAGTGTCATAGCCTCCAGCCTTACAGCAACACACAAGCCACTGCAGGATGACAAACTGACAGATGAGTGGCGTATTATCTACTAGGCCGAGAATGGCAGACGGAAGAGAAGTGATGTCCCATTCATTGTCAGAAAGAACATTTCGAGATCTGTCCTGAAGTACAAGCTGTCAGTGATAGGATAATATCCATACACATAAAAGGAAGACCAGTTAGTACTGGTATCATTGAAATTTACACACCAACCACTGAAGCTAATGATGAAGAAAGGAAGGATTTTATCAACTTCTGCAGCCAGAAACTGACCAAACATGCAATCAAGATGTATCAATTATTACTGGTGATTGGAATGCAGAAGTTAGGGGGGGAAAAAAAAAGAAGAAGAATCACCCATAAAACCAAATGCACCACTGTTGAGTTGGATCCGACTCATGCCGACCCCTCCTTGGGTTTCCGAGGTGGGATCTGTACAGAAGTAGATTGCCCAACCTTCCTTCCAAGGAGTGGCTGGTGGGTTTGAACCACCAGCCTTCTGGTTAGTGGTCAAATGCCTTAGGCACTATGCCACCAGAGCTCCATTAGTTGTAAATATGGCCTTGCGGATAGAGGTGATGCTGGAGATTGCACGATAGAATTTTCCAAGACCAAGGACTTATTCATTGCAAATACATTTTTCGACAACATAAATGGCTACTGTACACGTGGATCCTGCCAGATGTAATACACAGGATAGTAAGGATAGTACGGGACCAGGCAGTGCTTCATTCTGCTGTACGTAGGTTGATATGAGTCAGAACTGATTCGATGGCACCTGACAACAACAACAGCAATCTTTATGGAAGCAGACTGACACATCTTTCTCCTGCGGAGTGGCTGGTGGGTTCGAACCACTGACCTTTCATTTAGCAGCCAAATGTTTATGGCACCATCACGTGTCCTTTAATGTCATGATAAAGAGGTCAACTCTCCAAGAAGATGTAACAGTCCTTAACGTGAACGCGCCTAACAGCTGAACATCAAAACACGTAAGCCAAGAACTGCTAGAGCCACAAGGAGGAGCAAAGAGTCCGCCCCCATGGCTGGGGTCCTCCACGCCCCTCTGTCGGTGATGGACAGAGCCAGCAGGCAGACAGTCAGTAAAGATACGTTGTGGTCGTTAGGTGCCACTGTGTCGGTTCAGACTCACAGCAACCTTGTGCACCACAGAACGAAACACTGCCCAGCCCTGTGCCGTCCACCCAATCCTTGCTGTACTTGAACTCATCCTCGCAGCTACTGTGTCAGCCATCTTGTTGAGGGGCTTCCCATTTTCCGCTGACCAAGCATGACGGCCTTCTCCAGGGACTGGTCACTTCTGACAACATGACCAAAGTACAAGAGAAAAAAGCTAGTCATTCCTGCTTCCAAGGAGCATTCCGGCCGTACTTCCTTCAAGATGGACCTGTTTGTTCTTCTGGCACTTTATTGTATATTCAATATTCTTCGCCATCACCACAGTTCAAATGCATCAATTCTCCTTCAGTCTTCTTATTCATTGTCTAGCTTTCACATGCATACGGGGCTATTGAAAATGCCATGGCTTGGGTCAGGGGCATCTTAGTCTTCCAAGTGACATCTTTGCACTTTACCACTCTAAAGAGTCTGTTGTGGCAGGTTCAGATTTACCCAGTGCAATACAGTGTGATGCCTTGACTGCTGCTTTCACGGACACTGAGCGTAGATCCCAATCAAATGAAATCCCTGACAACACTGCAATGTTTTCTCCATCTATCATGATGCTGCTTATTGGTCCAGTTATGAGGACTTTTATTTTTTTATATTGAGGTGTAATCCATACAGTCTTTGATCTTCATCAGTAAGTGCTTCGAATCATCTTCACTTTCAGCAAACAATGTTGTGTCATCAGCATATGGCACATTGTTAATGAGCCCTCCTCCAATCCTGATGCCACATTCTATTTCATATGTTGTTGGTGTTGTTGTTATGTGCCGTCGAGTTGGCCCCGACTCATAGCAACCCCTCCTTGGGTTTCCAAGGCAGTATCACTACGGAAGTAGGATTGCCCAACCTTCCTCCAATCCTGATGCCACATTCTATTTCATATACTCCAGCTTATTTGTTCAGCAGACAAATTGAATTAGTATGGTGAAAGGATACAACCCTGCTGCACTCCCCTCCTGATTTTAAACCGTTCAGTGTCCCCTTGTTCTGTTCGAATGACAGCCTCCTGGTCTCTGTACAGGTTCCTCGTGAGCACAATTAAGTGTTCTGGAATTCCCATTCTTCTCAAAGTTATCCATAATTTGTTATGATCCACACAGTTGAATGCTTTTGTGTAGTGGATAAAACACAAGTAAACATCTTTCTGGTATCGTTGCTTTGAGCCAAGATCCACCTGGCATCAGCAGTGGCATTCTTGTTCCATGTCCTCTTCTGAATCCAGCTTGCACTTCTGAAAGTTCCCTATCAATAGACTGCTGCAGCTACTCATCTGTCAGTTTGTTGTCCTGTGGTAGTTTGTGTGTTGCTGGGAGGCTGGAGGCTATGCCACCGGTATTTCACATACCAGCAGGGCCACCCATGGTAAACAGGTTTCAGCAGAGCTTCCAGACTAAGACAGACTCGGAAGAGGGAAGAGGCCATCCTTTTCTCAAAGAATTACTCATTAACAACCAAATATACTGCTTAACAACATTTAGTATCTTTCTAGAGAGCTCGCTGTTGGTGATTGAGCATGCCTTCTGAACACACATATGGCACCATTTCTATGTTAATGCTGTCCCTTGATATTTTCCTCCATCCGAGCCCTCTCTGAGGTGTGTTATCAACAACCGTTGACTGTTTATTAATAACACAAGAGTTTATTTTCTCCCAGCCTTGAAGTAACACACTCCCCTGGGCTGTGCCTTAAAGTCAACTTAATCTCAAAACTCTTGCCTTATTAAAGAGTTACTAATGAGCTAATCAAACCTGGCTGGAGTTTGGCCAAGGAAAGGCCCTGAGAGAATCCAAGATTGTGAAACAAGGAGGAAATGAATTAATTCCTTTGAGAGCTCAGCCTAGACACTGTGGGGATTCTAATGAGCTAGACTTGGCCAACAACCAGCTCCCAGTGAAATTTCTGATCAAACTGTGTATCCTAATGAGCTTGAATTCAACTCTAGTCTCTAGTGAGCCAGCTTGGAAAACTGCATCTTCTAAAATATTACCCAAAGCCCAACATCTGAAAAGTTTAGCTTCACAGTCTATAGGTTCAGATAAACAATCTATCCTAATGGAAATATTCCTAACCCATCTAAATAGTCAGAACACTGGGTTCTTATTAACTAAACATTTCATGGCACCAGAATTGGAGACCAGCAAAATATCCAACAGTTAATTTAGTCAAACCCTGACACTGCATGTAATATGGAGGGTGTGATATGAAAGTTATGGGGGCCTAGACAAACCAGACTGTTACAAGCTGTTTAAATTGTGATGTCCATCATGGAGGGAAAAGTACAAAAATGACTCAGTGAACTTGACAAAGGGCAATGAGGAGGGATTTTTTTCAAGCACATGTTCACATTTCTTATCAAATTAATACTGTGTGGTACTGTTGTCTGCCTGGCAGAATACCAGTTTCCTCAACCGTCTTCCTGTTGGTTTGTTCCTACCAGACTATGCCAGAGGCTGGAAATACCAGACACCAAATTTCCCAGCCTCCCTTGCAGCTAAGGGAGGCTGTCGGACACAGTTGTGGCCAATGAAACATAAAGTGGAGTCTCATGGGAAATATTTTCCTCATGGCAAAAAGAGACAGTACACAAGGTAAACTCTGTGGAAAAAACTAACAGTTATCTCCCAGCAGCCATTTCCTTTACTTTTATTGTAATAGGGTCTCTATTGTTTGCTGCTCACACTGGCCACTCAGTAGAAAAAAACCACCTTCTCTTGCAATGAGTGTGGCCATGTATCAATGTTGTGTTTAATGTGATGTATCAGGAAGTGTCATATGGCAGGTTTTCAGAACCTTCCTTGAGAGACAGCACACGTACACCTTTTCTTTTCCTCTACCTTGCTACTTTTAATGTAGCTGTCACCATATTACATCATGATTTCAAGTTCAAGTGAAGTAGCAAGGAAGAAGGAACTTGAATTACATCACACGGAACTCCATACCAAAGACACCATTGCTTGGATTTTCTGTCATCACAGCTACTCTAATCCTAAAGGATACAGGCTTCCCTCCACGCTCCCTTCCTTCCGGCCTTTGGGGATATTTGAAGGAGGGTGTGAGACTTGCAGTTATAGCAGCCATCTTGAAACCATGAATCAACCACCCTGAGTATAAAAGTCAGTACTCTGAGGAATGGTGACAGGAGGGTGGAAAGAACCTACATCTTTTATATTATCGAGCCCTTGAAGGAACTTTCAAACCAACTACCTCTTGACTTGTTATGCAAGGTAATAAAGCCATCATTGCTGGAATCATATCTAGTAAGATATTCTGTTTCTTTCCACTGAAAGCATCCTAAGTGATTCAGTCACATTAATAAAAACGGAAAACTTAGTGGGGTCACAGACAAACAAGAGTGGAATAAGCCACAACAAAACCAGACATGTGTGAATGTGTCATTTCAAATCAGTGAAGTTTGGAGCAATAGGCTGTCTGCTAAGAGAAAAAAGAGTCTCACTTCACTTCTTAGAAGAGAGAAATTCCAGCTGGATGAACAATAAAACATAAAATACTATAAAAATCAGAGGAGCTAATATAGAAAAACATTTTTATGATCTTGGAATAGAGAAGTTTTTCCTATGAAAGCCCAAATATTAGGAGCAGTAAAGGATAACTGCAAATTTCTCTTTAACGGAGGACAGCATAAAGGAAGTTGGTGACAATCATAAGATCAAGGAACAATACTGTCACATGAACAACAAACACAAATTATCGTCTGGAATATACTGAGAGGCCCTCTAAGTCACCTACAGTGGTGGTGGTGAAGAACGCTGAAAGTCCCCCAGCTGCCCGCAGAACTAACAGGTCTGTCCTGGAGGAAGTGCAGCCGGAATCCTCCTTGGAAGCGAGAATGGCCAGACTTCATCTCATCTACTTTAGTCATGTTGTCGGAAGGAACCATTCCTGGAGAGGGCTGTCACTCTTGGTAAAGTGGAGGGTCGATGAAAGAGGTGAAGGGCCTCAACAAGATGGACTGACACAGTGGCTGCAACGTTGGGCTCCAGCGTCGCAAGGGTTGTGAGGCTGGTGCAGGACCAGGCAGGGTTTCGTTCTGCTGTGCACGGGGTCGCTGTGAGTTGGCGCCGACCCGACGGCACCTAACACAAAAGCAAAAGAACAAGTCAAATAGCCAGCGATGCTTGAGCGAAGGGTGGACGTGGGTGTGACAGAGAAGAGGAACACCGATGGCCAGTAAGAGAGTGAAGGCGGTAAACATCGATGATGGCCGAGCAAAGGCGGTGGGAAGATGCTCAGTGCCAGCGAGGAGGGCAGAGCCAGCATCCGAGGCAGTGGGACACGGATGGCTGTGCGCTCCCCACAGGTCTGTCTGGACAACGAGGGTCGGTAGCATCCAGTGTCTGGTGAGGAGGGCAGAGCCAGCTATCCAGGCAGTGGACGCAGACGGCTGTGCACTCCCCACAAGTCTGTCCGGATGACGAGAGTAGGTAGCATTCAGTGTCTGGTGAGGATGTCATCTTCAGTTGATAGATGTCTTGAACTAGACGGCTCCAAGGAGAACTCCCCTCCACACACAATGACACCTTGATTCCCCCACAGTCTGCTCATCTTTACCCAACCTCTGGCTCCGACGCTCCTGTTCCTCAAGCAGGAAGCCTGAATTCCTTCCGTTAGATTTCCTTCCCTTTGCTCACAATACTGAACTCACTACCCAGCACCATGAAGTCATGCTGTTAAGTGGGAAAAGTCAAACAAGTTTTAGAACAACAAATTTAGTATGATTTCATTCCTTTAAAGACTAGACAATTAATGGGTTGGCTTAAATAAGCAAATCTATGCATGGAAACACAAAGTAGTGAAATGACTCTAGTGATTCTGTTTAGAGTAGTTATCTCTGCAAAGGGTGATGGGGAAGGAGCGGGTGGACCGGGAGTCAGGGGAGATTTTGGTGCTTAATTGCTTATACTCATGTATTTATTGACTTCCTTCTGTTTGAATGTGTTCTCAGAATGATAACATCAAGTAACAGCATAAATCAATAGTACTTATTGTTTAAGAAGCAGAAACTATACATGAAGTTATCAGTGTAAAAGCGACAATGCCCCACAGCCCCCATGTCCTCCTGAAGTTTATACCTCTGTGTCTGTCTGCTGTCCTCTCTCACTCTGTAACCTCATGGTTTCCCATTCTACGGGTATGCCACTGTTCATATGTTTTATTTAATAAATTCCCTATTGTCAGAATTATGGGTGTTTGGACTGCTTCCCAAAGGATGTATCTCTCTGCACCAGAGCAGTTATTTCCAGAGGACAGAAGATAGGTTTATTTCAAAATTTGATGTTGTTGTTGTTTTGTGCCATCGCGTTGTCTCTGACGCATAGCAACCTTATGCACAACAGAATGAAACACTGCCCGGTCCTGTGCCAGCCTCATGATCCCTGCTATGCCTGAGTCAAATTTTGATAAGGACTGGTAAAGTGCCCTCTAGATACGATGTGCAAGTTAACCTTAGTTCCACCAAGGTACCTGAGATGGCCCATTTCCTCACAACCTACAATCATGGATTTATTAATCTTTTTGAATTTTAGCTAATCTGATAGTCACTCCCTTCAAAAATAAAATAAAATAACAAACTTCAACCTTTACCTGAACCACATGCCTTATATAAAAATTAACTCAAAATGGACCGCAGACTTCAATGTAAAATATAAAACTATAAAACTTTTAGAAAAAATTAGGAGGAAACCTTGGGCCCTAGGGCAAAGCAATAATTCTCAGAATTGATGCCAAAGCATGACTCAAATGAGGAAAGTTTGTGAATTGGACCCGCATCAAAACAAAAACTTAGCTTTGTGAAGGGACTCAGAAGATGAGCTTCATGGGGCGGGGGGTGGGGGTAGGGTCGGGGTGGTACATGGAAACCACATATCTGACAAAGGAGTTGTGTCCAGTTTGTATGAAGAACTCTCAGAACTCAACAGTAAACAAACAATTCAATTAGAAAATTAGCAAAAGGCATGAACAGACATTGAACTGAAAATGGCAAATAAGCACATGAAAAGATATTCAACACCATTAGCCATTTAGGAAATTCAAATGACAACAGAGTGAGTCATCACTGCACATGTGTTAGGACAACAAAAATAGAAAACAGAGTGACACATTCTGGTGAGGATGCGGAGAGACTGGGTCTTTGATAAATAGGGGGTGGGAGTGGAAAATGGTACAGCCTCCCTGGAAAAGAGTTTCTAAAAAAGTAAACATATACTTACCCTTCTACCCAGCACTCTTGAGGATTTATCTCTGAGAAATTAAAACTTTTATTCATACAAAAACCTGCACGCAAATACTCATAGCAGCTTTATGTGCAGTAAGCAAACATCAGAGACAATGCCAATGTCCTTCCACAGGTGAGCGACAGAGTGACCTGGCTCACCCGTCGCCTGGAGCACTGCTCACCCACGAAAAGGGATAAACTCTTGATGTGCACACTTGCATGGATTCCATGTGAATATGCTGAGTGGAAAGAAAAGCCAGTCCCAAATGGTTACACATTTTACATGATATTTTGAAATGACAAAATTACAGAGAAGGCAAACCTAGTAGTGGTTGCCAAAGCTTAGGGATGGGGTGGAGGTGGGCATGGCTATAAAAGGGTAGTCCAGGGGGTTTTTGTAGTGCAGTGATGTTTTGTATCTTGATTGTGGTGTTGTTTACATAAATACACACGTGACATGATTGAATAGAACTAAATATACAACCTTTAATGAGCACATGGAAAACTAGTGAGATATGAGTAGTGTCTGTGGATTGTATCAATGTCCTAATGTGACCTTGTCCTGCAGTTATGCAAGACATTGCCATTGGAGACACTGGGTAAGGCATATGTGGGTGTCTTTGCATGGTTACTTAGCAGTGAGCAGTTACCACTGAGTCTATTTCAATTCATGGTGACTACTTACAACTCGGGAGCTCTGGTGGTATAGTGTCTAAGGCATTTGAGTGCTAACCAGAAGGCTGGCGGTTCAAACCCACCAGCCACTCCATGGAAGGACGGCTGGGCAATCTACTTCATTTGTGATACCATTTGGAAACTCAAGGAGGGGTCACTAGGAGTTGCATCCAACTTGACAGCAGTGGGTTTACTTACAACTAATATACATCTACAATTACCTCAAAGTAAAAATGAATTAAAAAAAATTCTCAGTGAGCTGAGGACAAAAAATACCAAATAAGCTCTATGAAATAACGTTTCATAGGAGACAGTAATTGTGTAGCTGGTCCCACTCTTGGCGTAACTGTGCAAGGACATGGAGCCCACCATAGAGGAGGGAAGGAAAAGACAGCCCAGAACTTTAATGGACTTTCCACAGTGTCACTGTGCTGGCCTGAGAGAACGCAACCTAGGGGAGCCTCACCCACACAGTCAAATTGCACCCACCTGTGAAATTTCACACACGGTTCTTCACCTAGTGCAGGGGTGATATGCCAACAGAGGAGGGGCATTGGAGCAGAGGTGGATACCTGTGAGACAAGCAGAGTCTCTCTTCAGTCTCCCGAAGTGTCTCTGTGTAGGGGACAGTCCAGGAGAACTGAGAGAAACCCACCAGGGGCACTCAGAGTGTCAACTACAGGAGGTTCACGGTGTGGCAGCTCGGTTGAAAGCAATGCCACAGACAGTCTCGACTTTCATCTGTGAAAGACTGAGGGCTGGGCAGGAAACCTAAGAGGACAGCCCCCAAGTCTCTCCCAATGCTCACAGAATGCAGGGCTGAGGCCTTCCAAAAGTTGGTAGAAGCACAGTGGGGCTAAATGAGGCAACTTGCAGCATAGAGAACCAGCATCTGAACTAGAGAGAAGAGAACTTGCTTCCAACCCAGAATCCCGGACGCTCTGGTGTTAAGCACAGAGATATGTCTCTCAGTTTCTAAAAGAGATGATCTGGATTTCAAATCTGTAGAATCCTCCAAAAACCAAATCAAACTCACCGCTGTCGAGTCGGATCCGACTCATAGCGACCCCTCCTTGAGTTTCCGAGGTGGTATCACTACGGAAGTAGATACAACCTTCTTTCTGAGGAGTGGCTAGTGGGTTTGAACCGCCAGCCTTCTGGTTAGCAGTCAAGTTAGGCTCAAAGCTTTGACACTGCAAGGAAAGGTCATGACCCCACCCTCTACATGGTTGACACTAACGTTGTAACAGATCACACTAAAGCTGCCACAAAAACCACACCAAGTTCAGTAACAGACCAGACCAACTCAATTCTGACTCTAACGGCCTGACAGAAAAGTAGCATTCCTCTTTCTGAAGATAAGTAAGATTTACTTTAGTGTTGACTGTATTTTTATATAAAATGTCTGGCATATATTAGAAAATTACAAAACACACAAAAAAATCAACAAAAGGCAATTGTTTGGTGAAACTCCAGAGAGTATGGCCCCAAGTCACCCTTCAGGCCTGGAGTTGAATTCACTCCCATGGTTTAACTCTCAGCCAAATGAAAGGTCTATGAGCAGAACAGCTACAGCAGGGAGATGCACTCCTTAGAACAATCAACCACGGGAGATCAGCAGGGCAGCATTTGTGGAGGGAGAGAAGTAGGGAGCCAGGCACCCACAGGCAAAAAGGACACAGAGAAAGGGTGAGCACAGGAGGAGGTGGGAAGAGAGCTGGTACACTGGAGCGCATGCAACCAGTGTCACAAAACAAAATGTGTGTGAACTGTTGAGTGTAAAATGAATCTGCCTTGTAAAATTTCAACCAAATCACAATAAACAGTTTAAAAAAGAAAAAGTTTATCTCTGAATATAGATGATACACTGGGTGTGGGGAGTGATTGGCTCACAATAAAGAGAGGACACAGTCCATAGACGTGGGGACATGTTGGAATAACCAGGCAGGGCCTTCCAGATAAGGATGATATAAATGCTAAATGTCCAAGGTGAAAAGTGGACAATGCACGTAAAGTTTCAGCAGAGACGTGGAAATCACAACAAAATATCAAATACAGTTCTAAGAATAGGAACATACTTGCTAGGACTGGGCACAGCAGAGGACACGATAAGTAAAGGTGAAGAAAGTGGACACAAAGTCCCTACAGCAACACAACGAAGGAAGAGTGTGGGGAAAGGCCAGGAGAGAGCGTCAACAGTCTACGGGCAGCCAGGGTTAACATAAGACAAAGTCAAGGCCCAGAAAAGAGACGGGAGAATGGGCATGATAAATTTTGGAAGCAATGGCCAAGAACATTCCAAAATTGATGAGAGATGTTATCACAAGACCAGGAATCTCAGCAGACCTTAGGAAGGATGGCTATAAGGAAACCACATAAACACACACGAAGGCTTGTTGTTGTTGTTGCTATGTGCCGTGGAGTCGGACCGCCTCATAGCGAGGCGGTATCACTAGGAAGTACCTTGCCCAACCTTCATTCCGGGGAGTGGCTGGTGGGTTTGAAGCGCCCACCAGCAGTCACTGCACCCCCAGGGCTCCCATACATGAAGATAGAACTGCCAAAAACAAAACCCAAAGAGCAGGTCTTAAAAGCAGTCAGAGAAAAAAAAAAAAAAAAAAAAAAAGATACATCACACAAGAAAAACATTACCAATGGCAACCGAATTCTTTTGAAAGCAGAGGCTGGAAGACAAAGTTGAACAGCATCTTTAAATGGGGGAAAGGAAGGCACTGTCCAGATGCAATTCCAAATGCAGCAAACCTGTTTTTTCACAATGAATCCAAACACGGGCTTTCTCAGCAGAGAAAATGGAGGCGATTGGAGCCGTCAGATCTTCACTCGAGAAAACTCGGAGGGACTCCTCGCAGCAGAAGAAACGACGTGAGATAGAACCCTGGATCCTCAGCAGAGAGAGAGAACCAGTGATGGCAGCGAATACACGGTGAACTGCAAATAACACTGAGTATTTGCAGAAATAAAATATAAGACGAGAGCAAACGGTCTGGAGGGGAGTAAGGGACACGGTATGAGTGTAACATTCCGATGTTGTTCACGACAGAGGATCAACTGAAGATGGATGGGTGATGTGCTGAACTGCTATCAAGGGCTGGAGATGTGAGTCCTCCCAGAAACACCTTGAAAGAAAGACCTTGTGAGCTACTTCTGGCAGAAAAAGCCTTTGAAAACCTATGTGGCCCAGCTGGCCTCTGACACACCTGAGGTGGCCGCGAGTCAGAGATGACGCGACAGAAACTGGTAAAGACGCAAACATCAATTTCTGAGCAACTTCTAAGACTGATTAGATCAGTTTGCTGCTTCTGCTGTGCTGGCCGTCAAAAACTTCAGGCTTAAACAGCACAAACACACCGTCTTCCCATGCTGGAGGCCAGAAGTCCAAAGTGGGTGGCAAGGATTCACAAGCGGGGGTCGCGGAGCTGCACCCCCTCCGGAGGCTCTAGAGGAAAGCATGTCCTGGCCCTGCCACATCTGGAAGCCGCCCCCTTCCGTGGCTCGAGGCCGCGGCACTGGGCTCTGCTTCCTTGTGTCACCCGCCCCCCCCCATACACACGCACAGACACACAGCTTCTTATTTTTTAATAAATCCAAGGTACAGGTCGAGTACTAAACTCCTGTATTTTCCTTTCTAGACACATGTGTACACTTTTTCTGGTCGTAATGTTACAGCAAACATTCCACTAAACCAGTGCCAGACATGCCCACTGAAGCCGTTTGCTACCACCTAGTGCTTCTCCGGGAGCTCTGGTGGTGTCTTACCTAAGGCATCTGAGTGCTAACCAGAAGGCTGCAGGTTCAAACCCACCAGCCACTCCTCATGAGGAACACTGGGCAATCTACTTCCATAGTGATCTGCCTCGGAAACCCACGGAGGGGTCACCATGAGTCAGAATCGACTCAACGGCAGTGGGTTGGGTTTTTGGTTTTAGTGCTTCTCCATGTTTTGAAGATGCCTGGGATTACATTGGCCCAGCCAGATAACCCAGCAGCACCTTCCTAGCCAAGACCCTTGGCTTAGCACGGTGGGCATCTACCAAGTGTCTCTCATCCTGTAAGCTGGCACGCTCTCAGGCTTCAGGAAGCAGGGCACGGTCACTATGATGAGCGTCATGCTGTCCACCACACTAGCTACAAAGTACAGCTAAAATGTCAACATAGCATATGCAGCGGAAGGCTAAAAAAATCCCCAATTTACCTAAAAGAGAAGAAGAAAAGAGAAACAAGAAACAGAAGGAAGCGGTAGGAGACAGACACGAATAGAGGGGACTCAGAACCCGTCAGTGATCACAGTGAATGTTCAGGGAGTGACTGCTCCAAAGAACAGAGTCACTTTTATTTAAAAAGTCAAGTTCTCATTCGAAACCATCGACTCTGCTTCCAAAAGGTGGATTGTTTGGAAAGTGCTGTTGGCTCAGCTTCCTTGTGCTTCTCTGAGATGCCAACGAAGCCCGCCTCCTTTCCTCAGTGATTTCCTGCACCCTAATAGACAGGGGCGAGCACCATTCTCTTCCAATAGCCTCCATGAAGGCTGAAGAGTATTAAATCATCATTTTCCCATTCCTAGGAAGACGGGGAAATCTAGGCCAAGTAAAGTAGGAACTTTCTCCAAAAAGCCGTGACTGAAATTCTCAGTCCAACACAGCTCGAAGTCAAAGCAATTCTCATCCTGTGATTACCTCCAAAACCCGGAGAGCTCAGCTCAGTGTAACCTATGTGATTAGTGTTACTTTGTTTAGGGCAAAAAAGAATATTTCAATAGGATTCTCTTTTCTTGGAAATACCAGGAACCGAAAGGACTCAAAGGATATTCGAAGTGAGAGGAAGAAATTTTCCAGTCAATCAAAACAGCCATTGTAGTCTTATTGGCACAGCCTGCCTTCTGTGGTAGGCCGGAAATGGCTCACAAATGTCTGGCCAGGTCCTAATCCCCAGAACCTGTGGATTAAGTGTAAGGCCTTGAGGTTGGGAGATATCCCTTGATTCTCCGGTTGGGCCCTAAATGCTATCACAAGCCTCCTTCTAAGAGATCTGCAGTGAGATTTGAAGATAAAAGGGAAACATGACCATGGAGGCAGAGATTGGGTGACGAGGTCACAAGTAAAGGAATTCTTTTTAAAAATTTTATTGTGATTTAGGTGAAAGTTTACAGAGCATATTCATTCCCCATACAGCAGTTCATGCACATTTTGTTTCATGACATTGACTGCAGTCCCCCAATGTAACAGCTCTCCTCCCACTTCCTGTAGTTACCTCTTCCCTGTGTCCTTCTCTCCTATGCAGTCCTGCTTCCCGAGCTACCTCCCTGTGCCAATAGTGCCCTTCTGTTCTGCCATGATTGATCATTCTAAGGGCCGTACCTACCTCATGTAAATATTCACCCTATATTCCAGTCTATGGTTTGCCTGGAAGCCATGGGAGTGTGTTCAACTCCAGACCTGAAGGGTAACTAGGGGCCATAGTCTAGGGGAGGGTCTTACCAGGTTCTATCAGACCAATAAACCTAGTCTTTTTTTTTTTTTATGATTTTGAGTTGTGTTCCACATTGTTCTCCCACTGTACCCAGGATCTCCTGAACTGATCATTTTCCAAGTGGTTGACAGTGATATCTGGGCACTATCTAGTTCTTCTGGTCTCATAGTCGTATAAGCTGAGAATTACATGGTCTACAGTCCCTCGGACTAATTGTTTCCATGCGTCTTTGGTTTTATTCATTCTTCTTTGCTCTGGAAGAGGAGAGACCCATTGTTGCATCTAGATGGCTGCTTCCAAGCTTTTAAGACCCCAGTCACTACTCACTGAAGTAAGAGGTAGAACAATGTTTTTGTGTAGTTTGTTATGCCAGTTGAGATTGATGTCCCCTGCGACCATGATCCCAAGCTCACAGATCCAACTACTCGCTCCCTTAGGGTGGTTGGCTGTGGCCAGTAAGTTATCCTAACTTTGCCCCTTGTTAGTTCTATTATATATTTGGACATTCTTACAGCATGTACAGAAATGTGTGTAGAAATATCATCTGCCAACTTTATATATGGTCATGGGTATATTCCCATTTGCCTAGGCACACCTAATCATTCAGCCTGTCTATCCAACTATTTGTTGTTGTTGTTAAGTGCCGTCGAGTCATTTCTGACTCATAGCGACCCCATGCACAGCAGAACAAAACACTGCCCGATCCCGTGCCAGCCCCACAAT
>NW_006921593.1:19887474-19893852 GCF_000298275.1 Orycteropus afer afer
TCAGAAGAGCCTGAACCACCCTTGGCTGCTCTTCACAAACAGTTAACAGAGATCTAAATACAACAACATCATGATGCCTTGGAAACAACAGACCATCACAATCCACACAAAGAAGCAGGATAAATTGGTAGAAACAAGGGAACAGGATACAGACCCAGAACACATCGCTGACGAAGAAGCAGCATTGGAACTCTCTTATCCAACTATTTACCTATAGATTAATGTTTGTCATCACTGACAACGCAGTGTTGTGTATGTAAAATGGTTTCTCTTGATTGTCTGTATCTCTTGTGTACCTCTTCGTGCCTACCTCTTCCTCAGTGCCACTGTGTTGATCACTTGCTTTTGGTACATTGCGTTTCCCTTCACCCAAATCAATACTTGTCTCTACCTATCTAGCAGTGTTCCCTCTCCTCCCTTCCCATCCCTGATAACCAATAAAGAAAGTTTCCTCCCATATATAAACATTTTAAGTAAAGGAATTCTTGGAGCCACCAAAAACTGGAAGAAACAAAGAACAGATTCTCCCCTAGAGCTTCTAGTGAGTGCAGTCCTGCTCATGCCTTGATTTCTGATTTTCGGTTTCCAGAACTGTGAAAGAACAAATTTTTGGTGTTATAAGCCACCAAGTCTGTGCTCATTTGTTACAGCAGCCACATGACACTTATACAGCCTTATTTTCTGAATAGTCTTCCCACAACTCCCTATGGTTTGAGGGAAAACTCCTATCTTCTTATGTTTTGTCAGGAATGGGACAACTAGAGAACTTTCTTGAGGCTTTCTAGAACTTGGAATCAGTAAGAACAACTCACAAACACCCTGAAGAAGTGAAATGGAAGATGTGAGCATTGAAACTGCTGACAATGGTATTCTGCTGTGTAGAGAAAGACCAAAGGGACCAATGGCTAAAGAAAAACAGGTACAGAAGAGCCCTGGCAGTCCTTGAGGTAACCCTGGAGTCGGCTACTTCTCAGCTCTGCCTGTCCTGCTGGAAACATTTTAACAAATGCCCATTCGTCACTGCCTGTCCCTGCAAAGGTAGGATATATCCTTTTCTTTCTCATGGAAGACTCTTCTCTAGGCAATCAAAGTTTCTCTCGACCTCAAGTGATTATTTTCCAAGGATGTAGCAGGTATTCTGATGCTAATGAAAGGAGTTCAAGGTGTACTGAACCATTGGACAAAGAAAAGCCTCCAGGAATTGATGAAATAACAAGTGAGATGTTTCAATAAATGGATGCAATGCTGGAAGTGGTCCCTCTATGCCAAGAAATTTGGAAGACTGCTACCTGGATGACCAACTGGAAGAGATCCATATTTGGAAGAATGCCATTCCAAAGAGAAATAATGCAAAAGAATGTGGAAATTAATATTAAAACTTTGCTGAAGATAATTCAAAATGTTTGAAGAGGACATGCTTGAAACAGAGAATACTAGGAAGATGTTTACCGTGCAAAGACATTCAACTGTGTGGATCATAACAAATTATGGATAAGATTGCAAAGAATCAGATTTCCAGAACCTTAATTGTGCCCATGTGGAACCTGTACATAGGCTAAGAGGCAGTCATTTGAGCAGAGCAAGGGGGATATTGTGTGGTTTGAAATCAGGAAAGGTTTGCATCAGGGTGTATCGCTTCACCATACTTAGTCAATCTGTATGCTGAGCAAATAATCTGAGAAGTTGGACTATATGAAGATGAACGTGGCATCAGCTTGGAGGAAGGCGGCTTATCTGCGGCATGCAGATGACACAATCTTACTTGCTGAAAGCAAAGAAGACATGAAGCACTTGTTGATGAAGATCAGTGACTACAGCCTGTAGTAGGGATTACACCTCAACATGAAGAAAACAAAAATCCTCACAACTGGATAAATAAGCAACATCTTGATAAACTGAAAAGATTGATGTCGTCAAGGATTAATTTTACTTGGATCTACAGTCAATGCCCATAAAAGCAGCAGTCAAGAAATCAAACAACAACCAAAAAAGAAATCAAACAACATATTGCATTAAGCAAATCTGCTGCAAAGGACCATTTTAAAGTACTAAAAAGCAAAGATGCCATTTTGAGGGCTACAGTGGGCCTGACTAAATCCATGGCGTTTTCAATGGCCTCCAGTGCACGTGAAAACTGGACAATGACTGAGGAAGACTGAAGAAGAATGAACGCCTTTGAATTATGGCGAATACTGAATACACCACAGACGGCCAGAAGAATGAACAAGTCTATCTTGGAAGGAGTGCAACCGGAATACGCCTTAGAAGTGAGGACGGGAGACTCCATCTCACTTACTTTGGGCATGTTACCAGGAGGGACCAGTCCCTGGAGAAGGACATCATGCTGCGTAAAGGAGAAGGTCAGCAAAAAGAGAAAGACTATGAGACGGACGGGCACAGCGGCTGCAACAACGGGCTTAAACACGGCAACAACTGAGGACGGTGCAGGTCTGGGCAGCGCTTCTGTTGTACATGGGGCTGTATGAGTAGGAACCGTCTTGAGGGCACCTAACAACAGCAGCAGGAATTGCAGTTAGTAGTGAAGAGCTCAAGCTGTGATTGGTCTTTCCGATGTAATAGAATCTTTTCAGCTTCTGAGATTATGATTCACAGTGACATTACCGTCATTTGCAGCAGGCTCTCTAGATGTGACAAAGATTCACATATGGGTCTCTCTGATTAAGGCACTAATAAAAGTGAGGGAAATTTGAAAAAAAATTACCTAAGGTGTTTTTGTTTTTGTTTTTGTTTTTGTTTGGCTGTGGCAGTGGCAAATATTACTGAAAGTGGCTGAATCACTATGCCAACAAATTTGACAACTTAGATGAAAAGTACAAATACCTTGAAAACTTCACATCATCAAAACTAAAATAATTCACAGTAGAAAGCTGGAATAACCATAGATCTATTAAAGAAGTGAAATTTTAAAACAAAACAAATTTCCTACAAAGAAAATTTTAGATCCACATGGTTTTGGTGAAAAATGGTGTCAAAATTTTAATGAGGAAATAATATCCACTGGACAGAAACTAGGAGCTCTGGTAGCATAGTGCCTAAGGCACTTGACTGCTAACCAGAAGGCTAGCGGTTCAAACCCACCAGCCACTCCTCGGAAGGAAGCAATCTACTTCCGTAGTGATACTGCCTCGGAAACCCAAGGAAGGGTCGCTATAAGTCGAGGGCGACTCGACGGCACATAACAACAACAACAACAATGGACAGAAACTTATCCAGGAAACAGAAAAGAGTTATTTTCCCCACTTCTGGGATGAAGCTAGTAAAATCCTGCTTCCAAAATGTGCAAAAACCATTAGAGTTGACCAATGGACAATGCCAGAGTCAGGGAACTGACCCCCACCCACAGTCATGTATAATTTTTGACTCATCAAAACTTAACTACTAATAAACAGCCTGCTGTTGACCAGAAGCCTACCTGATAATATAAACAGTTGAATGACACAGTCCTTGCCCTACAGTTACTACATCTTCACAGGAAAGGTAAGTTTATCACCTCACACACACAAACAGGTAAGTTTATCACCTGCACAGCATGATGACTATTTACACTCATTAAGTGCAAGTGGACCATCATAAAGGTCTTTGTCCTCAGCGTCTCCATGTTGAAGCTACAGAAGGAGGAGGAGGAGGATGGGTTGGTTCTGCTGTCCCAGGGCTGTCCAGGAGAGGGGGAGGGGATGGAAGCTGGGGCAGGAGAGGCAGGCACACTGGTATAACTTTATGGAAGTGCATCCTGGTTTTTGCTTTTTTTTATTTCTCTAGAAATGTTTCCATATGGTACCAATCTTCCTTCCACTGTTCGCTTTAATTTCAGTGCCCACAACATAGAACAGTCCATGTCATCAAAGAAGTCAAAGCTGTCTTGTATAATTGGATCCTTCTGCCAGATTGTCTAATGTCAAATTATTTTCTGACAGTGCTTTTTCCATGTCTTCTTCCTCATCCTTAAGCATGGCAAAAAAGCACTCACCTTCATCAAGTCATCTTCTGTTGATTCCTCTGGTGTGGTGTCTATTAGCTCTTGAATTTCTCCAAGATTCATACCTTGAAACAAATCCACATGTAAGTGGACCTATGCAGTTCAAACCTGAGTTGTTCACGCATCAATTGTACAAGCAAAGAAAACTACAGACCAGTCACTCAGCACAGACAAAATAATCTATAAAAATATTAGCAAACAAGTGTTGTAATATTAAAAGGATATTACATCATCATCAAATAGGGTTTATTCCATGAAATCAAGGTTGGACTACCTTAAAAAACTGAACATTGTGATTCACCATATTAATAGAATTAGAGAAAATCACATGATCCTCTCAATCAATGCAGGGAAAAAACCTCTGGCAAAATTCAACACACCCATTAAGAGTAAATATCTCAGAGACTGAGAATCAAAAAAACTGAAGAAAATGTCTTCCAGCTGAAAAAAAAAGCACCTATGGGACCCTAAGGCTAGTATCATGCATGATGTTGGAAAGCTGCATGTTTTCCCTTAAGTCAGGAATAAGGCAAGGGTCTGCTCTGTACTTCTTTCTAGCATTGTAATAAAGGTTTCAGCCAATGCAATAAGGCAAGAAAAATAAATAAAAGACTTAGAGTGTAGACCACACACAAAAATGATTAAAACATTGTTTATTCACAGAAAATATGATTGCCTACATACAAAATTCTCAGGAATGTACAACCCAATGACTACAGCCAATAAGTGAATTTGGTAAGATGACAGGATATAACTTGGTATATAGAAATGAACTACTTTTCTGTATACTAGCAACAAACAAATGTAAAATAAAAATTTAAAAATCTATTTTTAGTGGCATCAAAGAAATAATAATGAATACATTTAATAAAAGGCATGTGAGGGTCTACACTAAAAACTATAAAACCTTGATGAGGGAAATGTAAAGAAGTGCCACATAAATAGAGATATGTATCATATCCATAGAAGCTCTGGTGGCTTGGTACCTAAGGCATTTGACTGCTAACCAGAAGGCTGGTGCTTCAAACCCACCAGCCACTCCTCAGAAGGAAGGTTGGGCAATCTACTTCTGTAGTGATACTGTTCGGAAACCCAAGGAGGGGTCATTAGGAGTCAGATCCAACTCGATAGCAGTGAGTTTTTTTTAAATTATATCCATATTGTTCAGATGTCATTTTCCCCAGATGATCCCTGACTGAAACAGGGACCTATAAGAAGTAATCAAGAGCAACTGAAGCAAAAACAAGTGTGTACACATAACTGATGATTGTCCTAGGGAGCTCTCAGGGTTGTATATTGATTGTAAATAACTGAAATAACGATGTGCGGTGGGAATGATTTATGCAGACTTTTTCAAAAGTAGGGAGGAAGTAGAAGGATTTAAACAGTTTTACTGTTCTAGAAATACAACAGACAGTCCCCACCCGAGACAGGAAGCAGGAAAGCAAGGGCCGATGGCAGCCAGACCCAAGTAAGGGGAGGGCAGAGAGGTTTGGAACAGCTAAGGGAGATGAACTTCTCTGTCAGTTTGTCATACCATAGTGGCTTGCATTTTCTGTGAGGCTAGAGGCTGTGTCACAAGTGTTTCAAACACCAGCAGGGTTGCACATGGTGGACAGGTTTCAGTGGAGCTTCCAAACTGAGGAAGACTTAGAAGAAGGAGGAGGTCATCCACTTCTCAATGAATTGGCCAGGAAAAACCTTATGAACAGAAGAGAAACACTGTCTGATACATTACTGGGGAACTTTGTGAATAGCCCTGAAGCATTGATACAGTGCTGGAAGATGAGCCCTTTAGGCTGGAAGACACTCAAAATACACCTGGGAAAGAGCTGCCTCATCAGAGTAGAACCAACTGTAATGACGTGGATAAAGTCAAACTCTCAGGACCTCCATTTGCTGACATGGCAGGACTTAAACTGAGGAGAAACAGCTGCAAACATCCATTAATAATTGGAACATGGAATGTATGAAGTATGAATCCAGGAAAATTGGAAGTTGTCAAAAATGAAATAGAACACATAAAGATTGATATTCTAGGCATTAGTGAGCTGAATAGGACCAGTTTTGGCCATTTAAAATAAAAAAACCATATGATCTACTACGCTGGAAATGACAAATTGAAGAGGAATGACGTGGCATTAATCATCACAAAAGATGTTTCAAGACCTGTCCTGAAAAACAATGCTGTCAGTGATAAGATAACAGCCATATGACTACAAAGAAGACCAATTAATACTACTATTACTCAGATTTATACACCAACCACCAAAGCCAAATATAAGGAAATTGAAGATTTTTACCAACTTCTGCAGTCTGAAAGTGACCAAACATGCAATCAAGATGTGTTGATTATCACTGGTGACTGGAATGCAAAAGTT
>NW_006921593.1:19895387-19896793 GCF_000298275.1 Orycteropus afer afer
TGACATCAGGATTGAAGGAAGAATGATCAACAATTTGTGATATGCTGATGACAAAACACTGCTGAAAGTGAGGATGACTTGAAGTACTTACTGATGAAGATTGAAGAATACAGTCTGCAGTATGGATTACACCTCAGTATAAAGAAGACAAAAATCCTCACAACTGGACCTATAGACAGCATCATGATAAATGGAGAAAAGATTGAAGTTGTCAAAGACTTCATATTACTTGGTTCTACAACCAACACCAATAGAAACAGCCAGCAGTCAAGATACGAGACGATGGATAGCACTGGGCAAATCTGTTGCAAAGGACCTCTTTCAAGTGCTGAAGAGCAAAGACGTCTCCTTGAGGACTAAGGTGTGCCTAGCACAAGCCATGATATTTTCAATCACCTCATATGCATGTGAGAGCTGGACAATGAATAAGGAAGACTGAAGAAAAGTTGATGCTTTCGAGTTGTGGTGCTGGTGAAGAATGCTGAAAGTACCATGGACTGCTAAAAGAACTAACATTTGTCCTGGAGGAAGTGAAGGTGGAATACTCCTTGGAAGCGAGAATGGCCAGACTTTGACTACTTTGGTCGTGTTGTCAGAAGGGACCATTCCCTGGAGAAGGATATCATGCTTGGCAAAGTGGAGGGTCAATGGAAGAGGAGAAGGCCCTCAACAAGATGGATTGACACAGTGGCTGCAATGACGGGCTCAGGTATAGCAGGTATTATGGAGCTGGTACAGGACCGGGCAGTGTTTCGTTCTGCTGTGTGTGGGGTTGCTATGAGTCGGAGATGACATGATGGCACCTAACAATAACAATAGACAGATAAGAAAAGTTCTAAATACAGTATCTTTATTAGATTGTAATAAGAAAAGAATGGAAGTTGAGTTGTATAGGATAACCAAAAAATAATTGTTGTATAACTAAGAATTTAATAAAGGGAAAATGAAAAATTAAAAAAAGAAAAATATTTAATTAATTCAATAGAAGGTAGAGAAAAGGAAATCCATATACCAAAACTAAGTACCAAGCCCACTGTTGTGGAGTCAGTTCCAACTCACGGTGCCCATACAGGACACAGTAGAACTGCCTCATAGGGTCTCCAAGGCTGCAATCTTCACACAAGCAAACTGCCTCATTTTTCTCCCACAGAGCAGTTGGGGGGTTTGAACCACTGATCTTTTGGTTAGCAGCTGAATGTTTTAACCACTGAGCTCCTAATTATACTTTGACTGTTGGGGGAGTTACACCACTGCATATATTGACTGTGGTGGAGTCACACCACTGGATCTGGATACATTGACTGTGGAGGAGTCACACCACAGGATCCAGATACATCTACTGTGGTGGAGTCACACCACTGGATATGTTGACTATGGTGGAATCATACCATGGGATACATTGACTG
>NW_006921593.1:19896908-19907452 GCF_000298275.1 Orycteropus afer afer
ATACATTGACTGCGGAGGAGTCACACTATTGGATCTGGATACATTGACTGTGATGGAGTCACACCACAGGATATGTTGACTATGGTGGAATCATATCATGGGATACACTGACTGTGGAGGAGTCACACTACTGGATCTGGATACATTGACTGTGATGGAGTCACACCACAGGATACATTGACTGTAGTGGAGTCACACTGCTGTATACATTGAACAAAGTTTATGAAACTTTATACTGAAACCAGGAGCTCTGGTGGTGTAGTGTCTAACGCATTTGACTGCTAACCAGAAGGCTGGTGCTTAAAACCTACCGGCCACTCCTTGTAAGGAAGGTCGGGCAATCTATTTCCATAGTGATACTGTCTCGGAAACCTAAGGAGGGGTCGCTATGAGTTGCAACCGACTCGACGGCAGTGAGTTTTTGTGGTAATTAAATCATAGCTCAATAAAGTTGAGTCTGAATGAACACCTCAATCAAAAGCTCTACCACAGTGTGACACTTAGTGATAAAATAGAGGCTTCCAGCTACATGCATTTCAGTTTAGTTTTTGTGTTTTTGTTTTCCATTGTTTCAGTTGTTCTGGAATCATTTGTTGAAAGACTGTCCTTTTTCCAGAGAATCATCTTGGACTTTTCATGAAAAATCAATTTAGCATTTGTGCATGGTCAGGCTCTGGATTCTGGTGTTCTCTGCTCCATTGGGCTACACGTCTCTCCTTACGCCGATTCCACACTTGCCAGACTGCAGTGCTCTTCTCCCTTGCTATATTTATTTATTTATTTATTATCATATAAAGGAGTCCTGGTGACACAGTGGTTAAACAGTCGGTTACAAACTGATTCATAGTGACCCCTCCTTGGGTTTTCAAGGTGGTGTCACTACGGAAGTAGATTGCCCAACATTCCTTCCAAGGAGCGGTTGGTGGGTTTGAACCACCAGCCTTCTGGTTAGCAGTCAAATGCCTTAGGCGCTATGCCACCAGAGTTCCCAGTGTGTAATTAGGGTGTATAATTCTATGAATTTAAAACTTGCATGTAACCACCACCACAGGACAGCCCCAGCACCCCCAAACCCCTCATGCATCCTTTTCAGTCACACCCCTCCTCACCCTCAGCTCCTGGCAACCTGCAAGTTGCTCTCTGTCACTATAAAACAAACAAACTCACTGCTGTCGAGTACGATTTGACTCATAGCGACCCCTCCTTGGGTTTCTGAGGCAGTATCACTAGGGAAGTAGATTGCTCAATCTTCCATCCGAGGAGTGGCTGGTGGGCTTGAATCACTAGCCTGCTGGTTAGTAGTCAGATGCTTTAAGCACTATGCCATAGCCGGGCCTTTTCAGGAATGTCACCCAGATGGAATCCAGTGGCGTGCAGCTCTTGAAGACTGTTTTCCTTCACTCAGCGTAACGTCTTTGAGCCTCATCCAGGTTGTTGAGTGAATCAATAGTTCGTTTTCATTGTTGAATAGTGTCCCGTGGAATGGATGCACTGCAATGTGCTTTCCCGTGTGCCCTTAAAGGGTGTTTGTGGCATTTCCAGTTCTGGGCCATTGTGAAGAGATGTGCTGTACACGTGTGTGTCCAGGCTTTGTGTGAACATGCATTTTCATGCCTCCAGGGTAGATGCCCAAGAGTGGGACTGTTGGGGCATATGGTGAGTGTATGTGTTTCACTTTGTAAGAAATTGCCAGACTGTCTTCCAGAATTGCTGCACCATCTTCCATTGCCATCAGCAGTGTCCAAGTGGTCCAGCTTTTCCACGTCCTTGCCAGCATTTGGTGCTGTGACTTCTGTATTTTGGTCGTTCTGATGGATGTGGAATGGTGTCTCATCATGGTTTTGATTTGCATTTCTCAGTGGATCATGTTGTTGAGTATCTTCTCATGGGCTTATTGGCCGTCCTTTCATTTTCTTTGGTGAAATGTCTGTCCAGGTCTTTGCCCATTTTTCAGTTGTGCTGCATCTTAGTTACCTAGGTCTGCCACAACAGAAATACCACAAGGGGTGGGTTTAAAAACAGAAATGCATTTTCTCACAGTTCTGGAGGCTACAAGTCCAGATCCGGGTCTGGCTGTGCTGACTTCTTCCCAGTGGGGAGCCTTGGCCATTCCTTGTTCCTTGACTGGAGATGATCCCCACTTGGCATCTGCCTTCCCTCCTGTGTGTGTCTCCATGTCTATCTGCATTTTTTATTACTCAAAAGTGATCAGATTTACAACCCACCCTACTCAAGGATGGGAGTTCTGGCCGGGTAGTGCCTAAGGCACATGACTGCTAACCAGAAGGCTAGCAGTTCAAACCCATCAACCATTCTTTGGAAGGAAGTTTGGGCAATCTACTTCCGTAGAGATACTTCATCGGAAGCCCAAGGAGGGGTCGCTATGAGTTGGAGTCAACTTAAAGGCAGTGAGTTTGGTTTTTTTTTGGTTCTACTCAAGGGTGATCTTATCAACATAACAAAGAAACTCCTATTTCTGAAGAGGACCCCATCCACAGGTTATAGGAGTTAAGATTTCAACACAAATCGGGGAGACAATTCAATCCTTAGTAGGTCATCCTTTGTTCTTGCCCTTGGCCTTCCAAGAGAGAACAGAAACTTGCAAGTCAGAGCATTTACTGCAAGAATGGCAGCCCTGGTCCGCAGGCCTGAGCGGGTCAGTGTCCTGTGTGGCTTCCAGACGCCCCGGCAGGTACAGTCTTCCCAGCGCTCCTTTCCGTTCTGTTCCAGAACACCACCCACTGGCACCTCTGCAGGTGTGTTTGGGCTGAGAGTGATTCTGCCGGGTCTGTGCTGGTTACACATGGAAGCAGCGTTCCGTTCCTAGGCCCAGACTCGGGTTCTCTGACCTCATGACTAACAACCTTCCTGAAGGCTGGGGTACTGCAGGGTCCCTTGAGATGTGTTGCTGGGCCAGGGCATGGTCCCTGGGTCTGGAAAAGTCCTCTGTCCCCAAGAGGGACCATACCCCTCTCTAGCCTGAGGAGGGGACAGCAGGAAAGTCATGGTGGCCTGAGACAGAGTGGACAGGAAAGGAGCCTCGCTCAAGGGCCTGGAGGCCTGGCCTGGAGGGGTCCAGGATAAACAGCGGTGAAGCTGAGCAGAGGGAACTGCGCCCTGACCCTGTGGGTTGCCCCTAGGCCAGACCCCCCTGCCCAGGCCTGGAGACTCCCACGGCCATGGTGCTAATTGGCAGTGGGGGGCAGTTATGTCCCTGAGGCAGGGGTAATTGGGCCCTGGAGTCCCCACATCTCTGTGCTATGGGGAGGGACGCCAACAGCCTCAGCTCCTTCTTCGGTGGCTTACTCAGAGCAGGGCCACCTGCCGCCCAGGACCTGCTGCCAGACTGTGTGTGTCCTGGCTAGCGAGCTCCTGCCCCTGCCCTGCACTTGGCTGAGGACCCTCACTGTGCTACTGTGTGCGTGTGGAGGTAGGTTCCCACGGAGATGCTCCCTGCAACTGCAGTGACTGGGTCTATCTGAGATCAGGGGTCATGGTCAGAGGGAGCCCACCCACTGGACACTGGCCCTGGCTGATTTCCAATGTGGGCCCCCTCCCCCTGACGCCACACTCCCCCCGGTTCCCTGGAGCCCTCACGTGCCCCCCGCCTCGCTGGTCTGAACTCCTCACCGCGGGCGCCGAGCCTGCTCCCACTTTCCCTGCTCCCCGGCCTGTCTAACCTGCAGACCCCCCTCTGTGATGGAGAGGTGTGGGCACTACCTTCGACCGCCAGTGTCCTGGCACTCTGCCGCCAGCACAGGGCTGGCTATTCAGCCTCTCTGGGTCTGGGCCTCTGGTGCCCCTGCTCTGGCCACTTGCCTACTAGCTCGTTGTCCCCTCCCCCTCGTCCACCCACTTCCCCGTCCTGCCCCACAGTGAGTCTGCAGGCTGAGGAAACCACGCATGTAGGAAGCTTTCAGAAAGTCTCGCTCCAACCCCCCTCCCCACTTCTGCAAAGCCAGAGGACTTACTAGGAAGAAAGGGGGACAGGAGCTGGCCTTGGTGAGCCTTCTCATGAGGACCCTGACTCAGATGGCACTGACCCTGAGCCCGGGGGTGCCTGCCCCAGGGAGCACAGCACCCCTCTGCCCTCTGCCCTCTGCCTCCTCCCTGTGTCTCCGCTCTCTCGGTCTCCTGCCCCCTCATCTCTCACACACCTAAGGCCCACTGGCCCATCTTCCACAAGGCCTCAAATGAGCCCACGTTTGCATTAAGGTCAAGAGTCTTGAGGGAAGTGGGGAAAGATTCAAGACAACAGGGACTCTTTTGCTCCAGCTTAGTGGATGAAGGGGCCCAGGAAAGGTGTCCATCCTGATGGAGGGTCACTTCCCTGCCCAAATCTGAGCTGATTCCCATGAAGGCATGGCCCTAAATGATAATGAGAACCCAAACGCACCTTCCACCCAAGAGAAGCTCAAACTCAGCCCTGAAGAGCAGCTGTAGAGAGCACTTGCCCGCCTGGTGAGGGCTGGTCTCCAGGGCTTCCCGTGGTTTGCTGGGGGCCGGAGAGGGGCCCCACCAAAGCTCCCAGGGGCCATCCTCCTCAGCCATGAAGTGAGGCAGGGCCCAGGCTGGGCTTCCTCCGAGTGGCGCTCGCTCCCCGCGGATGCACAGATTTCCTGCTCTCTGCACTCGCGCCTCGTTGTTGCTGGAACTGTGGGTTCGGGAACTGTGGCACCATTGATTGAACTGCCCGAACCTGCCCCCAAACCAGCTTGTGGTGCCAATGACTAACTATCACATCTTTCTGTCTGAATTAGTGGGAAATGGTTTTACTTTTGTTTTGTTCTTTGTTTTGTGGTACTTTCTGCTTCCCTTGGATTTACTTGGCTTATATTTTTCTGTCTGCATGGCACCCTCGTTTATGTTCTCCTTTCTAGTCACAAGTTCAAAGCCTTTGGCACCGTTAAGTTGCCTGAGTGCCGGTAGGCCGAGGCATCTGTACGTGGTGCCGTCAGGCTATTTTGCACCTGGCCTGTAATTGCCACTTGTTTGACTTAAGAGTTTGCAACCGGGCTGCTGTGGAACATTTCCCCACGAGAGACTGTGTTTCCTGGGATATTAAGTAATTTCAATTTTCTGTTCCACTGATTTTAAGGAAATGGGACACCTATGATTTCTACGTTTGGAATTTATCGAACTTTGATGCCATTACAGAACTCCACCCACCCACCCCCCGCCAAAAAAAAAAAAAAAATCTCCTCGGGCGCTGGACAAAGGGGTTTTCTTTCCTTTCGGGGTCCTGAGCTTGACAGCCGTGGCCTTAGCGTGGTAAGCTACATGCCCTGCCGTCTGTGTCCTTCCTTAAGTGAGCCGCGGTCTGTGGGGAGGCCAGGCCTGGGTGGAAGGTCTGTTGCTGCTGCTTTGTTCCCGGCTGGCTTCCGGCACCAACACCAGGCTCCGCTGCCTCGGCCTTCAGTTGCATTATTCAGCGAAGGTCGTTCATAAGGACGACCGCTGGCGCCCTGCGCCCCCTGGCCGGACGCTAACCCTGAGCTGGCTTTCCCTCCCTGTCTGCCCCCTTCCTTCGCTGTCCCTGCACCGAGCTGAGCACTCAGCCTCTCGGGGCTCCCGGGTTCAGCGCTGCATCTGGTACGTATCACACACGAGACCGTTTCGCCCGTAATCGGGGAGTCACGGTCTTGGCCACGTGGGTCCATCCTATTGACCTTTATTGTCGCGGGGGGTATTTTCCTTTCTCGGTCGTTGCCGGCGTGTCCTGTGTGCTTCGTTCATTGCTATATTCGCTCGTTGTTCTTTCATGATTTACAGACTCTGCATTGCTTTCAATACTATTATTTACTTGGGCATTTTCAAGAACTTCCGTTGCTCTAAAAAGCTCCATGAAAAGACAAGTCTTCGGACTTGGCTTCTGAGAACGACGCAGCTGCCCTGTTTCCTCCTGAGGCAGGTCTTCGCCTGGCCCGGGGCTTTCCTCATACCCTTAACCCCGGCTGATTTTTGTCCAAATCACTATCAATGCTACTCTGCATCACATATCTTCTCCATCAACAAGCACTGGCGTTTGCATTTTGTGCATTTATGTTGATAATTGTCAAGGTGAAGCGCTGTGTTGGCGTGGGGTTTCCCTCGTCCTCCGTGAACCGTGAGCAGCCGGACAGGCTTGTTAGGCCCCCGCTGTGCCATCGAGCTGCGACAGCGCGAGCTGTTTCTTGAGGAAGAGGCAGCAAGTTCTCCAGCGTCTAGAACAGGTCCTTCCCGGGGATCTCCCCTTTGCCCTCGCACCCGAGCACCACAGGCGTGGTCTCCACCGTTCTGCGGGCCTCTCACTTTCTGTGAAAACGAAAGTGAATCCCACTGAACTTCTACTTTATAAAATTGGTTTGATTTTGCCAAGGTTTTTAGGGTTCTTTTCTCTTGAAGTCCCAAAGCTAGCCACTGAGCTCCCCTGACAGCCGGCCCCGCCGCCCCCCGGCCCTGTGCGCTGTGACAGCCTCCTGGCGCCTTCGCCACCTCACTCTGATCAGCAGTGAAGGACCCCCCCCCCCACCATAAGATGCTTCCATCAGCGTCACAGCCCGCTCCCACCCAGCCCAGTCTTCATCCCTCCCATCCATCATCTGAGAGGCCAAGATTCCTGACAGGGTGTCCTCTGGGGCCGGGTGCCTCCCTGAGGCTCCACCCTGGAGCTTGATGAGCTCTTGATCCTCAGCACAGGCAGAGTCCGGCAGCATCTTCAACCGTCTGGGCATTTGCAAGACTTACTCTCCCAAGTTCCTGTGTGATGAGTTCCCCTCCGTGTTCTACATGATCTAAGTCATTTCTCTGGAGTTCAGGGGCCAAGAGAAAGGGGAAGAGGCTACCAGTGGTTGGGGTGCAGGTGAGCAGGGGTTCGGGGGCCACAAGGAAGGAGAAGAGGGCACTGGTGGTTGTGGTGGAGGTGAACAGGCGTTCTCTGTCCACCATCTTTTGCTGGAACTTCCTTTTCAGCAGACTCTCTCCATCTGTGTTTCCCATTGGCATTCTTTCTCCAAGTCCATTGATAGGAACCGACAGTGCCCTGTGCCGGGAGCTGCGCTTGGTGCTGTGGTTCAGACGCGAGAGGGCTGCTCTCAGGAGTGGGCAGTCCAGCAGGTGGACCCGAGAACGCAGACCAGTGCAAGCAGCAGTGTGGGAGTGAGCCAGAGGTAGGATGGGGTTATGGGACCACAGAGGAGGCCCACAGCAGGACTAGCCGGGCGTGGGAGTGAGCCGGAGGTAGGATGGGGTTATGGGACCACAGAGGAGGCCCACAGCAGGACTAGCCGGGCGTGGGAGTGAGCCGGAGGTAGGATGGGGTTATGGGACCACAGAGGAGGCCCACAGCAGGACTAGCCGGGCGTGGGAGTGAGCCGGAGGTAGGATGGGGTTATGGGACCACAGAGGAGGCCCACAGCAGGACTAGCCGGGCGTGGGAGTGAGCCGGAGGTAGGATGGGGTTATGGGACCACAGAGGAGGCCCACGGCAGGACTAGTCGGGCGTGTGGGAGCAGGGCTGGGTGAGGAGAGCATTCCAGGTACAGGGAATGGCGTGAGTGGAGGCTGGAAGCCTGCCTGTCTCCTCATTTAAATTGACTTTCACTTTATACTGTCCTATGATGCCAACATCACGATTTAAGTTGTTAGTGCTGAATCTCCCGTTAATGAGAAAGCTATGTTATTATATGTTGTTAAGTCCACCTCGAGCTCTCCAGTGCTACAGTTTATGGGGTTCCTACTGAGGACCAGGCACCAGCCAGGTGTTTACACAATTCCCTACGTTTCCTGTGTCTTCTCCACCAAAGATCAGCTGTGTGCCTGTGAGTCACACGGTGCCCACCACTTGGACTCTTAGCACCGCTTGCTTGCTCGTGCCTTGATAGATGCTGTCAGTACCTTCCTACTGCCCATTTCCCTGACGTTCTCCCTTTGCGTTATTTCTATGCCAGTTTGGGGAGACCAACACATTTGCTACTGTTCTGTGACTTGTTGTTCAACACTTTCGCCCTGATCACTCCTCTATGTGGTATCATAATGGAGCATCTTGCCATTTTAAAAGCACATTGTGGATTGAGTGACACACTTTATCCCAGTCTATTCCTCTGATCTCCGTATGTGTCTCAGGACAGAGGTGGAACTGCAGAAAGTGCTGAATTATGGCACGTTTAATCCAACCCATAACTTCTTCCTTTTAAAGGAGAATTTAAGAAAAAGTCATGACTGACTGTCTCGAATGAGAAACTGATGCGTATGAAGCAAAACGTAGAAGGTAAGAAGGCTTGTCAGGAAAGTGTCTCCCCGCCACCCATGTGTGGGAGCTGCTCTTCCGCTCCTTCCCCATTCTTAGGAGATCTTCAGAGGCCACCTCCTCACATACATGGTTTGGTGGTGGTGGTGTTGCATGCTCTTGAGTCAGTTCCAACTCATAGCGACCCCACGTGTAGCAGAACCAAACACTGCCCAGTCATGTATGTTGATTCAATTCTGCCTCATAGTGCCCCTAAAGGATAGAAGAGAACTCCCCCTTTGGGTTTCTAAGGCTATCATCTTTACAGAAGCAGAGAGCCACATCTTTTTCCTGAGGAGCAGCTGGTGGGTTTGAACTGCCGACCTTCTGGTTAGCAGCTGAGTGCTTAACACTATGGCATCAGTGGCATTTGACGCTTGGACGATTTTAGCATGCTGTTTACACATTTAGAAACTGTTGTTGTTGCTAGGTGCCGTCGAGTTGGCTCCAACCAATAGCAACCCTACACACAACAGAACGAAACTCTGCCTGGCCCTGCGCCAGCCTCAATCCTTCCTACGGTCGAGCCCATGGTTGCAGCGACTGTGTCAGTCCGTTCTGTTGAGGGCCTTGCCCTTTTCTGCTGACCCCCCACTTTACCGAGCATGAGATCCTTCTCCAGGGACTGACCCCTTCCCACAGCATGATCAGTAGGTGAGGTGGAGCCTGGCCATCCTCACTTCCAAGGAGCATTCCAGCTGCACGTTCTCCAGGACAGCTTGCTTTGTTCTTCTGGTGGTCCGTGGTATTTTCAGTATTCTTCACCAACACCACAATTCACAAGCATCGACTCTTCTTCAGTCTTCTCTGTTCATCATCCAGCTCTCACAGGCATATAAAGCGATTGAAAATATCATGGCTTGTGGTAGGCAAACCTTAGTCTTCAAAGGGACATCTTTGCTCCTTAACATTTTAAAGGAGTCTTTGACAGCGGATTGGCCCAGTGCCATATGATGTCTGATTTCTTGACCGTTGTTTCCATAGGTGTTGGTTGTGGATTCAAGTAAATGAAATCTTGACAGCTTTTTCTCCATTCATCGTACTGTTGCTTAAAAACTGTAACTGTCTATCTCAGAAGTTGTCCATATCTGTAGTTAGCCCTGCCCTTTCTTTTCAATGACTGCCTAGTGTTCCTTAGTATGGATGTGACAAAACTTACTATAAAGCCCATGCCATTGAGTCGATTCTGACTCACAATGACCCTAAAACTTACTTAGGCTGTCCCTCAGGGATGAAAACATAGGCTGCTTCCAATTATTTTGTTCATTAATTTGAATGCTGATTTTAACTGACCTGTTCTCCACATCCATGACTTATTTACTAGAGGGTGTTCTCAGCCTTCTCTTCTGAATAATACTAGTCACTTTGTAACCTTTCATTTTTGTAGCCCATGAAGGAGAAGCCACCCTGTCCAGCCATGTCCTGGTTGTTGTTAGGTGCCATCAAGTCAGCTCTGACTCACAGCGACAGCAGAATGGAACACCGCCTGCTCCTGTGCCAGCCTCACAGTCCTTGCTATACCTAAGCCCATCTTTGCAACCACTGTGTCAATCCACCTTGTTGAGGATCTTCCCATTTTTCACTGACCCTTCACTTTACCAGCGAAAGGTGAGGTGGAGGGTCGACGAAGGAGGGGAAGGCCCTCAACAAGATAGACTGACACAGTGGCCGCGATGATGTGTTCAAGTACAGCGAGGACTGCGGAGCTGGCAGAGGACTGGGCAGTGTTTCATTCTGCTGTGCACAGGGCTGTTACGAGGTGCAGATAACTTGACAACACCTAACAACAACCACTTTACATAGCATGATATCCTTCTCCAGGGAATGGTTCCTTCTGACGAAATGACCAAAGTAGGTGAGAGGAAGTCTGACTATTCTCACCTCCAAGGAGCATTCCGACTGCACTTCCTCCAGGACAGATCTGTTAGTCCTTACATTGGTCTGTGGTACTTTCAGCATTCTTTGCCAGCACCACAACACAAAAGCATCAACTCTTCCTTATTCATTGTCCAGCTCTCACATACATATGAGGCGACTGAAAATACCATGGCTTGAAGTAGGCACACCTTAGTCTTCAAGGAGATATCTTCACAGGTTTTTTGCAGCAGATTTGCCCAAAGCAATACATCATCTGATGTCTTGACTGCTGCTTCCATTGGTGTTGATTATAGAACCAAGTAACATGAAGTCTTTGACAACTTCAATCTTTTCTCCATTTATCATGATGCTGCTTATTGGTCTGGTTGTGAGGACTTTTGTTTTCTTTATATTGAGGTGT
>NW_006921593.1:19907965-19934896 GCF_000298275.1 Orycteropus afer afer
GTTCTCTGTCAATATACTGCTGCAACTGTTTTTTAATTATCTTCAGCAATATTTTACTTGCATGTGACATTAATGATATTGTTGATAATTTCCACATTCTGTAGGATCATCTTTCTTTGGAAGAGGTACAAATATAGATCTCTTCCAGTCAGTTGGCCAGGTAGCTGTCTTCCAAATTTCTTGGGATAGCTGAGTGAGTGCCTCCAGCATGGCATCCATTTGTTGAAACATCTCAATGGGTATTCCATCAATTCCTGAAGCCTTGTTTTTCACCAATTCCTTCAGTGCAGCCTTGGCTTCTTCCTGTGTCTTGATCATATGCCACCTCCTGAAATGGATGAACATTGACCAATTCTTTTAAGTACAGTGACTCTGTGTATCCCTTCCATCTTCTTTTGATGTTTCCTGCATCATTCAATATTTTGCCCATAGAATCTTTCAATATTGCAACTTGAGGCTTAATTTTTTTCTTCAGTTCTTTCCGCTTGAGAAATGCTGAATGTATTCTTCCTTTTAGGTTTTCTAACTCCAAGTCTTTGCACATTTCATTATAATAATTGGCTTTATCTTCTCGAGCTGCTCTTTGAAATCTTCTGTTCAGCTCTTTTATCTTGTCATTTATTCCATTTGCTTAAGCTATTCTCCATTCAAGGGCAAGTTTCAGAGTCTCTTCTGACATCCATTTTGGTCTTTTCTTCCTTTCCTATCTTTTTAATGACCTCTTGCTTTCTTCATGGATGATGTTCTTGATGTTACCCCACAATTCCTCTGGTTTGGGGTCATTGGTGTTCAATACATCAAATCTGTTCTTTATATGGTCTCTAAATCCAGGAGGAATATTATCAAGGTCATACTTTGGTTCTCTTGGACTTTTTAAAACTGTCTTCAACTTCAAGTTGAAGTTGCATTTGAGCAGTTGATGGTCTGTTCCACAATCAGCTCCTGACCTTGTTTTGGCTGGAGATACTGAGCTTCTCTATTGCCTCTTGCCACAGATGTGTGATTCTTATGTACTCCAACTGGCAAAGTCCGCACATATAGTTGCCTTTTGTGTTGTTGAAAAAAGGTATTTGTAATGAATAAATCATTGGTCTTGCAAAATTCTGCCATGCGATCTCCAGTGTTATATCTATCACCAAGGCCAAATTTTCCAACTACTTGTGATTCTTCTTTGTTTCCAGCTTTTGTATTACAATCACCAGTAATAATCAACACGTCTCGATTGTGTGTCAGTCAATTTCAGACTGCAGATGTTGGTAAAAATCTTCAGTTTCCTCATCTGTGGCTTTGGTGATTGGTGCATAAATTTGAGTAATAGTAGTATTAACTGGTCTTTGTAGGTGTATGGATAGTATCACTGATAGCATTGTGCTTCAGGATATATCTTGAAATATTCTTTGTGATGATGAATGCCACACCATTCCTCTTCAATTTGTCAATCCCGGCATAGTAGATCATATGGCTGTCTGATTCAGAATAGCCAAAAACAGTCCATTTCAGCTCCCTGATGCCTAGGATATTGATATTTATGTGTTCCATTTCATTTTTGACAACTTGCAATTGTCCTAGATTCATACTTCGTACATTCTGTGTTCTGATTATCAGTGGATGTTTGCAGCTGCTTCTCATTTTGTGTCATGCCATCAGCATGTGGAGGTCCAGAAAGCTTTACTCCATCCATGTCATTAAGGCTGGCTCTACTCTGAGGAGTCATCTCTTCTCCAGTCATATTTTGAGTGCCTTCCGACCTGAAGGGCTCATCTTCTGGCACTATATCAGACAATGTTTCAGGGCTCTTCGTGAAGTTTTCCAGTAATATATCAGACAGTGTTTCTTTGCTATTCTTAAGGTTTTCATGGGTCAGTTCTTTGAGAGGCGGATGACCTCTTTCTTCTTCCGAGTCTGTCCCAGTCTGGAAGCTCCACTGGAACCTGTCCACCGTGGGTGACCCTACTGGCATTTACAACACTGGTGGCATAGCCTCCAGCCTCATAGCAACATGCAAGCCACCACAGGACGACAAACTGACAGACAAGTTCATCTCCCTTAGCTGTTCTACACCCACTCTGCTCACTTCCTGGCCTCCCATAAAGCTGCTCCAAAACAAGCTGTGGCATTGTGGGAAATTGCAGTCAATGTCATGAGACAAAGTGTATGTGAGCTGCTGTATGGAAAGCGAATTTGCTCTGTAAACTTCCACCCAAATCACATCTAGAAAAAAAAAAAATCTGCTCCAAAACACCCCACATCCAGCTTTCCTTCTGGGCCGCCCCCAAAGCTGCTCTAAACCCCACCCTGTGCCCTGCTTACCTCTGCGCCGCCCCCAAAGCTGCTCTAAAAGCCCCTCATGCCCAGCTCCCCTTCAGGGCCACCCTTAAAGCCATGTTTGGCACCATATTATTCCATCTGTAGCCCACACCAAAATGGGTCCCATTTTCTGGTGTTGATGTCTAACAGGGAGAGCCACAGCCTTGGGACCAGAAGACCCCGTGCATGCCCGGACGCTCCTGCAAACCCAGGTAAGTCCATAAACTTCTCTTGGAGCCTTGGATTGTTCATGTGAGAATGGACACAGTGGCCCTTATGTTCCAGGCACCGTGAGGATTAAATGAGGTGGTCTATGTGGGAACATTTAGCCCATGGTAAGGTTGAGGCAGCTGTCCCTTATTTCACTGAGGTGGCCTTTGGGGACCAGCCCACACAAAGGCCTTAGAATCAGCCCTGCCAGACCAGTCCCTGCACTGTTCTGGAAACAAAGTGTGTTCATCTACTGTTCCCATCCCCGTTCTCACCCCCACTCCATCACAATTACCATGGTCTAGGCAGATGGCCACTTCCTCAACTACCAAAATACAAAAGCCAACCCATAGCCATAAAACTGATTCCAACTCATGCCGCATCCAGGTGCTTCAGAGTAGAACTGAGCCCCGTAGGGTTTCCTGGCTGTCTCTCACAGCAGCCAAGTGCCAGACCTTTCTTTCTCAGTCACAGGTCTTCAATCACCATCCTACTGTCTGCTTGCTCTCTTCCAGGGCTTTGCTGACATCTCTTCTTTGCTGACAGTCCCTCTGGATTTGTGGATGCTACAGGTATTTATCTTTTTATTCCTTTATAGTATTTTAAAAGGGTTTTGATATGACACAAAGATAGACACCAGGTCAGTTTTCCATATTGGCCTGGGAGTCTCCTCTCTATGGAAGACTTTCTGGCCTCATGGATGTATCTGGTTGGGTTCTGGTCAACCTGGGTCTGCTCACCCCATCATCACATGAGCCATGCCTGCGGCACTTTCTCTTACAGCAGCAACTCTGAACCCAAGCCAAAGACCAACTCCCTGCTGGTGTAGAATGTGCTACCCATGCCATCAAGTCAATTCCGACTCATAGTGATCATGTAGGACACAGTAGCACGGCCCCACATGGTTTCAAGGCTGCGATCTTTGTGGAAGCACACTATCACAACTTTCACACAGCAGCTGGTCAGTTTGAATCACCAACATTTTGGTTAGCAGCTGAGCACTTAACCACTGTGCCACCAGAGCTCCTTGAAGAATAATGCTAGGCACCCAGTGATAGATCTAGATGATCCAGAGAAGTTGTGAGGGAGAAGGAAATATGGAGAGCTGTGGACTTCCTTTACTGTTATTTATTCTTTGGTGAATCTAGACTGTAAGAAAATGACAGAGTTTCAAGATCATGGGATACTTGGGGTGGAGGCAGAGTATTGCAGTAACCTAATCTTAATTTAACCCCTCACGAGGAGATCTAGAACCTATACAGAATCGGATGCTAAATGGTTAACTTGGGGATGATAATGCTTAATGTGGGCATGCCTCATGCAGAAATTTCTGGTCTTTGGAGGCAGGACCTAATCTCACCCCGGAGGTTTAGCTCTGATTCTCTCCACAGCTTCCCTTCATCTGATTCTCTTGCATGGTGATGTTTTGCAGACCCGCAGCTCCCAAGCACACAGAGATGAGGGGACAGAATGCCACCAAGGTCAGCACCTTCATTCTGGTGGGCTTCCCCACGGCCCCCGGGCTGCAGTATGTGTTCTTCCTCTTCTTCCTGCTCACGTATCTCTTTGTTCTGGTGGAGAACCTGGCCATCATCCTCACTGTCTGGATCAGCACCTCCCTCCATAGGCCCATGTACTACTTTCTGGGCATCATGTCATCCTTGGAGATCTGGTATGTATGTGACATCATCCCCAAGATGCTGGACATCTTCCTCCTTCAGCGGAAGCACATCTCCTTTGTGGGATGCATGACTCAGCTCTACTTCTTCAGCTCCCTGGTGTGCACAGAGTGTGTGCTCCTGGCCTCCATGGCCTATGACCGCTACGTGGCCATCTGCCACCCCCTGCGCTACCACGTCATCATGACCACAGGGCTCTGTGTCCAGCTGGTGGCCTTCTCCTTTGTGAGTGGCTTTACCATCTCTGTGATCAAAGTCTACTTTATCTCCAGTGCAAAGTTCTGTGGCTCCAACATTTTGAACCACTTTTTCTGTGACATTTCCCCCATCCTCAAACTGGCCTGCACGGACTTCTCAACTGCAGAGCTGGTGGACTTCATCCTGGCCTTCATCATCCTGGTGTTCCCACTGGTGGCCACTGTGCTCTCCTATGGACACATCACCTTGGCTGTCCTGCGCATCCCTTCAGCCACTGGCCGTTGGAGGGCCTTCTCCACCTGTGCCTCCCACCTCACTGTGGTCACCATCTTCTACACGGCCTTGCTTTTCATGTATGTCCGGCCTCAGGCTATTGATACACGAAGTTCTAACAAACTTATTTCTGTTTTGTACACTGTCCTCACCCCCATCTTAAACCCCTTGATCTATTGCCTGAGGAACAAAGAATTTAAGGATGCCTTGAAGAAAGCTTTGGGTGGTCCAGCTCCACTGTAGGAGCCCATGTATTGGCATTCAGCTCTTTGTGACCATCAGCTGAGAAGCCTAACCTCCCTGATGAGGATGCTCAACTCGTGGTAATTAAAGGACCCTGCATTTTTGTAGTTCTTCATCATTTTTAAAAGGACTTTCACATCCCTTTTCACCTGCTTCAGCTCAGAGAGATCATTATCACAGATATTATTGTTTTATTATTGTCATGTAATACCATAATCTCCCTTATTTTATACATGAGCAGAGTGTAACTTAGTAAAGTTCAGTAATTCCTCACTTTTAAAATCACCCTTTATTTAAGTAGAGAGCAAAACATAGCAGGTCATCTGAGGTTTTCCAGTCGTCAATAAGTTGCAGTGATTGATGGTACTGAGGTATTGGACCGTGTGGGGAAATGAGATGGGGGGTGTTATTCTCAAGCAAAGGACTGTTTGGAATTGTGAGGACCAGTGAACTCTTTCTTTTAAACCCTCTAGGCATGTTCTCTTCTAATGGTAAGCTGAAGATCAGCCTTTCCTCTTTCCCTAATAAACACCCACTCCCACCCCTACCCACAGTTTTCAAAAATAAGGTTTGTATTACTGTGTGAGGCAACCCGAGTCACCCAGAACATATGCAGAAGCTGAGCCACAGGGACCGGGTCTGTCTGATTCCTTGTTGGATCTTTGCAGCCCAGCATGGTGTGTTATCTGGTGGGCAGTCAACAAACATCTGTTGAATTAAGACCTCAAGGCTCAGGAAAAGTTCCTCTGGAGAGGAAAGAAATCAGGAGCCCTCTCCAGACCCTCGTAGCATTCCCCAGAAGGCCTGCCCCATGGCTTCTCATATCTCGGGGTGCAAAAAAGACTTGGGAGCGACACCTTCGGACCTCTTCCAGCCTCATGAGGATGAGACAGAATCACCATCAATGAGCCCAAGGCTTGTTCCTATGAGGCCGGATGGGCTGCCATCACCCAGCCATTTCACCAACTCTGACGCTAGCTGTCCCTCCTATGTCACTCACTGCTTCTCTGCTGGGTTTGATAATTCGTTGCAATGGCTACACAAAACTCACAGACAATACTCACGATTATGGGGTTTATTAGGGAAGCAATAGGTTACAATTCAGGTTCAGGAAGGCGCTCAGGATACAATTCTTCGATCAGGACAGCCTCCCCTCTGCTATGCCCTCACACACGCCTCTCTGGCCCTTGGCCTCTTGACCTGGCCTCTGCTCCGCTTGGGCAAGTGTTACAGAGCTCTTTTAGCTCTGCTGATAGGTTCACCTATGTGCACCCCACTGTACCAGCAAGCCTCCTGCCTTTCTTGCTCCATAGGCCAGGTAAGCCTGCAGCTCTGTCTTGTGCCTCTTGGGTCCACTGCTGCCATCTCTCTGCCAGGGGTTTTTTGGGGGCCTTCTCTCTGCCTGGGGGGTGTCTCTCTGCCAGAGGAGTCTCTCTCCAAGGAGGTCCAGTGCAGGGATCTGGGGTCCAAGGACACAGTCTGCTTCACCTCCAGCTCTTCTCTCTTGATGGCAGTGAGATCCCCCTTCCTGCCTCTAGGAGGGCTCATTTTAAGCCTGGCAGAGTGACAAAACTTACCACTCCAGATTGGAGTTCTACACACCTTCTTTGCATGGTCCCACCCAGTAATCCAGTGGGAGTCACAAAGACTATGGCTAGAAAAGTCATACCAAGTAATTCAGTGTACCTCACAGGGTAAGTGTGCTGTAGGGTGGGGGGTGCCAGACTCACATGGAGAGATTTGAAGACCATCTCAGACCTCCAAGAACAGTATACGGTGTCTAAATATCTGTACAGAAACTTAGAAAGATAAACAGCTTCTCACGAGAGTGATGAACTCCACAGCTCAAAACCCAGTATACCAGACAATTGGGAACAATGATTAAAAAACTGAAAAGAGATGTCCCTGAAAATGGTAGAGTAGGGAATTCCACTACTCCCAGAGTCATCTGAAAGTTAATCAGAAAGTTTTTGGGTTCCTGACTCCATTCAAAGCTTATAAAAACTAGGATAATACCCAATGAAGAAGAAATAGCTGGATTTTCATAAAAGAATGTGTGGCACCTTCATTCCCTGCTGACCATCCAAGGTGGCACAGGTGATCCACATTCAACTACTAACCTAACCACCCCTCATCTGTCACTTAGTTGTCCTCTTGTGGCCTGAGTGCTGCTGTGGGCTGGAAGCTATGCCACCGGCATTTCAAACACCAGTGGGGCCACACGTTGTGGCCAGGAGCTCCCAGATTAAGCCCCACTAGGAAGAAGGCCCCGGTGATCTGGTTATGGGAAAACTGGTTAGTAAACAATATAATGGACAGCAGTGGATTGTTGTCTGATTTCGTGCTGGAAGATGAGCCCCTTGGGTTGGAAAAAGCTGCCCCCTCAAAGTAGAAATCTTAATGATGTACACAGAGTAAAGCTTTCAGGACCTTCATTTGCTGATGTGGTACAACTCAAGATGAGAAGAAATGGCAGCAAGAATCCATTAATAATAAACATGAACTATACATAGTATGAATGTAGGAAAATTGGAAGTTGTGAAAAATGAAATGGAATGCATAAAGATTGATATCCCAGGCACTAGTGAGCTGAAATGGACCAGTTTGGGGCATTCTGAATCAGACAACCATATGATCTACTATGCTGGGAATGACAAGTTGAAGAGGAATGGCATGACATTCATCATCACAAAGAATGTTTCAAGATCTATCGTGAAGTACAATGCTGTCAGTGATAGGATAATACCCATATGCCTACAAGAAAGACCACTTAATATGACTATTATTCAAATTTATGCACCAACCATTAATTCCAAAAATGAAGAAATTGAAGATTTTTACCAACTTCTGCAGTCTGAAATTGATTAAACATGCAGTCAAAATGCATTGATAATTACTTGTGTTTGGAATGGGAAAATTGGAAATGAAGAAGCATTGGTCATTAGAAAATATGTCTTGGAATAGAAACAACACCAGAGATTGTATGATAGAAGTTTGAGAGACCAAGGACTTATTCATTGTAAATAACTTTCTTGGGTGGCATGTGGACCTTGCCCAATGTGATACACAGGAATGAAATAAAATTAAACCAGGAAAGTTGATGGAGAAGCTCAGTATCATCACCATCAATTGCTCATAAGCAAGTTCAAGTTGAAGCTGAAGCAAATGAAAACAAGTCCACGAAAGCCAAAGTACGACTTTGAGTATTTCACACTTGAATTTAGAGACCATTTCAGGAATAGATCTGATGTACTGACCACCAAAGACTAGGTGAGTTGAGGGATGACATCAAGCACATCATACATGAAGAAAGCAAAAGGTCACTAAAAAGGCAGCAAAGACAGAAAATGTATGCCAGAAGAGACTCTGAAACGTACTCTTGAATGGAGAGCAGCTAAAGCAAAAGGAATATGTGATGAAGCAAAAGAGCCGAACAGAAGATTCAAAGGGTGTGGTAGTTATGTTTGTGTGTCAGCTTGGCTGGGCCTGGTTGAGGGCTGGGCAGTTGGTGGAAGTTATTCTCCATGATGAGACTGGCAATCAACTCCATGCTGGGATCTACCACAAGCAGCTGAGTAGCTGTTTTGGGTATGCAGTCTTCTTCCCACATATAAGAAGCAGCTTTGGGAACAGTCTCTAGCTTATGGCACTCATGGACCCTGCATGTAGCTGTGTCGTTGTTCAACAGCCTGCCATGCTCTGCCAACCTTGGCACTTAAATGGACTTAAGTTAATGGCCTGCTGTGTGGTTTGGTAACATTGGGACTGTGCCATTTTATTTGTTGACCTTGGGCCTGTCAGCCTCAGCAGCCAGTAGCTGCCTGAGTGAAGAGATGCCTCTAGCTTCAGTGGGCCAGGAGCAAGAGGCAGAGCTGAAGTCCAAGTTTGAGAGGCTTTCACACAGCCCCTAGAGCCTGGCACTTTGAACTCAGACTTAAAGCCATCAAATTGTAAGAATAAACTCCTGTTTATTAAAGCCATCCCATTTGTGGTATATTCTTGTCAGAGTGGCACTAGGTAACCAAAACAAAGGGTGACATGAGAAGACTAAGAAAAATATTATGATGAAATATGCAAGGACCTGGAGTTAGAAACTGAAAGGGCAGAGCACACTCAGCATTTCCCAAGCTTCGAGAACTGAAGAAAAAATCAACCTCAAGTCACAGTATTGCAGGGTCCTATGGCAAAATATTGAACAACACAAGAAACATCAAAAGAAGATGCAAGGACAACATGAAGTCACTGTTCCAAAAAGAACTGATCAATGTTCAACCATTTCAGGAGGTAGCATATGATCAAGAAGTGATGGTATTGAAGGATGAAGTCCAAGCCACAGTGTCAAAAAGCATGTTGAGGACTAAGGTGCACCTGACTTAAGCCGTGGTATTTCCAACTGCCTCATATGCATGTCAAAGCCGGACATTGAGTAAGGAAGACTGAAGAAGAATTGATGCCTTTGAACTATGGTTTTCATTAAGAAAAATAAAGATACCAGGGACTACCAGAAGAAGGAAGTCTATCCTGGAAGAAGTACAGCCCGAATGCTCCTTACAAGTGAGGATGGTGAGATTTGGCCTCATGTACTTTGGACATATTATCAAGAGTGACCAGTCCCTGGAGAAGGGCATCATGCTTGGTAGAGGGTCAGAGAAAAAGAGGAAGACCCTCAAACAGATGGCTCAACACAGCAGTTGCAACGACGGTCTCAACCATGGCAATGATGGTGAGGATGAAGCAGGATCGGGCGGTGTTTCACTCTGCAGCACATAGGGTCTCTGTGAGCGGAAATGACTCAACGACACCCAACAACAACAACACCTAACCTGAAGGCTGACAATTCAAACCCACCAACGAGATCATGGAGGAATGACCTGGCAATAGGTTTCCATAAAGACTGCAGCCAAGGAAACTCTGTGGGACACACTTGGCAATGTCACGGGTGAATTCCTCCTCTCAGATGTTTCACAGCCATGTTGCTCCTGGCACATTGCCCACCCACCTCCATCTCCCCATGGTGCCCAGAGCCCATGTGCCCATGTGCCCATGGAAACTGGAAAGTGAGGACTGAGCCTTCTAAAGACCATGGTGGAAAGTTCCCTCCATGTTTCCATGTGTAGCTGTTTGTCCATGTCCCACTCACCACCTGGTCCTCTCGTCAGACCATACGGCCCTCCATCATTTGGAGGACAGGCACAAGGCTCAGGAATGAGCATTCTGTGCTGCTCAGCAGCCAGGGATCCCAGGCAATGCTTTCAGCTGACAGTTACTGGGCTAGGGGCTGCCCACAGAACTCCTGAGAACTGGCCTTCCTCCTCACACAGCTGGGACAGACAGTGGTAGCTCTCATGGGAAACCCCATCTCCTCCATTGACCCTTCCCTGGTCACATCTAATTGAGTCATTCATCCATCTATCCATCCATGTATCCTCTTTTCCATTCCTCTATCTCTATCTATCTATCTATCTATTCATCTACCCACCCACCTTCTTTCCATCCATCCATCCAATCATCCTTCTATCCATCTAGTCATCCATTCAAGCACCTACTATGCACCATGAAAATACCACAGACTGCCAAAAGAAGCTCTGATGGCATAGTGCCTAAGGCACTTGACTGCTAACCAGAAGGCTGGCAACTCAAATCCACCAGCCACTCCTCAGAAGGAAGGTTGGGCAATCTACTTCTGTAGTGATACTGCCTCGGAAACCCAAGGAGGGGTTGCTATGAGTTGGGTCCGACTCGACGGCATATAACAACAACAACAACAGTCAAAAGAACAAATAAATCTGTCCTGGAAGGAGTACAGCTGGAATTCTCATTAAAAGTGAAAATGGCCAGATTGCATCTCACCTACTTTGGTCATGTTGTCAGAAGGAACCAGTCCCTGGAGAAGGATATCATGCTGGGAAAAGTAGAGAGTTAGTGAAAAACGGGAAGACCCTCAATGAGAAGGATGGACACAGTGGCTGCGATGACGGGCTCCAGCACGGCAAGGACTGTGAGGCTGGTGCAGGTCCGGGCAGTGGTTCGTTCTGTTGAACATTGGGATGTTATGAGTTGGAGCTGACTTGAGGGTACTAACAACAATAACACCAACAACTATGTACCGGGTAGTAATCTAGGCACTTGAGGAACAAATAGGACCAAAGCAATTAAAAAATTTCAGGCCTCCTGGAGCATATATCCTCTTAGGGGAGAGAGGAGAGACACAGAATAGGAAACAAAACATGGCATGACACTCAGGGATCCGTGGTGAGGAGGACAAGTGCAGTAGGCAGGGGGGCCAAAAAGTGGCCCCTAAAGATGTGTCCACGTCCTGTCCCCTGAGCCCACTGAGGCAGCCTGAGGTGGAAACAGGCTCTTTGCAGATGCGATGAAGTGAAGGATCCTGAGATGAGGATGTCATCCTTGATCTTGTGGGTGAACCCATCCCATGAGAAGTGACCTTACAGGAGACACGGGAGATTTGAAACAGAGAGAAGAGGAGAAGGCCATGTGCAGACACAGGCAGAGGTTGGAGTGATGTGGCCACAGGCCGAGGAAAGCCTGGGGCCACCAGAAGCCTGAAGAGATGAGGAAGGATCCTCGCCCAGAGCCTTCACAGAGAGCGAGGCCATGCCGTTGCCCTGAACTCAGATGCCCAGCCTCCATGCCTGTGAGGGATACATTGCTGTGGTTTAAAGCCAGTTTGTCAGTTTGTTAAGGCAGCTCTAGGAAGGTGACAGAGTGGAATATGGGGTACAGACTATGGGATTCACGGATAGTGGAGGCATGGAACTGGAAGATGGGAGGGAGGAGACGTGCAGACATCTGGAGAGGAGCATCCCAAAGGGTGGGCAGAGGAGCACTGAGGGACAGTGGGATTAGGATTGGGAAAGCAGGGCAGAGCCAGGAGAGTAGCGACCAGACAGGAAGCCGAGGCCAGCTTGTGAGTGTCCGGGCCACAGCTAGTCCTCTGCACTGAGTGGGGGGAGGGGCCCTGTGGAGACCTCCTGCCAGCATCTGACAGGGTCCCTGATGGCTGTGTACATGGTAGGTGATGGGACACCCTTTGCTTGGTGTTGGCTTCAACAACTCCCAGCCTCATCATCAACCCCTCTTTCCCACCCTCATCCTGCTGATGGAGGGACGTGTCCTGCACAGGTGTGGTCTGGCTCTCAGCACAGGTACTTGCTGACCACAGTGACCAGGGACAGGGACTCCATGAGCCTGTGCAGAAGGCAGCTGTTGGTATGGCAAGTGACAGACCCAAACCAGGGCCTTGGGCTCCGGGGACTGGGGCCTCCATGCCCAAGGGGCTGGGCAGGACCCAGAGGCTCTAAAGGTGGCTGCCCTGCTAATTGGCACTGTGGGCAGCAGCCTCTCACTTGGATAATTGGACCCTGGAGTCTCCACACTCAATCGAAAAAGCCATGCCTGTCCCTTGCCAGCTCCTCCCCACTTCTCACAAGCTTGTTGGAGCTGCCTCTGGTCCCCAGGGCCAGGCAGGGGCCATAGGACAAGGGAGGAGCGGTCCCACACTCCTGTGGCGAGCTGTAGCCCTTCACAAGGAGGGCTCCCGACCTCAGGAAGAACCGAGAGCCCGTCCCTGGCTGACTGTCCTGCTGGGCTTCTCCAGCGCATTGCAGACGTACATTGTGGTGAGCTGAACCTATGCATGTGTATGCGCACGTGTGTGTGTGTGTGTGTGTGTGACTGACAGACCCCACTGCACATACCCTCCCCAAGTTTGGGCAGGGGCTTTAAGGTACTCTTCTGCCCCTCACCAGCACTCAGTCCAGTGGTCCATAGTACCCCCAGGTTGGCCTCACATCCATGGACACCATGCTGGTCCTAGTTTCCAACATTGCGCCCACCCGCAGCGGGAGCCTCCATGTACCCGGCAGAGCAGATCACAGACACCTAGGTCCACCACTGTCTCTGCATCCCAGCCGGCTCCATAGGGTCAGAAAAGTTGTCCCAGCAGGTGGCTGCAGGCAAAGACCAGGGCAGCGGGGACCATACACCCAACTCACGGACCCCTAAACACACATCCTCTCGGTACAGGAACCTTCACTGTTCTCTGTCCGACTTCCTTAGAGACTGAGTTTGAACTTGCTGTCTGGGCAAACGCTTGCTCTGTGCTACACCCTGGACAACTCTGTGGACGGTTAGAGGCTCCTGAGCTTCTGCACCCACACTCAGGTGAGCTCTCAGTCTGTGCCCAAGAGCACCTGAACAACACAACTCCTGAAGACAAGGTGGGACCCTGCATCTGATCCCGGGACACAACACGTATCTGAGTGGGAGAAATGGTGGCAGCCACACACAGTCTGCAGTGTGGTCAACAGTAATGGACCAGTGTGACCCTCTTAGGTCTGACAAGTGGGTCCCAGCCATAGCAGATGTCACCTCAGGGGAAGCTGGCTGAAGGGGACACAGGAACGCACTACACCACCATCTGTTCCACTGTGTGACATTCTCTCCAAGTGAAAAATTATTGCAAAACAGAAAGTTTCTTTAACAAAAAAATACCGCTGTCCAAAGTTCTGATGAAGGGCAGCAGGCTTGGGGGACCCCTGGAGTCACAAATAAACAAGATTTTATGATCAGCAACCAGTCGAGTGAGTGAGGAGCCTCCTCCCTAATGACCACTTTGCTGTGAGCTGCTGTCCAACCAGCCCCGACTCATGGAGACCCACGGGTTACAGGCTGGAACTGATTGATGCATTGGGGTTTCTCTGCCCAAAGAATCTTGTGAATCTGGGGCGGGGGTGGGGGCTCTGCTGCTTGGTGGGAGGAGGAGCATGAACCCTGGGGTCCACTAGAAAAGCCAACACCTACCTTCCAAGGGGCCCCGGAGCCCTAGTCCTTATGCACTGTGTCCTGTCGTGACCCGCTCAGCTGGGCAGAAGATCACCCTCATGACACCCCTGATGGAGACCTTTAATGGGAGGGGACGATGACCTCTTTCCTTTGGAGGAGAAGTGAGGCTTCACTCACCCTACAGGAAATCGTATGTTCTAGAAATAGACTAAGGACAGCCATGTCTTCCTGAGTGCAAAACTGGACCCTGAGGCAACTCCTTTCCAGCCATTTCTTGTGTGTGTGTGCATGTGTGTGTGTGATGTAGGAGCAGCTGGGTCACACAGAGCCAGAGACACTTGGATGGATCAGGTTCACTTACGGTGGTTTCTCAGACCAGAGTGACTTATCCTCTAGAGAAGGTCATGGATCTGGTCCCAGTCAACACCCAACTCAGCATCTCCATGGAGACGTTCCCATGACAGGCACGCCCCATCACAGGTGGAGCACGAGACTTGCCATCTCTGGAAGTTTAGGGAGGAGAGTTAATGACTCTTCATCATGATTGAGATGGTGGGGTGGGGGACGAGGGTGCTGGCAAAGGCTGCACAATGCAGGGCTTGCTTCTGCTGGCTTACTTTTTAAATAAGGCTCCAAATCCAAACAGGAGAGCTGATGAAGTAATCCTGGTTCTCAAACGCCTCTTCTGAAGAGGCCACGCAAACAGCGTCTGTCCTTAAGTCCATACACTTAGTTCTCTGCACACCTTCTCTACTTGCTCCCACCTCCCACCTCTGTCTAAATCCAAGCACACAGGACGTTTTAACTTTAAAACTTAGGATCTAAATCTGTGATTGTTCTGTCTTGCTGCTCCAGGAAGCCAACAATCTGGTCTTGGGAAACAGGACCTAATCTCGCCCTGGAGGGTTAGCTCTGATTCTCTCCCCAGCTGCCCTTCATCTGATTCTCTTGCATGGTGATGTTTTGCAGACCCACAGCTCCCAAGAACACAGAGATGAGGGGACAGAATGCCACCAAAGTCAGCACCTTCATTCTATTGGGCTTCCCCACGGCCCCCGGGCTGCAGTATGTGCTCTTCCTCTTCTTCCTGCTCATGTACCTCTTTGTTCTGGTGGAGAACCTGGCCATCATCCTCACCGTCTGGATCAGTACCTCCCTCCATAGGCCCATGTACTACTTTCTGAGCTCCATGTCATCCCTGGAGATCTGGTACGTGTCAGACATCATCCCCAAGATGCTGGATATCTTCCTCCTTCAGCGGAAGCACATCTCCTTTGCGGGATGCATGACTCAGCTCTACTTCTTCAGCTCCCTGGTGTGCACAGAGTGTGTGCTCCTGGCCTCCATGGCCTATGACCGCTACGTGGCCATCTGCCACCCCCTGCGCTACCATGTCATCATGACCACAGGGCTCTGTGTCCAGCTGGTGGCCTTCTCCTTTGTGAGTGGCTTCACCATCTCCGTGATCAAAATCTACTTTATATCCAATGCAAAGTTCTGTGGCTCCAACATCTTGAACCACTTTTTCTGTGACATTTCCCCCATCCTCAAACTGGCCTGCACGGACTTCTCAACTGCAGAGCTGGTGGACTTCATCCTGGCCTTCATCATCCTGGTGTTCCCACTGGTGGCCACTGTGCTCTCCTATGGACACATCACCTTGGCTGTCCTGCGCATCCCTTCAGCCACTGGCCGTTGGAGGGCCTTCTCCACCTGTGCCTCCCACCTCACCGTGGTCACCATCTTCTACATGTCCATGATCTTCATGTATGTCCGGCCCCAATCCATTGACTCCCGCAGCTCCAACAAGCTCATCTCTACAGTTTACACTTTTCTCACTCCAGTGATGAACCCTCTGATCTACTGCCTGAGGAACACAGAGTTTAAGGATGCCTTGAAGAAGGCTCTGGGTGTGGGTCAAGCTCCCCATAGGACAAATGAATGTTCTAGAATCTAGTTTGTGTGGATAATAACATTTCCATGGTACTTCATGCTTTGTATCATAAATCTTAGATGAACTTGAATATACCTACAGAGCTGTGCACAATAAGCCTTCCCCCAGGTATGTCGTCACACAGGGACCATGCTATGGTCCATGAGGACCATGCTTCCTGAGTGAGCACCCAGCTCATGAGTTAGGAGCTCCATGTCCCCTCGTAGTCATGAGCCCTGCCCCATGCTAAGCACTAACTTCTAGCACCAGGTATTAGTCTTGGTGGTTTTGAGGTTGTATGAATGGATTCATAGAGCATTTATGCCTCACTCACCATTATGCTTGGGGGAATCCTCGGTGCTTTGCATGGAGCAATCATCCACACATTCTTCTTGCTCCAGAATGTTCCATTGTATAAACAGATCTCGATACATTTACACATTCACTGACGTGAGGAAACACTGCGTCTGCTCCCTGTTGTGGAGGGTGCTGCTATACACACCCTGGCTCATGTCTTCAGTCATTAATACTGTTGTTAGCTGCCATCAAGTGTCACCTCCCGATTCCTGACAACCCCACACACAATGGACCAAATGCTGCATGCTCCCCCACCCTATGACAGTTTGGGATTGGGCTGTTGTGATCCACAGGGTCTGTAGGAAACGATTTTGGGAAGGAGATAACTAGGCCTTTCTCTCTACTCTCTCTTAGTCTGGAAGCTCCACTGAAACCCATTCAGCTAGCAACACACAGGCCTCCATGGATAGACTGGTGGGGGCTGTGCCTGGGGTGCATTCACTGGGAATCAAACCTGGGTCTCTGGCATGGAAGGTGAGATTCCCACCTCTGCACCACCAATGCACCCAGCTGTGATTAATGTACATAGACCCAATTTTGCACATTGTGTGCTTAAGGGCAGAACTTCTGGGACATGAGGTTTGTGTATGGTCAGTTTTAGTAGAAAGTGCAAAACTGTTTTTCCAAAGTTGGTGCACTGATTTTCACTCCCACTAGCGATGTCTGAGAATTCCAGTTGCTCCATAGCCCCACCAGCACTTGCTACCATCAGTGTTTTCAGTGGAGCCATTCTACTGCAGTGGTCGTGGTGTGTCTTTGTGACATTCATATGCACTGTCCTGATGATGACTGAAGGTGAGCTTCTTTGCATATTCTCAGTGACGACTGCCCATTTGTGCATCCCCTCTCTGAAGTGTCTATTCAAGTCTTTTATCTACATTTATATTGCATCTTCTTCTTTTTTTTAGCTGTAGGAGATTTTAGTATATTCTGGATAAAAATCTTTTATTGGTTATGTTTATTTGAAATATTTGAGAGTTCTTTATCTACTCTCCAAAACCAAACCAAACTCACTGCCGTTGAGTCAGGCACAACTCATAGCGACCCCTCCTTGTGTTTCCAAGGCAGTATCTCTACGGAAGTACATCGCCCAACCTTCCTTCTGAGAAGTGGCTGGTGGGCTTGAACCATGAGCCTTCTGGTTAGCAGTCAAGTGCCTTAGGCACTACACTACCAGAGCTCCTTTATGTACTCTAGATACCAAAATAAATCAACCCAATGCCATAAAGTCAATTCAGATGTACACTTATCCTATAGAACAGAGTAAAACTGCCCCATAGTTTCTAAGGCAGTAAATTTTTACAGAAGTAGACTGCCTAATCATTCTCTCATGGAGCAGGTGGTAGGTTAGAACCAATGACTTTTTGATTAGCAGCTTAATGCTTTAACCACTGTGCCAGCTGAGCTCCTTATATTCTAGATGCAAACCCTTTATTAGATTGTTGTTGTTGTTGTTATGTGCTGTCGAGTCAGCCCTGACTCATAGCAACCCCTTCTTGGGTTTCCGAGGCAGTATCACTACGGAAGTAGGATTGCCCAACCTTCCTTCCGAGGAGTGGCTGGTGGGTTTGAACCGCCAGCCTTCTGGTTAGCAGTCAAGTGCCTTAGCCACTATGCTACCAGAGCTCCCTTATTAGATAGATATGTGATTTGAAAATATTTTCTCCAAGTTTTTAGATTGTCATCTTAGAAGTCTCTTTCACAGAGCAATATTTTTTAAAACGTTGGTAAAGTGTAGTTTATCCATTTTTTCTTTTTATGGGTTGTGCTTTTGGTGCCAAGTCTAAAGACTCTTGGCGTAGGCCTAGGCCCCACAGATTTCCTCCTATTTTTTCTCTCATGCTTTGTCTTTTAGGTTAAGTCCACGACCCATTTTGTGTTAGTTTTTGGGTCAGGTGTGAGGCTGACGTTCGTCTGTTTGCCTGTGGACGTCCAAAGACTCCAGCACCATTTGTTCAAAGTTTCTTCATTGAACTGCTTTTCCACCTTCATCAACTATCAGTTGCATGTATTTGTGTTAATCTATTTCTGAAAACTCTGTTTTGTTTCTTTAATCCATGTATCTGTCCCACTCTTGATAATACACTGTCTTGTAATGTGGTTATGTAGTCAGCCTTAACATTGCAAGAATAATTCCATCCATTTAATTCTACATTGTTCAAAATTTGTCTAGCTATTCTAGGTCTTGTCCTTTCCATATATAATTTATAATAAGCTTCACCACATCTACAAAGCAAACAAACAACAACAACAAACTGCTGCCATTTTGATACAAATTGTATTAAACTTATAGATGAATTTGGGGAGAACTGACAATACACTTTGTTGAGTCTCCCAATCCATGGGCACAGTTCAGTCTCTTTGATTAGTGAGGTCTTCTTTGATGTCTTTCATCAGTGTTTTGTAGTTTTCAGCACACAAACGCTGCACATGTTTTGTTAGATTTATACCAATATTACATTTTCTTTGGAGCAATTGTCAATGGCATTGTATTTTTATTTCTGTTTCCACTTGTTCATTCTTAACATACAGAAATGCAATTGATTTTTGTGGGTTGACCTTGAATCTTGTAACCATAATGAATGCATTTATTAGTTCTAGGATTATTTTTGTGTATTTCTTTGCATTTTCTATGTGGACAATTGTGTCATCTACAAGTAAAGGCAGTTTCATGTCTTCCTTTCCAATTTATGTGCCTTTTGTATCTTTGTCTTGCTTTGTCACACTAGCTAGAACTTTCATTGAATGAGTGGTGAGAGCAGATGCCCTTGTCCTACTTCTGACTTAGAAGGAAAACACTGTCTTTCACCACCAAGAATGATGTTGGCTGTTGGTATTTCTAGATGCTCTTTGTCAAGCTGAGGCAGTGTCTTGTTCACTAAGAGTCTGTATCACAAATGAATGTTGGATTTTTTCAAATATTCTTCTGTGACAGGTGATAAGATGATTGATTTTTCTTCTTTTGCCTGTTGATAATGTGGTTTATGTTGGTTATTTTCAAAAACTGTATCTTTTGAATAAACTCCATTTAATTAGGATATAGCATTAATTTATGCATTGCTAGATTCTATTTGGGACTGCCAGCCACTCCTCAGAAGGAAGGTTGGGCAATCTACTTCCATAGTGAGACCGCCTCGGCAACCCAAGGAGGGGTCGCTATGAGTCGAGTCTGACTTGATGGCACATAACAATAACAGCAACAGATTCTATCTGCTAATTTTTTGAAAGGAAGTGTTTGTCTAAACTGATGGAAGACATTGATTTCTTGTTTCCTATTTTTAGTACTATCTTTGTCCAGGTTTGGTGTCATAAAATGTGTTGTTCCTCTGTTTTTCTTTTCCTGTCTGCAGGTAACTTATACTGTTTTTTCAATTCCATAAAGATTTTTTATAGTATTTTGTGAATGTAATTCTGCATATTTTCTTAGTAGATGCTCTGAAAACTAACGACAAAGAGTTTTGGAAGCAGCCAGGCAGAAATGAACTGCCTACAGGGAAGAACAGACTGAAGGACAGTAAATGTGTCATCAGAAAGCATGGATGACAGAGGAAGTAACACAACGTTTTCCTCAGGTGTCAAAATAAAACAATGGTCAACTCAGAATCCTACGTCCAGTGGAAACACCTTCAGCAGTGAAGGGAAAATTATGACTTTTTCAAGTGAAGGAAAACTTGAAAGAAAATCCACTGCCTAACATAAAGGCTGAAGCTGATGCAATTTCTTAAAACAAAAAGTCAAAAGGAAAACTCTGGGGAAATCAGGAAGGGAAAAGAACATGTTCACAGTTTTTAAAAAATAATAAAAAGGAGGTGGTCAATAGACTTATCTTCAAATTTCTAAATTACATCTGAAACAAAAATCCATAACCCTGTCTGATGTGATTCTCAATATATGTACAGGGAGTAATTCCCTTATAAATGAGAAAGGGAAAAGGAAAATATTGAGAGGGAAGGTTTCTACACTTCCCTCAAACCAGTAAAATATTACCACCCATAGATGGTGAAAAGTTACATACACAACATGGAACAGCCACTAAAAAATGCTGTGCAAAGAGATACACTCAAAAGCACAGCAGATAAATCCAAACACGATGCTGAAAAGTGTTCAAGGGATGCACACGAAGGCAGGAAGAAGAAAGCAGAGCAGCAAAAAATAGAACAAAAACAGTAACAAAGATAAAATGGCAGATGCACACTCTAATATATCAATACCCACATTAAATGCAAATGGTTTGTGTTGCTGTTGTTAGGTGCCGTTCAGTTGACTGCGACTCATAGTGACTCTGCGCACAGCAGAATGAAACACCGCCCAGTCCTGTACCAGATCCATGATCCTTGCTATACTTGAGCTCATTGCCACTGCCACTGTGTCAATCCATTTTGTTGAGGGCCTGCCTTCCCCTCCTTTGTTGTCCCTCCACCTTACCAAGCATGACATCCTTCTCCAGGGAATGGTCCCTTCTGACAACATGACCAGAGTAGGTGAGATGAAGTCTGGCCATTCTTGCTTCCAAGGAGCATTCTGGCTGCACTTCCTCCAGGACAGATTTGTTAGATCTTTTAGCAGTCCATGGCACTTTCAGCATTCTTCTCCAGCACCACAACTCAAAAGCATCAGCTCTTCGGTCTTCCTTATTCATTGTCTAGCTCTCACATGCTTATGAGGTGAATGAAAATATCATGGCTTGGGTTAGGTGCACCTTAGTTCCCAAGGAGACATCTTTGCTCCTCAGCACTTGAAAGAGGTCCTTTGCAGCCAATTTGCCCAGTGCCATATGTCATCTGATGTCCTGACTGCTGCTTCCATTGCATCACTTGTAGAACCAAGCAATGTGAAGTCTTTGACAACTTCAATCTTTTTTCCATTTATCATGATACTGCTTATTTGTCCAGTTGTGAGGATTTTTTGTTTCTTTATATTGAGATATAATTCACACTGCAGACTGTATTCTTCAATCATCATCAGTAAGTGCTTCAAGTCATCTTCACTTCCAGCAAGCAAAGTTGTGTTGTCAGCATATCACAGATTGTTAATGATTCTTCCTCCAATCCTGATGCCATGTTCTTCTTCACATAATCCAGCTTCTCAGATTATTTGCTCAGCATATAGATTGAATAAGTATGGTGAAAGGACAACCCTGACACACTCCCTTCTTGATTTTAAACCATGCAGTGTCCCCTTGTTCTGTTCAAACAACAGCCTCCTGGTCTATGTACAGTTTCCTCATGAGTGCTCTGGAATTTCCATTCTTCTCAATATTATCCACAATTTGTTATGATCCACACAATCAAATGCTTTTGCATAGTCAATACAACACAAATGAACATCTTTGCTTTGGGCCAAGATCCATCTGACATCAGCAATAATATCCCTCACTCCACATCCTCTTCTGACTCCAGGTTTCATTTCTGGAAGTTCTCTGTCAATATACTGCTGCAACCATTTTTTAATTATCTTCAGTGAGATTTTACTTGCATGTAATATTAATGATATTGTTCAATAATTTCCACATTCTGTTGGATGACCTTTCTTTGGAATGGGTACAAATATGGATCTCTTCCAGTCAGTTGGCCAGGTAGCTGTTTTCCGAATCTCTTGGCATAGCCAAGTGAGTGCCTCCAGTGAGGCATTTGTTTGCTGAAACATCTCAATGGGTATTCCATCAATTCCTGGACCCTTGCTGTTTGTCAATTCCTTCAGTGCAGCTTTGACTTCTTCCTTTAGTTCCATTGGTTCTTGAACATATGCCACTTCCTGAAATGGATAAAGATCGACCAATTCTTTTTGGTACAGTGACTCTGTGTATTCCTTCAATCTTCTTTTGATGCTTCCTGCATCATTCAGTATTTTGCCCATAGAATCTTTCAGTATTAAAACTTGAGGCTTAATTTTTTCCCCTCAGTTCCTTAAGTTTGAGAAATGCCGAGCATGTTCTTCCCCTTTGATTTTTGACCTCCAGGTCTTTGTACATTTCATTGTAGTAATTGGCTTTGTCTGCTTGAGCTGCTCTTTGAAATATTCTGTTCAGCTCTTTCATCTTGTCATTTCTTTCATTTGATTTAGAACTCTTCACTCAAGGGCAAGTTTCAGAGTCTCTTCTGACATCCAGTTTGGTCTTTTCTTTCTTTCTCATATTTTTAATGACCTCTTGCTTTCTTCATGGATGATGTTCTTGATGTCATCCCACAATTCTTCTGGTTTTCGGTCATTGGTGTTCAATGCATCAAATCTACTCTTTAGATGGTCTCTAAATTCAGGAGGGATATATTCAAGGTCATATTTTGGTTCTCATGGACTTGTTTTAATTGTCTTCAACTTCAAGTTGAACTTGCATATGAGCAATGGTTTATTACATGGAAATTAAGAGACAGAGATTGGCAACGTGCATGAGAAAAGTGATGTAACTATATGCTGTCTACAGGAAACTAATTTCAGTGTAGTGATACAGGCAGATTGAGAATGAAAGGATGGAAGAAGACCTACCATGGAAACATTCATCAGAAGAAAGCAGGTGTGGTCATGCCATGATTGTCACAGCAACCCTGACTCATGGAAACCCTCCATATAACATAATGAAACACTGCCCAGTCCTGAGTCATCTTCGTCATTGTTGGCATGTTTGAGCCCACTGTTATGGCTCCGTGTCCATCCACCTCATTGAGGGTTTCCCTTGTTTTCATTTGTGCTCTACTTTACTAGACATGATGTCCCTTTCTAGGCATTGCTCTTTCTTGATGCAACATATCGTTTGATTTCTTAACTGCTGCTCCACAAATGTTTCAATCAATGCAGCCATGTTAATACTGGATGGAGTAGAAGTAAACTATTAGAGATAGAAAGGAATATTACATAATGATAAAAGGATCAACCTGACAAATATTACCCACTGCCATCAAGTCAATTTCAACTCATAGTGACCCCCATTGGGTTTCCAAGGCTGTTCATCTTTGCAGAAGTAGATTACCCCATCTTCTTTATGCAGAGTTGCTGGTAGGTTTGAACCACTAACCTTTATGATTAGCAGTCAAATACCTTAGGCACTGCACCACCAGAGCTCTTTGACAAGATTTGGCAAACTTAAATATATGTGAAATAATCAACACACATAAAAAGACCAATCAAATAGAAAGGCAGATAGATCCACAATTAAGATTTGAGGACTTCAATGCTCCTCTCTCAATAATTCATAGAACAACTAGACAGAAAATTGGCAAAGATGTACAATAATTCTACAATACCATTAGCCAACAGGACTGAGTTGACATTTATATAACCCTTCACCCAACAGCAGCAGAATACACATTTTTTTTTTCAAGCACTCAAGGGATAGATACTAAGACAGACTACATCCAGGGCCAGAAAATAAGCTTCAACAAATTTAAAAGAATTGAAGTCATATAGAATGTGCTTTCTGACTACAATATAATCAGTTGTAAACTATCAACCAAAAAGATAAGAGAAAAACCTCCAAACAATATGGAAACAAACACACAATACTAAATGATCTATGGTTCAAATAGAAAGATTCAAGGCATTATTGTTGGTCTAGTAATACCATAATTTCCCTCATTTTATATATGAAGAGAATGTTGCTGTTGTTAGGTGTCATCAAGTCAGTTCTGACTCATAGTGACCCCACGTACAACAGAACAAAACACTGAGCAATCCTGCACCATCCTCACAACCTATACTAAGTCTCAACCCATTATTGCAGCCACTGTGTCCATCCATCTCATTGAGGGCCTTCCCTTTTTCCCTGATGCTCTACTTTATCAAGCATGATATCCTTCTCCAGGGAATGGTCCCTTCTGACAACATGACCAAAGTAGGTCAAATGAAGTCTGGCCATTCTCACTTCCAAGGAGCATTCTGGCTGCACTTCTTCCAGGACAGATTTGTTAGTTCTCCTGGCAGTCCATGGTACTTTCAGTATTCTTCACCAATACACAACTCAAAAGCATCAACTCTTCTTTGGTCTTCCTTATTCACTGTCTAGCTTTCACAAGAATATAAGGCTATTGAAAATACCATGGCTTGGGTTAGGCTCACCTTATTCTTCAAAGAGACAACTACGCTCTTCAGCACTTTAAGGAGGTCTTTTGCAGTAGATTTTCCCAGTGCAATATGTCATCTGATTTCTTGATGGCTGCTTCCGTTGATGGTGAAGTTAGGACATTTCTAGACAAACAGAAATTAAGAGAATTTGTTAAAACCAGATCACCCTTACAAGAGATGCTAAGGGGAATCCTTCAGACAGAGAACCAATAACAGCAGACAACAACTGATCACTAAGACACATAACAACATAACTCAGAAACCAACACAGTTATAGAAGTACCCAAAGTAAAATTAGCTTACAGGACATAAACAAGGAACCAGAGACATCAATTAGTAAATGCGGACAACCACAAACCAAAAAGAGGAAATAAATAGTGTAAATGCAGAACTTCCAAATCTTCTAAACTTGGGAAGAAAACTATAAATCACAGGAAAAATTATAAACCTTCACATCAAAATAAAAAAGAGAAGAGTCAAGAATATTTAGCAAATGCTAAAACAACAGCAGTGAAAGAAATGATAACATGATCAATAAAAAAAATGAGCTCAGCACAAAAAATTGTATGGAACAAAGAAATCAGCAACACCACAAAAAAACACATAACAAAATGACAGCAACAAATTCATCCTTGTCAATAATTACACTGAATGTAAATGAATTAAGTGCACACTCAAGAGACAGACTGGATAAGAAAACATGACCCATTAATAAGCTGTCTAAAAGAGACAAACACAAAAATAGACTAAAAAATAGACTAAAAATCAAAGGTTGGAAAAAAATATATCAAGCAAATGGCAATCAAAAAAGAGCAGGAGTGGCAATATTAATTCTGACAAAATTTACTTTAAGACAAAAACCACCAAAAGAGACAAAGGACAATATATAATAATTAAAAGATCAATTGAACAAGAAGACATAACCATAATAAATATTTATGCACTCAATGAAAGAGGCCCAAAGTACATAAATCAAACTTTAACAGAATTGAAAAGACAAGTAGATGACTCCACAGTCATAGTAGACTTTAATACACCACTTTCAATGAAAGATAGACCTACTGAAAAGGAACTCAACAAAGATGCAGAAGAGCTAAACAATACAATCAATCAACTTGACCTTATAGATATCTACTGAGCACTTCATCCAACAACAGCACAATGTACATTCTTTTCCAGTGCACATGGAACATTCTCCAAGACAGACCATATGTTAGACCACAAAGCAAGCCTCAATAAATATAAAAACACTGAAATACAGCAAAGCATCTTCTCAGAGCACAGTGCTATAAAATTAGAAATCAACAAAGGAAAAAGAGCAAACACATGGAAATTGAACAACACCCTCCTTGTCAATGACTGCGTAATAGAAAAAATAAAAATGAAATAAAAAAAATATTGAATGAAATGAGAATGGAAACACAACATACCAAAATCCTCGGCACACAGCAAAAACAGTGAACAGGGGGAAATTTATAGCAATAGATGCACACATCAAAAAAAGAAGAAAGAGCCAAAACCAACACTTTAAACCAACATCTCCAACAATTAGAAAAAAAAAAAAAAAAAAAGCCTACAATCACCAGAAGAAATTACAAAGATTTGAGCAGTAATAAATGAAACAGAAAATAGAAAGACGGTAGAAAAAATCAACAACACTAGAGGTTAATTCTTTGAAAAGATTAATAAATTGACAAACCACTGGCAAAGTTAACAGAGGAAAAGAAGGTGAAGATGCAAATAACTTGAATAAGAAATGGGTGATGTCACAACAGAACCAACAGAAATAAAAAGAATAATATCAAGATACTATGAAGAATTGTACTCCAACACATTTGAAAACCTAGAAGAAATGGACAGATTTCTAGAAACACACTGCTTACCCAAACTAACAGAGATTGAGGTAGAAAATCTGTACAGACCCACAACAAAAGAAGAAATTGAACAGGTCCTAAAACAATTTACCAAGAACAACAAAATAAGTCCTGGCCCAGAGGGTTTCACTGGAGGATTCTAACAATCATTCAGAGAAGAGCTGACACTAATCCTACTCAAACTACTCCAGAACATAGAAAAGGGAAAGCCTCTCAAATTCATTTACGAAGCAAGCATAACTCTTATACTAAAACCAGGCAAAGACACCACTAAAAAAAAAAGCTACAGACCAATATTCCTCATGAATGTAGATGCAAAAATCTTCAACACAAGAACTAGATGGTGCCCGGCTATCACTGTCGACCACTCAAAGGGGAATCTAGGTAGGACATCCTGGACAGAGTGGGAGAAAAATATGGAACAACGCCCAAAGTCCAAAAAAAAGGGGAGACCAGTTTTGCTGGTCTGCTAGAGCCTGGTGGAACCACTGAGACTATAGGCCCTAGCTGCCCTTCAAGTCTGGAATTGAACCCACTCTTGTGGCTTCCAGCCAAACAAAAGAGGCATATGAGTTGAACATTTACATTAGCTAGATACACTCCTTGGAGAGATCAATCATAGGACAATAGAAGGGCTGGGTATGCACAGAGAGATAGCTCAGGGGTCAGGAGCACATGGGAGGGATGGACACAGGGAACAGGTAGCTACGGAGAGGAAGTAGGAGGAGAGCTGTTGCATTGTGGGAGATTGCAGTCAATGTCATGAAAAAAAGTGTATGTGAACTGCTGTATGGACGATGAATTTGCTCTGTAAACTTTCACACAAATCACAATAAAATTTAAAAATATCACACACACACACACACACACACACATTCTTCAACACAATCATAGCCAATAGACTCCAACAACATATTGAAAAAATAATACATCATGACCAAGTGGGGTTCTTACTAGGTATGCAAGGATGGTTCAACATTAGAAAAACAATCAATGT
>NW_006921593.1:19935106-19939878 GCF_000298275.1 Orycteropus afer afer
GATCAGGAACCAGAAAAGGATGCCTTCTATCTCCACTTCTGTTCAACATTGTACTGGAAGTCCTTGTTTGTGTTGTTGTTATGTGTCATTGAGTTGGACCTGACTCATAGTGACCCCTTTTTGGGTTTCTGAGGTGGTATCTCTATGGAAGTAGATTGGCTGGTGGGTTTGAACTGCCAGCCTTCTGGTTAGCAGATAAGTGCCTTAGGCACTATGCTACCAGAGTCCTAGACAGGGCAATAAGGCAAGAAGGGAAAATCAAAGGCATCCAAACTGGTAAGGAAGAAGAAAAACTTTCCATTTCCTGATAATATGATCCTATACATAGAAAACCCAAGAGACTCAGTTAAAAAAAAAAAATATGAGAACTTATTGAAAGATTTAGCATAGCGGCAGGATACAAGATCAACATACAAAAATCAGTTGGATTCCTCTACATCAGCAAAGAGGTCTCTGAAAATGAAATAAGAAAATCAGTATCATTTACAATAGCTACCAAAAAGATAAGATACTTGGGAATAAATCTTACCAGGAACACTAAGCCCTATACAAAGAAAACTACAAAACACTACTTAAAGAAACTAAGAGATCTACGTAAATGGAAGAACATACCATGCTCATGGATAGGAAGATTGAATGTTGTGAAAATGTCAATGCTATCCAAAGCAATCTATACATTCAATGCAATCCTGACCTAGATTCCATCAACATCCTTTACAAACAAAACCAAACTCACTGCCATTGAGTCAGATCTGACTCATAGTGACCCCTCCTTGGGTTTCCGAGGTGGTATCGTTACGAAACTAGATTGCCCAACATTCTTTAAAGACGTGGAAAAACCAATCACTAATTTTATATGGAAAAGAAAGAGATCTCAGATAAGCAAAGCACCACTGAAGAAGAACAAAGCAAAAAGTCTCATACTCCCAGATCTCAAAACCTACTACACAGCCACGGTAGTCAAAACAGCTTGGTATGGGTACAACAACAGACTTATAGACCAGTGGAATGAATTGAGAATGCAGAAATAGCTGCATCCACCTGTGGCCAGCTGATCTTTGACAAATGGCTGAAATCCACTGTTCTGGTTACCTCTGTGCCGCTCTAACAGAAAATACCACAAATGGGATGTGACCTCAACAAACAGGAGTTTATTCTTATAATTTGGAGGCTTTAAGTCTGAGTTCAAAGTGCCAGGCTTCAGGGGCTGGATGAAAGCCCCTCAACCTTGGGCTTCAGCTCTGCCTCCTGCTCCCAGCCCACTGAAGCTGGAGGCTTTTCTTCACTTAGCTGCTTGTTGCTGAGGCTGACAAACTCAAGGTTGACAAGTAAAAAGGCAGTCTCAATACTCCAAACTGCACAGCAGGTCATTAATTCAAGTCCATTAAAGTCCCAAGATTGGCAGAGCATGGCAGGCTGCTGAACAATGACTCGACTACATACTTCAAGCATGCCATAAGCTAGAGACCATTCCCCAAGGCTTCTCCTTATATACAGGACCCAGACCACAACCCTAAGGCAGTTACTCAGCTGCTCACAGTAGATTCCATCATGGAGTTGATTACCAGTCTCATCATGGAGAACACTACATCCAGCTGCCCAGCCACTTAACCAGGCCCAGCCAAGTTGATACACAAACTTTAACTACCACATCCACTAAATGGGGAAGAGGTAGTCTCTTTAACAAATGGTGCTGGAAAAACTGGATATCCATTTGCAGAAAAATGAAACAAGATTCATACCTCACACCATACACAAAAACTAACCCCAGATGGATCAAAGACTTAAATGTGAAACCTAAAACTATAAAGTTCACTAAAGAAAAAATAGGGCAAACTTAGAGACCCTGATTTATGGCATAAATAGACTATCAAGCATAACCCAAGATGCACAAACAGCAGAAGATAAACTAGATGATTGGGACCTTCTAAATATTAAATTCTTATGTGCACCAAAAAACTTCTCCCAAAGAGTAAAAAGAGCACAAATTGGGAAAAAATATTAGTCAATCAGACAAAGGAGTTATCTCTAAAATTTATAGAAAACTCCAACACCTCAACATTAAATAGAAAAACGATCCAATTAAAAAATGGGCAGAAGACATGAACATTTTATCAAAGAAGATATTCAGTCAGCCAACAGGCACATGAACAAATGCTCACGATCATTAGCCATTGGAGAGATGCAAATTTAAACAAAAGTTCCATCTCACTCCAGCACTAATAGCAAAGTTCAGTATGACAGAAAATAACAAATGCTGGTGAGAATGTGGAGAGATTGGGGCTCTCATACACTGCTGGAGGGACTATAAAATGATATGACCACTGTGAAATCAGTATGGCGATTCCTTAAAATGTTGGAAATAGAAATACCATTTGATCCAGCAATCCCATTACTAGGTATATACCCTAAAGAAGTGAGACCCAGATCAAGAACAGATATATGCACACCCATGTTTATCTCATGCCATTCATCATCACAAAGAATGTGGGACGACATCAAGACTATCATCCATGAAGAAAGAAAAAGGTCATTAAAAAGACAGGAATGGAAGAAAAGACCAAAATGAATGTTAAAAGAGACTCTGAAACTTGCCCTTGAATGGAGGGTAGCTAAAACAAATGGAAGAATCGACCAGATAAAAGAGCTGAACAGAAGATTTCAAAGACAAACTCAATTATTACAATGAAATGGGCAAAGACCTGGAGTTAGAAAACCAAAAGGGAAGAAACTGCTTGGCATTTCTCAAGCTGAAAGAACTGAGGAAAACATTACGCCTTGAATTGCAGAATTGAAAGATTCCACAGGCAATATGTTGAACATTGCAGGAAACATTAAAAGACGATGGATGGAATACACAGTCACTATACCAAAAAGGATTGGTAGATGATCATCCATTTCAGGAGATGGCATATGATCAAGAACCAATGGTACTGCAGGAAGAAGTTGAAGCTGCACTGAAGGAATTGGTGAAAAACAAGGCTCCAGAAATTGACGGAACACCCATTGAGATGTTTCAACAAATGGATGCTGCGCTGGAGGCACTAAATCATCTATGCCAGGAGATTTGGAAGACAGCTCCCTGGCCAACTGCCTGAAGAGATCCATATTGTACCCATCCCGAAGAAAGGGGATCCCATGGAATGTGGAAATCATTGAACAATATCATTGATAGCACATGCAAGTAAAATCTTATTGAAGATAATTCAAAAACGGTTGCAGCAGTAAATTGACAGAGAACATCCAGGGGTACAAGCTGGATTCAGAAGGGGACGTGGAGTGAAGGATATCATAGCTGATGTCAAATGGATTTTGGCCCAGAGCAAAGAATACCAGAAAGATGTTTACTTGTGTTTTATAGACTATGTGAAGATATTCAATTGCGAGGATCATAACACATTATGGATAACATTGAGAAGAACGGGAATTCCAGAAACTTAATTGTACTCATGATGAATCTGTACATAGACCGGGAGGCTGTCATTCAAACAGAACAAGGGGATATTGCATGGTTTAAAATCAGGAAGGGAGGGGATCAAGGTTGTATCCTTTCATCATACTTATTCAGTCTGTATGCTGAGCCAATAATCCAAGAAACTGCACTACATGAAGAAGAACATGGCATCAGGATTGGAGGAAGAATCATTGACAACCTGAGATACACAGATGACACAGCTTTGTTTGCTGAAAGTGAGGATGACTTGGGCACTTACCGATGAAGATTGAAGACTACGATCTGCAGTATGGATTACACCTCAATATGAAGAAGACAAAAATCCTCACATCTGGACCAATAAGCAGCATCATGATGAATGGAGACAGGACTGAAGTTGTCAAAGACTTCATATTACTCGGTTCTACAATCAACGCCAGTGGAAGCAGCAGTCAAGACATCAAAAGATGTATTGCATTGGGCAAATCTGTTGCAAGGAGCCTCTTTCAAGTCCTGAAGAGCAAAGATATCTCCTTCAAGACTAAGATGCAACTAATCCAAGTCATGGTATTTTCAATTGCCCCATATGCAGTGAGAGCTGGACAATGAATAAGGAAGACCAAAGGAGAGTTGATACTTTTGAGTTGTGGTGTTGGCAAAGAATGCTGAAAGTACCATGGACTGCTAAAAGAACTAACAGATCTGTCCTGGAAGAAGTGCAGCTGGAATGCTCCTTGGAAGCGAGAATGGCCAGACTTCATCTCACCTACTTTGGGCATGTTGTCAGAGGGAACCATTCATTCAGAAGGATGCCATGCTTGGTAAAATGGAGGGCCAATGAAAGAGGGGAAGGCCCTCTTTTGACATGGTGGCTGCAGCAATGGGTTCAGGTATAGTAGGGATCTTGAGGCTGGCACAGGACTGGGCAGTGTTTCGTCCTGTTGTACCTAAGGTCACGATGAGTCACAGATGACTTGATGGCATGTAACAACAACAACATGTTCATGTCAGCACTAGTTATAACAGCAAAATGATGGAAACAGCCTAAGTGCCCATCAACAGAGGAATGGATGATAACCATACTGTGGTACATACACACAATGGAATACCATGCAACGCTAAAGACTACTGCAGAATCTGCAAAACACTGCACAATGTGAATGATCTTGGAGGACATTATGCTGAGTGAAATAAATCAATCACAGAAGGACAAATATTGTGTTTGTCCACTGTAGTAAAAAGTCAAGGAAAGGTTTATATATGGAAGGAAACTTTCTTCATTGGTTAGCAGGCATAGGAGGGGAAAAATTCTAGACAGGTTTAAATTATATATATATAT
>NW_006921593.1:19940415-19941518 GCF_000298275.1 Orycteropus afer afer
GGGGGAAACCCTTGTTTGTGGGGCATTGACTTTATGCTAATGGTGGTGGAATATTTTGTAAAAGGATAGCAATAATGGTGGCACAACATGAAAAAAATGTCATCAACGTCCCTGAGCTGTCAATGTGGAAGTTGTTACATCGGGGAATGTGTTGTATACGCTTTCACCATAATAAAAGTGAAGGAAAAAAAAAAGAAAGAAAGAAAAAAAAAAAAAGAAAGAAAGACAGCTACTTGAGCAACTGACTGGAAGAGATCTCTATTAGTGCCTGTTCCAAGGTAAGGTAATGCAACAGAATGTGAAAATTATCAAACAATGTAATTAATATCACACTTAAGTAAAACTTTGAAGATAATTCTAAAAAATTTGTAGCAGCACATCAACAGGAAACCCCCAAACTTCAAGATGGGTTGAGAAGAGAATATGAAACGAGGGATATCACTGCTGATGTCAGATGGATCTTGGCTGAAAGCAGAGAACCCTTGAAGCTGTTTACCTGTGTTTTATTGACTGTGCAGAGGCATTCGAGTGTGTGGATCATAACGAACTACAGATAATATTGCAAGAAAAGAGAATTCCATAAAAGCCCTTAATTGTGCTTATGCAGAATCTGCACAAACTTGGTCTTGAGCCAGCCGTTCAAACAGAACATGGGATAACGCATGGGTTAAAACCAGGAAAGGTGTTCATTTTACCATACATATTCAATCTATATGCTGAGCAAATAACCCAAGAAGAATGCTTCCTTCATAACTTGAGGGTGGCTCATTACAACCTACACTTTGAAGATGACACAGCCTTGGTTTCTGATGGGGATGAAGGTTTGAAGCACTTACTGATGAAGATTAAAGACTACAGCCTTCAATCTGGATTCTACCTCAACATACAAAAAACAAAAATCCTCACAACTGGACCAATAAGCTTGTTGTTGTTGTTAAGTGCCGTTGAGTCGTTTCCTACTCATAGAGACCCCATGCACAGCAGAACGAAACACTGCCCGATCCTGCACCAGCCCCACAATCCTTGCTATACTTGAGCCCATCATTGCAGCCTCCGTGTCAATCCATCTCGTTGAAGGCCTCCCCCTCTTTCATTGACCCTCC
>NW_006921593.1:19944299-19959293 GCF_000298275.1 Orycteropus afer afer
CTTTAAACACCAGAGGCTCAGCCTCAAAACTCACGTCTACATGTCACCACAGTAGGACAAACCGACAGACAAGTTTGTCTTGCTGTTGGAGACCTCTCATATCACCCCCACCTGGGTCCCTGTGGCTGACTGTTCCTCTGTCTGGCTTCCTGGCTTTTAATCCCCTTTCCCCTGTTCTTCTGGCCTGCTGTTTTGGGTGTCCCTGAGTTGTCTCTCCTCACCTGTAACCCTGGGGCTGACTGCTCTTCTGTCCAGGTTCCTGCTTTTATCCCCTTTCTCCTGCTCTTGCAGCCTGCTGCTCTGGGCGGGCCTGAGTTTCCTCTCCTCACTTAATCCCTTCAGCTGATTGCTCTTGTCTCTGGCTTCCTGGCTTTTAATCCTCTTTCTCCTGCTCTTCCCGCCTGCTGCTTTGGGCGTCCCTGAGTTGTCTCTCCTCACCTGTATCCCTGGGGCTGGACCAACCAATAAGCTACATCATGATAAATGGAGAAAGACTGAAGTTGTCAAGGATTATTGGGATCCACAATCAATGCCCAAGGAAACAGAGTCAAGATATCAAAAGATATATTGAATTGGGTAAATCTGCTGCAAAAGACCTCCTTCAAGTGTTAGTACGTACTCTGAAGACTAAGGTGTGCCTGACCCAAGCCATGGTATTTTCAACTCTTCATATGCATGTGAAGGCTGGACAATGAATAATGAAGACTGAAGAATTGATGCCTCTGAATTATGGTTTTGGTGAAGTGTAATACATACACCTTGGACTGGCAGGAGAACAGACAAATGTGTTGGAGGGAGCACTCAAGAGGGACTTGTCCCTGGAGAAGGACATCATCCTTGGTAAAGTGGAGGGTCATGGGAAAAGAGGAAGACTCTCAAAGAGATGGACTGACACAGTGGCTGTGACAATGGGCTCAAGCAGGGCAATGATTGTGAGGATGGTGCAGGATCAGGCGGGGTTTCCTTCTGTTGGACAGAGGGGCGCTGAATGAGATCAGACTCCGTGTTAACTAACAACAACAACAACTAACCTAAAGGATGACAATTTTAACCCACCCAATGACACCACAAGACCTGGAAATCTGATTCCATAAAGCTACAGCCAGGGAACACATTTGGCAAATGTCACTTGTGAATTCTTACTCACTGTCCAGCCTCTCTTAGGAGCTCTGGTGGCATAGTACCTAAAGCATTTGATTGCTAACCAGAAGGCTGGTGTTCAAACCCACTGGCCACTCCTCAGAAGGAAGGTTGGGCAATCTACTTCTGTAGTGATACTGCCTTGGAAACCAAAGGAGATGTCACTATGAGTCGGATCCAACATGATGGCAGTGAGTGTAGTTTGGTTTTGGTCCAGCCTCTCAGGTGTTTCACATTTCCATATTGTTCCTGGCACATTGCTTGTCCACCCACAATTCACCATGGTGCCCAGAGCCCACAGGCCCCTTGGCGACCCCTCTGTCATGGTGTCCAGAGCCCATGTGTCCCTTAGTGGCGCCTCCATCAGTGAAGTGTGAGAACTTAACCTTCTGAGGACCATGGTGGGAAGTTTCCTCCATATTTCCACGTGCAGCTGATTTTCCATGTCCCGCTCACCACCTGGTCTTCTCATCAGACCATATGGCCCTCCATCATTTGGAGGATGGGCACAAGGCCCAGGTACTAAATTCTGTGCTGTTCAGCAGCCAGGGATCCCAGGCAATGCTCTTAGCTGACAGTCACGGGTCTGGGGGCTGCCCACAGAACTCCTGAGAACTGGCCTTCCACCTAACACAGCTGAGCCAGAAAGTGGTAGCTCCCATGGGAAACCCCATCTGCTCCATACAACCCTTCGTGGGTCACATCTAATTGATTCATTCATTCATCCACCATCCACCCATCCATCCATCTACTCTTCTATCCATCCATCTACTCATCCAACCATCCATCTATCCATCCATCCAAGCATCAACTATCTACAAGGTCCTCGAGGAAAAAACATGAGCAAAACAATAAAAAAAAAATCTCAGCCCTCCTGGATTAAACATCTTCTTATGGGAGAGAGAAGAGACACAGAACAGGAAATAAAACACACAGCATGACATTTAGGTATCCGTGGTGAGGAGGAAAAGTGCAGTAGGCATAGGAGCCAAAAAGTGGCCCCTAAAGATGTGTCCACATCCTGTCCCCTGAGCCCATGAATGCAGCTTGATGTGGAAACAGGCTCTTTGCAGATGTGATGAAGTGAACCCATCCAATGAGAAGTGACCTTATAGGAGACACAGAGGAAATCTGAAACAGAGAGAAGAAGAGAAGGCCATGTGCAGACACAGGCAGAGGTTGGACTGATGCGGCCACAGGCCGAGGAAAGCCTGGGGCCACCAGAAGCCTGAAGAGATGAGGAAGGATCCTCGCCCAGAGCCTTCACAGAGAGCGAGGCCATGCTGTTGCCCTGAACTCAGACACCCAGCCTCCATGCCTGTGAGGGATACATTGCTGTGCTTTTAAGCCTCTCGGTTTGTGTCATTTTGTTAAGGCAGCTCTAGAAAGGTAACAGAGTGGGATGCGGGGTGGTACACTATGGGATTCACAGATAGTGGAGGCATGGAGCTGGGAGAAGGGAGGGAGGAGACGTGCAGACATTTGGAGAGAAGCATCCCAAAGGGAGGGCAAAGGGAGTCCAGAAGTCCTGAGGGAGGGGAGCTGGCCACCGGGCCTGACAGAGGAGCACTGAGGGACAGTGGGATTGGAACTGGGAGAGCAGGGCAAAGCCAGGAGGGTAGAGACCAGACAGGAAGCCGAGGCCAGCTTGTGAGCGTCCGGGCCACAGCTAGTCCTCTGCACTGAGTGGGTGGGGCTGTGGAGACCCCATACCAGCATCTGACAGGATCCTTGATGGTTGTGTGCATGGTAGGCTGATGGGACACCCTCTGCTTTGGTGTTGGCTTCAACAACTCCCAGCCTCATCATCAACCCCTTTCCCATCCCCATTCTGCTGACGGAGGGACGTGTCCTGCAGAGGTGTGGCCTGGTTCTCAACACAAGCACTTGCTGACGCCAGCTTTGTGCATGGCCCTGTGTGACCAGCGACAGTGAATCCATGAGCCTGTGCAGGAGGCAGCTGCTGAGGTAATAAGTGATGAACTCAAAACAGGGCCTTGGGCTCCTGGGATCTGGGCCCTCCATGCCCAAAGGGCTGGCCAGGCCCAGTGGCTCAGAGGGTGGCTGCCCTGCAAATTGCCAGTGTGGGCAGTAGTCTCTGCACTTGGGTAACTGGACCCTGGGGTCCCCACAGTCCATAAAAAAGACATGACTGTCCCATCCCAGCTCCTCAGCCAGCCCACTTCTCACAAGCTTGGAGCTGCCTCTGGTGCCCGGGGCCAGGCAGGGGCTGTAGGACAAGGGAGGAGCGGCCCCATACTCCTGTGGCGAGCTGCAGCACTTCACAAGGAGGGCTCCTGACCTCAGGAAGAACCGAGAGCCCATCACTGGCTGACTGTCCTGCTGGGCTTCTCCTGAGCATTGCAGACTTACATCGAGGTGAGCTGAACTTATGTGTGTGTATGTGCGTGTGTGTATGTGCGTGTGACTGACAGATTCCACTGCACATGAACCCCCCCCCCCAAGTTTGGGCAGGGGCGTTAAGATAGTCTGCAGCCCCTCACCAGCACCCAGCTCAGTGGTCCATGGTACCCCAGTGGCCTCACATCCATGGACACCATGCTGGTCCTAGTTCCCAACATTGCACCCACCCCAGCTGGAGCCTCCATGTACCTGGCAGAGCAGAGCACAGACACCCACAGCCGACCACTGTCTCTGTCCCCTGCCTGCCCCCCACTGGCAAGGTGTCCCAGGAGGTGGCTGCAGGCAAAGGCTGGGGAACAGGGACCGCACATCCCTCTCACGGACCCCTAAACGCACATCCTCTCGGTACAGGAACCTTCACTGTTCTCTGTCTGACTTCCTTAGAAACTGAGTTTGAACTTGCTGTCTGGGCAAACACTTGCTCTGTGCTGCACCCTGGACAACTCTGTGGACGGTTAGAGGCTCCTGAGCTTCTGCACCCACACTCAGGTGAGCTCTCAGTCTGTGCCCAAGAGCACCTGAACAACACAACTCCTGAAGACAAGGTGGGACCCTGCATCCGATCCCGGGACACAACACGTATCTGAGTGGGAGAAATGGTGGCAGCCACACACAGTCTGCAGTGTGGTCAACAGTAATAGACCAGTGTGACCCTCTTAGGTCTGACAAGTGGGTCCCAGCTGTGGCAGATGTCACCTCAGGGGAAGCTGGCAGAAGGGGACACGGGAACGCACTACACCATCTGTTCCACTGTCTGACATTCTCTCCGAGTGAAAAATTGTTGCAAAACAGAAAATTTCTTTAACAAAAAAACACCACTGTCCAAAGTTCCGATGAAGGGCAGCAGGCTCGGCGGACCCCTGGAGTCGTAAATAAACAAGATTTTATGATCAGCAACCAGTCGAGTGAGTGAGGAGCCTCCTCCCTAATGACCACTTTGCTGTGAGCTGCTGTCCAACCAGCCCCGACTCATGGAGACCCATGGGTTACAGGCTGGAACCGCTGCATTGGGGTTTCTCTGCCCAAAGAATCTCGTGAATCTGGGGCGGGGGTGGGGGCTCTGCTGCCTGGTGGGAGGAGGAGCATGAACCCTGGGGTCCACTAGAAAAGCCCAACACCTACCTTCCAAGGGGCCCCGGAGCCCTAGTCCTTATGCACTGTGTCCTGTCGTGACCCGCTCAGCTGGGCAGAAGATCACCCTCATGACACCCCTGGCCAATGTCCTAACTTGAAACATGCAGGTCAGACATGGAGACCTTCAATGGGAGGGGATAATGACTGCTTTCCTTTAGAGGAGAAGTGAGGCTTCATTCACCCACCCTACAGGAAATCGTAAGTTCTTGAAATAGACTGAGGACAGCCGTGTCTCCCTGAGTGCAAAACTGGATCCTGAGGCAACTCCTTTCCAGCCATTTTTTGCATGTGTGCGTGTGTGTGCACATGCATGTGTGTGTGTGTGTGATGTGGGAGTAGCCAAGTCACACAGAGCCAGAGACACTAGGATGGATCATGTTCACTTACGGTGGTTTCTCAGACCAGGGTGACTTATTCTCTAGAGAAGGTCATGGATCTGGTCCCAGTCAACACCCAACTCAGCATCTCCATGGAAACGTTCCCATGACAGGCACACCACATCACAGGTGAAGCACCAGGCTTGCCATCTCTGGAAGTTTAGGGAGGAGAGTTAATGACTCTTCATCATGATTGAGACAGTGGGGTGGGGGACAAGAGGCTGCACAATGCAAGGTCTGCTTATCTTTTAAATAAGACTCCAAATTGAAACAGCAGAGCTGATAAAGTATTCCTGGTTCTTATCTTCTTAGTGTGACGATACCATGCAAATAGCCTCCCTCCTTAAGTGCCAAACACCTGTTGCTGTTAGGTGCCATGGTGTCAGCTCCAACTCATTGCGACCCTATATACCACAGAACAAAACACTGTCATCTTCACAACATACCTGAGCCCATCGTGGCAGCCATTATGTCAAGCCGTGTTGTTGAGGGTGTTTTTTCTCATTGACTCTCTACTTTACCAAGCATGATATCCCTGTACAGAAACTGGTCCCTTCTGATAATATGACTTAAATAGGTGAGACGAAGTCTGGTTATTCTCACTTCTAAGGAACTTTCCAGCTGCACTTCTTTCAGGACAGATTGGTTCGTTCTCCTGGCAGCCCATGGGCCTTTCAGTACTCTTTGCAGACATCATAATCCAAATACATCACTTTTTCTATGCTGTTGTTGTTGTTATGTACCATTCAGTCGGACCCAACTCATAGCTACCCCTCCTTGGGTCCGAGGTGGTATCGCTACGGAAGTAGATTGCCCAATCTTCCTTCCAAGGAGTAGCTGATGGGTTTGAACTTCCAGCCTTCTGGTTAGCAGTCAAGTGCCTTAGACACTATGCAACCAGAGCTCCTCACTTTTTCTACAGTCTTCCTTATTCATTGTCCAGCTTTCACATGAATACGAGGCTATTGCAAACACCATGGCTAGGGTTAGGGGCACGTTAATTTTCAAAGTGACATCTTTCCTCTATAACACTTTCAGGTGGTTTTTTGTAGCAGGTTTGCCCAGTGCAATATGACATCTGATTTCTTGACTGCAGCTTCCAGGGGCAAACACCTATTCCTCTGCATATCTTCTCTCCACAGTTTCTGCCCCTTTACTGTATCTAAATGCAAGCACAGAGGACTCTTTTACTTTAAAACTTGGCAAATATATATGATGGTTTTGTCCTGCTGCTCCCCGAAGCCAAGAGTCCTTGGAAGCAGGACTTATAATTTCACCCTGGAGGGTTAGCTCTGATTCTCTCCCCAGCTGCCCTTCATCTGATTCTCTTGCATGGTGATGTTTTGCAGACCCACAGCTCCCAAGCACACAGAGATGAGAGGACAGAATGCCACCAAGGTCAGCACCTTCATTCTGGTGGGCTTCCCCACGGCCCCCAGGCTGCAGTATGTGCTCTTCCTCTTCTTCCTGCTCACGTATCTCTTTGTTCTGGTGGAGAACCTGGCCATCATCCTCACTGTCTGGATCAGCACCTCCCTCCATAGGCCCATGTACTACTTTCTGAGCTCCATGTCATCCTTGGAGATCTGGTACGTATCAGACATCATCCCCAAGATGCTGGACATCTTCCTCCTTCAGAGGAAGCACATCTCCTTTGTGGGATGCATGACTCAGCTCTACTTCTTCAGCTCCCTGGTGTGCACAGAGTGTGTGCTCCTGGCCTCCATGGCCTATGACCGCTACGTGGCCATCTGCCACCCCCTGCGCTACCATGTCATCATGACCACAGGGCTCTGTGTCCAGCTGGTGGCCTTCTCTTTTGTGAGTAGTTTCACAATTTCCATGATGAAGGTCTACTTTATCTCCAGTGCCAAGTTCTGTGGCTCCAATGTTTTGAACCACTTTTTCTGTGACATTTCCCCCATCCTCAAACTGGCCTGCATGGACTTCTCAACTGCAGAGCTGGTGGACTTCATCCTGGCCTTCATCATCCTGGTGTTCCCACTGGTGGCCACTGTGCTCTCCTATGGACACATCACCTTGGCTGTCCTGCGCATCCCTTCAGCCACTGGCCGTTGGAGGGCCTTCTCCACCTGTGCCTCCCACCTCACCGTGGTCACCATCTTCTACATGTCCATGATCTTCATGTATGTCCGGCCCCAGGCCATTGACTCCCGCAGCTCCAACAAGCTCATCTCTGCTGTTTACACTGTTCTCACTCCAATGATGAACCCTCTTATCTACTGTCTGAGGAACACAGAATTTAAGGATGCCTTGAAGAAGGCTCTGGGCGTGGATCAAGCTCCACCATAGGACAAATGAATATTCTAGAATCTAGTTTGTGCTGGTAATAACATTTCCTTGGTACTTCATGCTTTGTATCATAAATTTTAGATGAACATACCTACAGAGCTGTGCACAATAAGCCTTCCCCCAGATATATCTTCACAGAGGGACCATGCTTCCTGAGTGAGCACCCAGCTCATGAGTTAGGAGCTCCATGTCCCCTCGTAGTCATGATCCCTGCCCCATGCTAAACACTAACTTCTAACACCAGGTATTAGTCCTGGTGGTTTTGAGGTGGTATGAATGGATTCATAGAGCATTTACGCCTCACTCACCATTACGCTTGGGGGAATCCTTGGTGTTTTGCATGGAGCAATCATCTACACATTCTTCTTGCTGCATAATGTTCCACTGTATAAACGGATCTCGATACATTTACACATTCACTGACGTGAGGAAACACTGTGTCTGCTCCCTGTTGTGGGGGGTGCTGCTATACACACCCTGGCTCATGTCTTCAGTCATTAATACTGTTGTTAGCTGCCATCAAGTCTCAGCTCCCGATTCCTGACAACCCCACACACAATGGACCAAATGCTGCATGCTCCCCCACCCTATGACAGTTTGGGATTGGGCTGTTGTGATTCACAGGGTCTGTAGGAAACGATTTTGGGAAGGAGATAACTAGGCCTTTCTCTCTACTCTCTCTTAGTCTGGAAGCTCCACTGAAACCCATTCAGCTAGCAACACACAGGCCTCCATGGGCAGGCAGGTGAGGGCTGTGCCTGGGGTGCACTGACTGGGAATCAAACCCAGGTCCCTGGCATGGAAGGTGAGATTCCCACCTCTGCACCACCAATGCACCCAGGGGTGATTAATGTACATAGACCCAATTCTGCACATTGTGTGACTAAGGGCAGGCCTTTTGGGACATGAGGTTGGCATATGGTCAGTTTTTGTAGAAATTGTGGAAGTATTTTGCAAAGTGGGTGTACTGATTTCCACCCCTACTACAAATGTCCAAGAATTCCAGTTGCTCCATAGCCCCACCAGCACTTGCTACTATCAGTGTTTTCAGCGGAGCCATTCTACTGAGTGGTCATGGTGTGTCTTTGTGACATTCATATGCACTCTCCTGGTGATGACTGAAGGTGAGCATCTTTGCATATTCTCAGTGATGACTGCCTATTTGTGCATCCCCTCTCTGAAGGGTCTGTTCAAGTCTTTGATCTATGTTTATATTGGGTCTCTTTCTGTTTCATCTGTGAGAGTTTCATTATTATTATTATTATTATTATTATTATTATTGCATTTTGGATGCAAGTCCTTTGTTGGTTATATTTATTGATAGGTTGTCCATTTTTTCCCTTTATGGCTGTTGTTGCTATTGTTGTTTAGGTGCCATCGAGTTGGTTCCAACTCATAGGGACCCTATTACAACAGATGAGACACTGCCTGGTCCCGCACTGACTGTGTAATAACCCACTGTTGCAGCTGCTGTGTCAATTCATCTTGTTGAGGGTCTTCATCTTTCATCGCTGACCCTCTACTTTACCAAGCATGATGTCCTTGTGCAAGGACTGGGCCCTCCTGACGACATGTCCAAAATACATGACATGAAGTCTCCCCATCCTCACTTCTAAGAAGCATTCTGGCTATACTTATCCAAGACCAAATCTGTTCTTCTGGCATTCCAAGGTATATTCAGTATTCTTTGCCAAGACCATAATGCAAAGACATCAATTCTTCTTCAGCGTTCCTTATTTGTTGTTCAGTTTTCTCATGCAGAAGGTATCTTGTCCTTTATGGTTGGTTTTTCAAATTTTCCATTTTAGAAATATTTGCCAAATTGACTTGATAGCAGTAAGCTTGGGTTTTTTGAGAAATAACTGCCAACCCCAAAGTCATAAGGATATCCCCCTATTTCATTCTAGAAGCTGAATTGATTTACCTTCCATGTTTATATTTACAATTCATCTGAAACTGACCTCTATTTATGACATAAAGTCCATTCTTTTCTCTGTGGATGTCAAATTGCTCCAGTAGCATTTATTGAAAAGCCCAAGCTTCCCCTCTACAATGTGATTCTTTTCACAGATCAAATGAGCATATATAGGCATAGTGCCTAAGGCATTTGACTGCTAACCAGAAGGCTGGCAGTTCAAACCCACCAGCCACTCCTTGGAAGGAAGGTTGAGCAATCTACTTCTGTAGCAATAATGCCTCAGAAACCCAAGGAGGGGTCACTATGAGTCAGATCCTACTAAATGGCAGTGGGTTTTTTAATCTGTTTTTACCTCCATTTTCTGTTCCATTTGTTGGTTTCTGCACAAACACAATACTATCAGCATCAATATTGCTTTTTCATATATCTTGATATCTGTCAGTAAATCATTCTTCTTTGCTCTTTTTTCTTTAAGAATACCTTGGTGTGGTAGTTAAGTTTGTGTGTCAACTTGGCTGGGCCTGGTTGAGTGGCTGGGCAGCTGAATGTAGTATTCCCCATGATGAGACGGGTAATCAACTCCATGGTGGAATGAATCTACTGTGAGCAGCTGAGTAGCTGCCTTAGGGATGTGGTCTGCTTCCTGTATATAAGGAGAAACCTTGGGGAATGGTCTCTAGTTTATGGCATGCTTGAACCCTACATGTAGCTGTGTCATTTAGCAGTCTGCCATGCTCTGCCGACCTTGGGACTTACAATGGACTTGAATTAATGGCCTGCTGTGTGGTCTGCTAACATCGGGACTGTGCTTTTTTACTTGTCAACCTTGGGTTTGTCAGCCTCAGCAGCCAGCAGCTGTCTGAGTGAAAAAAAGCCTCTAGCTCCAACTGGCTAGGAGGAGGATACAGAGCTGAAGCCCAAGGTTGAAGGGCTTTCACCCAGCCCCTAGAGCCTGGCACTTTGAACTCAGACTTAAAGCCTCCAAACTGTAAGAGAATAAACTTCTGTTTGTTCAAGCATCCCATTTGTGGTATATCCTTGTCAGAGTGGCCACAGGTAATCAGAATCGTTGGCTTTGTTGCTGTTACTTGCCATCCAGTTGGATCCTACGATGTACACATCACAGAACAAAGTGTTGGCCAGGCGTGCACCATCTTCATGACTGTTTGTCCATCTCCATATCTATGTTAGACACTTTATCAGTTTCAACAAAAGAAAAACTTCCTGGGGTTTTTGAATCTATAGGTCAATTTAAGGGGAACTGTAAATTTATGATCTTGAACGTTTCAATCCAAGAAGAAGGTATATCCCTCTATTAATTTATAACATCTTCAATATCTCAAGATCATTTTGTCATTTTCAGTGTAGAAGTCTTTCACATCTCTGGTATTTGGCTTTTTTTTTTTTTTTTAATGTAATGCAAATAGTATCTCTTAATTTTTTTTTTCCTTTCTGTTTCTTTGTTGTTGGAAAGTGAATGCAACTATTTTTTTTCCTTTTTCTTTGAAATATATAGAGACTCATAAGAAGTTGCAAAGAAATATACAAATATGCAGGGTGGTTGTGCGTCCTTTGCCCAGTCCCCACCATCTTCATAGCTATAGTGCAACATCAACTCCAGGAAACTGAGTTTTCACAAAACGTGTTCAGATTTTGCTCATTATTTCACACACTTGTGTGTAGTTCTGTGCACTTTTATCACGGAGTTGCCATCAAGGCAGCCCCGACTCACGATGACTTTCAGGACAATGAATCCCAGCCCACTCCCGTGTCATCCTCCCAATTGCCTGCATGTTTGAGCTTCTGCTAAGGCTACTGTGCTAGTCCAGCTCACTGAGGGGCTCCCTGGTCCTTAGGGACCCTCTGCTTCACCAGCCATGATGCCTTCCTTCATCCGTTATTCACTCCTGGTGACGTGTACAAAGCAAGCAAGGGGGACAATGACCACACGTTTAGCTTTGGGAATTACACCATAATCAGCATACAGAACATTCCACAGCCACAAGACTCTCTCCTGTTGCCCTTTCTAGCCACATTCACCCGTCCCCCTTCACTATCCCCTGGCTACAACTATCATGTTCTCTGTCTCTATGAGTCCCTTTCTTTCAAGAGTGTTATGCTTGGTATGTGAAGGGATCCTGTGGCATGTGCTCATCCAGCATGACTCCCTAGAGATGCATCTGAGTTGTTTATCAAGAGTTTGTTTATTTTTATTCCTGAGAGGTAGTCCATGTTAAGCATGCATCTGCATTTAGTTAGTCACATGTCTTTTGATGGATGAGTCAGTGGTTCCTAGTTTTTAGCTACAGGGAATGAGGCTGCTTCCAACATTTATGTACAAAATTTGGTGTGAGCCTAAATTTTCATTTTTCTGGTATAAATGCCCAGTAATGCACTTGCTGGGCTTTATGGTATGTTCATGTGTCTCAAAAGAAACTACCAGAGAGGCTAGACCTTTTCAACACCAGCAGCCTGTGAGGGATCAGGTTCTCCACAGCGTCACCAGCATTTGGTGTTAGCACTTTTCCCCCAAATTCTAACCATTCTGTTCAGTGTGTGGTAATATCTCACTGTGATTTTCATTTGTGTTTCCCTAATAGCTAATGAGGGAGCTCTGGTAGCGTAGTGTCTAAGGCACTTGACTGCTAACCAGAAGGCTGGTGGTTCAAACCCACCAGCCACTCCTCGGAAGGAAGGTTGGGCAATCTACTTCCGTAGTGATACTGCCCCGGAAGCCCAAGGAGGGGTGTCTGTGAGTTGGGTCTGACTCAACGGCACATAACAACAACAACAGCAATAGCTAATGAAGGTGCTCTGGTGGTGCAATGGTTAAGCACTCAGCTGCTAACTGAGAGGTGGGAAGTTCAACCCCACCAGCTACTCTGTGGGAGAAAAGACCCGGAGAGCTCACATAAAGATTAGAGAATAGGAACCCCACGGGGAAGTTCTAGTCCATAATACGGGGCCACTGCTCAACGGCACAATAGATAATGGTGAACGTTTTTGCGTGTGTGTGTTTGTCATCTGCCTGTCCATTCCAATGAAACTTCTCTTGTCTTTTGCCCATTTCCGAACAGCATTTTTTTAAATGTTGATTTGAAAGGTCTTTATCTACTCTGTTGTTGTTGTTGTTATGTGCCATCGAGTCAGACCCGACTCACAGCGACCCCTCCTTGGGTTTCCAAGGGAGTATCACTACGGAAGTAGATTGCCCAACCTTCCTTCTGAGGAGTGGCTGGTGGATTTGAACCGCCAGCCTTCTGGTTAACAAGCACTCTAGATATCAGAAAATCAAACCACTCTCATGAAGTCCTTTCAGACACGTAGTAACCTTACAGGAAAGTGTAAAACTGCTTATAGGATTTCCAAAGGTTGTAAACTTTTACAGAGGCATACTGCCTCATCTCTCTCCTATGGAGCACCTGGTGAGTTGAACCACTGACCTTTTTGTTAGCAGCCAAATGCTTTAACCACTGCACCACCTGAGCTCCTTATATTCTAGACGCAAGGCCTTTATTAGATATGTGATTTGAAAATATTTCTCCCAGTTTCTAGACTGTCATCTTAAAAGCTCTCTCATAGAGCAACTTTTATTGTTGTGATAAAGTCTAGTTCATCAGTTTTTCTTTTCATGGATTGCACTTTAGGTGCCAAGTCTAAAGACTCTTGGCCTAGGCCTAGGCCCCAAAGATTTCCTCCTAATTTTTTCTCTCATGCTTTGTCTTTTAGGTTAAGTCCACGACCCATTTTGTTGAGGTTTTTGGGTCAGGTGTGAGGCTGACGTTCGTCTGTTTGCCTGTGGATGTCCAAAGACTCCAGCACCATTTTTTCAAAGGTTCTTCATTGAACTGCTTTTCCACCTTCGTCAGCTATCAGTTGCACGTGTTTATGTTAATCTATTTCTGAATCCTCTCTTGTGTTTCTTTAATTCATGTATCTGTCCCACTCTTGATAATACACTATCTTGTAATGTGGTTATATAGTCAGCCTTAACATTGCAAGAATAATTCCAGCCACTTAAATCTACATTGTTCAAACTTGATGTGGCTATTCTAAGTCTTGTCCTTTCCAAATATATTATATAACAAGCTTTTTCATGTCTACAAAAGCTGCCATTTTGATACAAATTGTATTAAACTTGTTGACGAATTTGGGGAGAATTGACAACACTACTATGTTGAGTCTCCCAATCCATGAACACAGTTCAGTCTCTTTGATTAGTGAGGTCTTCTTTGATGTCTTTCATCAGTGTTTCGTAGTTTTCAGCACACAGATGCCACATGTTTTGTTAGATTTATAACCAATATTACATTTTCTTTGGAGCAATTGTAAATGATATTGCATTTTTAAGTCAGTTTCCACTTGTTCATTGTTAGCATACAGAAATGCACTTGATTTTTGTGTGTTGATCTTCTATCCTGTAACCATGCTGAATGCATTTATTAGTCCTAGGAGTATTTTTGTAGATTTCTTTGCATCTTCTATGTAGACAATTGTGTCATCTACAAATATAGACAGGTTTATCTTCCTTTCCAATTTATATGCCTTTTGTATCTTTTTCTTATCACACTAGCTAGAACTTTCGTAACTGTTGAATGAGTGGTGAGAGCAGATACCTTCATCCTATTTCTGATTCAGAAAGAAAACGCTCAGTCTTACACCACTAAGAATGATGTTAGCTGCTGTTGTTTCTAGATGCTCTTTGTCAAGTTGAGGCAGTTCTCCTCTATGTGTTATGAATGGGGGCCAGATTTTTTCAAATATTCTTCTGTGACAAGTGATAAGATGATTGACCTTTCTTTCTCTGCCTGTTTTAACTTGGATTATGTTGATTGGTTTTCAAAGACTGCATCTCTTGAATAACCCCATTTAATCATGATGTGGTATTCATTTGCTGGATTCTATTTGCTAATATTTTGAAAGGAAGTTTTGGTTCAAACTGATGGAAGACAATGATTTCTTGTTTCCTATTTTTGCTACTATCTTTGTCCAGGTTTGGTGTCATAAAATGGGTTGTTTCTTCTATTTTTCATTTCTTGTCTGTGGATAACTTTAATTTTTTTTTTAGAATTTCATTCTGATCTTTATAATGTTTTGTGAATGTAATTTTGTATATTTTTATAGTGGTTGCTCTGAAAACTAATAGCAAGAAATGAAGCATTACCTACAGGTAATTGAACATATTGAAGGACAGTAAATATGTCATCAGAAAGCATGGATTATAGAAGGAAGAACCACAACATTTTTCTCAAGTGTCAAAGTAAAGGAACAGTGAACTCAGAATTCTATATCCAGTGGAAACACCTTTAAGAGTGAAGGGAAAATTACAACATTCTCAAGTAAAGGAAAACAAAGAGAACCCATTTCCTAAAATAAAGGCTAAAGGAATTTCTCAAAACAAAAAGAACAACTCTTTGAAAATCAGGAAGGGAAAAAGAACATGGTAAAAATAAAAAGAAAAAGAAAGTATAAATATAATAGACTTATCTTCAAATTTCTAAATTATGTTTGAAAAACATAACCCTGTCTGATGTGGTTTTCGATGTAGTACAGGGAGTAATTCCCTTATAAACGCAAAAGGGAAAAGGAGAGCACTGAGAGGGAAGGTCTCCACACTTCCTTCAAGCCATAGAATACTACCACCCTCTGACTGTGAGCAGTTACGTATACAACCACTAAAACAGCTGC
>NW_006921593.1:19959818-19976154 GCF_000298275.1 Orycteropus afer afer
TCCTGTATGGAAAGTGAATTTGCTCTGTAAATCTTCACCCAAATCACAATAAATAATAATAAAAAAAAGAGCCCGGCAGATAAATCCAAATGTAATACTGAAAAATGTTCATGGAATGCACATGAAGGTGGGAGAAGGAAAACAGAGAGACAAAAACCAGAATAAACACAGCAAAATAACAAGATGGCAGATCTACACCCTGTTGTTGTTGTTGTTAGGTGCCTTAGAGTCATCTCTGACTCATAACAACCCTATGCACAGTAGAACAAAACACTGCCCAGTCTTGTGCCTGCCTCATGATCCTTGCTATACCTGAGCCCATTGTTGCAGCCACTGTGTTAATCCATCTTGTTGAGGGCATTCCCTTTCTTCATTGACCCTCCACTTTACCAAGCATCATATTTGTGGTGGTTATGTTTGTGTGTCACCTTGGCTGGGCCTGGTTGAGTGGCTGAGCAGTGGTGGTAGTTATTCCCCATGATGAGACTGACAATCAACTCCATGGTGGGATCTACCACAAGCAGCTGAGTACCTGCTTTAGGGATGTGGTCTGCCTCCTGTATATAAGCAGCAGCTTTGGGTGTGGTCTCTAGCCTTCTGGCACACTTGAACCCTGCATGTAGCCAAGTCATTCATTGTTCAACAACCTGCCATGCCCTGCTGATCTTGGGACTTCTTCTGGACTTGAATGAGTGGCCTACCATATTGTTTGGTCACATTGGGACTGTGCCTTTTTGCTTATCAACCTTGGGCTTGTCAGCCTCAAAACCCAACAGCTGTCTAAGTGAAGAAAAGCCTCCAGCTTCAGTGGGCCTGGAGCAGGAGGCAGAGCTGAAGCCCAAGGTTGAGGGGCTTTCACCCAGCCCTTAGAGCCTGGCATTTTGAACTCAGACTTAGAGCCTCCAAAATTGTAAGAGGATAAATTCCTATTTGTTAAAGCCATCCCACTTTTGGTCTATTCCTGTCAGAGTAGCACAAGGTAACCAAAACAAAAATCCTTCTCCAGGAAATGGTTCCTTCTGACAACATAACTAAAGTAGGTGAGATGAAGTTTGGCCATTCTCACTTCCAAGGAGCATTCCACCTGCACTTCTTTCAGGACAGATTTGCTAGTCCTTTTAGCATTTTAGTACTCTTAGCATTCTTCTCTGACACCACAACTCAAAAGCATCAACTTCTCTTTGGTCTTCCTTATTTACTACGCAGCTCTCCCATGCATAAGAGGTGACTGAAAACATCATGGCTTGGGTTGGGCACACCTTAGTCTTCAAGGAGACATCTTTGCTCTTCAGCACTTGAAAGAGATCTTTTGCAGTAGATTTGCCCAATGCAATATGTCATCTGATATCTTGACTGCTGCTTCTGTTGGCATTGATTGTAGAACCAAGTAATATGAAGTCCTAGACAACTTGAATCTTTTCTCCATCCACCATGAAGCTGCTTATTGGACCACTTGTGAGGATTCTGTTTCCCTTATATTGAGATATAATCCATACTGCAGACTGTAGTCTTTAATCTTCATCAGTAAGTGCTTCAAGTCATCCTCACTTTCAGCAAGCAAAGTTGTATTGTCTGCATATCACAGGTTGTTAATAAGTCTTTCTCCAATCCTGATGTCATGCTCTTCTTCATACAGTCCATCTTTTCGGATTATTTGCTCAGCATACAGATTGAATAAATATGGTGAAAGGACACAACCCTGACACACTCCCCTCCTGATTTTAAACCATGCAGTATCCCCTTGTTCTGTTCAAATGACAGCCTCATGATCTATGTACAGGTTCCTCATGAGTACAATCAGGGGTTCTGGAATTCCCATTCTTCTCAATGTTATCCATTAATCTTTTGTGGTCCACACAATCGAATGATTTGCATAGTCAATAAAACACAAGTAAACATCTTTCTGGTATTTTTTGCTTTCAGCTAAGATGCATCTGACATTAGCTATGATATTCCTTGTTCCACATCCTCTTCTGAATCTAGCTTGCATTTCTGGAACTTGTCAATATACTGCTGCAACCATTTTAAAATTATCTTCAGAAAGATTTTATTTGCATGTTATATTAATGACATTGTTTGATAATTTCCACATTCTGTGGGATCACCTTTCTTTGAAATGGGAACAAATATGGATCTCTTCTAGTCAGCTGACCAGGTAGCTGTCTTCCACATCTCTTGGCATAGCTGAGTGAGTGTCTCCAGGAGGGCATCTGTTTGTTGAAACATCTCAGTGGGTATTCTGTCAATTCCTGGAGCTTTGTTCTTCATCAATTCTTTCAGTGCAGCCTCGACTTCCTCCTTCAGTACCATTGGCTCTTGATCATATGCCACCTCCTGAAATGGATGAAGATTGACCAGGTCATTTTGGTACAGTGACTCTGTATATTCCTTCTATTGTCTTTTGATGTTTCCTGCATCACTAAATATTTTCCCCATAGAATCTTTCAATATTGCAATGCAAGGCTTAATTTTTTTCTTCAGGTCTTTCAGTTTGAGAAATGCTGAGCATGTTCCTCCCTTTTGGTTTTCTAACTCCCAGTCTTTGCACATTTTATTATGATAATTGGCTTTGCTTCTCAAGCTGCTCTTTGAAATCTTCTGTTCAGCTCCTTTATCTTGTTATTTTTTCCATTTGCTTTAGCTACTCTCCATTCAAGGGCAAGTTTCAGAGTCTCTTCTGACATCCATTTTGGTTTTTTCTTCCTTTCTTGTCTTTTCAATGACCTCTTGCTTTCTTCATGGATGATGTTCTTGATGTCATCCCACAATTCCTCTGGTTTTCAGTCATTGGTGCCAAACTAGCAAACAGAGTAGCACACCAGCCCCACTCACTCAGATATATTAAAACAAAATAAAGCAAAACAAATAACAAATCTGGGCAGATCACACCAATACCAATTAAATATAAATACAATGACATCATCATTTCTCAGAGACAATTGACAACTCCAGTTCACACAAAGAAGATAAAGTGCTATAAAGAAGGGATCATAATACAGATCCAGAAAATGTCCCTGTGTTTTGAAAAAGCAGCACTGGAACTACCTGATAAGGAATTCAAAACAATTATATTCAGGCACCTTCAGTGGATAGAGAGACAGATCCAGGAAAATACTAACAAAATCAAGGAAAATATTGACAAAATTTAGGAAAATACAGACAAAACTCTAGAACAATCTAGGAAAACAATACAAGAAACACTGGAAAAATAAATGAAAAATCAGACACCATACAAAAACAGCGAATAGAAATCCAGATTAATACTAAGGTTTCATAAATAGATAACAACACATTGAAAGGGCAAAGGAGTAGAACTGAATCAAAGGAAGACAGAATTAGTGAGATTGAAGATAAATCTCTCAATACTATTTTGTTAAGGGAGTAATCAGGAAAAAAGAAAAAAGTAGAAGAAGAAAGCCTAAGATTTATGTGGGGATACCATCAAGAATAACTTATATGTGATTGTTGTTGTTGTTGTTGTTATGTGCCGTCGAGTCGGTATATGTGATTAGAATTCCACAAAAGGAGGAGACAAAGAAAACCACAAAGAACACTGTCAAAGGTTTTTTTTAAGAGAACTTCCTTAATATGATGAGAGATGAGAGGGTACACATTCCAGCTTAATGAACCCCAAGCAGGGTAGACCCCAAAAGAAGATCACCAAGACATATCGTAATCAAACTTTCCAAAACCAAAGACAAAGAATGAGTCCTGAAAACAGCACAGGAAATATTAAAAGTTACCTACAAAGTGCAAGCAATGAGACTAAGCTTTGCTTTCTTGTCTGAAACAATACAGGTGAAAAGGCAATAGGATAACATACATGACACACTGAAAGACAAAATATTGCCAACTAAGAGTTATTTAACAAGCAAAACTGTCCCTCAAATATGATGGTTAAATTAGGACATTTCCAGGTAAACAGAAAGTAAGGGAATTTGTGAAAACCAGACCAACCTTACAAGAGATGCTAAAGGAAGTCCTTTGGACAGAGAACCAATAACAGCAGACAACAACTGATGATTAACACACATGACAACATAATGCAGAAATCAACTCAGATATAGAAGCAACCAAAGTAAAATAAACTTACCAGAGAGCGAACCTGAGACCTCAAGTTGTAAATGAGGACAACTACAAAGTAAAACAAGGGAATAAAGAGTGTAGTTACAGAACTTCCAAATGGAAAGGAAGTCAAGGCAATTTTCTCATAGAATGGACTGTTTCACACCTGGGAATAAAATAATAAATCGCAGGGTAACCGCAAAGAACATTAATAAACTCATTTAAATAAAAAAGAGGAAAGGCACAAATATATAGCTTATACGAAAACAATAGCTACAAAGGAAATTATTTAAAAATTCATAAACAAAATGAGCTCAGCACAGAAAATTATATGGAACAAGGAAATCAGAAACACCATAAAAAAGGACATAACAAAATGACAGCAGTAAATTCATACTTGTTGATAATTACACTGAATGCAAATGGATTACACACACCAATCCAGAGACAGAGTTGCAGAATGGATAAGAAGACATGACCCATCAATATGCTGTCTACAAGAGGCATGCCTGAGACACAAAGACAAAAATAGACTAAAAATTAAAGATTGTTAAAGAAATATATCAAGCAAATGACAGTGAAAAAAGAGTAGGAGTGGCAATATTAATTTCTGATAAATAGACTTTAAGGCAAAAATTACCGTGAGACAAGGGAGGACATTATATAATGATTAAGGGATCAGTCAAACAAGAGGACATAACCATAATAAATATCTATGCACCCAATGAAAGGGCCCCAAAATACATAAATCAAACTTTAGCAGCATTGAGAGAAAGAAGTAGATGATTCCACAGTCATAGTAGGAGACTTTAATACACCACTTTAAATTTTTTTTTATTTTTATTTTAAGAGGTTGTTTTACATTCAACGTTAAATGTACATTTAGTTTCATTCCCCATTTACCATGTCCAACCCTAACCTAGTCTCCTCCCCTGCTACCCAGTAACCCTCCTTCTGTGCCCCTCATATTTATGCACTACTGCTTGTCCTGCATTTCGTCAGTTTGAATGTTGGTCCTCTGGTGCGCTGTGGTCCATTGCTATAAGGGATATATTACCAAAGAGTTTGTGTGTGCGTCATCCTGGGTTGAGTGGTCTGGGTGTACATCTTGTTAACTATTGGGCTGAGAGCCAGCCCCTGGGGGTGTGTTTTATTCCAGATGCAGAATATATTCCAGGGTCATAGTATTGGGGGTCTCATCAGATTTCATCTGACCAGTAATTCTGGTCATTATTGAGTTTTTGGATTTTGTTCCACATTTTTCCTTCCACTCTATCCAGGATCTCCAGATTTGATCCTTTCCTGAGTGGTTGGCACTGGTAGCCAGGCACCATCTAGTTCTTCTGGTCTCAAGGGCCATCGTGTCCTAGGGCTGATTGCTTTCAAATGCCTTTTTTTTTTTTTTCATTCTTCTTCGCTTCCAATGCTAGGAGACCATTAGCTGCATCTTAGATGGCCACTTGAAAGCTTTTAAGACGCCAGTTACTACTTACCAATGTAAGATGCGGAACAAGGCTTTTTAGGTATTTTGTTGTGCCAACTGAGTCTGGTGTCCCCTAGTACTATGGTCCTGAGATGGTAGATCTATCGGATCTCTCTCCCATAGTGTCTGGGTGTATGTGAGGGTTTACTCTGTGTCTGTCTTCTATTGTTTCTGTAAGGATTGCAGGTATTTTGTATCACTGGTGTCTGTGCAAGATTAGCTTCAGCTGAATCTATCTTTGGTCTAGGGTATACTCCCGTTCACTGACCCCCATCTGATCCTCTCAGGTGTTTATGTGTTTATCTGTAGCCTGGTGTTTGGTGTTAATGGTAATGCAGGATTGTAGACACGTTGGTTGGTGTTAGCATCCATCTGTCGTCTATCTCTTATGTGCACAATTCAGTGCCCTCCCATTTCCTAATGTTATCATGGTGGTCACAGATCCTTTCCGTATATCCCTCCCCCACCCACATCAGTGTATGGGCCCCAACTAGCCCAAAATTAATACTTCCCCTTCCCTCCCCATCCTGGTAATCTACAAAGTGAGTTCCCTATCCCAAGCAAACCCTTCTTTGTCTTTTTACAGTAATGGGCTCATACAGCACTTGTCTTTCTCCAATTGACTTATTTCACTCAGCATAATGTCCTCTGGGTGTATCCCTCATTGTTCTTTAAAGTAGCATAGTATTCCATTGTGTGCAGGTAACATAATTTGGTTATCCACTCATCCGTTGATGGGCATTTAGGTTGTTTTCATCTCTTTGCTATAGTGAATTGTGCTGCAATGAACATAGGTGTAAATATGTCTGTTCATGCCCTAACTCTCACCTCTTTAGGATATATTCCTAGTAATGGAATTGCTGGGTCAAATGGTATTTCTACTTTCAGTTTTTTAAGGAAACACCATACTGTTTGCCACAATGGTTATACCATTTTACAATCCCGCCAGCAGAGCACAAGAGTTCCAATATCTCCATAAACTTGCCAGTATTTGTTATTTTCTGACCTGTTGAACTTTGCTATTATTGCTGGGGTAAGATGATATCTCATTGTTGTTTTTATTTGCATCTCTCTAATAATTAATGATCGTGAGCAATTTCTCCTGTGTTTGTTGGCTGCCTGTGTATCTTCTTTGGTGAAGTGTCTGTTCAAGTCTTTGGCCCATTTGTGAATTGGGTTGTCTTTTTGGTGTTGAGGTGTTGAAGTTTTCTATAGATTTTGGAGATTAAGTCCTTTATCAGCTATGCCATAGGCAAATACTTTTTCCCAACCTACAGATTGGGAAAAGATTTTTACCCTTTTGACTAAGTCTGTCGATGCACTTAAGAATTAATTTTTAAAAGGTCCCAGTCATCTAGCTTCTCTTCTACCTCCTGCATATCCTGGGCTATGCTTTATAGTCTATTTATGCCATAAATTAGGGCTCCTAGGTTTGCCTCTATTTTATCTTTGATGAATTTCATAGCTTTGTGTTTTACATTTAAGTCTTTGATCAGCTTGAGTTTGGTTTTGTGTATGGGGTGAGGTATGGGTCCTGTTTCATTTTTCTGCAGATGGATATCCAGTTTTGCCAGCACCATTTGTTAAAGAGGCTGTCTTTTCCCCATTTAATGGGTTTTGAACCTTTGTTGAAGATCAGTTGTCTATAGATGGATGGGTCTATACCTGGACTTTCAATTCTGTTCCATTGGTCTATCTGTCTATCATTGTACCAATACCATGCTGTTTTGACTACTGTGACACATAGTAGTTCTTAAGATCCAGGAGTGTGAGACCTCCCACTTTGTTTTTCTTCTTCAGGAGTGCTCTGCTTATCTGAGGTCTCTTTCTTTTCCATATGAAATCTGTAATTGGTTTTCCCATGTCCTTAAAATTTTGTTGGAATCTGGATCAGGATTGCGTTAAATGTGTAGACTGCTTCAGGTAGTATTGACATTTTCACAATATTCAGTCTAGCTTTCCATGAACAAGGTAGGTTCTTCCATTTATGTAGTGCCCTTGTTGTTTGTCTCTTGTAGCAGTGTTTTGTAGTTTTCTTTGTATACGTCTTTTCTGTCTCTGGTGAGGTTTATTCCTAGAAATTTTATCTTTTTAGTAGCTACTGTAAATGGTATTGTTTCCCTTATTTCTTTATCAGAGGACTCTTTGTGTAGAGGCATCCAACTGATTTTTGTATGTTGACCTTGTATCCTGCCACTTTGCTGAACCTCTCTATTAGTTCCAGTGGTTATTTTTATTGAATCCCCTGGATTTTCTATGTACAGGATCATATCATTCATGAATAGAGATAGTTTTAGTTACTCTTTGCCAATTTGTATGTCTTTTGTCTTTCTTGCTTTATTGCCCTGGCCAGGACTTCCAATACAATGTTAACTAGAAGTGGTGATAGAGGGCATCCTTGTCTGGTTCCCACTCATAAGAGGAATGCCTCGAGTCTTTCTCATTAATAATGATGTTGGCTTTGTATATATACCCTTTACTATGTTGAGGAATTTCCCTTCTATCTCTCTTTTGCTGAGAGTTCTGAACAGGAATGGATGTTGGATTTTATCAAATGCCTTTTCGGCATTGATTGATATATGGTTCTTTTGTTTTGTTTTGTTTATGTGGTAGAATACATTGATTGTTTTTCTGATGTTGAACCACCCTTGTAAACCTGGTATGAATCCTACTTGGTCCAGGTGTATTTATTTTTTGATATGTTGTTGGATTCTGTTGGCCAGGATTTTGTTAAAGATTTTTGCATCTATGTTCATGAGGGATATTGCTCTGTAGTTTTCCTTTCTAGTGTTGTCTTTCCCTGGTTTTGGTATTAGTGTTAGGCTTGCTTCATAAAATGAGTTTGGGAATATTCCATCTTTTTCTACATTTTGGAATAGCTTGAGTAGCATAGGTGTCAACTCTTCTCTGAATATTTGATAGAATTTTCCAGTGAATCCATCAGGGCCAGGGCTTTTCTTTGTGGGAAGTTTGTTTTATGACCTGTTCAATTTCTTCTTTTGTTATACGTCTGTTCAAGTATTCTATCTATGAGTGGGATAGTTAGGTGGGTCTTGTGATTCTAGAAACTTGTCCATCTCTTCTAGGTTCTCAAATCTGTTGGAGTACAGTTTTTCATAACATTTTTTCAGTATCTTTTTTTTATTTTAGTCGGTTCTGTTGCGATGACACCCTTCTGGTTTACAATTCTTGTGATCTGGATCTTCTCTTTCTTTTCTTTTGTTAGATATGCCAATGGTTTATCGATTTTATTAAACTTTTTGAAGAACCAGCTTTTTGTTTTGTTGATTTTCTCTATGGCTGTTTTGTTTTCTGTTTCATTTATTTCTGTTCTGGTCTTTATTATTTCCTTGCTTCTAGATGCTGTAGGATTCTTTTGTTGTTCTATTTCTAGTTGTTGGAGTTGATGGGTTACAGTGTTGATTTTGTTTCTTTCCTCTTTTTTGATGTATGCATTTATTGATATAAATTGTCTTCTGAGTAGTGCTTTTGCTGTGTCCCATAGGTTTTGGTATGATGTATCTTCATTTTCATTTGTTTCTAGGGATTATTTTTTATTTCAGTTTTTATTTGTTCTATTACCCAGCACTTTTTCAGCACTGAATTGTTCAGCTTCCATATGTTTGATGTTTTTTCCTTGCTCTTCCTATTATTAATTTCTAATTTTATAGCATTGTGATCCGAGAAGATGCTTTGTAGTATTTCAATACTTTTGAATTCATTAAGGCTTGCTTTATGTCCTAACATATGGTCTATTCTGGAGAAGGATCCATGTGCACTGGAGGATGTAAATCATGCTTTTGTTGGGTGAAATGCTCTGTATATGTCTATGAGGTTGAGTTGGCTGATTGTATTGTTGAGTTCTTCTGTATCTTTGTGGAGTTTTTCTCTAGTTGACCTGTCCCTCTTTGAAAGTGGTGTGTTAAAGTCTCCTACTACTATTGTAGAGTTGCCTATCACCCCTTTCAATTCAGTTAATATTTGTTTCACGTATTTTGGAGCACTTTCATTGGGTGCATAAATATTTATTATTGTAACATCTTGTCAATTGACCATTTTAGCATCATATAATGTCCTTCTTTGTCTCTTATGATGTTTTTCACCTTAATGTCTATTTTATCAGAAATTAATATTGCCATTTCTGCTCTTTTTTGGTTACCATTGGCTTGGTATATGTTTTTTCCATCCCTTAATTTTTAATTTGTTTTTATCTTTGTGTCTAAGGTGGGTCTCTTGTAGGCAGCATATCAATGGTTCTTCTTTTCTCATCCAGTCTGCTACTCTCTTTCTCTTGATAGGTGCATTTAGTCCATTCACATTGAGTGTAATTAGTGATAGGTATGAATTGATTGCTGTCATTCTATTTTGTTTTTTTGTCATGTTGTTGGTGTTTCCTTGGTCCATATACTTTTCTTTGCTGAGTTCTGTTTGTGGCCTAATGCGTCCTCCCTTTTCATCTTTATTGTTGGTTTTGTGCTTATTAAATCCATATGTTTTCTTTCCTTCTGGATTTGCTTAGGGGGATTGTTAATTTGCTCTGTGGTTACCTTGGAGTACATTCTTGTCTCTACATTTATAGAACAGTGCGTACTGTGAAGACATTGTCCTGTTTTCCTCTCCATTTAGTTTGTACTTAGACGTTTTATTCCCTCTAATAGGTTAGTTGCTGTTGTTGTGTGCTGATTGACTTCCTTGGTTTTTAGTGCACAGTGTTTTATGGTCTTATTTTGAGTGTCTATTCCTGATTTGGATTTAGTGTTGATGCCATGTATCCTGATTTTGTTGATCTCTGTTTTGGGTTCTCTATTGGAAGGAATTCCTTAAGCATTTCTTGTAGGGTTGGTCTGGTTTTCACAAAATCCCTTAATTTCTGTTTGTCTGAGAATGCCTTGATTTTGCTCTCATATTTGATGGATAATTTGGTTGGATATATGATTCTTGGTTGGAAGTTCTTTTCCTTCAGTGTTTTATATATGCCGTCCCATTGTCTTCTTGCCTGCATGGTTTCTGCTGGGTAATCAGAGCTCAGTCTAATTGTTTGATTATTATAAGTAATATTTCTTTTGTCGCAGGCAGCTCTCAAAATTTTTTCTTTCTCTTTGGTTTTGGAGAGTTTGATTATAACATGCCTCGGTGTTTTTCTCTTGGGATCTATCTTGTGTGGGGTTCTATGAACTTCTTGGACAAATATCTTTTCTTCCTTCATGATACAGGGTAAGTTTTCTGTTAGCAGGTCTTCCACAATTTTCTTGGCTTTTTTTTTTTTTTTTTTTTTCTCTTCTTGTTCTGGAATTCCAATGAGTCTTATGTTGGTTTTTTGTTTTGTTTTGTTTTGATGTCATCCCATATAATTCTTAGGTTGTCTTCATTTCTCTTAAATCTTTGTTCTGATTTTTCTTCATACAGGCTGGTGTCCAGGGATTTGTCTTCTACTTGGGATATGCGTTCTTCAGTCAGTTATAACCTACTCTTTTGTGCTTCTACTGTGTTGTGTAATTCTTTAATTTGGGTATTCATCTTCTGGGTTTCAAACTGCTGTTTTTGTATGAGTTTAATCAAAACTCATTATTCTTGTTATTATTCTCATGCATTATTCTTGTTATTTTGTTTTTGAATGATTCTCCTGAGTTCTTCCAGGGAACTGCCTGTGTTCTTCTTTTGGGGTTTCTGTTTGGGGTTTCCATAGGCTCTTGTAAAGCTCTATAAACATATCTTCTAAATTCCTTTTCAGATAATTCTATTGCCTCCTCTTTGCCCATGTTTAATGAGACCTTTGTTTGTGGTTTTGCTTCTAATGCCTTGCCCTGTTTTTGTTTGTTTGATTTGAGGTTGCCTGCTGTTTCCTAGACATTTTGAGGTTGTCTTTAACTGTTGGTTATGTATTGATTTGTTTTGTCTTGGTTTTATGATGTAATATTTTGAAATGGTGAAGCTGGTGTATTTTATTTTTTTAGTTATTAGTTCAGGTACACTGGGTTGCTCTTCAGTTTTCTTTGTGATGGTCAAATCACTGTGTGGAATGTGGATATGGGTTTCTGTTAGTCATAAAGAAGGTTCAGAATTTGAACCAGGAGGTATTATGGTGGCTGAGTGTGGTTTCTTCTGTTAGATGAGTGAAGTTATTGGCAGAGAACATGATAGTGGAAGAGTGAAAGAAGAAAAGCTCCCCGTTGCTAGGGGTGGTTTCTAGGGCTTTGAGCAAGCTGCTAATAATGGCACTGTACTGTCATTCACAGGCCTGCAGCTCAAGTTCAGCAAACACTCCAGTTGTTAGGGAGTTGCCACTTTCCACCAGGCTCAGACACACACAAAACCCTGCTTCTGAGGCCCCTCGGCACCAAAAAACTGACCCAAGGCAACTGTCCGGCTCCATGATCTGCTGTGGGAGTTCCTCTCTGATCCCGCCCACCCCCAGCACCGGCCCAGACTGTGATCTGCTGAGGGAGTTCCTCTCTGGGTCCGCCCACGTGCGGCACCAAAGATCTGCTTGGTTTCAGCGACACTGGAGTCAGCCCAGCACCCGCTAGTAACCTGTGGTCCCAATATTACTGATAAAGTCAAACGCGGGCCCCTCAGTGCCACTAAGCTGATCCAAGCCTGAACAGTGATCTGCTGTGGGGGCATCTCCCTGGGCCCACCCTCTTGCAGCACCAATGGACTCTCTGGTCAGGTTTCAGCGGCACTGGATGTGCCTGTTTGCACCTAGCTGGCCCAAGTTACTGATAAAATCAAGTACTGAAGGTAGATCCTTGGGGTGATCGCTAGTATGCTGGTGTGGTTTCTGGTATGCAGGTGTGGTATGTCTTCTTCCTTAACCCAGGGAGGTCTCCAATGGCCTTTCTTGGCTGCCTCTTGGTCCTCCACAGGATAGATCTCCTGATCTTGTTATTTTTTCCCCGTGTCTCTTTATACTTTCTAATTCTATTCCCCTGAATTTGGTGCACTCTGACTCAATGAGCTGTTTAGAGCACCAGAATCCCTAATTCAAACTACTGTACCAAGTTTTTCAAGCACTAAGATGCTAGAGGGAATTAGTGTGGTGATTACTGACAAGACTCCATTTTGAAAATCTTTAATACACCACTTTGAATGAAGGATAGAACAACTAGAAAGAAACTCAACAAAGACACAGAAAAGCTAAACAATACAATCCACCACCTTGACCTTGTAAACATATACAGAGCACTTCACCCACCAACAACATAAGATATACTCTTTTCTAATGCACATGGAACATTCTCCAGGATAAACCATATGCTAGGCCCCAAAGAAAGCCACAATAAATTTTTAAAAAACATGGAAATACTGCAAAGCATCTTCTCAGATCACAATGCTATAAAATTAAAAACCAACAATAGGAAAATCAAAGGAAAAAAAGCAAACACATGGAAACTGAGTAAGACCCTCCTTAATTAAAAGAATTTTAAAAATTCCTTGAATCAAATGAAAATGAAAACACAATGTATCAAAATCTTTGGGACACAGCAAAAACAGTGCTCAGAAGGCAAGTTATAACAATAAAGGCACACATCAAAAAAGAACAAAGAGCCAAAATCAACACCTTAACCCAATGTCACCAACAATTAGAAAAAGAGAAAAAAAGCCTATAGTCATGAAAAGAAAAGAAATAATAAAGATTCAAGCAGAAATAAATGAAACAGAAAAACAACAGAGTCAATAAGACTAGAAGTTGGTTCTTTGAAAAGATTAATAAAACTGACAAACCACCAGCCAATTCAACAAAGGAAAAGGGGAAGATGCAAACAACAGGAATAAGAAATGAATGGTAAATGTCACAACAGAACCAACAGAAATAAAAAGGATAATGTCAGGGTTCTATGAAGAACTGCACTCAACGAATTTGAAAATCTAGAAGAAATGGACAGGTTTCTAAAACACATTACTTACCTAAACAACACAGATTGAGGTAAAGAAAAATTTGAACAGACCCATGACAAAAGAAGAAATTGAACAGGCCATAAGGAAAAAAAAAAAAAAAAAGTCCTGGCCTGGCTTCACTGGATAGTTCTACCAAACATTCAGAGAAGAGCTGACATCAATCCTATTCAAACTATTCCAGAACACAGAAAATGAGGGGATACTCCTAAATTCATTTTATGAAGCAAGCATAACCCTGATACCCAAATTAGGCAATGCCACCACCAAAAAGGAAAATGATACACCAATTTCTCCCATGAATTTAGACACAAAAATTGTCAACAAAATCCCTGTCAACAGGATCCAATACTACAGCAAAAAAAAAAAAAAAAAGTAACACACCATGACCAAGTGGGATTCATACCAGGTACACAAGGATGGTTCAACACTAGAAAAATAATCATCATAATCCATAACTAAGTAAAATAAAGGAAAGAACCACATGATCATATCAATAGAGGAAGAAAAGGCATTTGATAAAATCTAACAATCATTTCTGATAAAAACTCTCAGCAAAATAAGAATAGAAGAGAAACTCCTCAACATAATAAAAGGCATACATGCAAAACCAACAGCCAACATTATTCTCAATGGAGAAAGACTGAAATCATTCCCTTTTGTGAATGAGAACCAGACAAGGATGCCCTCTATCACCACTTTTATTCAACATTGTATTATAAGTCCTAGCCAGGGCAATAAGGCAAGAAAGGGTAATCCAAGGCATCAAATTGGTAAGGAAGAAGTCAAATGAGCCCTATTTACAGATGATATGATCCTATACATAGAAAACTCAAGAGACAGCAAGAAAACTACTGGAACTAATTGAAAAATTCAGTATAATGGCAGGATACAAGATCAACATACACACATCAATTGGATTCCTCTTTATCAACAAAGAGATGTCTGAGAAGGAAATAAGGAAAACAATACCATTTACAATAGCTACCAAAAAAAGAAAACCCTTAAGAACAAATATTATCAGGTAAACAAAAGACCTATACAAACAAAACTACAAAGGATTACCACAAAAACTATGTTGTTGTCGTTGTTAGGTGCCGTCGAGTCGTTTCCGACTCACAGCGACCCTATCTATGCACAGCAGAAGAAAACACTCTTGTCCTGCACCAGCTCCGTGATCCCTGCTATATTTGAGCCCGGTGCCACAGCCACCGTGTCAATCCATCTCGTTGAGGGCCTTTCCCTCTTTATCAACCCACCACCTTACCAAGCATAACATCTGTCTCCAGGGAATGGTCCCTTCTGACAACATGACCAAAGTATGTGAGATGAAGTCTGGCCATTCTCACTTCCAAGGAGCATTCTGGCTGCACTTCCTCCAGGACAGATTTGTTAGATCTTTCAGCAGCCCATGGTACTTTCAGCATTCTTCACCAGCACTGCATCTCAAAAGCATCAACTTTTTGTCAGTCTTCCTTATTCATTGTCCAGCTCTCACATGTATATGAGGCAACTGAAAATCCCATGGTTTCTGTCAGGAGCACCTTAATCCTCAAGGAGGTATCTCTGCTTTTCAGCACTTGAAAGAGGGCCTTTGCAGCTGACTTGCCCAGTGCTATATGTCATCTGATGTCCTGACTGCTGCTTCTATTGGCGTCGACTGTAGAACCAGACAATGTGAAGTCTTTGACAACTTCAATCTTTTCTCCATTTATCATGATGTCGCTTACAGGTCCAGTTGTGAGGATTTTTGTTTTCTTTATATTGAGATGTAATCCATACTGCAGATTGTATCCTTCAATTTTCATCAGTAAGTGTTTCAAGTCATCCTCACTTTCAGCAAGCAAAGTTGTATCATCAGTGTATCGCAGGCTGTTAATGATTCTTCCTCCAATCCCAATGACATGTTCTTCTTTATATAGTCCAGCTTCTTGGATTATTTGCTCAGCATATAGATAGAATAAGTATGGTGAAAGGATACAACACTGATGCACTCCCTTCTTGATTTTAAACCATGCAGTGTCCCCTTGTTCTGTTCAAATGACAGCCTTCTGATCTATGTACAGGTTCCTCAGGAGTACAATTAAATGTTCTGGATTTCAATTCTTCTCAATGTTACCCATAATTTGTTATGATCCACACAATCAAATGCTTTTGCATAGTCAATAAAACACAAGTAAACAGCTTTCTGGTATTTTTTGCTTTGAGCCAAGATCCATCTGACATCAGCAATGATATCCCTCATTCCACGTCCTCTTCCAGCTTGCACCTCTGGAAGTTCTCTGTCAATGTATCACTGCAACCGTTTTTGAATTACCTTCAGTAAAATTTTACTTGCATGCAATATTAACGATAGTGTTCAATAATTTCCACATTCTGTGGGATCACCTTTCTTTGGAATGGGTACAAATACGCATCTCTTCCAGTCAGTTGGCCAAATCTTCCAAATTTCTTGACATAACTGAGTGAGTGCCTCCAGTAGGGATCTGTTTGTTGAAACATCTCATTGGGTATTCTGTCAATTCCTGGTGCCTTGCTCTTTGCCAATTCCTCTAGTGCAGCTTCAACTTCTTCCTTCAATACCATTGGTTCTTGATGATATGCCACCTCCTGAAATGGATGAAGATCGACCAGGTCTTTTTGGTACACTGACTCTTGTATATTCCTTCCATCTTCTTTTGATGCTTCCTGTTATCATTCAATATTTTGCCCATAGAATCTTTCAATATCACAACTCGAGGCTTAATTTTTTCCTCAGTTCTTTCAGCTTCAGAAATGCCAAGCATGTTCTTCCCTTTTGGTTTTCTAACTCCAAATCTTTGCACATTTCATTATAGTAATTAGCTTTGTCTATTCAAGGTGCTCTTTGAAATCTTCTGTTCAGCTCTTTTA
>NW_006921593.1:19976649-19988482 GCF_000298275.1 Orycteropus afer afer
AAATTCTATCATGCGATTTCCAGCATTATTTCTGTCACCAAGGCCAAATTTTCTAACTACTGGTGACTCTTCTTTGTTTCCAACTTTTGCATTTCAGTGTCCAGTGGTAATTAACACATCTTGATCGCACGTTCGGTCAATTTCAGACTGCAGATGCTGATAAAAATCCTCAATTTCCTTATCTTTGGCTTTGGTGGTTGATGCATAAATTTGAATAATACTCATATCAACTGGTCATTCCTTGCAGGCATATGGATATTGTCCTATCACTGACAGCATTGTACTTCAGGACAGATCTTGAAACATCCTTTGTGATGATGAATGTCACATTATTCCTCTTCAAATCATCATTCCCAGCCTAGTGGGTCATATGGTTGTCTGATTCAAAATGGCCAAAACTGGTCCATTTCAGCTCACTAATGCCTAGGATACCAATCTTCATGCGTTCCATTTCATTTTTGACAACTTTCAATTTTCTTCAATTCTTACTTCATACATTCCATGTTCTGATTATTAATGGATGTTTGCAGCTGTTTCTTCTCAAACTGAGTCATGCTACGTCAGCAAATAGAGGTCCTGAAAGCTTTTCTTTATCCATGTCATTAAGGTTGGTTCTACTCTGATGATGCAGCTCTTTCTCACTCATATTCTGAGTGCCTTCCAACCTAAGGGGCTGGTCTTCCTGCACTGTATTGGACAACATTTCAGGGCTATTCATAAAGTTGCCCAGTAATGTATCAGACAGTGTTTCTCTGCTATTCATAAGGTTTTCCCTGGCCAATTCTTTGAGAAGTGGATGGCCTCCTCCTTCTTCCTAGTCTGTCTCAGTCTGTAAGTTGCATTGAAACCTGTGTACCATGTGCAACCCTGGTGTCATTAGAGACACCGGTGGCATAGCCTCAAGCCTCACAGCAACATGCAAGTCACTACAGTATGACAAACTGGCAGACCAGTTTGTCTCCCTCAGCTGTTTGAAACCTCTCTGCCCTCCCCTTTCCTGGTTCCCGCATCTGTGTCTCGTCCCCGGCTCTTCCCTGCTGCTTCCCTCATCTGGGTGTGGGGCCTGCCTGCCTCCCCTTACCTGGGTTCCTGCAGCTATGAGACCTACATAAATGGAAGAACATACCATCTTCATAGATAGGAAGATCAAATATTGTGTAAATGTCAATACTAACCAAAGCAAGCTATATTGTTGTTAGGTACCATTGAGTTGGCTCCAACTCATAGTGACAGTATGCACAAAAGAATGAAACACTGCCTGGTCCTGCACCATCCTCACAATCCTTGTTATGCTTGAGCCAATAGTTGCAGCCACCATGTCAACGCATCTCATTGAGGTCTTCCCCCTTTTTCACTGACTCTCCACCTTACCAAACATGATGTCCTTCTCCAGGGATTGGTCTCCTCTAAAAACTTTGTACATTCCATGTTCTGATTATTAAAGAATGTTCACAACTGTTTCCTCTCATTTTGCGTCATGCCCCATCAGCTGATGAAGGTCCCCAAAGCTTTAGTCTATCCATGTCACTCAGGTCGACTCTACTTAGAGGGGGCAATTCTTTTGACTGCTAACCAGAAGGCTGGTGGTTCAAACCCACCAGCCACTCTTCAGATGGAAGATTGGGCAATCTACTTCTGTAGAGATGCTGCCTCAGAAACCCAAGGAGTGGTCACTACAAGTCGAATGGACTTGATGGCAGTGAGTTTGTTTGTTTGTTTCTGACCCGAGGGGCTCATTCTCTGGCACCATATTAGATAGTGTTTCAAGGCTATTCATAAGGTTTTTAGTGGCCAATTCTTTCAGAAGTGGATGGTCCTGTCCTTTGTCCCAGTGTCTCTTACTCTGGAAGCTGTGCTGAAATCTCTCCCCCATGGCTTACTCTGCTGGTATTCAGCATACTGCTGGCATAGCCTCCAGCCTCACAGCAACACACAAGCCACCACAGTACAAGCTGACAGATGAGTGGTGGAAAGCTGCCAAAGGGGCAAGGAGGTTGCATCTTCTGACCTCTTCTAACTGCACAAGAGGAAAACAGAATCACCATTAGTAGCCCAAGGCTATCCCTATGAGGCAAGACATGCTACCTCCCTCCAACCCTTTCACCAACCCTGACACCAACCATTCCTACTGCAGCACCCACCACCTCTCTGCTGGGCTCGATAATTCCCTGCAGTGGCCACAAAGAACTCACAGATTATGGAGTTTATTAGGGAAGCACAGGCTACAATTCAAGTTCAGGAACAAGGCTCAGTCTCTCTCAGTGTCGCCATCTCTCAGCCAACAGTCTCTCTCCCAGCAGTGCATGTGTCCTGGTGTCTCTCTCTCAGCAATGCATGTTCTCTTTCTCAGCAGCACGTGTCTCTCAGGAGTGCATTTCTCTCAGCAGCACGTCTTTCTCAGCCAGCATTCAGAGACACTCCTTCTGCCTCTAGAAGGGCTCCTTTTGAGTGTGGCAGAGTGGCCAAACTAACCAATCATAACATCAGAATTCTAAGCACCTGAGGGAGAGCGAACTTCTCAGAACATTGCTTTGTGCCACTCTAAACAGAAATACCCCAGGTGGATAACTAACAATCAGGAGCTCCTCAGTTGCTCAGGGCAAATTCCACCATGGCGTTTACAAAGCCATACCAGGTAATTTACTACACTGCAAAAGCAATCTATGGATTCAATGCAATCTTACCCAGATTCTGTCAACATTATATAAGGACATGGAAAAGACAATAATTAATTTTTATGTAAAGGAAAGAGACCTCAGATAAGCAAAGAACTACTTAAGAAGAACAAAGTAGGAAGTTTCACACTCCCTGATCTCAAAACCTACTATACAGCCACAGTAGTCAAAACAACCTAGTATTGGTATGACAGACACATAGACCAGTGGAATAGAATTGAGAATCCAGAGATGCATCCACCCATCTGTGGACAGCTGATCTTTGACAAAGGGTCAAAAATCCATTAAATGGGGAAGAGATAGTCTCTCTAACAAGTGGTGCTGGCAAAACTAGATATCTATTTGCAGAAAAATGAACTAAGCTCCATATCTCACATCATACATAAAAACTAACTCAAGTGGATCAAAGACTTAAATGTAAAACTTAAAACTAGAGAGATCATCAAAGAAAAAGTAAGGGCAAACTTAGGTGCCCTACTATATAGAATAAATAGACCATCAACATAACCAAAAATGCACGACAAATATGACTGGGACCTTCTAAAAACTGAATTCTTATGTGCATCAAAAGACTTTTCCAAAAGAGTGAAAAGAGAACCTACAGAAGGGGGAGAATATTTGACAATGACATATCTGACAAGGAGTTTATCTCTAAAATTTACAGAAAACTTCAACATGTCAGCATCAAAAAGATAAACAATCTAATTAAAAAATGGGCAGAGGACATGGACAGACACTTCACCCAAGAAGATATTCAGGCAGCCAACAAACATATGAAGAAAGCTCATGCTCATGCTCATCAACCATTCCAAAAAAGAAAACAACACACTGCTGCCTAGTCATTTTTACCCTTATGGTCAAAAATGGTGTAAATGTTCAGCTTGTAGGCCTGTCTCTTGTTTGGCTGGAAGCCAGGGGAGTGAGTTCAAATCCAGGCCCAATGCGTGACTGGGGCCATAGTCTCAGGGGTTTCACCAAGGGAAACTCTCCCTGGGCTTTCCAGGTGATATCTCTATATCTCTATGGAAGCAGATTGCCCAGTCTTCCTTCTGAGGAGTGGCAGGTGGGTTTGAATCACCAGCCTTCTGGTTAGCAGTCAAATGCTGCCAGAGCTCCCATTAGCCATTAAAAAAAAAGAAAAACCCCAAAAAACAAACTCACTACATCGAGTTGGATCAAAACAATGAGCTATCATCTCACTCTTGCATTAATAGCCAAGTTCAACAAGATAGAAAACAACAAATTCTGGTGAGGGTGTGGAGAAATTGGAACTGTCATACACTGCTGGTGGAACTGTGAAATGATACTTTCACTATGGAAAATGGTATGACAATTCCTTAAAAAGTTGGAAACAGGAATACCATTTGATCCAGCAATCCCATTACTAGGTACACATCCTAAAAAAGTGAAGGCCAGGACACAAGTAGATATATGCATACCCATGTTCATTTCAGCACTACTCACAATAGCAAAGAGATGGAAAAGATCTAAGTGCCAGTCCATGGAGGACGGATAATCAAACTATGGCACATGCACACAACGAAATACTCTGCAACAGCAAAGAATAACGGAGAACCTGGGAAACACCTCATAATGTGGATGAACTTGGAGGACATTGTGCTGCGTGGAATAAATCAATCAGAGAAGGACAAACATTGTGTGAGTCCACTATTATAAACAGTCAAGGCAAGGTTTGCTCAGGGAAGGACACTTTCTTTTTTGGTTGTCAGGGGTGGGAGGGGAGGAGAGGGAAGGTTCCTAGCTATGTAAGAGATACCTGTTGATTTGGGTGAAGGGAAAGACAATCTATGAACAGTGGGTGACCAGCACAACAACACTAAGGAAAAGGAAGACATGGAGAGTGCACAAGAAGTACAGACAACAAAGGTCAATACTTTCACAGACACAATCCAGCCACACATTAATGTACAGGTGGGTACACAGGCAGACAGGCAAGATGACCAGGTGTGGGTGGGCGGAAGGGAATATAGCTATCCATGCGTAGGCTTGGGAGACATCTGCATGTGCTACAAGACTGTCCACACTAGAACAGAGCTACTGGGGCCAAGTGATGAAAACCTCTTAGCCACAACCAAACACCCTGAAGGAATGAGTCACTGGGCCTGCAGGCTCAGACCACGGGGACATCAAGCTCAAATGGCACAGCATACTACACAAACACATTGTTCTTCGTTCTACTTTGATGAGTAGTGACTGGGGTCATAAAAGCCTGCAAGCAGTCCTCTAAGATGCAATGGTTGGTCTCTCCTCATCACCAGTGAAGAAAATCAAAGACACATGGAAATGATTAGTCCAAGGGACTACTGGAGCATGGGAACCTCAGCCTGCATGACCCTGAGACCAGAAGAATAGATGGGGGCCGGCTACCAGGGCCAACCTCTTGGAAAGGCATAAAAACTGGAGATCCTGGATATAGTGGGAGAAAGATGTGGAACAAAACTCAAAATCTTAAAAATGACCAGGCTTACTGGTGTGATAGAGACTGGTGAAACCCCCATGACTATGGTCCCTGGAATTGAACGCACTCCCCTGGCTTCCAGCCAAACAAGAGACAGGCCTACAAGCTGAACACTTACACCAGGTAGTTGCCCTCCGTAGAACAATCAACCATGGGAGATCAGCAGGGCTGCATTTGCACAGGGAGAAAGCTCAGAGGGCAGGAATGCATAGGAAAGAAGGACACAGGGAAGAGTTACCCCAGGAAGAAGTAGGAAGGGAGCTGTTACGTCGTGGGGATTGTTGTCAATGTCGTATTTGGAGTGCCTTCTGACCTGAGGGGCTCATCTTCCGGCACTATATCAGACAATGTTTCAGGGCCATTCATCGAGTTTTCCAGTAACATATCAGATAATGTTTCACTGCTATTCATAAGGTTTTCACTGGCCAATTCTTTGAGAAGTGGATGACCTCATCCTTCTTCTGAGTCTGTCTTAGTCTGGAAGCTCTGCTGAAACCTGTCCACCATGGGTGACCCTGCTGGTATTTGAAATACCGGTGGCATAGCCTCCAGCCTCCCAGCAACACACAAGCCACCACAGTACGACAGACAAGTGGTGGGCTGTCAACATCACAAAACAAAACGTGTATGAACTGTTGAATGGAAAATGAATTTGCTCTGTAAACTTTCACCCAAATCACAGTACAAAGTTAAAAAAAGAATAAGGAGGAGAAATCAATAACACTGAAAACAGAGAATGAATAGAGATTATCAATTGTCATTATCAATGACACAAAAGCTTGGTTCTTTGAAAAAATCAGCAAAATTGACAAACCTCTAGAAAGACTGACAAAGGAAAAAAGACAAATTAGCCACCTCAGGAATGGCGGGAGCTGTCACTGCCGACTGTACACACACCAGAAGGATCATAAGGAAATAATGAGCAGCTCCACACATGTAATGTGGACAATTAGGATGGAAACCCTTCAGAAAGCTCAAGGCACCGTGACACTCGCTATGATGCAGATCACCCCACAGCCAGATGCTGAGCAGTCCCAACCCCCAAAGGGTCCTTCCTGGGAAAGACAACGTAGCCTTGGAGGCAAGGTGGCAGGCGGGATGGATAAGCAAGATGAGGAACTCTGCTGGCGAGGTGCCATCCAACACTCCCTCCCCCCAGCCACCCGCAGAAAGAATTCTCAGGGACACTGGAAAGGCTGGGCTCCCCAGAAGTGTGGGATGTGGAATGGGGCCTCAAGTCTATTTATTTGGATGCTGGTCACTTCATGGGCCTGGAGGATGTAGGGATACCTGATGGCACTTGCTTATGCAACCTCAATTGCTGTATGTGTTCGCAGCTTTGAACAGGACGGAATACAGTGGTGGAGGAAAGGATGCGGCCCCAGCTCTCGGGGAGCACAGGGCCCAGGACCGTGCTTTTCTCCATGTGGACTGTGTGTATCAGAGCCAGCTGGAAATGTGTTTAACAGACCTCAGGGCCCACCCATGTTGTCTACCCGGTCCTAAGGAAAGCCGCATGGAAATGCAAAAAGCTAAAATTGAATAACATTTTTTTAAAAACTTCAAAAAACATGCTGTATGATTCGATATACCAAAACTAGACAACCCTTTCCAGCAACTTAGCTTCTCAAGGGTAGCACCAAACCAAGTGCGGTGGAGTTGAGACCCTCTGCTGTTGGCGACCGGGAAGCTCTGTTTTCCACAGCAGTGATTCTCATACCGTTCAAATTTCGGAACATCCATTGAAAATGACGCATGTAGCTTTTACAACTGCACTGCCACTCCCACTGTCTTACGCATCCACAATTCTGAAAAGGAAAATGAAAAGAAATTCAAGGAAGGAGGAAAAATGGCCTTCGGAAGTGAGGGTTTTAAAGACCTTTCACAATGACAGCATAGTGGCTAAAGCACTTGACTGCTAACCAGAAGGCTGGCGGTTCAAACCCACCAGCCACTCCTCGGAAGTAAGGTTGGGCAATCCTACTTCCGTAGTGATACTGCCTCGGAAACCCAAGGAGGGGTCGCTATGAGTCGGGGCACATAACAACAACAACAACAACAACACAATGACAGGCGTGGAATGAACGAAATCCCAGTAAAGCCCCCCAGGGCCAACTGTAAGCTCTGGTGGCACACTGGTTATGTACTTGGCTGCAAACCAAATGTTGGCGGTTCAAATCCACACCTGCTCTGCTGGAGACATGCCACAGTCAGCTTCCATGAAGACTGACAGACTTGGAAACCCTGTGGGCAGTTCCACTCTGTCCTCTAGGGGCGCTGTGGGTCAGAATGGACTCCAGGCAGTGGGTGTGGTTTGGGCTTTGCTTCTGTGAAGATTGACAGCCTGGGACACCCTGTGGGCAGTTACACTCTGTCCTCTAGGGGCTCTGTGAGTCGGAATCCACTCCAGGCAGTGGGTTTGGTTTGGGCTTGCCTAAGACTGGTGGCGTAGTGCCTAATACACTTGACTGCTCACCAGAAGGCTGGCACTTCAAACCCACCAGCCACTCCTCGGAAGGAAGATGAGGCAACCTACTTCCATAGTGATACTGCCTCGGAAACCTAAGGAGGGTCCCTATGAGGTGGGTCTGACTCGAGGGCACATAACAACAACAACAACAACAACAACATGGCATTTGACTGCTAACCAGAAGGCTGCTGGTTCAAACCCACCAGGCACTCCTCGGAAGGAAGGTTGGGCAATCTACTTCAGTAGTGATACTGACTCAGAAACCCAAGGAGGGGTCGCTAGGAGTCGGATCCAACTCAAAGGGAGTGAGTTTGGTTTTTTGGTTTTGCTTCCCTGGAGATTGACAGCCTCGGAAACCCTTTGGGGCTGTTCCCTTCTATCGTCTAAGGTAGCTATGATTTGGAATCAACTCCACCGCACTTGGTTTGGTGCTACCCTTGAGAAGCTAAGTTGCTGGAAAGGGTTGTCTAGTTTTGGTATATCGAATCATACAGCATGTTTTTTGAAGTTTTTAAAAAAATGTTATTCAATTTTAGCTTTTTGCATTTCCATGCGGCTTTCCTTAGGACCGGGTAGACAACATTTACGTATCTGTAAAGGTTTGCGGATTCTTTGGCCTCCGTTAAATGGCAACCCTGCAAATGTTCTCAGAAGAGATGCCAGCAGATCCCAGCCCCTGCACACCGGGCCAGGCCCTTAACTGCAGGCGTCAGCGTCCGCTGCCGGTGCTAACGACGCGGCCCGCCCAGCGCCAAGAGGCCGATTAGAACTCTGAGCAGGCGGTGACCCCGGAAGGGAGGCGGGCCCTGGGAGGGCAACTTCGCACAGGGAGACGGACCTGCACGGATGACCAGGGCGGGAAGGGGGGAACTGAGAAGAAGCCCCGAGTCCAGCGACTGCACCTGAGAGGGATACCCCACTTATTGCCCGGAACACTCCAGACAGGCGCCACGCGGACACCCCTCCGTGACGTCACGAGCGCGCGCCGGCAGTAGGCTAGGACCCCGTCGCGACCGCGTCCCCTCGGTCCTTGAGCCTGTGCGGAGCGGCTCGCCATGGCCTTGAGGCTCCTGAGACTGGTCCCCGCGTCCGCGTGCGCGCGGGGCCTCGCCGCGGGCACCCAGCGCGTGGTGAGGGCCCGGCGGCGGGCCGGGGTCCTGGCGGGGTCCTTCCTCCTCTCCTTGGGCCACTCTGCGACCCCCACTCTCCCGGGATTTTGGGTCTTGAGTCGCGGGCTGAGCTCGGAGGGGTGGCGAGCGTCTCCCAGCTGGAGGCCGAGCGCTGGGGCACCGAGGTGACTGGTCACCTGCCGACCCTGGTTTGGGAGACGGTCGGGGTTGTGGCTGCAGTATCCTGATGCGGTTGTCGCCCTGGGCGTCGGAGCAGGTGTGACGTGACCCAGAAGGGGCTCCGTGCTCGTTCCGTCCTCACTCCTGTAGCGTCAGTTCAGGGCCAGGCCCTGCGAGGCGCCGGAGTAATTGGACATTATGCATAAGCAGGAGAGAACCCTTTTGGGTCCGATTTGGGAGGTTTGGGAGGCGTCCCTGGGGCAGAGAATTCCGCGGTGCCGTTCCCTGTGATGGGGACGGGGGAAGCAACGGCCCTGTCATTGGGAGCATTGAGGAAAGCTGACAGGCCCGGGAGTGGCTGTGTAGTAAGTTCTGTGCTTGTGGTTGGAGCCATGTTGGTGTCAAATTGTAAAGGGATTTGACCTCTATGCTCAGCATTTTGGTCAATGAAGGATTCTGAACAGGAGAGTGTCAGGGTATTAAAGTGTCATACACTGCTTCACAAAGGTCACAGACCCCGCGGGGCGGCTGCCCACTGCCCGCCCGGGTTGCCATGGCTTGGAGTCCGAGTCAGCTGGCTAAGTCTTGTGAGGAGGCAGGATATCTGAAGGCAAGAGAGAAATGGGACAGGAAGGTGATCGGGTCTGTTTAATATGCTGTCACTTTAGTGGGTGCTCAGTGTTCCGTGGGCGCTCTGTGGCACCAGCCACCCTGTGGGAGAAAGATGAGGCAGTCTGGTTCTGCAAAGATTGACAGCCTGGGGCCGTTCTCCTTTGTCGTACAGGGTCACTGAGTCGGATCGACTCGATGGTGGTAGGGTTTGGTTTAGAATTCCATGGAGCCCCACGGTGGTACACAGGGTAATGCATGCGGCTCTTTTCTGTCCAGTCCACCCAGACATGCCTTGGAAGAAAGGTCTGGCTTCCGCAGCTGCTTGTGAAGCATCAACCATTGAGAAGCCTGTGGGACACAGTTTAGCTGACATACGGGCTCACCAAGGGTTGGAACTGACAATGGCAGCTGGTAGTGTTCCATACTGTGGATAGCCCTTGATCTTCCAAAACTACTCCTGTGATGTTGCACAGTAAGGGTTTCTGTTGATGTGTTTCATATGGAAAGCACATTGCGTTGGGCCTCCTGGTCAGTCACCCACTCGCTTCCCTGCAGAGAGATTCCTGGTTCCTATGGCCCAGGGCCCTCTGGGTTTACATCACACTGAGTGATCTACAAGGGGACTCTTGTCCACCCAGCGCTGCACATCATCCTGAGGAAATGCAGTCCCTCCTGGTTGATCCATGAACAAAGTGCTTGCTCCTTGCCAGCAGTTGTTTGTCGGTTAGTTTTTGTAGCAAAGTTGTACCATTTTCATTTGGCTGTTGGCTAATTTCATCCTTTTTCAGTAGTTGTGGCTTCCTCTTCAGTTTTTTTATAGATCTCTAAGACTTTTGCAGGAGTTCTGGTAGCATAGTGCCTAAGGTACTTGACTGCTAACCAGAAGGCTGGCGGTTCAAACCCACCAGCCACTCCTCGGAAGGAAGGTTGGGCAATCTACTTCCGTAGTGATACTGCCTCAGCAACCCAAGGAGGGGTCGCTATGAGTCGGGTCCGACTTGACGGCACATAACAACAACAACAACAAGACTTTTGCAACATTAGGCTGCATTGTCACTGTCACGTATGTTGGAAATACTTGTCAGTTGTTTGCCTTTTGATTGTGATTTTTTTTTTTTTTTAAACTGTTTATGAATTCTTAGGAAGGAGCTCTGGTGGCATAGTCCCTAAGGCATGTGACTGCTAATCAGAAGGTTGGCAGTTCAAACCCACCAGTCACTCCGTGGAAGGAAGACCAGCCAATCCTCTTCTGTAAAGATTTGCTGCCTCAGAAACCCGGTGCAGGTCACTATGAGTCAGAATCGACTCCATGGCAGTGAGTGTGGTTTTTGGTTTCTGAGGAAGGATGTGTTTTGGGAAGGGGTTTAAAGCGATGCAGCAGCCTTCTCATTCTAGAATAGGGAGACTCTGGCTTAGGCCGGGGGCGGGGGTGGTTAGGGAAGGGACGCTGTGCTCTGCCCATTGAAGAGTTAGCATCAGTGGTGTTTGAGTGATTGTGGAACTGGAAGGAGGAAAATCTCAAAGATGACTCTCCTATTTGCTGTTTGCTGCTGGATAGTGGATTGGGAGCTCTGGTGGCATAGTGCTTAAAGCATTTGACAGCTGACCAGAAAGCTGGTGGTTCAAACCCATCAGCTACTCTTCGGAAGGAAGCCTGGGCAATCTACCTCTGTAGGGATAAAAAAAAAAAAAAAAAAAAACCACCTCATTGCCATTGAGTTGATTTGACTCATAGCAACCCCTCCTTGGGTTTGCAAGGGAGTATCTCTACAGATTGACTACATCTGTGACAAGAGGTGATGGAAAACTCAATATCTTCAGCCAAAACCGTGCCAGGAGCTGATTGTGGAACAGACTATCAACTGCTCATATGCAAGTTCAACTTGAAGGTAAAGACGATTGAAACAAGTCCATGAGAGCCAAAATATGATCTAGAATATATCCCTCCTGAATTTAGGGACCATCTAAAGAATAGATTTGATGCATTGAACACCAGTGACTGGAAACCAGATGAATTGTGGGATGACATGAAGAGCATCATCCATGAAGAAAGCAAGAAATCACTAAAAAGACAACAAAAGAAGAGAAGACCAAAATGGATGACAGAAGAGACTCTTGAGCGAAGAGTAGCTAAAGCAAATGGAAGAAATGACAAGATAAAAGAATTGAACCGAAGATTTCAAAGAGCAGCTTGAGAAGACAAAGCCAATTACTATAATGAAATATATAAAGACCTGGAGTTAGAAAATCAAAAGGGAAGAACAGGCTTGGCATTTCTCAAACTGAAAGAATTGAGGAAAAAAATTAA
>NW_006921593.1:19990892-20024064 GCF_000298275.1 Orycteropus afer afer
ATTGACACAGTGGCTGCGACATTGGGCTCAAGTATAGCAAGGATCATGGAGCTGGCGTGGGATTGGGCGGTGTTTCATTCTGCTGTGCATGGGGTCGCTATGAGTCGGAATTGACTCGACGGCACCTAACAACAACAACAACAACAATCTCTATGGAAGTAGATTCTGAGGAGTGGCTGATGGGTTTGAACCACTGGCCTTCCAGTTAGCAGTCAAATGCCTTAAGCACTATGCCACCAGAACTTCCTCCTTAGAAATACTGCCTCGAGAACCCAACGAGGGGTCGCTATGAGTTGGAATCAACTCGATGGCAGTGGGTTTGGTTTTTAGTGGACTGGAAGCAGGTGATGGAGAGCATGTTGGAGGGTTACATTGCAGGCATGGCCCTTAACTTTCAGGCACCTTCTGGCCACGTGGGGGGAGCTCTTTCACTGTCAGTGGGATGGTAGCCAAGCCTGGACTCCAGCCGATGCCTGCGTTAGAGCAATGCTCCATAGCCCCTCTCCTCTCCCCGCCTGTCTCTATGCCTGCCTTCCCTTCATTTGTCCAGTTTTCTTTTGTTTGTTTGTTTTTCAGCCTGATAGACAACTCCTGTCCCCAGGGCCAGTTCCAGGTGCAGGCACTACCCTTACCCTTGGGGCCTGTAGTGGGAGTAGCACTGGAGACTGACAGTTAAGTGAATAGTTAGCAGGACTGTGGATGCCATGTGGGCGTTTTTCTCACCAGGGGTTTCGTATCCTATTAGCTTTCAGCTTCCACTACCTCCTTTAACAGAAGGCTCACCGTGTACTGTTGCGGGCTGTTGTGTTTTGCAGGGAAGTGTTCATACAAGTGCCCGGCACAAGCTGCAGTATGGCCCCTTGGCATTCATACTTGGCGAAAAAACCACCAAGAAACTGACGGAGCAAAGCAGAGTGATCACCGTGGACGGCAATATCTGCTCCGGGAAAGGCAGGCTTGCCAAGGAGATCGCCGAGAGGCTGGGTAGGTATGGCTGCTGCTGCAGGGGCCTGCCGCTCCGTGGCTGGTTGGCCCAGTTCGGTTCCCTGTCATGTTGACTAGGTAGTTAGGCCTAACGGTGAGTATTGACGATGTTTGAAATATTGATTGGAGAAGCTGTTTTCTGTCTTCCAGATTTGGGAAGTTGAAAAATAAACCCCCTGTGGGTCACCGTCTTGGATTGGGGATCTCATTTTGACCATAGGAGCAACCCTTTCCCCAGAGCTGTCTGATGTGAGCGCTGTAACAGCCCTCGAAACAGACCTCAAGCCCCCTACCAGCCAGTGAATTCTGATTCACAGCACCCCTACACAGAGTGGAACTGTCCCCACAGGGTTTCCAAAGCTGTAAATCTTTATGGAGCAAAGCTCAAACCAAAGCCGTGGAGTCAGTTCCAACTCACAGCACCCCTAGAGGACAGAGTGGAACCGCCCCAGAGGGTCTCCAAGGCTGTCAGTCTTGATGGGAGCAGATTTCCTCATCGTTCTTCCACAGAGTGGCTGGGGGGTTTGAACTGTGAACCTTGTGGTTTGCAGCCGGGCACTGTACCACTGTGCCACCAGGGCTCCTTTCTGAAATAGATGAGGCTGTAGTGTTACTGCTCATCTGACAGCTGAGTGAGCTCAGGAGGAAAGGCTGACGTCACACAGGTGGCTAGTAGCAAGCCAGAACCACAACCCCGTCTCTGGCAGGGTGCAGGTATTGTCTGTGGTGGCCTTCTGTGGTGTTGGCCGGCTGTCCCCACCCAGGAAGGGGTCCCCTGCGTTACGGGCAGCTCTCCTCCTAAGGGAGGAGCTCCTACACAGTGGAAACCTGCTGCACGTGGGGCGTTAGTGCGTGTGCTGCACACATGTTCAGACGTGTTCCCCTCGATGTGTGGGTGCCCGCCCGCTCTCCCTCACAGCAGGTGACCTGCTGTCATGAAGGGGACTCCCCCAGGCCTTCTAAGCACCAGCAGCCTTGTTGGTGTGCACCTGGGCTCAGGCTGACTGCCCCACCACGCCCTGGTCTCTGCTGCCTGCCAGCAGACGGGAGCTCACCCGGCTGTCTCTCTCCTCAGGTCTGAGGCACTTTCCAGAAGCAGGCATCCATTATTCAGACAGCACGACGGGAGATGGAAAACCACTGGACTTAGAGTTTAGCGGCAACTGCAGTTTAGAGAAATTCTATGATGACCCGAAGAGCAATGACGGCAACAGCTACCGCCTGCAGTCGTGGCTGTACACCAGCCGCCTCCTACAGTACGCAGACGCCCTAGAGCACCTGCTGAGCACAGGTGTGTGTGTGGGGGTGAGGCGGGGTGGTGCTCCCCAGCTCTGCCAGGGAGAGCTGCTCCTTGGGCTGTTTGGGGGGTGCAGGCCCGTCTTCCCAGTTAGGTTGCAGATTCCCTGAGATCTGTGTTACTGTTGCTCCTGACTAAAAGCAGCTTACATTGTTGCACACTGGGGTGAGTTCATTGGACCGTGTGGTATTTCTGTGCTACCGACCCAGGCCTTGGATGAAGTGATTCAGGGCTCCAGAGAGTCGGGCAGGAGAGCAGCGAGGTGCTTGTGGAGACGGGCCTGCAGTGGACAGAGACCGGGGCCCGTGTCCACAGGGTAGACATTAAACCTTGAGGAGGCTGCTGCAGGGAGACTCTGAGGGAGCAGCTGACAGTGATGTGAAGACGGCTACAGGGGACTCACAGGGAGCACCTGGCCAAGGTGCTCTGAGCAGGCCATGTGACTGGACTCAGCAAGCAGGGCCGAGAGGCAGTGGGTCAAGAAGTGGCAGGCGAGATGGTGGCCTTTGAGGGCCACACGGACAGTGGGTTAGGAAATAGCCACTGGGTGGTCTGTGCAGTCGAGTAACGTGATCTATTTGCAAGTGTCCCTCTGTTGTGGGTGGGAGGGGCTGAGGGTACATGGGCAGGAGCCAGGAGACCAAGCAGGGAGAAAGCTGGCAGGTGTGCTGATGAGTGGGATGGGGGTTGGGGCAGGGCGGCTCTGTGATGTCCCTGGCGGGGCGGGTATGAAATAGGGAGCGGGGAGCTGCTTTTTCAGCCAACGAGATGTTTTATGATTTTTGTGGCAGCCGATATGAATGAAGTGGAAGGTTATCCTGTGGCTGGGCAGCGATTCCCCACTCGAAGTGTGTCTGTGACCTCTTGAACACGCAGTCCCAGGGGTCCCCTTCTCAAATGAGCTGAGTGTGCTTGCAGCTTTTCACTGTGTCTGTTCCACAGGCCAGGGCGTTGTCTTGGAGCGCTCCATCTACAGCGACTTCGTCTTCCTGGATGCCATGTACAAGCAAGGCTACATCCGGAAGCAGTGTGAGTCTACCGCGGCATGTGCCTTGGGGCGGGCGGGTGACTGTGCTCCGAGGCTCACTGCTGGCAGCCTGGGTACCTACAAATGTCTCGGACGGATGAAGAGACACCCCTACTCACTACAGTTCCACAGAAAAAGCATCCCGCAGAACTCACAGGGTCTCCCAGCCCTGTCTCTCCTGACCTAGGTGTGTGTCCTTACACGCTTGCCTGGGAATGCAGGCTGGTGTCCCGGGTCCTTGGACACATGTCACCATCGCTGCCACCTGGCCTCCCCACGGGATGCCCTCTGGCTGCTGGCCCTGTCTCTCATCTTTCTGTGACTTTACACAATACGCAGGTTCTTGGTGTCCTGCTCTTCTGCCAGCCGGGTGTCTTTGACTTACACCTGTGTGGTTGCAGGGCCACAGTGTAACCCTTCCTTCTTGGTGTCACAGCTGCTACTCTGCTGTCTGCGGGCCCTGGGGGGGCGTCTCACGGTGGCAAGTTGGGTTGAGGTCGAGAGAGGCCATCCAGGGAGTCTGGGTGGTAAGGTGACCCTTGTCTGTGCGTCAGGGATCACTGGGGGGTCTGACAGGTGAAGTCAGGTTGAGGTTGAGAGAGGCCTTCCGGGGAGTCTGGGTGGTGAGGTGACCCCTGTCTGTGCGTCAGGGGTCACTGGGGGGTCTGATAGGTGAGGTGGGGTTAAGGTAGAGGCCGGGGAGGCTGGCTGACAGGGTAGCCCCTCTCTGTGTGTTGGGGCACTGGGGGGTCTGACAGGTGAGGTCGGGTTGAGGTAGAGGCCGGGGAGGCTGGGTGGCGGGGTGACCCGTTTGTGCGTCAGGGGTCACTGGGGGGGTCTGACAGGTGAAGTAGGGCTGAGGTAGAGGGCGGGGAGGCTGGCTGACAGGGTGGCCCCACTTGTCGGAGCACTGAGGGGTCTGACAGGTGAGGTGGGATTAAGATAGAGGCCAGGGAGGCTGGCTGACAGGATAGCCCCTCTCTGTGTGTTGGGGCACTGGGGGGTCTGACAGGTGAAGTGGGGCTGAGGTAGAGGCCGGGGAGGCTGGCTGACGGGTGGCTGCTCTGTGTCCAGGTGTGGAGCACTACAGGGAGGTGAAGAAGCTGACCATCCGCGAGTACCTGCCTCCGCACGTGGTGATCTACGTTGACGTCCCTGTCGCCGAGATCCAGAGCCGCATCCAGAAGAAAGGCGATGTAACTGCTCCTTGTTCTAAGGCAGCTTGCTTTGATGTGCCCCTGTTACCTGCAGACCCAGACCAGTGCTTGCTAGTCGTGTGTAGCTCAGGTAGCAAGGTTTGGCTTGGCGTGGGTGCTGTGTACAGGGCTCTGAGGCTCCCGTGCAGGTGGTGGGAGAGGGTGTGGGGCAGTGTGCTCCTGCCCCAGTGTCGTCACGGCTCTGTCCTGGTCTCTATCCTCTGTTCCCTTGTAGCCTTGGCCTCCTTGAGGAACTTCCTTGTGTGCACCTCACTCTGGTGGCATTGGTGTCCCTTGTTACCTCAGAGAGTGACCGCACGTGCCCTCTCTGCTATCCACTCGGCTGTGACCGCCAGTTGTGTGTCTCCTCCCCCTGTCTCTGCTCACAGCTAGTGGCAGTAGGGCACTGACCACGCAGAACCCCACTTAGTCTGTAGTTTTGGTTGGAGTTCAGGTGGCCTAGAGGCTGCCCATTTTGGAGATGCCCATGGCCCACATGGCTGGGAGAGTACTAGGGGGACAGACTCCCTCCACTTCTGTAGGAAGTGCACTCTGTCCACACTGATGGAATTGTGGGGTGACCTGTGTGTGTGACACTCAGCTCTCTCCCTGGATTGAAATTCTCACAGGTGTTCGGTAAATCCTGCATGATAGGCTCTCGTGAGGCCAGCAGATGCGTCTTGAAAGACCTCCTAAGCCTGCCTTTCCTCACCCTGCTCCACGAATAGGCACATCTGTGGCTTCTTCCTCCTCATGTCCTTCAGTCTGCCCTGTCCCACAGCCTGTCCCCTTCAGCGATCCAGAGGATAAGGCCTCTTGTAGCCTGAAAACCCTCCCTCTAGTGGCAGAAGGAGGGAGCTGCAGTTCAGACTGTGTAGTCATCGATATTCGGTGGAACAGTTTTGAGTGTTTTTGCCCGTTACAGAGACATTTATTAGGAAAACAAAGGCTCGTATGCAGGTTCTCTAAATAACCCTTTTGTTATGTAGGGTAATGCTTTCGAAACACTTTGGGGTCCAAATTAGGACTGTTGACTTTTTTTATGCCAAGTAAAATCTTAGGCGAGTATGGCCTCCACTAAGCTGAGTGCTGTTTTGTAAGAAAAGAGACTTTATCTTCAGAGATGGGGTGTCATCCATCTGTGTGTCTGCCCTTGGTTCTTTCAGGGTGGTCCATGAGTGCTGACGGGGCGGCCACAGCTCTTGGGGACCATTGATGAGAAAGTCCGAGAGTCGAGTCTCAGTGCTGAGGCTGCAGCCGCCTCGTTGATAACTGGCATCTGGTCTGCTGTAGAGTCAGGTTTGGAGGGGGCTGCGTGTGCTCACAGCCCTCCAGAGTCTGTTCCTGTTTAGTCTGTTTTGCTGTCTGATGGCAGAGGTTTACAGCCCTGCCACCTGGTTTGTGATACGTGATTTCATTCACACCACTGGTGGTGAACATCTGTCACGTGCATGGTGACTCCCAGATGTCTTGGAGGATGACACTGTCTGCCCTCTGGCCAGGTCCTCGCTCGGTGATAGAAGGCCTGGTATTAACTCCATGGTATTCCATGGAGACTGACCTGCTCTTCCAATGGGATGAGGACACACAGATGCCCCTGGTGGGGGATGTCCCACCACCCCGGGGCCTGCCCGTAGCACACAAGCTGTCAGCTGCTTTCCGAGCAGTCGTCCCTGGCCCCGCGCCCACTGCAGGTGACAGCTCCGGGTTTTCAGTAGGTTCCCCAGGCTGTGCCCGTGCCGCCATACCACAGTTGGAGACCGTTTCACCATCTTGCCTGCCAAGGCAGCGAGTCTGATTGTTTCACTTCTCTTTGCTCCTCCCTCCTCCTCCCTCTGTCCCTCCCACAAGTGTTGCTGGCCTCTGCTCTGCTCAGCATGATTCCGGTGAGCATGGTGACAGGGCCTTGCTCTCTGCATTCCGTGCTGGCGAGGCGGGAGGGAGTAGGTGGGGAGATAAGGGAGGCACACTCCAGGTCGAGGCACCGGCCTGAAGGGAAGAGAATGGAAACAGGCTCAGCCTAGCCTTTAGCACTGCTGCCCTGCGAGCGCTTTAAGTGTTGCCACTTGCCACTCCAGGTTGTGATTTGAAGTTTATGAAAGTGGCACAGCAAACATCAGGTTATGGAGAGTGAGTGATGGAGGAAGTGGGAGATGTGGTGGGTGGGGTACAGAAGAGGGGTGTGGAGAGCTGGGAGACAGGAGGATGCAGAGTGTGGGCGCTGGCCTGGCCCCTCACTGTGGACGATCCTTCACTCCCTGTGCTCCGGGAGGTGTAACTAGATGGGCTCTGAGCATGTGTCTTAGCGCCTGTGAGGAAGGTCGCAGGCACACGTGGTGTTATCTTAACGGACGAATCTGAACCTCAGGCCCTTGTGTGCCATCCGCAGTCCTGCCTTGCCCAGCAGGAGAGACGGGCTCACAGCTTCCCGGCATCTCATGTGCACAGGGAACAGGAGGGAGTCCCAGTGCCTCACCGTTTTCTTTTGCTCTTCTTTAGCCACATGAGATGAAGGTCACCTCTGCCTACCTCCAGGACATTGAGAACGCCTACAAGAACACCTTCCTTCCAGAAATGAGGTGAGCCAGGCCCACGGCTCCTGTAGGTGAGGGACTGAGAGCCAGTGACTGGTCAGAGTGGGGCATCTGGGTGCCGGTGTGGAAAGCTGATGTCCTCGCCCCCACAGCCTGGGGTTGCCCTCTGGTGTCCTGCAGAGGTGTCTGGTGTTTCCATCAATGTTCCTGCACAAGAATGATGGCAAATGTCTGCTTTGGATTTGTGTTTTTGTTTAGTGGGCTTGCTTTTGGTTTGCTTTTCTCGTCAGTACTTTCTTAGTTGTTTTGGTATGTATTTTAAATTTTAAAGTTTAAAGTAAGTAAGCCCAAGTTCTCAGCCCTGATAGCCTTTTCTGTGAGAGAAGTCACGGCTTTACAAATTCAGATGACGCAGTCACGGTTATCTAGAGGGGTTATTGCCAGGGCTTGATACCCACCGAGAGCATTCATGACAGATAAACAACATCCTGAAAGCCAACCACATCGCCGTCCCAGTTGGTTCTGACTCAGGAACAGTACCTGCAGGTCCTCGTGGCCTCCGAGGCGTCTGGGTCGGACGGAGATGGCCCCTGGAGCCTTCTTCCCTCCCTCTCCTCGCGTGCCCTCTGCCCCTCCTCCCTCATTTCCTTTTTAGTGAAAGCACCGGGTGAGCCGTGTCTTCTTTCTCCATGAAGCTGAGCAGTTATCTGATCCTTCGGCTCTGTGTGGAACGGTCATCTACTGCTGTCGCCCAAGTCCATCTGAAATTGGACTGAGTAATGCGGAGACACGTTGCACCTCTGGAGACCTCGTTGGGTGCAGCAGCAGCAGCGTGGCCAGTGGTTTTATGTCATGAAGGTTCTGTTCCTGGAGGTAAAGGCCTTTTCTTTGTGGACCTTCATGGCCTTTGGTGATTTGTAACGTTGATGCCTTTGAGTTGTGGTGTTGGTGAAAAATACTGAAAATACACGGACTGCCAGAAGAAAGAACAAATTTGTCCTGAAGAAGTGCAGCCGGAATGCTCCTTGGAAACAAGAATGGCCAGACTTTGTCTCACCTCCTTTGGTAACGTTGTCAGAAGGGACTGTCCCTGGAGAAGGATGTCATGCTTGGCAAAGTGGAGGGTCAGTGAAACAGGGGAAGGCCCTTAAGGAGATTGGCTGATGCGGTGGCTGCAATGATGGGCCAAGGCGTAGCAAGGTTGGGAGGCTGGCGCCGGGCTGGGCGGTGTTTCCTTCTGCTCGAGGTCGCTAAGAATCAGAGCTAACGCAGTGACACCTAACGACAACAACAGCAATGGGTTTAATGGTCACTGAGTTAAATGCAGGGTTTCTACAGCGGGCCCCCTTAGAGGGTGCCGAGAGACTGATAGTGATGAAACAAAACGAAAACTGAGAGAGAGCCATCCTGTTTCATTTGTGTGTCGCTGTTTGAGGCAAAGCCTAGTCCCCCAGTGAACTGACTGTCATCTGAAGCATCCTGTTTGAGTCTGTTGGTCTCCCTGCTATCTGACACAGTGGCTGGGCCTCGGGGGGGGGGGGGGTTGTCTGTGAATGGGGGGGGATCATCGCAGCCTTTCTCCAGCTGTGTGCTCTGTGAGGTTAGGAGGCACCAGGAGCTGCTACCATGCGCCTGTGTGTTTTCTGTCAACATCTGTGACCATAGACTAAGGAGAGCTTGCTGTTCATTGTTACTCCCTTGACTCTTGAGTGCATCACGGAGGAATGGGAGTGGCTGCTTACTTTAGCAAGCGTTAGTCTATTCACTTATTCAACAAGTCCTTGTTTCTTAGTGCATGTTGGCTGGCTGTCAGAGTCAGCTGACGAGGCCATGGCTCAGGACCAGTCCTCAGGGTGGTCTATGGGGAGACCACCAGGCCACGATTTCAGACAGAGAGAGGGTGTTGTGTGAACAGCCTGACACTTCACGTGAACAGCCTGCTGCTTCACGTAGCTTTGTGAGTTCTTAATGCCTTAAAATGGTGGGAGGCAGTTGAGGTGCCTGGTGCGGTCTGGAGGTGTGGGCTGGGATGCAGTTGGGACTGACACGTTTGCCCGTGGCCACGTGCAGCTCTGGCCGGTTGGTGGGGACAGTGTTGCTGCCATTGGATGAATCAGACTGGGGGGACCCTCTGGTCACAGAGACCCTCGTTGGCTGCCATCTTTGTTCTAGCCCTCTGCTCATGAGTCTGGAGTGACAGGCAGGCGACCCCCAGCATGGACTTATGTGTTGTCTGTTGATTTCTGTGGGCTGCGGAGGCTGTCAGCATGGTTAGCGGTGTCTCACTAGTTCTGTTGAGTCAAGACCCCTGAAGACAGGAAGGTCAGGCTTTGAGAGCTTGTTGGTCATTGTTGGTGCCAGGCCTGGGGCCTCGAGGCCAGGACCACGTCTCCATTACCTCGCACAGCCCCTGTGCAGCCACGAGGTAGGGTCAGCTTATGTCTGCTCAGGTGTGTGCACTGAGATGCTGCTGCCTGTCCCCGAGTCCTGCTTACCCTGCGTGCTGCCTGTCTCCTGGTGGCTCCTGTGGAGAGAGCACCGTCCGCTGCCTTCATTCAGAGGATGTCAGATGGTCTGAGACTCTGGGTGCTGCTTCAAGGCCATGACTGCCCTCTGTGTTGCTGAGCTGAGAGACCTTGTTCTCCTGCAGGGTTAGGTTGACATCGACATGCAAGACCTGCAGAGAAAAGCGACTCCTTGTGGTCACTGTGTCTGTCGACTGTGATGGAGACAGTGGCTTCTTGGGACCAGTGGGCTGCTCGGGGCAAGGGAGGGGCTGCAGTCAGACCTTGGCTTGGGATGACCTTCCCTTCCTAGCACAGCAGCCAGCGTGGGATGCAGACCCTCCCCACTGTTGGGATCCATCCCTCACGTGCTTACAGTTTCTCATCGTTTACATTTGCCTTCGTAGAGACCCAAGGAGCCTATGGCATAGTGATTAAAGCTCTCAGCTGCTAACTAAAAGGTGGGCAGCTCGAACCCACCAGCTGCTTCATGAGAGAAAGATGAGACAGTGTGCTTCTGTGAAGATTATTGTCGTCGTTATGTGCTGTTGAGTCGGACCTGACTCATAGTGACCCCTCCTTGGGTTTCCGAGGCAGTATTGCTATGGAAGTAGATGGATGGCCCAACCTTCCTTCTGAGGAGTGGCTAGTGGGTTTGAACCACCAGCCTTCTGGTTAGCCGTCAAATGCCTTAGGCTATCTTGGAAACCCAAGGAGGGGTCGCTATGAGTCAGGATCGACTCGACGGCAGTGAGTTTGGTTTTTCCGTAAAGATTACAGCCCTGGAAACCCTGTGGGGCAGTTTCACTATGTCTTCTAGGGGCGCTGTGGGTCAGAATCAACTCCAGGACAATGGGTGTAGTTTGGGCTTTGTTTCTGTGAAGATTGACAGCCTTGGAGCCCTGTGGGGCAGTTCCACCTGTCCTCTAGGGGCGCTGTGGGTCGGAATGGACTCCAGGCAGTGGGTGTGGTTTGGGCTTTGCTTCCATGAAGACTGACAGCCTTGGAGACCCTGTGGGCAGTTCCACTCTGTCCTCTAGGGGCGCTGTGGGTCAGAATGGACTCCAGGCAGTGGGTGTGGTTTGGGCTTTGCTTCTGTGAAGATTGACAGCCTTGGAGACTCTGTGGGCAGTTCCACCTGTCCTCTAGGGGCGCTGTGAGTCAGAATCGACTCCACGGCAGTGGGTGTGGTTTGGGCTTTGCTTCTGTGAAGATTGACAGCCTTGGAGACCCTGTGGGGCAGTTCCACTCTGTCCTCTAGGGGCGCTGTGGGTCAGAATGGACTCCACGGCAGTGGGTGTGGTTTGGGCTTTGCTTCTATGACGATTGACAGCTCTGCAGATCCTGTGGGGTAGTTCCACTCTGTCCTCTAGGGGCGCTGTAAGTCAGAATCGACTCCACGGTGGTGGGTTTGTTTTTTTCCAACACTGACCTGAGAATGTGATAGCTATGGTGAGAAACAGCTCTGGTAGCGTAGTGCCTAATGCACTTGACTGCTGACCAGAAGGCTGGCGGTTCAAACCCACCAGCCACTCCTTGGAAGGAAGATGGGGCAATCTACTTCCGTAGTGATACTGCCTTGGAAACCCAAGCAGGGGTCCCTATGAGTCAGATCCGACTCGACAGCGCATAACGACAACAACACGCTGAAAAACCCTATGCAGCTGGATGCCTGCCTTTGAATTATATAAAACAGGCTCATGTGAACCAGACATATTGCCAAGGAATTAAATAAAACCAGTGGCTGTGCAGTCTTGCTGACTTGTCGTGGCCTCATAGTCAGAGGGGGACGTGCCCCATGGGGTTTCAGTGGCCAAGTTTTGGAAGTAGCTCTTCTGGCCTTTCTTTCCGGGGCCTCGGGTGGACTCACACAGCCGACCTTGTGTGTTAGCTGCTTCACTGCCCAGGGTCTCCGATCAGGTCACAGCAGTGCTTAAAAGCATTTCTTTTTCTCACACTTGGGAGACTATGGGACCAAGTAACAGGGAGACGTGGTATAGGTGCTCTGCCCACACTAACTTGTGTCATCAGACCCGTGGTCTGCTGGAGATGGTGGGAAGGGTGATGAAGTCTGACGGCTCCATGGTGGGTCATGTGTAATTCACTCTCGGAGAGCTCACTGGCCCCCGCTGTGTTCACGGTGGGATCATCTCCCAGCAGGAGTTCCTGAAGACCCCTGGTACCTGATGAGCAACACGGCAAAGGTGCTGGCACAAGGAGTCTGCCCACAGCTGTGATTTTTCAGTGTCTGGGTGCAGAAAGGGCAGGGGCGACACCCTCCTCTGCCTTCTTCCACCTTCACTTGGAGAGAGGGAAGGATCAACCCCAGCAGCCTGAAGCCGATTGCTGTGAGGCCAGACCTTCCGCGCCTGCAGCCTTCTGCCAACTCTGACACCATCCCTCCCTCCCTCGGCACTTGCTACTTCTCTGTTGGGTTCAGCGTTTTGTTGCGGTGGCCCCACGGAACTCACAGACAATACTTACAAAAATGGAGTTTATTAGGGAAGTAACAAGTCACAATTCATGTCAAAGAATGCTCAGGATACAGTGCTTATATCAGGACAGCCTCCCCTTGGTCACACCCTCAGGCACACCTCTCAGGCCCTTGGCCTCTTGGCCTGGCTTCTGTCTTGCCCCACCAAGTGTTACAAAGCTCTTTCACCTTTTTCCGTAGGTGCATCTAGGTGCACCCCACTCCACCAGCAAGCCTCCTGCCCAAAGGCACTCACCTTTCTCACTCTGTGGGCTGGCAAGCCCTCTGCTCTGTCTTATGCTGGTCTCTTGGTTCTGCCACCAGTCTCTCAGCCAGTTGTCTTTGCTGGCATTTCAGCACAGGGATCTCAGGTCCAAGGAAGCCTTCTGCTCTCGTCCCTGCTCAGTCTGGATGGCAGTGAGATCCCTCTTTGCCACTTTTGGGAGGGCTCCTTTTAAGCATAGTGAGATGACAAAGCTGCCTAGCGCCCACATTAGGGTTCTGTACGCCTCATTTCCCTGGTCCCACCCCCTAAGGATCTCTGATGGTGGAGTGATTAGAGCACTTGGCTCTGTGTGCTCTTGGGCTGCTAAGGGTTGCAATATACTTGATGACAATGGGTTTCTGAGTTTACCCCCACAAGGTGCCATATACCTCATTTAAATTACTAACAAGCTATTCAGTCCCTGGTAGAACACAAGCACCTCAGATTTATGTAGTTCCACCCAGTCATGTGGGTGCCACAGAGACTGCGGCTACAAGACCCATACCTTGTAATTCCCTGCAGCATTTCAGGCTAAGGGCCAAGGAACTGGGTTGCTGCATTGTAGCACCCCTTTGGCTGGTTACTGTGAAGACTGGGTCGCTGCACTGTGGCGCCCCGTGGCTGGTTACTGTGAGGACTGGGTCACTGCACTGTGGCGCCCCGTGGCTGGTTACTGTGAGGACTGAGTCACTGCACTGTGGCGCCCCGTGGCTGGTTACTGTGAGGACTGGGTCGCTGCACTGTGGTGCCCCGTGGCGTTTCTTTTGTTTCCTGTGTTCTAGATTCTCACAGCCCGTGTCACCTTGCTGTCTCTGTGCGTCTAGTGTGGGTGCTTGCTGCCATCTGCCTGTCTTGCCAGACTCTGTCCCCTCAGACTCTGCTGTAATGCAGACAGGGGCAGGTGAAGCTCTTTGGGTGGCAGCTAGAGATGCCCTTGTTTCCTTTTCCCTGTAGACACTGGTGACCGGTCTCTCATGCCTTTGGGTTGGGGAGCAGCAGCCAGAGATAGGGTTGCTGTCACTGACCTCAGGCCCCACCATGTTCCTCCTTTTCCCTTGGTCCCTCTTAGCCAGTCCAGCTGTGTGAGCCAGCACGTGGGCAGCATGGCACCCACTAGGAAGAAGGGATGGTTGTCTGTTAGACACAGGGTCCTCGTGTTGTGTACCCCTCATCTAGGAAAGCTGACACCATAGACACAGGGTCCTTGTGTCATGTGCTTCTCACCTGGGAAAGGTGACACCGATTTTTCTTCTTGCAGTGAGAAGTGTGAGGTCTTGCAGTACAGCGCAAGGGAGGCGCAGGATGCGGAGAAGGTAAGAGAAGGGGAAATGTTTGTTACCGCAGGTTGGATACACTTAGAAGGTTCTCTCAGATCACATAAACAGTTCATTGGTCTTAGAACCTTCTGGTTTTATAATCTGAACGAAGTACCAAGCCAGCTAGGTGGGTCTGGTGTGAGGTTTTCAGTTTCAATAATTTAGTTTATTTGATAATAAAATTGTAGAATGATGACACTGGAAGGGTCATCTGTTTCAATATTTTTATTTAAAAGATGGAGAAATAAAACTTGGGTTAATTAGGAGAAGATTTAACTGTAACTGTACCTTTAACCTTCAGGGTCTCATGTCCTCTGTTCATTGGTGCATTTTGTGAGATTCCAGCCAATCACAGGGGACTTTCCAGGGCAGCTAATGAGAAACAGCCAAGACAGTGTAGGAGAATAGTTGTGAAGGGGCATTTGCTCCTGACACATGAACACCGCCAAGTCACAGTGATTAGAGTCACAGTGATGAGAGCTGTGTGGTGTGAGAGCAAGGATTAACGAATACTTGAAGGGAGCAGAACAGAGAGAGAAGAGAGAGTCGATGAGAGTGGTTTCTGCCTAAATGGTGTTGAGATGTTGACTATATGTCTGTCAAACACGTAGTATGTGTATGATGTGTGTAGTAGCTCCTTGTATTACATTATATGTTAAACGTGAACTCTAAGTGTGTTAGTAAAATAACAAGTTTCACAATTCCAGAAGAAAATGCAGGTTTTGTGGTTTGGGTTGAGGTTGGAGGGTGACGTGTGTCACATGGAACACACATGGAGCTGACGGCATGAAAGGACTTGGGAAGAGAGGACCAGTCTGCCATGAACACCGGCTTCCCCGCAGCCTCTTACAGTTTTTGGCTTTTCTCACTGAGCCTTTTCTCCCAGCTTGCGGTCATTGCAGTGCTGCTCCAGGATCCTGAAGTATCTGTGGTCGTCTTGAAGACTCAACATGAATGCCGCCACGTGCCTTGATGACCACCAGCTCTTCTGTCTGTCTGACTTTCCTCGTGTGGTTCTTCTGCCACGTGGCTGAAGTGCATCACGTTTCAGCATGGTGCTTCATCTCTGTCTCCAGCACGAGACTGTCTGGTTAACTATGTTTTCTTGTCTCAGGTGATTGAAGACATCGAGTACCTCAAGTATGAGAAGGGGCCTTGGCTTGAACAGGACGACCGCACGTTTCACAACCTGCGGATGCTGTGAGTTCAAGGCCATTGCTGAGGCTGCTGGTCTTGTGTTGGTTTGAGTGCAGTATGTTGGACAGACTGCAGGCTGTAGGAAAGGAATTTTTGAAAGAATTGTGTTTCTAGCTAGATGCTCGCAGTGCTGACCAGTAATCACTTGGGGGACCTTCTGTTTCCCTCCCGGTGGGCCACTGCATTCTCTGGCCTGACGGTTAAGTAATTGGCGCTCATTACTAATACAGCAGATCTTTTGCTTCCACTGTGTGCTGGGCAGTCAGACTTGGGAAGATGTGGTAGTGAGTGAAACAATCCCTGCACTCAGGGAAGGAGGGTTTTAGGGGAGGGAGGCAGAGCAGAGAGTAAAGAAAGAAAACTGGCCTGGGTTTGCCCAGGAGAAAAGCGAGTAGGGCTGGAGGAGAGGGAGAGAGGAGAAGGGGGACCATGCAAGAAGGGCGGACCACAGAGCCTCTGTTGACTACAGTGAGGACTTGGAGTTTTTCCTGAAGCAAAGAGGAGCCAGGTTTACCTTTCAGCAGAGAGGCATGTGTTGTGAGTTTTATTTCCGAAAGGGCCATCTGACTGTTGTGTGGAGTTCTGTGTATCTTCTGAATAGCCATGAAGCCACACCAATGTACAGAGTTAAAAATTCGTACACTTCCATCCCTGTCCCCCACCACTTGCTGTAGGTTTGTCCTGCTGTTGTGGCTTGCGGGTTGCTGTGACACTGGAAGCTATGCCACGAGTAGTTTGAGTACCAGTAAGGTCATGCCCACAGTGGACAGCTTTTAGCAGTTTCTTAACTAAGACTAGGAAGAAGGACCTGCTGGTCCGCTTCTAAAAAAATTATCCCGAAGATGAGCCCCTCAGGTCGGAAGGCACTGAAAATACCACTGGGGGAGAGCTGCCTCCTCAAAGTAGAAGTGACCTTAATGATGAGGTGGATGGAGTAAAGCTTTCAGGATCTGCATTTGCTGATGTGACTGACACAAGTCAAAATGAGAAGAAACAGCTACAAAAATCCATCAATAATCAGAACATGGAATGTGTGAAGTTAGGAATCTAGGAAAATTTGAAGTTGTTGAAAATGAAACAGAACACATAAAGATCGATACCCTAGGCATTTATGAGCTGAAACGAACTGATACTGACCATTTTGAATCACACAGTCATACGGGCTACTATGCCCGGAATGACAGATTGAAGGGGAATGGCATTGCATTCATCGTCAAAAAGTGTAAGATCTGTGTTGAAGTACAACTTTATCAGTGATAATAGCCATGTATCTGCAACGAAGACCAGTTAATACAACTATTATTCAAGTTTATACACCAACCGTCAATGCCAAAGATAAAGAAACCGAAGATTTTTACCGCCTTCTGCAGTCTGCAGTTGATAAAAATACACAACCAAGATGCATTGATAATTACTGGTGATTAGAATGTGAAAGTTTGAAACAAAGAAGGATCAGTCGTTTGAAAATAATGGCCTGAGTGATAGAAGTGATGCGATCACAGGAGAGAATTTTGAAAACCAATCACTTATTCATTGCAAATACTTGTTTTAAAAAACATTAACAATGTCTATACTTGGACTTCATGAGATAGAATACACAGGAAACAGGTTGAATATATCTGTGGAAAGAGAAGGTGGAGAAGCTCAGTATCATCAGTCAGAATAAGGATGTGGTGGTTATGTTTGTGTCAGCTTGGCTGGGCCTGGTTGAGTGGCTGGGCAGCTGGTGGTAGTTATTCCCCATGATGAGACTGGCAATCAGCTCCATGGTGGGATCTACCACAGGCAGGTGAGTAGCTGCCTTTGGGATGTGGTCTGCTTCCTGTATATAAAGATAAGCCTTGGGAATGGTCTCTAATTTATGGCATCTTGAACCCCGCATGTAGCTGTGTCATTGTTCAGTAGCCTGCCATACTCTGCTGACCTTGGGACTTACAATGGACTTGAATTAATGGCCTACCATGTGATTTGGTAACATCGGGACTGTGCCTTTTTACTTGTCAGCCTTGGGTTTGTCAGTTTCAGCAGCCAGCAGCTGTCTGAGTGAAGAAATGCCTCTAGCTCCAGTGGGCCAGGAGCAGGAGGCAGAGCTGGACCCCAAGACTGAGGGGCTTTTACCCAGCCTCTAGAGCCTGGCACTTTGAACTTGGACTTGAAACCTCCAAATTGTAAGAATAAACTCCTGTTTCTTCAAGCCATCCCATTTGTGGTATATTCCTGTCAGCGGCACTGTTGTTATGTGCTGTCGAGTCGGACCCGACTCATGGCGACCCCTCTTTGGGTTTCCGAGGCACTAGGGAACCAGAACAAAGGCCAAGGGCTGACTATGGAAACAGACCATCAATTAATTGGTCATATGCAAATTCAAGTTGAAACTGAAGAAAGTGAAACAAGTCCACAAGGGCCAAGGTACAACCTTGAGTTTAGAGACCATCTCAGGAATGAATTGGATGCATTGAACACTAATGACTGAAGACCAGTCAAGGAAGTTGTGGGATGACATCAGGGACACCATACATGAAGAAAGCAGGTCTCTGAAAAGACTGGAAAGAAGAGATCATAGTGGGTGTCAGAAGAGACTCTGAAACTTGCTCTTGAATGTAGAGTAGCTAAAGTGAATGGAAGAAATGATGAAATAAAGAGCTGAACAGGGGATTCCGAAGGGTGGCTTGAGAAGACAGAGTAAGGTATTATAATGAAATGTGCAAAGACCTGGAGTTAGCCAACCAAAAGGGAAGAACATGCCCAGCATTTCTGAAGCTGAAAGAACTGAGTTGCAGTATTGAAGGATTTTGTGGGCAGAATACTGAATGATGCAGGAAGCATCAGAAGAAGATGGAAGGAATATAGAGAGTTGCTGTGTATTGGTTGATAGTCAACCTTTTTAGGAGGTAGCATATGACCAAGAACCATTAGTATTAGAGGAATAAATCCAAGTTGCAGTGAAGGCTTTAGTATAAAACAAGGCTCTAGGAATTGATGGGCTGCCCATTGAGATGTTGCAGTAAACGAATGCAGTGCTAGAGGTGCTTATCTGTCTATGCCAAGAAGTTTGTAAGACAGCTATCTGTCCAATCAACTGGAAAAGATCCATATTTTTGCCTCTTTCAAAGAAAGGTGATCCAACAAAACATGTAAGTTACTGAATAATGTCAGTAATGTTACAAGTCAAATTTTGCTGAAGATAATTAAAAAAAAAGTATTGTGACAATACATCAAGGAACCACCAGAAATTCAAGCTGGATTCAGAAGAGGATGTGGAATGAGGAGTATCATTGCTGGTGTCAGATGGATCTTGGTTGAAAACCGAGAACACCAGAAAGATACTGTGTTTTATTGACTATGAAGAGGTACCATGTGGACCATAACACATTGTTTGACATTTCAAAAATGGAATTCCAGAACAATGGTGCTTATGAGGAACCTGTGCGTAGACCAAGAGGCTGTCATTTGAACAGAACAGGGTTTAAAATCTGGAAGGCTGTACATCAGAGTTGTATCCTTTTACCATACTTAATCTGTATGGTGAGCAAATAATATGAGAAGCTGGACTATATGAAGAAGATCATGGTATCAGGATTGGAGGAAGACTTATTAACATCCTGCAATAATCAATCTTGCTTGCTGGAAGTGAAAAGGACTTGAAACGTTTACTGATGAAGGTCAAAGACCACAGCCTTCAGTATGGATTACATAGATAAAATAACAGTCCTCACAACTGGACCAAAAAGCAGCATCATGATTGTGTTAGACTGTGTTCTCTAGAGAAACAAAACCAGTAAAGCTTATATATAGAGAGAGAGAAAAAAAAAAATATTTATCTTAGGAAAATGGCTCACACACTTACAGAAGCTGGCAAGTCCAAAGTTCCTGGATCAAACGTCAAGCTGGAGGCTTTTCCACGTCAAGCTGGAGGCTTTTCCTGACTCTTGCAGCCACAGGGGCTGAGGAGCTCAAGGCTGGCAGGCAGTACACTGGCTGTTGACTCCAACGAATGACGAATCCAAGATCTCCGGGCCGAATAGTGGATTGTTCACTCATGGACAGTTGTAGGCAGCACAACAGAATCCTGATCCACAGAAGAATGTCTCTTTTCCCAGGATGTCCGTACATATACTGGAAGCAGGCCACACCCTTAGGGAAATTCCCTTTCAACAGATTGGCTGCTCAAAACATAATCATTTGATCCATCATGGGAATAACCACATCACAATGGCTTAAACCACACAGAATTGTGGTCCAACCAAGTTGACACACATCTCCAACTATCATAATGGTAAATGGAGAAAGACTGAAATTGTGAAAGATTTCAATTTATTTGGATCTGCAATCAACACTCTTGGAAGCCACAGTAAAAAAAAATCAGTGTATTGTACCGAGCAGATCTGCTGCAAAAGACCTCTTTAAAATGTTAAAAAACAAAGATGCCACTTTGAATACTAAGGTGTGTCTGACCCATGCCAAGTATTTTCAGTTGTCTTGTGTGCATATGAAAGCTGGACAGTGGTTAAGGAAGACCTATGAAGAACTGATGCCTTTGAATTGTGGTGTTGGTGAAGAATACTGCATATACCACGGACTGCCATTCTGAACAGATCTGTTTTAGAAGAAATGCAGCTGGAATGTTTCTTAGAAGCGAGAGTGGTGGACTTTGTCTCAGATACTTTGGTCATGTTGTCAGATGGGACTGGTCCCTAGAAAGGATATCATGCTTGTTAAGGTAAAGAGGCACTGAAGAAGGGGAAGGCCCTCAATGAAATGGGTTGACACACTGGCTGCAACAGTGGGCTCAAACATAGCAACAGCTGTGGGGATGGCGCAGGACGGGGCAGGATTCCGTTCTCTCGTCCGTGGGATCACTGAGAGTCAGTACCAAGTTGAGAGCACCTAATGGCCACAAGCTTGGCATTTCTCAAGCTCAGAGAACAGACGAAAAATTTAAGCCTCGAGTTGCAATATTGAGAGATTCTATGGGCAAAATATTGAATGATGCAGGAAGCATCAGAAGAAGATGGAAGGAATACAGAGTCACTGTACTGAAAAGGATTGGTTGATGGTCATCCATTTCAGGAGGTGGCATATGATCAAGAACCAATGGTATTCAAGGAAGAAGTTGAAGCTGCATTAGAGGAATTGGCAAAGAGCAAGGCTCCAGGAATTGACGGAATACCTATTGAGATGTTTCAACAAATGGATGCCCCACTGGAGGCACTCGCTCAGTTATGCCAAGAGATTTGGAAGACAGCTACCTGGCCAGCTGACTGGAAGAGATCCATATTTGTACCCATTCCAAAGAAAGGTGATCCCGCAGAATGTGGAAATTATCAAACAATATCATTAATATCACATGCAAATAAAATCTTACTGCAGATCATTCAAAAATGGTTGTAGCAGTGTATTGACAGAGTGCTTTCAGAAATGCAAGCTGGATTCAGAAGAGCATGCGGAACAAGGGATATCATTGCTGATGTCAGATGGATCTTAGCGGAAATCAAAGAATACCAGAAGGATGTTTAGTTGTGTTTTATTGACTATGCAAAAACATTTCATTGTGTAGATCATAACAATTTATGGATAACATTGAGAAGAATGGGAATTCCAGAACACTTAATTATACTTATGAAGAGCCTGTACATAGATCAGGAGGCTGTCATTCGAACAGAAAAAGGGGATACTGCATGGTTCAAAGGAGCTCTGGTAGTGTAGTGCCTAAGGCACTTGACTGCTAACCAGAAGGCTGGCGGTTCAAACCCACCAGCCACTCCATGGAAGGAAGGTTGGGCAGTCTACTTCCATAGTGATACTGCCTCAGAAATACAAGGAGGGTTCGCTAAGAGCTGGGTCCGACTTGACGGCACATAACAACAAGAAGCATGGTTCAAAATCAAGAAGGGAATGGGGTAAGGTTGTATCCTTTTGCCATACTTACTCAACTTGTATGCTGAGCAAATAATCTGAGAAGCTGGATTATATGAAGAAGAGCATGGCATCAGAATTGGAGGAAGACTCATTAACAACTGCGATACGCAGATGACACAACTTTGCTTGCTGAAAGTGAGGATGACTTGAAGTCCTTACTGATGAAGATTAAAGACTACAGTCTGCGGTATGAATTCCACCTCAATATAAAGAAAACAAAAATCCTCATAACTGGTCCAATAAACAGCTTCATGGTGGATGGAGAAAAGATTGAAGTTGTCAAGGAGTTCATATTACTTGGTTCCACAATCAACACCAATGGAAGCAGCAGTCAAGACATCAGATGAAGTATTGCATTGGGCAAATCGGCTGCAAAAGACCTCTTTCAAGTGATGAAGAGCAAAGATACCTCCTTGAAGACTAAGGTGTGCCTAATTCAAGCCATGGTATTTTCAGTCACCTTTTATGCACGTCATAGCTGGACAGTGAATAAGGAAGACTGAAGAAGAGTAGATGCTTTTGAGTTGTGGTGTTGGAGAAGGATGCTAAGAGTACCATGGTCTGCGAAAAGGACCAACAAATCTGTCCTGGAAGAAGCATAGCTAGAATGCTCCTTGGAAGCGAGAATGGCCAGACTTCATCTCACCTACTTTGGTCATATTGTCAGAAGGAACCATTGCCTGGAGAAGGATATCATGCTTGGTAAAGTGGAGGTTCAAGAAAGAAGGGGAAGGCCCTCAATGAGATGGATAGACACAGTGTTTGCTATGATGGGCTCAGCTATAGCAAGGTTCGGGAGGCTGGTTCAAAACCGGGCAGTGTTTCATTCTGCTGGCATAGGGTCACTCTGAGTTGGAGACAGCTTGACAGCACCTAACAACAACAGCGACAACATCCTACCCCTCTTGAAAATGCTGTTGTCAAGGAAATGATCTCTGTAAAATATACGTTGAACTATAGATTTCCCTCTAAGGCTTTTGCTGCATCTCAAATTCTGATGCTTCATTTTAGAATTCCTTTAATTTAAAATATTTTCAAAATTTTCTTGAGACTTTTCTGACCCATATTAGTTAGAAGTGTGTTGTTTATTTCCAAATATTTGGAGATTTTCCATCTGTCTGTTAACCGCTTTCTAGTTTGATTCCTTTGTGGTCTAAGCATACTTTGTAAGACTTTTTTTTTAAAACATATTAAGGCATTTTCTATGGCCAGTGTATCTTCTATCTTGAACGTTCTGATGGGGCTTGAGAAGAATGTGTGTTCTGTTGTCCAGAGGACTCTGGAAATACCAAGTAGGTAAAGTTGATTGAGATGTTTTTTGTGTCATCTGTATCTTTAACTGACTGCCTGCTGGATCCGTCTGTTTCTGACAGCAGTGAAGCCTCCGGCTGTGGTTGTGAATTCGTCTGTTACTATCAGTTTTTGCCGCATACATTTGGACACGTTATCGTTAGGTGCATATGTGTTAAGGATTGTTACGTTTTCTTGAAGAATTGGGCCCTTTATCATTATGGAATGCCCATCTTGATCCCTGATCATTTTTCTTGTTCTGAAGTCTGCTTTAATCCAGCTCCATCAGCTTTTGGTTAGTGTGCGCAGGATGTATCTTTGTCCATCCCATTGCTTTTAAGTTGTCTGCATCTCTGTGTTTAAAGTGGGTTTCTTGCACACAGCACATAGTTGAATCTCGTTTTTTGACCCAGTCTGACAAGCCCTGTCTTTTAATTGTCTTTTTCATTGTGATGGTAGGAGTGACAGCTCCCCACCTCATAACCTATTATAGCCTAAAGTGGAAGTTTTCTTCAAACATTAACTTTTTGGTTTTGTTTAGATCTTTTGTTTGTGAAGTGGCAGAAATGCTGTCATGTATGTTTTCATTCTGAAGCTTGCTTTACAACATTAAGCAAACACCCAACAACTCCACCCTTGTGGTAACAGCTGCTGTCCCCAAGTTTGTCTCTGGGCCTGAAAGCCCACAGTGTAGGAGTTTCTCACCATCACTTGGGAGTGTCAGTGCTGTGTGGGAAGGTGCTTGATGGAGGCGTCCTGTGTTGACACGCCCTGCACCTTCCCTGGGGCCTGGTCACAGCCAATCCTGCCCCTCCTGCCACTTGCTCCCAGAAAGGACCCCAGCAGCACCGTGGGCTGCTTCTGCCCCTCTGCCACCCCTCAGAGGCTGGCACAGCCATCCTTGGAGACGCTCCTGCTCTTTTTGTGCCCCCTGCCTCGTGTGGTATCACCCATGCCTGCTCTGCACATCTCTCCCTGCTGTTTATCTGCCCGAGTCTCACATGCTCTTCCCTGGATATGTCATCCGAACAGAGACCCAGGGACCTGCTCTCCCCTATATACGTCATCCTCATGGGCTCCCAAGGACCTGCTCTCCCACTATGTGTCATCCTCATGGGCTCCCAGGGACCTGCCCTCCCACTGTGTGTCATCCTTCCAGGCTCCCGGGGTCCTGCTGTCTCACTGTGTGTCATCCTCACGGGCTCTTAGGGTCCTGTTCTCCCACTGTGTGTCGTCCTCACGGGCTCTTAGGGTCCTGTTGTCCCACTATGTGTCGTCCTCATGGGCTCCCGGGGACCTGCCCTCCCACTGTGTGTCATCCTTACAGGGTCCCGGGGTCCTGCTGTCCCACTGTGTGTCGTCCTCACGGGCTCCTGGGGTCCTGTTCTCCCACTGTGTGTTGTCCTCATGGGCTCCCGGGGACCTGCCCTCCCACTGTGTGTCGTCCTTACAGGTTCCCGGGGTCCTGCTGTCCCACTGTGTGTTGTCCTTATGGGCTCCTGGGGTCCTGTTCTCCCACTGTGTGTCGTCCTCATGGGCTCTTAGGGTCCTGGTGTCCCACTGTGTGTCGTCCTCACGGGCTCCCGGGGTCCTGGTGTCCCACTTGTGTGTCGTCCTCACGGGCTCCCGGGGTCCTGCTGTCCCACTATGTGTCATCCTCATGGGCTCCCGGGGTCCTGCTGTCCCACTGTGTGTTGTCCTCACGGGCTCCCAAGGACCTGCTCTCCCACTATGTGTCGTCCTCACGGGCTCCTGGGGTCCCACTCTCCTGTGGTGCTCTGTTGTGTAGGCAGCACTGCAGATTCCACTTCCTAGAGTTAATTCCATGTCCCTGTCCTCGGCCCAGGTTCTGCCTCTTCCAGCCAGGACCCCAGCCAGCCTGCCGTGTCCTTGGCCATGTCCCCGTCATCTGGATGCCCTTTGTTTTCTCCAGCCTGCCTCAGTTGACTCCTTTCCTGGAACCTCCGCTTACCTCTTCCAGGCTCCTTTGTTGATGCTTTTGTCTGGCTCTGGCTTGTTAGTGCTTGCTCCCTCTGGGCGGAGGATGAGGTGTTGTGTGGGAAAAGATGACCCTGCCTATCCTAACCCTGCCTGAGACCTGTATGTACATGGCTCTGGGGTCCTCAGCATGGTGACGATACAAAGGCATGGCTCTAGGTCTCTCTTCATGGTTCCAGTACATAGGCATAGCTCTTGGACTCCTTGCATGGTGATGGTACATATGCATGGCTCTGGGACCCCTGTACTGTGATGATATGTAGGGATGGCCCTGGGAATCCCTGCATGGTGGTGACATGTAGGCATGGCTTCAGGACCCCCTGCATGATGACAGTACTTATCCACAGCTCTGGATCCCCCTGCGTGGTGACAGTACTTATCCACAGCTCTGGGGCCCCCTGCACAGTGACAGTGCTTATCCATGGCTCTGGGAACCCCTGTGTGGTGACAGTACTTATCTGTGGCTCCGGGCCCCCCTGCATGGTGACAATACAGTGCTGTGTTCAGAGTGTGCTCTCAGTCATGTGACAGCCTGATTCTACACCATGGTCAAAGCTGATGTCTCAACAGAAACTGTGACTTTGGTAGTGGTGTGGTTTCCTGGTTATCAGAGCACGAGGGACGTTGTGTTGTAAGAGGATTACAAACGGTGGTATGTCTGTGGCTTGTTATTTAATGGTAGAGTTGGGCATCGTGGATAAGGTATTTGGCTGCTTAACCAGAAGGTCAGCGGTTCAAACCCACCAGCTGCTCTGTAGGAGATAGATGAGGCAGTCTACTTCTATATAGATTGGAAACCCTGTGAGGCAGATCTCCTCTGTCCTATAAGGTCTCTGAGTCAGAATCAGTGTGATGGCCATTTGATGTTTGGAGTTTTGGTGGCTCAGTAGTGAAGCACTTGGCTGCCAACCAAAAGTTCATGGGTTCAAACTCACCAGCTGTTCCACAGGACAAAGGTGAGGCAGTTAGCTTCTGTAAAGATGACAGCCTTTGAAACTTTGTGGGGCAGTTCTACTCTGTCCTCTTGGGGTGCTGTGAGTCAGAACTGACTTGACGGCAGTGGGTGTGGTTTGGGCTTTAGTTTAGGTTTTATAAGACACCCATGACAGCCACCTGACATTTCCTGTAACCGTGGGAACACTTGCTCCCGGAAGCTGAAACCACACCCTTGCCTTTACTGACTTGCTGCTTGATTGTTTCTGTTTTAATATTTGATGTCTTCGTGTAAGTGACACACACAGAGTATTAAACCTGAAGGGAGATCTACTTATGTGTAAGCGCTGCAGCTGCGGCGTGCGTCGCCGTGGGCAGCTGGCAGGAATGCACGTAGGAGACACGTGAAGGCCCGGCAGTATGTCCCTGCGGTGCCATTGGCATGTTGGCTTAATAACGGCTGGACAGCCACATGGGCTTTTAGCTGACACTTAGACGTGCCTTTCACCACTGTCCCTTGTATTCAGCCTGCTGCAGCTGCTTCAGCCCTGTTCGCCTTGCAGAATGACGCGTGGGCCACGTGGGCCTCAGACCTGGTCAGCTTGCTCCATCAGTGGCACTTGGGGCTGCGTTTGCATCAGGCCTGGATTATTCTCACTGTCTGGCTGGACGCCAGCTGCCTCTGGGGCTCGTTTGGGGGAAGGTGGCCTTGAAACCCTTGCTCTCTTAGTTTGAGCCTTTCAGCAGGGAGACACCAGCATTTCTTTGTAAAAGCATAAAAAATACCCTTCCGCTTCACGTAGTGGTTGGAGCCAAACTAAAGTCGGTGTGCAAGAAGCCAGTGGTAACACAGCCTCGGTGTTCTAGCAGCCAGTAGCCTGAGTGGGGACATAGGGCAACTGGTATTTCTTGCTGCCCAGAAAAGCAGAGGGTTAGACATTGGAGACGCTGGTGCCACATACAGTCCTACGTGGCCCTGTTACCTTCAGCTCCTGGAGTCAGCCGTGACCATGTGCAGAGTAGCAGGTGGCTGGGGTGACCAGGAGGATTGCTGCTGGCCCCTTGTTGGTGTGAGCATAGTGAGTGATTGCATGGACAGTGCCAGGGACAGTTTGGTGGTTAGTCCTGTGGCTCCTGCTTCAAAGGTCCCACTCTGTTATGTCCCCACAGTCATGGCTTTTCAGCGTTCAGGCCTGAAAGCCCGAGAGCAGCTTAGCTCCACTGGGTGGTCCTTGGGGTGAGTGCTGGCTCTTCAAGTGCCCTTCTGGCCACCAGCAGCATTCCTTTCATGGGATGACCATATGTGGCTGTGAAGAGCAAGGCAGCCTTGTTGGAGGTTTAGTGCTGACAGTAATGTTCGCCGTGACCCTTGCTGTCTTCTTTCCAGGGTGCAGGATAAGTTGGCAGTGCTGAATTACACGACCATTCCTGTCTATCTCCCGGAAATCACCATTGGCGCCCACCAGAGCGACCGCGTCTTTCGCAGATTCCAGGAGGTAAGGGCTGGGCATGGAGCCTGAGTGGGCAGGCCTCCCCCAAAGATGGTGGTGGTTTGTCTTTTCTCATGTTTTCATGGGAAAGAGCTCCACTTTCATTGCAGGGATGTCTGCCTTGTCGCTGAGTGAGCTGGCGTGGCCTCAGGTGGTAGCTCCTGGCAGGGTGTGCCCAGCCAGCGCCTCTGCCAGGCAGCCCTTGGTGTGAACAGTGTTCTCTGTTCCTCAGCTTTTATCTTGTTTTTCGATGTTAAGTTGACACCTGCTGTTGCCCTACATCTCGTGTTCCTCCACTGACAGTTGCTAAAGGGGCAAGGAGGCCGCATCTCCTGACCTCCTCTAACCCCACAAGAGGAAGACAGGGCCCAAGGCCTATTCCTGTGAGGCCAAACATGCCGCCTCCCTCCAGCCCTTTCATCAGCCCCGACACCAACTGTTCTTCCCGCAGCACCCACCACCTTTCTGCTGGGTTCAATAATCCACTGCAGTGACCACACATAACTCACAGATTATGGGGTTTATTAGGGAAGCACCAGGCTACAATTCAAGTTCAGAAAAAACACTCAGTGTCTCTCAGCCTGCTGTTTCTCAGCCAACAGTCTCTCTCAGCCACTCTCCCAGCAATGGGTGTATCTCAGTGTCTCTCTCAGCAATGTGTGTCTCTTATGCCTCTTTCCCAGCAACATGTGTCTCTCAGGAGCGTGTTTCTCGCAGCAGCACGTCCTTCTCAGCCAGCAGTCAGAGAGACTTCTGCCTCTAGGAGGCCTCCTTTTGAGCGTGGCAGAGTGGCCAAACTAACCAATCTTAACATCAGAATTCTAAACACCTGAGAGAGGCAAACTTCCCAGAACATTGCTTTGTGCCACTGTCAACAGAAATACCCTAGGTGGATAACTTTAATGATCAGGAGCTACTCAATCACTCAGGGCAAATTCCACTGCGGAGTTTACAAAGACTTACGGCTAGAAAAGCCATACCAGGTAATTTACTACACCGCAACAGTGAATGCGTGCTTTTCTGCAGAAGGTCTCAGAACGTGGGGTGGGGCCAGCTGAGCCCGGGCAGTGGGGCCGGCTGTTTCAGGGAGACCCCGAGCTGATGGTGCACCTCCTGAGCAGAGTCTTTGTCCTCAAGGCAGAGTCGGAGCAGGAGCCCGGTTGCTGGAGGACACCTGTTGGTTTTAGTTTGGCATCTGGCAGTTGTAGCCCCTGGGAACCGTGGCGTCAGTGGGAGAGCCACACTTCTGTGGCTCTTGTGGTCATTGGGAAGCATGTAGAGAGCCTGTCTAAGTGAGAGTTGCTTGCTGTGTGGTCAGTGTTGGGGATCGTCCAGTCCCCCTTGTGTTTGTACATTCCCAGCTGGCATAATCAGTGTGGTGGAATCACTGGACCCCATGGAGTTTCCTGAGACTTGTAAGTTCTGCTTGGGTAGCCAGTGAGGCTTCGTGGGGAGCCAGGTGAGCAGCTGTGCTGTGATGTGCCTGTCACCTCCTTGTGTGTTTTACAGTGGCTGCTGGACACGGTAATGCTGTGGCTGGTCCTGACTCGTGGCACCTCCACTCTGGGACACAAGCCTCATGCCACCCGTTGGTGTTGAACGCAGTCTAACAGCTTCTCCCTGAACCGCTCTGTTGGCTGCTTTGCGGTTTCACGAGGTCACATCCAGATTTGAATTTCTGATCGATGCAGGACTGCTGAGGCTTGCTGGAGGCCCCTGGCTCCTCGCCCATAATCTTCAGGAGCTTCTGTTGCGTTAAGTGTTCTGAGTGTGACTTGTTTGTGTTCTGTATCTACTGATGCCTGGTTTGCAGGGTCTCTCATGTGGTCATTTGCAATCCTTCTGATTCCTCCCTACAGGGGCTGGTTGCTCTCTGTGTCCTGCCCCATGGAACTTTCTCCATCTGGCGAGGGGCTGGGTGACGTACAGGGACCCACTGGACTGGAATGTCAGATTGGCACATCTGGTGAAAGGCCGGGTGACATTCACGGACTCACTAGACTTGAATATATCAGATTAGCAAATTTGGTGAGAGGCTGGGTGACGTACAGGGACCCACTGGACTGGAATGTCAGATTGGCACATCTGGTGAAAGGCCGGGTGACACTCAAGGACTCACTAGACCTGAATATATCAGATTAGCAAATTTGGTGAGAGGCTGGGTGACGTACAGGGACCCACTGGAGCCAACTGGGATCAGCAGTAAAGCTGGCCTTGGGCTCAGTGTGTGGCGAGTAGGTGGAGTCTCGGACATGCTCGCATGGCAGGGCTCTGCATTCACCAGTGCTGGGATCGGCCCTGGGGAGCTCCCTGAGCGGGTCTGCTGCTCATAGGCCCTCAGGTTCCTGAGGAGCAGCATCATGTTAGGGATCACGTTAGGCTGCCTTTGAGTGTAGACTCCAGGCCCCACGGGCAGGGTCAGTCTGAGCCCCCACACTTGAGGGCGGCGTACTGTTTAGACCCCTCAGGCCAAGCTTATTCGACCACCCAGAGGCCCCTTTGCCTCCTTCCCTTCCCCTCTCTGAGGGTAGCCCTAAGGGAACACTGTAAGGGTGTCTCAGTCCCAGCCCCTCAAGTGTGAGCAGTATATGGGGATGGGCCCCCTGCCCTGTAACTGGAATTGCCTCTGTAAGCAATAGGGAAAACACAGACATATGGGGGGCAGGCTGCCAGCTCTCTGATGTCCTCCCCCATACGCTCACCAGCTCACTTGGTACTCTTATGCAGCCCTTCCCTATGGTGGGGCCAGTGGCGGTGGTTAGTCCCGTCAAGTCACCTCTGACTCATTGTGACCCCATGTACAACAGAATGAAATACCGCCCGGTCCTGTGCCAGCCACACAGTCCTGGCTGTGCTTGAGCCCTTGTGTCAGTCCATGTCGTTGAGGTCTTCCCCTGTTTTGCTGACCCTCCACTTTACCAGTCATGACATCCTTCTGCAGAGAATGGTTCCTTCTGACAATACGACCAAAGTAAGTGACGCAAAGTCTGGCCATTCTCGCTTCCGAGGAGCTTTCTCCAGGACAGATCTGGTCATTTTTTCTGGCAGTCCATGGTACTTTGAATGTTCTTCACTGACACAATTGAAAAGTCAACTCTTCTTGGTCTTCCTTATTTGTTGTCCAGCTTTCACATGCGTATGAGGTGATTGAAAATACCGTGGCTTGTGTCAGGCGCACCTTGGTCTTCAGAGTGACATCTCTGCTCCTCAGCACTTGAAAGAGCTCTTTTGCAGCACATTTGCCCCAGTGCAATGAATGCATCGTCTGATGTCCTGACCGCTGCTTCCATGGGTGCTGATTGTAGAACCAAGTAGTAGGAAGTCTTTGACAACTTCAGTCTTTTCTCTGTTTATCATGATGCTACTTATTGATCCACTTGTGAGGATTTTTATTTTCTTTGCATTGAGATGTAATCCATACTGCAGTCTGTAGTCCTCAGTCTTCATCAGTAAGTGCTTCATGTCATCCTCACTTTCAGTGGGCTAAGTTGTGTGGTCTGCATACCACAGGTTGTTAATGCTCATTCTTCCAATCCTGATGCTACGTTCTTCTTCACCTAGTCCAGCTTCTCGGATTATTGGCTCAGCATACAGATTGAATAAGTATGGTGAAAGGATACAACCCTGACACACTCCCTTCCTCATTTTAAACCCTGTAGTGTCCCTGTGTTCTGTTCAAATGTCAGCCTCCTGGTCTATGTACAGGTTCCTCATGAGTACAATTAAGTGTTCTGGAATTCCCATTCTTCTCAATGTTATCCATAATTTGTTATGATCCACACAATCAAATGCTTTTGCGTAGTCAATAAAACACAAGTAAACATCTTTCTGGTATTCCTTGCTTTGAGCCAAGATCTATCCAACATCAGCAATGATATCCATTCCACATCCTCTTCTGAATCCAGCCTGCATCTCTGGAAGTTCTTTGTCAATATACTGCTGTAACTATTTTTGAATGATCTTCAGCAAAATTTTACTTGTGTGTGATATTAATGATACTGTTCGATAATTTCCACATTGTGTGGGATCACCTTTCTTTGGAATGGGTACAAATATGGATCTCTTCCAGTTAGTTGGCCTGGTAGCTGTCTTCCAAATCTCCTGGCATAGATGAGTGAGTGCCTCCAGTGCAGCATCTGTTTGTTGAAACATCTCAGTGGGTATTCCGTCAATTCCTGGAGCCTTGTTCTTCACCAGTTCCTTCAGTGCAGCTTCGACTTCTTCCTTCAATACCATTGGTTCTTGATCATATGCCACCTTCTGAAGTGGATGAACACTGACCAATTCTCTTTGGTACAGTGACTCTGTGTATTCCTTCCATCTTCTCGCGATGCTTCTTGTATCATTCAGTGTCTTGCCCATAGAATCCTTCGGTATTACAATCTGAGGCTTAATTTTTTTCTTCAGTTCTTTCAGTTTGAGCAATGCCAAGCACGTTTTTCCCTTTTGTTTTTCTAACTCCAGGTCTTTGCACATTACACTATAATACTTTACTTTGCCTTCTCAAGCTGCCCTTTGAAATTCCATTTAGCTCCTTTATTTCTTAATTTCTTCCATTCACTTTAGCTACTGTCCATTCAAGAACAAGTTTCAGAGTCTCTTATGATATCCATTATGCCCTTTTCTTCCTTTCCTGTCTTTAATGACCTTTTGCTTTCTTCATGGATGATGTTCTTGATGTCATCCCACAACTTACCAGGTTTTTGGTCATTGGTGTTCAATGTGTCAAATCTTTAAATGGTCTCTGAATTCAGGAGGGATATGATCCAGGTCTTATTTTGGCTCCTGGGGACTTGTTTTAGTTGTCTTCCGCTTTGGCTGGAACTTGCACGTGAGCAGTGATGGTCGGTTCCACAGTCAGCTCCTGGAGTTGTTTTGGCTGAAGATCCTGGGCTTCTCCCTCGCCTCTCTCCACAGACGCAGCGGATCTGATTCCTGTGCACTGCATCTGTCGGCGTCCACGGTCACAGCCACTGTTCATATTGTTGGAAGGTGATTTGCGATGAATAAGTCGATGGTCTTGCAAAATTGTGTCCTGCAGTATCACTTCTGTCACCAGGGCTGTGTTCCCCTTTTCTTCTTTGTTCCCAACTCTCGCACTCCAATCAGCACACGTGTGATCATCACCACATCTTGGTTGCGTATTTGGTCAGTTTTGGACTGTAGAAGTTGGTAAAAATCTTCAGGTTCTTCATCTTTGGCTTTGGTGCATAAGTTTGAATAATAGTAGTTGTATTGATGGTCCTCCTTGTGGTTGTATAGATACTATCCTATCACTGCCAGCACTGGACTTCAGGACAGATCTTGAAATGTTGTTTTTGATGACGAGTGCAATGCCATTCCTCTTCAATTTGTCATTCCCAGTGGAGTTGACCTTACATAGTAGACTTCTCATAGTAGACCTTGGGGAGGAGAGGCTGTAAGTTGGTTTCCAGTTACGATTCTGACCGTTTTCAGTTGAAGGAGGTAGATGCTCCTAGGACATGCTCCCTGCACAAGTCTGACTGCACCCAGAGTTGCTGGGACCCGGCACCTCTGTCCCTGTCGCTGTTTCCTCTGCTTCCTTCTTGGGTGTATTTCGCCGTCAGTCTCGGTTCTCCTCGGCCAGTCTGTGAGTTGGAGACTCCCAGTAGCATTGATGTGCTGACGCTGTGTGCTCTTGCCTTCCATAAGGACCTTGATAAAGGCGAGCTTCAGGACACAGCACTAGGCTCTGCTGAGCAACACTGAAGCAGGGCAGTGTTGACTGGTCAATTCCATTTCCTGGTGACATCATCTTAGAGCTCCGGTGGGTTTCCTCTTGTGTTAAAATACAGATTCTCAGTTTCCACGTTGTTCGAGTTAAGAAGTGGGTGTGGGGTACTGAGGATGCCTCCCTCTGTCAGGGTGAGGAACAAAGGGACTCGTCCCATCTCTGTATCCCCCTCTCCGTGCTCTTCTGCATCTCCAGTGACTTTATTTCTACGTATGGAAAGAGGCCAACACGTGGCCCTTTGAGAAGGGAATTAACAATGCACCCCTATTGGTTTGTATGTTTCTTCTGTGAACCTGCTGCTACGAAGTGAAGGCCAGGGTGCTTAGAAAGCATGCACTCTCCACCTGTCAGCAAATGCTTTCAGGGGAGTTTGCTAGTATCCACAGCTAATGCGAGTGCAGGGGGATCAGGGATGAAGACGTTTCAACTGTGTGGTATCCGACACGAGATACCTCACATGGATGCATACGCAGTCCTGGGTCTCGAATGTCTGACACACAAACAGTCCCTCAAAAAAACAAACCGAACTCACTGCTGTGGAGTCGATTCCAGCTCATGGCAACGCCCATTGTGTGTCCAGGGCCATCAGTCATTACAGAAGCAGACTGTCTCATCTTTCTTGCTCAGAGTGGGTTGTGGGTTTGAACCACCAGTCTTTCGGTTAGCAGCCAAATGCCTTAAGTGCTACACCACCTGCGCTCCTTATGAACAATTCATACTTGGCCTTTAAGCAGGGCTTTGAGTCAAGGGGAGCCAGTCCTGTGGTGGCCACAGAAGGGAAATAAACAGACCTGAATTCCTACAGTGTGGGTGACTCATTGCTGTGATGGGAATGGGAAATATGACAGGTCGGAGCCCTGGAATGGTAGACTCAGAAGAGACATAGTGAGCCCCTGTGGGAGCCTGCTGCCTGAGGTTGGATTATTGTCAGGACTGTGGAGAGACACACATTCAGAGTGGCACTCACCCACCATCTTTTTTTTTTTTTTTTTTT
>NW_006921593.1:20031229-20049991 GCF_000298275.1 Orycteropus afer afer
TTTTTTGGTATTTTCACGCAAATTCTTCTGCTAGTTGGGGTTTAGTCCAAATCTGCATCCTTTCCTTCAAAGCTCGGGGGTCCAAGATTATCTTCTGTGTCTGTATTTATTGGTTTCCCTTTTCTTTGTTGAAGAGGGTCTGTGCAATCCTTCTGCCTAGTCCGCCATCTTGCCCCGCCTGAGAAGATGCTTTTTGAAAACTGATTTAAGTTTTGTTGCACATGATTTGTGCTTACTTAACAGTAATGAAAATTTAGCGAAATTGTGTATCAAAGAAAACCCACTGCCCTTGAGTCAATTCTGACTCCTAGTGACCCTCCAGGACAGAGTAGGCTGCCTATGGTTTCCAAAGCTGTCATCTTTCTGGGAATAGACTGCCACATCTTTCTCCTGCAGAGTGGCTGATGGGTTCAAACCAGGAACCTTTCTGTTAGCCAAGGTTAACCGCTGTGTCTGCAGGGCTCCATATCAAAGACATGGGTTCAGTAAACATTTTCTACAGTGCTGTCTAAAATTAGTGAAATAGTGCCCAGTACACTTTTCAGTGCAATACTGGAAACCAGAGTTGGAAATTGGACATTTCCAGTCACCCCCAAACTCCTTTATGGTTGTAGGGCTGCAGCGAGCGGTGGGCCCTCCCTCTTTAACCCTGCCCCCCTTGGCTGCCCCCCTGCCTGTAACTGGAGCCTCTGTTTGCTGGCTCAGGCGGGCTCACTCCACTCCAGTCTTGACTCCTCCACCCCTTCCAGGGTCCTGATTCGAGGTTGAACGTTCTCCTGGTCTTACGTGTGCTCGTACGTCGTGAGCTCGGAGAAGACGGGCAGACGTGGAATGCTCTGGTGTCACGGTGCTTGTATGTCTTGAGGTCGGAGAAGATTGGCTGCCTCTGTCCCTACTTCCCAAGGCAGCTAGTGTTTGTGTAGGAGGCGCTTAGTTTCTTCCTGGTGGATGAGTTTGTGGGTGTTTCCCCACAGCTGGTCCTCGAGGCCCCCGTGCAGAGCCACCAGCTATGTGGAGAGGAGCCCAAGGCGTCTCTTACGTGATCCATGTGGCTGCTGTGGGGACTGGGAGGGAGCAGGCCCAGGCCCCAGCCTGGTCTGTCCCACTGCTGCAAGGCTGGGCTCTTCCAGTGAAGAGCCAGGCAGTGAGGCTCTGGGCTCTGCGGGACACTCAACCCCTGTCTCTTGGCAGGAAGTAGCCACAGCAGGGCATAAGCGGGTATATGGGGGCCTCTGTCCCAGTGAAGCCTGTTTGCAGAAACGGCAGTGGTTGGGTTTACTCACTCCTGCACCAGAGGACACTGGCCCAGGCCCAATGGAATCGAAGCACGTGCACAAAGTGGCAGCTGGCCGTCCCCGTGCTGCAGGCGGTGCCTTTAGTCTGACTTGGTCTCTGCCCTGGCAGATTACAGCTCCCTTCCTCCGGGTCAGCATCTCCATCTGCTTGTTGCTGCTTCTGCCCTTAAGAAGCAGTTTCTTTTCCAGGAAGTTAGCCGAACTGTGAATCTGTCCCCCGTAGCGTCGTTTTTATATCCGAGAGGGCTCAGCAGGAGGTGACTGGCTTCACAGGTCAGGGCACCCAGGAGCTGGAGGACCTGGTGCTTACAGGCGGACGGCAAATGGCATGTAACCGTGGTAGCTGCTCCTTGCTGCCTGTGCAGTGACCCTCAGGAGAGCAGCCCGTCTTCCCTGCCCCTCAGCCACTGCGCCCTCCTGAAGGCAGCCCTTGTGGGTCTCAGGCAACCTGCCAGGGGTGGCGTGTCCCCGTCACACTGCGGGTCACAGCCCGGGTCACAGCCCGACAAGGCCAGTGCAGCCATGAGGCCACACATGAGCCCCCCTCCTCTGCCAGGAGAGCAGGGCCTCGAGGTGGGCACCCTGGGGTAGCTGCTGGCACCCTCTGCTTTCCCCCAGAGCTGCTAGGAACCGCGACTCCTGGAGAAGCTGTACTTGTCCTCTGCAGCCCTGGGGTGGGGGCAGCACTCCCCAGGGGTCAGGGGCTACGCTCCTCAGCACCCTGTTCTAGCTGCCTTCCTGGTCACAGCCATGGCCCAGTTCTCCAGTGGTCGGCGCCCTGGAGGAGGCCTCGTGGGTGGGCCACACCCTGCCCGCCCCTGGTGATGTCATGGAAGAGCCAGTCTCCTATCAGCCCTGGAGGGACTTGACACTTGCCTTTGGCTGGGGTGGATTTGGTGATCGGCCCCCACGTTAGTGACCTGCTTTCACTGTTAGTGTCAAACGGAGGGTCAGGAAGCAGCCTCCCGCGAGGATTAAACTTGGAGCAAACACTTGTCGAGTCGATTCCCGTCGGGGTGCCCTGTGCACTGCACAGCTGTCTGTGCCCTTTCATCCCAGGCCCTCCTCCTGCTGTGGGCACGGCTGTCCGTGCCCCTTCATCCCCGGCCCTCCTCCTGCTGAGGGCAGGGCTGACTCTGGGTCATTGCAGGCTCCCTGCCGCCCTTGGCTTCCACATGAGGAGCCAGCAGAGGAGGGAGTCGGACACGTAGCACCTTCTGCTTCTGCTACCCCCTGGGGCGTGAGGGTGTGGCGCCCTCTGTTGCCGGCCCTGGCTCTTCAGTGCCCTGTGTGGAGGGGATCTCGTGGGTTCTGCCTTCAAGTGCCTGTTAAGGTGTGGGTAGACAGCGTACCGTGAGAAGGGGCCCTGGAGGGTTTAGGGTTGACAGTACGACATGCACAGGGGAAAGTGACTTCGAAACGGCAGTTGGGCCCATTTTAAGCAGTGCGTAACTGACTTTCCCTCTTGTAGCTGCCAGGTCGGAAGTACCAGCCGGGGTACAACGCTGACGTGGGCGACACGTGGATCTGGCTGAAGTGAGTGGGCCTCCCCTGTGGCTGTGTGCGGCGATGGAGGACCTTCTGTCTGCCTGGCCCCTGGAGTCCCCACAGTGTTAAAGTGTGGAATGAAGTGAGCTGGAAACCACACAGCAGAGGCCTGGGGAGCAGAGAAGGGAGCGGAGGGAACCCGTCCACCCAAGAGGTTTGGGACTTGCTAGCTTTATTACGGCACGACCCATAATTATCACTGGGAAGGAGAGGGTCTGTGACAAAGACCAATGATTAGTGGAGGGGTTTCCCTTCATCCCACTTATGCTGTGTGTCAGGTATTAAGAAATAAAGCTATTTGTACGGAGCGCTGCCCTGTTACACATGTCCCTGTGAACACACAGACATAGCTTGCATGCATGCACACACAGACACGTCATGCACGTGTGTGTGAGCCATGTACACATCCTCCACTCCCTGGGGTTCATATGAGCACATGTACGCATCCTCCACTCCCTGCAATTTGGCTTAATCCAGACGGTGATGTGAGGAGGAGACCTCCTGAAGTCCTGACTGGATATCAGTTAGTAGTCTGGCTGCTGCGTTAGCGCAAAATGAAACAAAAGTGAGGAGAAAATACCAAAAGGAGGAAGAGAACGGCCACTGGCTTTGTTGGGACGCATTTTACAAGCTCATGAGAAATGGCTCAGGTGACAGCTCCTCGGAGGGCCTCAGTGCACCCACCTTCCTAGCCCTCGAGCAAGTGTCGGGTGTAAAATGCAGACACGTGACAGCACCGGCGCAAGCAGTCTTTGCTCTCCTTGGACGTCAAGCTGTGGATAAAACAGGAATGAGAAGGGACAGCGCATTTCTTCAGTCGCCTCCGTGGAAACACGGCAGATGGCCGTCACGGCCCCGTGACCTGTGGTCGGCCAGCAAGATGTCCGTTCCCTAACCCCCATCATGGCCCCGTGACCCGTGGTCAGCCGGCAAGATGTCCATGTCTTAATTTCTGAACGTGGACAGAGCACAGAGGGTCCAGACCTCAGCTTACTCGGTTAGCTGGAGGGCCCGGCCCACGGTGACGGGGTGACCCCAAGGAGGGCCATAGCTCACTCGGTTAGCTGGAGGGCCCGGCCCACGGTGACGGGGTGACCCCAAGGAGGGCCCGGCCCACGGTGATGGGGTGACCCCAAGGAGGGCCATAGCTCAATCGGTTAGCTGGAGGGCCTGGCCCCCTGGTAACAGGATGACCCCAAGGAGGGCCATAGCTCACTCGGTTAGCTGCAGGGCCCGGCCCGTGGTAACAGGATGACTTCAGGTGATGACTCCAAAGAGAATTGTGCTTGCTGGGTTAGCTGGAGGGCCAGCCCAAGGGACCTATATAAGCCAGGCCCCATGGGGCCTGTATAACTGCATGACTGAAGAAACGGGGCCTCATCCCACTAACCCCAGCACCACCTCAGGGCATGTGTGTCCTACTGATTGTGCAGCTGACCCAAGCCCTGGCATTGTTGTTGCCACCTATGGATGTGAAAACTGGGCAGTGAGTAAAGAAGACCAAGGAGAGTTGATGGTTTTCAGTTGTGGTGTTGGCAAAGGATGCTGTGGAAGAGCTAACAGATCCCTCCTGGAGAAGTGCAGCCGGAATGCTCCTTGTGAGCGAGAATGGCCAGACTTCAGCTCACCTACTTTGGTCATGATATAAGAAGGGGCCATTCCCTGGAGAAAGATGTCATGCTTGGTAAGGTGGAGGGTCAGTGAAGAAGGGGAAGGCCCTCAATGAGATGGATTGACACAGTGGCAGCATCGGTGGTCTCAGGCATAGCAAGGATTGGGAGGCTGGTGTGGGACCAGGCAGGGTTTCATTCTGGTGTACGTGGGGTCACTGTGAGTAGGGGCTGACTTCACGGCTCCTAACATCAATTGTGGCAAACTCCCTATTGCCTCAAAAACGTTTTTAATTTTGTTTCACCCCAAATGCCTTCTGTATTGGTTACCTCTAGTGCTGGTCTAATAGAAGAATACCATAAACATGCAGTTCTAAAGAAATAGGGTTGTTTTTTTTTTTTTCAGTTTGGAGGCTTTAAGTCCTAATTCAGACTGCCAGGCTCTAGGGGCTGGGTGAAAGCCCTTTAGCCTTGGCTTCAGCTCTGCCTCCTGCTCTAGACCCACTGAGCTAGAGGCGTTTCTTCACTCAGACAGCTGCTGGCTGCCGACGCCGCCAAGCCACGGTTGACAGAAGGCACAGTCCCTGGATCATCAGGCAGCTTGGCAGGCCACGAGTCAAGTCCAGAAACAGTCCCAGGATCTGCAGGCAACATGGCGGGCTGCTGAACACGCAGGGTCAAGGTGCCAAAGCCAGAGACCATTCCCCAAGGCGTCTCCTTATGTACCAGAAGCAGACCACAGTCCCTAAGGCAGACTCAGCTGCTCACAGTAGATTCCACCGTGGAGTTGACGACCAGCCTGATGGTGGGGAATCTACATCCAGCTGCCCAGCCAAGTTGACACACAACTACCACACCTGTTCCGAAAACATGGTTTCCACAAAAAGTTCAAAGCAGAAAGTCATTTGGTCTTGGCAGGGTTAAAAGCAGGCGTTTCCCCAGCCTCCATGGCTGTGGGCCAGCTGTGAGCCAGCCGAGGGGGGGCAGCTGCCCCCGGAAGGGCTGTGGGAGGCGTGTGGCTTGAGCGAGACCGAGGTCAGCGATCCTGTAGCAAGTGATGGCTTGGCAGACACTCATCAGAGCAGCCCAGTCCTGGGCCTGGTGGCCAGCAGTGTCTCGCCTGGCTGTTCCTCAGAACTGCTTGTGTGAATTTCACACGCGCGGCCTCCGCAGAAGCTGCCTGTGCCATGATGTCACCCCGAGAGCTGGTCCTCCGGAGGGGGCAGGCTCTGCCACGTGCCCTGCCCTTCTTGGAAAGGTGAGCTGTGCTGTCCTTCGCATTTCCAGCCTGGGAGGCTGGTAGCGGTGCAGGAGGGGAGGTCGGGGCCCAGGAGGAAAGCTGCCAGGTGAGAAGGTAACCAGGTCTGGATTCCTGGAGCCGGGAGAGACGCTCTGTGTCCCGAGGGCCTTCATTGCAGCCCTCGGCCCACGGAGCAGAGCGCTAGGGAACCCCTGTGTGGCTGCCTGCTGTCCTGCCATCATGAAGCCTGCCGCTGGTCCTGTTGCTTCTGGAACAGTCCGCACAAACTCAGTGGCTTACGACGACAACACGTGGGCTCTCTCACACTCTGACGGCCAGAAGCCCCACAGCCGAGGCATCGCAGGGCTCTTTCCTCAGGTTCCAGGGGAGTCTAGCTCCTTGCTCTCTGCAGCCTCCAGCAGCCCCGTGGTCCAGCGCTCGCAGCCATGCCTCACGTCACAACTGCCGCCCCTCATGCGAGAGCCCTGGGATGACACTGGGGCCACCCAGGTGACTCAGGACCATGTCCCCTTCAGGGTCCTTGCCTCACACCTTTTCACGTGGTCAGGGCCCAGGATGAGCACGTGGACATCTTGGGGGCCCTTGTTTGTGCCCAGAGACCGAGTAAAAGGGCCCACAAGGCTGGCCATGAGGGTCTGGTCAAGGCCCAGCTGTACGCACAGTGGGGCTGTGGCCACGAGGGTCCCCACACAGCAGCGGAGACTGTGGGGCATCAGCTGCTCAGCCAGGCGCCTTCCTGTCCCCACAGCTGTTAACAGCCCTCCCTGGCTGGCCCGGCCCCTGGTCACTCAGGTGGGCACAGTGCTGCCTCCCCAGCCGGGTCTCCAATCACTTGTGTGGGCACCGTGTCACCCTCACTCCAATCTAGAGCCCCATTCCCAGGTGTGGGCGTGCTGCCCCCTCCAAGCAGGTCCCCATTCACTCGTGGGCATATACTGCCCCCACCCCTGACCCAGGTCCTCCTCATCCAGGTGTGGGCACCGTGTCACCCCCTGCCCCTGATCTGGGTCCCTGTCACCTGGTTGTGGGCACCGTGCTGCCCTCCCATCCCTGATCCGGGTCCCCGTCACCCAGGTGTGGGCACCGTGTCGCCCTTGGGCCCCTCCCCGTCACCCAGATGTGGGCAGCGTCACCCCCGGCCCGGTCCCCGTCACCCATATGGGGACATCAGTGACACCGTGTCATAGAACCGCTCCCCAGGGTTCTCAGGAGCTGTTTTTCCAGAAGTAGGTGGTCAGGCCCTCCTGCGAGGCACCTCTGGGTGACCGCAAACCTCCAGCCTCTCCGTGAGCAGCGAGCATTAGCCGTGGGCACTGGGACCTGCTCACCACGGTCAGTCCAGCAGCAGCTGCCTGACGGGCCCCCAGGGATGAATGTCGGCTCAGGTCTCCATCACCGGCTGCGGTCCTGGCGAGGCTGTGGCTGAAACCTGGAAAGAAGCTGCGCCCAGATCCTGCCTGTGCCACTGGCCCCGGGACTCAGTTTCCCCATGTGCACCATGCTCTGCGTTTGGTGAGAGCAAATGGGCCAGAGCTCACACAGGGACAGCTCATCCCTCAGGAACCACGGCTCAGGAGGCCAGCTCTGAGGTTCCTCTCAGTGACCCCAGGCCTGTGAACTTGTCGGGAGGCAAGGTGTTGGCCCTGCCTCCTCCAGAGTCTCCCTGCTGAGCAGGCCTCCGGGACTTGCTTCAGGCAGGTCTCCAGGTAGGTGGCAGGGGAGGGTCTGTGAGCCCTGGCTGAACCAGCGGGTGCTGAGGTGGGTGGCATCTCCAGAGCCCCGAGTCCAGAGACAGCATCATCCCCGGCCATGCTCTGGATAGAGTGTGGTGGGGCTCTCAAAGGGCAGAGGGTGGTTGCGTCACGGAGAGGAGACCATCCCTGCTTGTTACCTGGCTGGGACGTAGGGGGCACGGCCCGCGGCCACCAGGGGGCACCAGAGCCACGTGCCTTGGCCGTGTTCTGAGGAGAAAAACACGCCCAAGCAGGGTGGTGGGGATGCAGCCCCTGCCTGCAGCTGCCAGAGCTCCAGGTTGGGAGAAGCCCGCTTCCCAGGGCCCTGCCGGCAGGACGGCTCTTCCAGAACCATCACCGGGACCCCTGAGCGAGCCTTGGGGCCCTGAGGGTTCAGCTGGGGCAGGATGGACCAGTGGGTAGAGTGAGGGTGCGCCCCACTAGGGGTTCGCCAGCAGAAGGGCAGCCAGGCAGCCAGGGCATCTGCCACTCTCAGCCCTGGGGGTCCCAGTAACAGGCTTGGTGGCCCCCAGGCGGCAACTGGGGCACTTGGGGACCCTGGTGTACTGGAGCAGGGCATGTGTAATTGCCAGCCGGTGGGGCCAGAGACAGATGAGGGGGCCTCCTCACGGTCACATGTGGGGTCAGGAAGTGGCCGTGGGATGGATCCAGTGGGCTGAGGCTGCAGGGAGCTGTAGTGGCCACAGTGCAGGCCCGTCCACGCCATCAGTGTGTATGTGTGTGCTGGGCTGCGGTGCTCACCAGGGGTGCAGTGGGGGCAGGGCAGGGCTGCCCCTGAAGAAATGACTCTCCAACCAAGACACAAGTGTGTGGGGCCTCAGCAGAGGCCCTGCATGGGCCCCTGAGACACAGAGAAAGGGGTACGGGTGCCTCCAGAGAGTGGCACCCGTGAGAGGGGCAGGGAGAAGGCACTGCAGGCCTTGGGGAGCTTCAGGAACACAGCCTTTGGCCTCAGGGCCCCGGGAGGCCCAGAACCTCTTCAGCAGGGGCACAGGGTCTGCCTGCTGTGTAAACGGCACTGGGCTGCAGAGAGGGGAGCACAGAGGTCCAGGAGGAGTGGGTTCTCAGGAGCAATTGTGGGAGGGATGGTGGTCAGCACTTGGGAGGAGAGTCAACCAATGAGGTGTGAAGGCAGAGGAGGCAGGAGACCAGGACTCTGGTCAGGCTGGGAAATGAAGGGCTCTCCTGACAGGTCGCCAGCTCTGGGGTCCCTTTTGCTTGTCAGGGGATCCCTGCTCTGGAGGAGTTGGGTGCAGTGGGTGTCAGCCTGGTGCCTCTCATTGGCAGCAAAGTGAAGTGGAATCACTGAATGTCCCCCCCCCCCAGTCCCTGACAGAATGGAAAAAGAAATTAGGAAAAGAATCCCAGTAGAAACCAAACAGGGCCTTCAACTCAACAGGGCCAAGGACAGAAGCAAGGCTCCACGCAGAGCAGAGGTGCCAGACAGCATGGCTGTGAGCTGCTGCCATGTCCCCAAGCACCTGTGAGTGACCACGCACCTCATCTTCAAAGACACAGGCAGTGGTGACATCGGCTTTAGGGGAAACAGGAAAACGAACCATGAGCCAACTCTAGAGGAAGGGAATGTTCCAGGATACATTGGCCGGGAAGACTGCTCAACCTTCATGAGGTCCGCTCACCTCTACTGAGGTCTAGCTGGCCCTGGTCCAGGACATTTCATGGAAAAGAGCAAAAAGGAACTAGGCGTTTTTACCAAGTGCTTCATCTGATCTGCTGCTTCACCCACCATTTCCTCAAGTTTCCCCAAAGTGGCAGAACACAAACTAGCCGTCAAACTATGGCTCAGGGCAAAGCACCCCATTGCCAGGTACTGTGGGAAGAGGGTGCACTGTCAGAACATACGGGAGATTGGGACTAAGCTGCTGAAGCTTAACTGTCAGGGAATGGGGCCAAGCAAATATGCAAACATGTCCCAGAAGAAGAAATGATTCAATGCGTATGAAAGGACCGCAGCATGGAAAAGGCCACCAAGTAATGCAGAACAAAGATCAACAGACATTTATTGTCTCACCGCTATGGAGGCCAGGAGTGAAGTCAGGTGGTGAAAATGGCCTCTCTGGAAGGTGCCAGTGGAAGAGCCTTTCCCATCTCCCCCAGCTTCTGGTGACCTCAGCTGTTCTTTGTTGGGTAGATACATCTTCCCACGGCTCTCTCTGTCTTTGTGCCTTCTCTCTCATGATGGCGCTACTCAAGTGGGATGAGGACTCCAGTGTGACCCAGGGTTGACCTCACCAATAACTTCCCAAAGACCCTGTTTCTGAACAAGATCACATTTACAGGCAGGGAGATGGTTAGGATTTCAAACTTCAATGGATCTTTCTGAGGGACACAATTCAATCCCTAACATGGTATAAATATAAAGTAGGGGACACCAATGTGATTCTAGACCTCAGGACGCAAATTGAAGGTCACAACAGTCTCAGTAGAGAACTGATACATAAATTAGAAATCACACAATAGACAAGGCCGAAATCAAGATACTAACAGGAAGCAGTGGTTCTCAAGTGCGCTCCTTGGTGTTGGCATCATGAGAAAGCTCATTAGACACTCACACTCGTAGGCCCCGCCCAGCCCTATTGGTTCAGAAGATGTGGACGTGGGACCTGCCCCCTGTGCTGTGAGAAGCCAGCTGAGTGATTCCGAAGCAGAGGGAAGTGTGGGGACCACGACCTAAAGGAGAGGCTTCAGACAAGCCCGGTCAACAAGGCAGGTCAAAACAGCTCCATTTGTATTCAGAGCTTTACATGTATGGATTTCATTTATGTTAAGACTATCAAAAGACAACCCAACATACGGATAATTGGTGTTCTTAAAGTAGCAATTCAAACAGATGCAATGGAAAAACAGAATACCAAAAAAAAAAAAAATCCCTAAAATGAACAACTGGCTCTACATATTGAAAGATCACACCATGTCTGAGCACACACACACACACACATGCATACACACATGTACACATATTTACACAGGCACATGTGCAGGCACATGGCACACACACAAATGCATACACATGTACACACAGGCACATGTGCATATTGAAAGATCACACTGAGCACATACGCATGCACACAAATGCATACACAAATGTACACACAGGTACACACAGGTACATGTGCAGGCACAGGTACACACACATGCATATACACATATACATAGGCACAGGCACAGGCACAGGCACAGGCACACACAAGTGCATACACACATGTATACAGGCACACATAAGACACATGGACACAAATACATGTGTACACACATACACACGGGCACATGTGCAGGCACAGGCCCACACACATATGCATGTGTGCATATACAGACATGTACATGCACACACACGTGCACACACACATGCTCACACACGTTTCATTCTGCTCGACAAGTAGACATCAAAAAAACCAAACCCACTGCCATTGAGTTGAGTAGACACAAGCAGCTTAAGTTTTTGAACTTCAGGCAGAAAGGATATACATCTGAGCAGCAAATCACCTAAAAGGTAGAAAAATTAGAATAACAGCAGGGACAGTCTTTACACAGCCACTTCGAAAGCCAAAGTACAGTGGAGCCGTGACCACAAAGGACCCCAGTCATTCAAAAGCGTGCAGCCAGCTCAGCTGTCATTGACACCTAAAGGCAAGAGGCAGACTGGGCAACTGTGGACTAGCTCAGGGGTCAAAGGTGAAATCCAGCCAATTAAGAGAGAACTCAGAATTTAAAACTCAAGCAGGGAGCCTTTGTGGAGGACAGCACGGGGAGCGCAGAACCCATTTACATCTAAAGCCCATGTAAGTACTTAGAATCCTGAACAGAACAGGAAAGCTCATCTTAGAAACTTGGACAGCAGACAAAAGACAGAACCAAAACTTAGAATATTGGGAGAAGGAAGATGGGAGGAAGTGTGGAAACACAGTGTCCTCAGCGAGGCTAAAAATGACTCCAACCTTCTGAGCATTTTGAAATCCTGTGAATCTTGGAGGGGTGTTAACTCTATTGTGGTGCAGAGACATTTCAAGTTTAGAAAACCCATTAGTTTTACTTCCATTTGCTTCCTTTGTTAAAGACTAAAATTCAATTAAAATAACATCTATAAAAATAGCATCTACAGTAAGATTCCATTTTATAAAAAGTGTTCCTCTCGTTCCATTTTTATATGTGCCCAAAAAATCTGGAGTGATGTTCACTGATGTTATTCATGGGCTTTCTGAAGTTGGTGATTTTTTTTCTTTCTTCCTCAACTTTGGTTGTCATTTTGTCAGAGTAGAGGGACCCTGTGAGGTCAAGGGTTAACAGAAGCAGATGTCTGAGGTCGTCAGAGCCCATCAAGGCAAGTCCCTCTCACTTGTTTGTTGATGGGTTTTTCTCTGCCATGTGTTGTCTTCTTGTCCCCTCTTCAACAGAGGTTCCCACCATTGTACTTAATGCATACATCTTTTTCCTATGTGGACGATTATTGTTTTGTGTGTGTGTGACTTAATGCACGTGAGTGATCTGGACTCTCTCACTTTCTGTCACTTTTTTGTTTGACCCTTCCTTGTTGCTATGGATACACCTGGTGTGGTGGTTTCTGACTGCTCCGTAGTATTTCACGATGCTTTCTCCTGATACATGTGCATTGATGGATGCCTTTCTAGAGTGACAGATGAGCCAGCCTCCCACGATGCTACAAGAACAACCTAACGCGTGTAGAAAAAGGAAGTGTGCTTTAAAGAAAGCTGCACATCACCAAAGTCACAATAAAAGAAAAGTAATGAAAGAGAGAGAAGGGAGGGAGGGAGGGGGAGGCAAGACAGACAGAGGAGACTAGCGCTGTCTAGGGGATGTTCTCCGAGGTTATCCGACTTAGCCTTTTATTGTCTGGTTGATACTTCAACTCTGCAAGCTGTAGGGAAGCGATACCAGTAATACAGAACAATGAGTAGGGACCTGCAAGTTCTGTCCCATCTCGGGGGGGCACCCGCTCCGCGTGGGAAGCCGGGTTGCCTCTCCCTGCACATTGCCTCCTGGGTCCCTGATCGGTGATGGTGTCTCTCCTGGGATTCCCTTGGGAACCGGTTGTAGCGTCTGGTCCCGGCAGCGATTACCAAGCAGACCAGCCTCTCCATCACACGCTCCTTTCTGCATCACTGCGAGAGCCACCCGTGTGGTCTTTCTGAAAAGTTTCTTTAACGTAGCGTCCCCTAGTGGGTTTGTCTGAGAACTTTTTTTGAGAAATATACCGAGGCATGCCACGATGCCTGTGGTGGCTGATGCGCACTCACACGCGGCTCTCTTCTTCCAGGCTCCCAGGAGACAGCCCTGCTCGGCCCCCTGTCCTTGCACAGTACCTCATGGCTCGTGCTGACCAGTGGGGTAGTGGTGGCAGGTGGCCATCCTTCCCGGGCCAAAGCAGAGAACAGCCACAAGGAGACCTCTGTCCTCAGGCTCTTGTCTCTCGCCATGGTGACTGGCAAGTGTTGCATCAAGGTTTGGCACACTGTGGCCCGCGGGCCAAATCTAACCCACCATCTGTTAATGTTTGCAGGGAAAGTGTGCACAGTGAATCACGTTCCCCTGTAACTAGTTCTACACGAGTTACTCAGTGACATTGAGTCCGTGTTTGACAGCGTGTCAGCCTTCTCATTGTCTGCATCCTGGCCTTCCATTCCCAGTCCCCAGCTTCCTTGTCCCCACCTTCTCGGCTTTGCGTTCGGGCCGTCATGGGCCATTTGGTCTCGTGTGGATGGCTTTCTAAAGGAGCACGGGACTGAAGGGTATTACTCTGTTTGTGAGCCACTCTGTCACTCAGCTAAAACGTGATCTCTGGGGATCGTTTCAGGTCAAGGTTTAAGGGGCATCTCACGGTGATATCACCATCTGTTTTTATAAATAAAGTTTTATTGAGACACAGCCTGTTCTGGTTCCCTAGTGCCGCTCTGACAAGAATATACCACAAATGGGATGGCCTTAACAAACAGGAGTTTATTCTCTCACAGTCTGGAGGCTTTAAGTCCAAGTTCAAAGTGCCAGCCTCTAGGGGCTGAGTGAAAGCCCCTCAACCTTGGGGTCCAGCTCTGCCTCCTGCTCCCGGCCCACTGGAGCTGGAGGTACTTCTTCACTCAGACAGCTGCTGGCTGCTGAGGCTGACAAACCCAAGGTTGACAAGTAAAAAGGCATAGTCCCGATGTTACCAAATCACATGACAGGCCATTAATTTAAGTCCATTGTAAGTCCCGAGGTCGGCAGAGCATGGCAGGCTGCTGAGCAATGACACGGCTACGTGCAGGGTCCAAGCGTGCCACAGGCTAGAGACCATTCCCAAGGCTTCTCCTTATATACAGGAAGCAGACCACATCCCAAAGGCAGCTACTCAGCTGCTTGTGGTAGATCCCACCATGCAGTTGATTGCCAGTCTCCTCATGGGGAATAACTACCACCAGCTGCCCAGCCACTCAACCAGACCCAGCCAAGTTGACACACAAACATAACCACCACAAAGCCATACCCCATTCATTGATATTCTCCCTATGGCTGTTTGGGAGCTATAAAGGCAGAGTTGAATGGGTGTGACAGACACTCTGTGACCCACAAAACCAAAACCAGTTTCTGTCTGGCCCTTTACAGGCTTTGTGGGCTCCTCTTCCAGACGGCGGAGCTTGCCCCACTCTGGGTCCCTCAGGCACGGTGTGAAGCAGAACGCACTCCACCCCACACGTAATCCATCCGTAACATGAGCAGGAAGCAACCTTGCTGGGCTGAGCTGTTGTGGTCTGGGGTGTTCGTTTGTTCCCACAGCACAGCCTGGCTTCCCCTGCCTGCCTTGGACTCTGCAGAGAACTCAGTCCGCTTTCCTGCAAAATGGCAGCTCTCACCTACCCTTCAGCCAGTGCCACGAAGCTTCCTTTCACACCTTCCAACATTCGGCAGGGTCCAGCTTCCTGCTTCCAGTGAAAAGAGCAAGGGATAGCCTTTTGTTCCAATTTTCTGTTTACTAATAACCTTGAGCATGTCTTTGTGTGTGTGCAGAAGCAGGACTGGGCAATCCGCTGCCATGAAGACTGACCCTGGGAAGCCCAGTGGGGGTTGCTGTGAGTCGATGGCTTGTGTTTCTTATGTGCTCACCACCTGCCTGGATTTCTTCTCAGTGGTCTGCTCGTGCCTTCGGCCCTCGCCTGGACGGCTGCTTGTCCCCTGCTGCTGTGGAGGAGCGGCTCTTCGTGTTCCAGAAGCTTCAGACATTCCAAACACCGGCCCCTGCCTACTTCATGGACATATTTGAATGGCTCAAATCCTTCATAATGAGCTTGGATATATTTTACAAAAACAATAAGGTGATTTTTCTTTAAAATCCCCAAACAAAAAGTGTGGTGGGAATGGAAATGTTTTGAGCAGAGACGTTGGAAGGAGTGGCCCGTCCCCTCGGGGCATCCGGGCTGTCGCAGTGGCACGTCCCTGCACACGCAGGGTCTGCTCCTTTGTGTCTGTCCTCCTCGCTTCGCATGGAGCTCCTCACACCTTCTCCCCTAGAAACCCAGGAACATTTCAGCAGTTGTCCTGCTGGGTTTGATTTGAATAAATCATCTCCTTGGTCAGTTGCCAGCAGCCTCTGGCTGGCGTGTCTGGGGCCTGCTGAGGTTGCAGCCCAGGTGTGCTGGAATGCCACCGACCCCAAACAGCCACCTCTTTCTGCTCTCACCTGGGAACTGTTGAGCTATGACTGCCCTCTCCTCCCCGGGGGTGGGGTGGGTGGGGTGGCTAAAGTGTTGTCATCCGGGGTCCTAGCTGTTCCCAGGCCCCAAGTCTTTCCCCCACATCTGGATACTGCTGTCACGGCTTGCATCTACCTAAGAGCTCTGTCAAACATTAGTCATCTGTGAGGCAAACACTTTCCACTTTGCAATATTTCCTCCAACTAGGCGGTTGGACAGGATCCAAACTGTCGATGGGAGACACTAACACCCTTATTGTGCTCTGTGTGTGGGTTTTATTAAGCTGACATACTTTTGAAGTGACGCCTGGAAACACTCTCGCCACCCTGTTGTCCTGCACTGTTGGGACCATCTTTCATCACTCCCCATGGCTCTGTGCAGCCCCGAGCCCGAGCCTTGTCTCTCCACTGCCCCCTGTTCAATTATGTTTTGTCTGGGAGGGCTGCCATGTTGGAACCTGGGCCTCGCCAACAGGACTGCTTTCCAGGGCGCCACCTCCAACACGGCTCCTTGGCAGTGGTGGGAGGCACAGGATTTCTCAACCCATCTGCGTCACCAGCCACAGCTGCTCTGAGCAGAGCCCCGCTCTGCTGGGGGGCCGCACCCTTTGAGGGAGTTGCCAAATCAAAGGCGTCCTGCCCCACATGGACACATAGGAACGTTTCCCATTATTTATACACCCCCCGACAAAATAGGAAGCGAGGGGTCTATCAGACACGTTGGACACTGAAAATAGGAGCCCCTGTGTGTCCTTTAAGAAGCTCTGATGATGCAGTGGGTAAGGCTCTGGGCTGCTAACCAGAAGGGTGGCAGTTCAAACCCAGCAGCTGCTCCACAGGAGGAAGCCGAGGCAATTTCCTTCCAGAAAGATTCACAGCCTTGGAGACCCAGTGGGGGTTGCCATGAGTCAGAACCGACTCGATGGCATGGGTTTGTTTTTTGTTCCGTGCTCTCTAGTGGCTGAGCAGGCCTGCGGCCATCTTGGTGGAGTCACGCATTTGTTCCCCGTGGTGTCTGCAGCACAGCTGGAGATCTAGGGAAGCCACCTCATCCGACTGCTGCCAGCTGTGACCTCACGTCAACCACCAGCACATGTGCCAGGCGCGTTCTCTAAGCATCTGTCACACATGTCAGCATGTGATGTGTGACACGCATGAACGCCGCACTCCTCACAGCAGCCCTGTGTGTGGCGGGGTGCTGCTAACAGCCTCATTTTACAGTTGAGGAAACTGAGGTCCAGCAACGACCCAAGATAGGAAGTGGGGGGCTGTGCAGAGCTAGGGGTCACCACAACTAAAATGCAAGCCGGTTGCTGTCAGTGACTGTGCCTCATGGTGGCGCCATGTGTCCCAGGATAGAGCTGAGCTCCGCCAGGCATTCTTGCCTGTCATCTTACGGAAGCCGATCATGAGGCCTTTCCTCCGAGGTGCCTCTGGGTGGGTTTGAACCACAAACCTTTCCACTATTAGTCGAGCACAAACCATTGCCCATCCAGGGACTTCTGGGGTTTACACCATCCTCTTTACCCCTAAACAATGCTGGCCTCACAGACACACTTTTATTGTTTTTAACTGGGATTTGGGTGAAAGTTTATGGAGCAAATTCACTTTGCATGCAGCAGCTCACATACACTTTGTCTCAGGACACTGACTACAATGTACCCCAATGCAACAGCTCCCCTCCCATTTCCCAATAATTACCTCTTCCCTGTGTCCATCCCTCCATGCACTCCTGCCCCCTGAGCTGTCTCCCTGTACCTACACAGCCCTTCTTTCTCCCATGATTGTTCTCGCCAAGGAGTGTATCTACCTAATGTTAAGTGTTCAGCTCATATGCCTGTCTTTTGTTTGGCTGGAAGCCACAGGTGTGGGTTCAATTCCAGACCTGAAGGGCAGCTAGTGACCATAGTCTCGGATTACACCAGGTTCTATCACACCAGCAAACCTGTCCCCCCCCCCTTTTTTTTTTAAATAATTTTGAGTTTGGTTTCACATTGTTCTCCCACTCTATCCAGGATCTCCTGCATAGATCCCACTCTGAGTGGTTGGCAGTGGTAGCCAGGCATACCTAGATCTTCTGGTCCCACAGTTATATAGGTTGAGGATCACATGGTGTGCCCTTAGACTAATTGTTTCCATGAGTCTTTGGTTCTCTTCATTTCTCTTTACTCTGGATGAGGACAGTCCCATCATTGCATCTAGATGGTCACTTGAAAGCATTTAAGATCCTAGTCACTACTTGCCAAAGTAGGATGTGGAACAATGTTTTTGTGTAGTATGTTATGCCAATTGAGCTTGATGTCCCCTGCAACCAAAGGCCAAAGTCCATGGGTCCAACTACTTACTGCCTCCAGGTAGCTGGTTGTGGCCAAGAAGTGACTACAACCTTGTCCCTTGTCAGCTCTACTATATACCTGGAAATTCTTACAGAACATACAAATACACTTGTAGAAACACTGTCCGCCAACCCTATGCATGGTCATGGGCACACTCCCCTCTGCATAGACATACTTAATCATTCAGCCTGTCCACCCATCTATCCATCTGTAGATCAGTGTTTGACATCACTGACAATGCAGTACCGTATGTGCTAAAGGGTTCATCTTTGTTGTCTATACCTCCCATACACCTCTCTATGTCTTCCTCTTTCTCGATGCCACCATGTTGATCACTCACATTTGGTACATTGCCCTTTTCTTCACCCAAATCAGTACTTGTTTCTACCTATCTAACATTGTTCCCTCCCCTCTCCTCCCACCCCTGATAACCAACAAAGAAAATTTCCTTCCATATATAAACCTTTCTTTGACTTTTTTAGTATAACGGACTAATACAATATTTGTCCTTCCATGATTGACTTATTTCACTCAGCATAATGTCCTCCAACTTCATCCAAGTTATGCAGTGTTTTGCAGATTCTACATTATTCTTTAGGGTTGCACAGTATTCCATTGTATGTATGTACATAGTTTTGTCATCCATTCTTCTGTTGCTGGGCACCTAGACTGTTGCCATATTTTTGCTATGGTAAATAGTACCATGATGAACATGGATATGCATATATCTGTTCTTGTCCTGGTTCTCACTTCTTTATGATACATACCTATTAATGGGATGGCTGGGTCAAACGGTATTTCTAATTCCAACTTTTTAAGGAATTGCCACACTGCTTTCCACAGTGGTTGTATCATTTGACAGTGCCACCAGCAGGGTATGAGAGTCCCAATCTCTCTGCATCCTCGCCAGGAGTTGTTATTTTCTGTCTTGTTGAACTTTGCGACTAGTGCTGGGGCAAGACTGTATCTCCTTGTTGTTTTGATTTGCATCTCCATAATGGCTGATCATCGTGAACATTTTTCATGTGTTTTTTGGCCACCTAAATATCCTCTTTGGTAAAGCGTCTATGTATGTCTTTGACCCATTTTCTAATGGGCTTATTTGTCTTTTTGTTGTTGAGGGGCTGGTTGTTGTTGTTGTTGTTATGTGCCATCGAGTCGGCCCGACTCATAGCGACCCCTCCTTGGGTTTCCGAGGCAGTATCACTACGGAAGTAGGATTGCCCAACCTTCCTTCCGAGGAGTGGCTGGTGGGTTTG
>NW_006921593.1:20050091-20069719 GCF_000298275.1 Orycteropus afer afer
TTTTTTTTTTAAATAATTTTGAGTTTGGTTTCACATTGTTCTCCCACTCTATCCAGGATCTCCTACATAAATCCCCCTCCGAGTGGTTGACAGTGGTAGCTGGGCACCATCTAATTCTTCTGGTCTCATAGTCATATAGGCTGCGGCTCACATGGTGTATCAGTCGTTTGGACTAATAGTTTCCATGAATCTTTGGTTTTCTTCATTCTTTGTTGCTCTGGATGAGGAGAAACCCATCGTTGCACCTAGATGGCTGCTTACAAGCTTGTAAGATTCCAGTCACTGCTCGCCAAAGTAGGGTGTGGAGCAATATTTTTGCATAGTATGTTATGTCAATTGAGCTTGATGCCCCCTGCAACTATGGTCCCGAGCTCACAGGTCCAACTACTCATACCCTCTGGGTAGCTGGCTGTGCCCAAGAAGTGACTACAACCTTGCCCCTTGTAAGTTTTACTATATACCTGGAAATTCTTACAGAACATACAGATATACTTGTAGAAACATTTCAGCCAACCCTATACATAATCATGGCCACACTTCCCCCTGCATAGACAAACCTAATAGTTCGGCCTGTCCACCCATCTATCCACCTATATATCCATGTTTGCCTTCCCTGACAACACAGTACTGTATGTGCAAAAGGGTTCATCTTTGTTGTCTATACCTCCCATGCACCTCTCTATGTCTTCCTCTTCCTCAATGCCACCATGTCGATCACTCACATTTGGTACATTGGTCTTCTCGTCACCCAAATCAATACTTGTCTCTACCTATCTAGCAGTGTTCCTCCCTCCCCTCCCCTCTCACCCCTGGTAATCAACAAAGAAAATTTCCTTCCATATATAAACCTTTCCTTTCCTTTTCACAATAATAGACTAATACAGTATTTTCCTTCTGTGATTGACTTATTTCACTCAGCATAATGTCCTCCAAGTTCATCCACGTTATGCGGTGTTTTGCACATTCTATGTTATTCTTTAGTGTTGCGCAGTATTCCATTGTATATATGTACCACAGTTTGGTTATCTATTCTTCTGTTCATGGGCACCTAGGTTGTTTCCATCCTTTTGCTATTGTAAATAGTGCTGTGATGAACATGGGTGTGCATATATCTGTTCTTGTCCTCACAGACACACTTTTGGGTGAGCAGAAAATCTAGGGTGATCACTGGGGAGTAGGTGCATAAAGGCTCTGAATTAGGAGAAACAAAAGAAGCAGGCCAGTGGGCACTTGGCTGCTGTAGTTTAAACCATGACTCAGTGGTCTCAACTGTGACAACATGGTGAATTGGGGTGCTATGAGCAGTTGTGAGGTGTACTACAAATAATTTGTTATAACACACATTAATGAGTGTGTACCAGAAAGACTGTGATCAAAAAGTCAGACAATGACAAGTGTTGACAAGGATGTGGAGGGACTGGAATGCTCATATTGCTGGTGGGACATAATTGGTGCAGCTGCTTTGGAAAACAGTCTGGTGGTTCCTCAAAAAGGTAAATAGAGAATTTCCTTATGACTCAGTAATTCCACTTTTATGTACATGCCCAAGAGAAATGAAAACATATATCCAACAAAACATGTACATAAATGTTCTTTGGAGCATTATTCATAAAAGCTGAAGAGTAGAAGGGAGCTCTGGTGGTGTAGTGCCTGAGGCACTTGACTGCTAACCAGAAGGCTGGCGGTTCAAACCCACCAGCCACTCCTCAGGAGGAAGATGGGGCAATCTACTTCCTTAGTAATACCTCCTTGGAAACCCAAGAAGGGGTCCAACTCGACAGCCCATAACACCACCAACAACAGCAAAGAGTAGAAACAACCCAGATATCCATCAGTGCATAAAATGTGGCATACACACAACAGAATTCTATTTGACATTAATGGAATGAAGTACTGATATATCCCGCAGTGTGGATGAACCTGAACAATATTATACTAAATGCAACAAGCCAGTCACAAGAGGTGACATATTGTAGGCTTCTGTTTATATGAAGTGCCCAGCAGAATAAGTCCATAGAGACAGAAAGCTGATGAGTGGTCGCATGAAGCTGGGGCGGGAGCAGAAATTGCCTGCAAATGGGCAAGAGGAAAGATTTGGGGTGATGAATACATTCTAAAGTTGGGTTGTAGTGGTGATTGCACAACTCTTAAATTACTAAAAATAGTTGGATCGTGGACTTAAAATGGGTGAATGTTATGGTGTGTAAGTTAAACCTCACTAACGTGAAAAATGGAGCAGCAGAAATAAAATAAAGCTGATGGACTTGCGTCTGCATGTTACTGACATTTTCTTAGCCTGCAGCCCCGTGGGGGGTGCCTCTTGAAGGAATACTGCTTATTGTCCTCCCAGTGTCCTCCTGCCTGGCTGGGCCTCGGTTTTGTTTGTGTGTCCGCTTATTCCCACCAAAAGTTTGAGCCATTGTGCCTCAAAGAACACTGGTGGTGCAGTGGGACTGATGCCCATCAAAGTTGCAGCCAAGGACACCCTGTGGTGGTCGTACTCTCTTCTCTAGGGTCACTGTGAGTCAGAACCGACCCAATAGCACATCACAACATGAAGGATTCATCTAGAGGTGAAATGGGGCAGATTCTGGTCAACGAGACAGGGGGGGAGGGTGCTGGGCTTCAGTTTTAAGAAGGAGTGACTTTAAGGGGTGGGGGAAGGGCCTGGGGAGAAGTAAGAGGAGCTGCAGTCGGGGTGCACCAGGGCTGGGTTGTGGTGCCTTTCCCCCACACTGCTTAATTTAAATCCTTACATCAAATCTGCAAATGCTGGATAGGTGAGAGGACCACGGGGAAGGAGAAGTCCACGTCCAAGCACCTTTTGATGCTCTTGAAGCAGCAACGGCCTCGTCCCCTGTCAGCTCCTCTACATACCTGGGAGTTCTTACAGAACGTGTGAACACGGCCTGCTCGGGGCGGGGGGTGGGGGTGGGGCTCTGGAGGAGGCTCGCATTGCTGGGATGCTGAACGGGTTCCAGGGAGGTATGTGCAGAAATGCTTGAGTTAGTGCATGTTTTCCTGTGTGTGTTTTCAACAACAAAAAATAAATTATGTTAGATTTTCCCACTGTCTGTCTGTTTCCATCATACATCTCCTTGGAACCTGGGTCAGGGAGCCAAGTGCGAGTCCCATAGAATGGGGAGGGGCAGTGAGACAAGGAAGGGAAGGTCGTCGGCAGAGGTGCATCATCAGGTCTGTATCTGTGGTGGGCGGCCCCTTCCAGTGCGGAAGCCTGGAAACCAGTGCAAAGTTGACCCTCAGAACTAACCCCTTGGGGACGAGGTGAAGGAGCTGGGTATTGATGCGCTGACCCCCAGGGGGCTGACCTCTGACACGTGGGTGCCAAAGAGCAGTCACTGGCTGGGGTAAACCTGAGACAGGGCAGCAAAGGTGCCAGCAGAGTGAAGCTGGGCCGGTGTGCGCTGGAGGGGAGAGCCAAGGGCTCCTGTCTCTGCTACTGTAAGTTTCTCACTCTCACATTTTTATGTGTATCATCCTAACAAACAATAGAGTTGATTTCAAAGAATTAGAGATGTCTGCTACTAGCAAGTTTATGGGAGCTCTGGTGGCGTAGTGACTAAGGCACTTGACTGCTAACCAGAAGGCTGGTGGTTCAAACCCACCAGCCACTCCTCAGAAGGAAGGCAAGTTTATGTCATTTACGTTTAGTGTTGCAACAGTGTGTTGGGCTGGGTTCTTCACCTTGTTGGGTGCTTTCGGGATTAAACGCTTCCCTGCTGTTTCCTGTGTGGACTAACAGTTGCAGAGATGGGCTAGGTTGTTGGTTGGAGTTGCCGCCCAGAAGGCTCTGCATCACGGAGGCCTCATGGACGACGGAACAGAGCGTTACCCGGCCTGCTCCACCTTCGTGCGCGGTGGTCCGCTCGAGGCCAGGGTTGCAGCTGTTGGGTGTGCTGACTGCTGTCCCCCCAGGGCCTCAGGTTGCAGCGCTACGTGGGACAGTGAGCTGCTGGGTCAACAGGCTCTCGCTGGCTGGTTTTCAGAAGGAGATGGTCAGGCCTTTCCCCCGGTCTCTCTCTTGGTCTGGAAGGTCCATGGAAAGCTGCCCACCATGGGTGACCCTGCTGGTATTGGAAATACTGGTGACATCACAGCCACACGCAAGGCACCACAGTGCAACAGGCTGCTAGATGGGTGTGTGTTGGGGTGAGTTAGGAAACCTGGTTCCAAACTCATTGTGCTTTTCAAATACCTTCATGTTCCCCTTCCTGCACTTAGCAGTATAGCTCTGGACCACAGTGAAGGCCCTGTGCTGGGGCCATCCACACCTGTGCGTGAAGGCCCAGACACGCTTTGGCTGCTTAGTTTGGTCATTAGCTGGGAGGGTTTTATGAACCTTTGTTCTGTTTCTGGGAGCTCTGGTAGTGTAGTGCCTAAGACACTTGACTGCTAAACAGAAGGCTGGCAGTTCAAACCTACCAGCCACTCCTCAGAAGGAAAATGGGGCAATCTACTTCTGTAGTGATACCACCTCAGAAACCCAGGGAGGGGTTGCTATGAGTTGGGTCTGACTCGACGGCACATAACAACAACAACAACAACGTTCTGTTTCTATGGGGGTCCAACGTGCTGAAGTTGATTCCCTGTATGTTGGAGAGAAGACTTTGGCCTCTGTAAGTAGGGAGCAGGAGCCATGAGCCTTTAACAGCCAGAAAGGCCACTGAGGCTTATCCATTCTGCTGAAAGCTGGAGCGGCAGACGGGTAACGGACTTCTGAGGTCCACCTCCCGGGTGATGCTTCCCAACACTCTGGGTGCAGAACCAGGACTTGAGCATCTTCTGGAGTGTGAAGACCCTGGCACGGAGCAGAGACGGCCTGGGCCCCGGCAGTCAGCTCATGGTACGTATATGGCTGGGCTGGGTTCACCCCCCGGGACACCTGAGCTGGGGCTCCATAGAATCTCCAGGAGTTTGGCACACACAATGCCTTTGCCCACACCAGTTACACTGGAGCCTCACAGGTGCAGCTTGGGCATTGGGCCTTTCTGTAACTTCCTCAGGGGGTGCCCCAGGGATGTTGGGTGCAGTCTACTGCCTGGGATCGTGTCTTCATTCCCAGAGGCCCCTATGCCTTAACCCTCCTCCCACGGCCTCAACCACTTACCTTTCCCCTGGAGGCCACCCTGTGCCTTTCCCTTGGCATCAGTCCCCAAGGACCACCCTCCCAATGGCTTCCCTGATGAATTCGCCAGAACTTTTCCAATAACTACCCTGGAAAAGTCTAGAAAACTGTCCATCATCCTCCAAGAGCCCTGGGAGCCAAAGTGCTCTGCCCACATTTCTTGTCAGTCCTCCCAGCCTCCCCCTGACACGCTGCCTGAGATCTCAAGTGGACTTCCAGAAGCTTCTAACACGAGTGAGTCAGGTGCCCTGGGAGAGGCCCCAGCTGCCCGGCTCGGCCAGGCCTGGCTTGCTCCAGGACAGACCCCTGCTCCCTCTTTTGCCCCCTTACCCTTCTGCCTGCCCCTCATCTGTCTTCTGGGGGACAGTCTGCCATGGCCCCTGTGCCTTCCACGCGCCCGAGGGCATGGAGAACTCTCTCACAAAGGAGGCTGGGGCCCGAAGCTGGCTCTCTCCCTTACTGGGAGCCTCCCTTCCTGGGCCAGCGGCACGGTGAACATTCCTCCTCTACCCATGCCCGCGTGTCTGATGGCGCCCGGCCAAGTCTGCTTCTCCATCTGTTCCTGGTGGGAGAGAACGGCGTCCTCCACCCGCAGCGCTCGAGGGGTGAGTGCAGACCACCGCCCTGCGTCGTCCACGGGCCGTGACCTGCTGGCCACAGGGGCCGATGCCTGCTTGAAGCTGACCTTGCTTCGTGGGCAGAGCATTCTGCCTGCTGCCTGCATGCCAGCCAGGCTTGTGTTGGGGAGCCTGGACCCTGGCTTGGCAGTGCTCATAGTGTGACCCCACCCTGGATGGCCTGGCTCCTCGGGGATGCGGCACAAGCCCACGTATAGACCAGACGCCTGCCTCCCCTCACCAGCTCTGCAGCCCCGTGTGTAGACAGGCACCTCCCCTCTGTGCTCGGGAGGCAGCCCCGGTGCCATTGGATGGCAACGCCAGAAAGTTCTGGGGGGACACCCCCACATCTAGAAGAGTCCTGGATCTGCCCCGCCTCCTCTCACCCGAAGTCCTTCTGTCTCCTCAGGCCTTGGTTATAAACCGGCAGCTGCCAACTAGAAAAGGGCCATCTGTAGGAAGGGGGAGGGCGGGCTTTGGGAATATTTTGACAATCGGGAAGGAAATTGCAGGAAGTGGAAAGAAGTGGCAAATCGGGGACAATTTTCCAAACTGCAGAGGTTTTCTGATCAAACGGATAACAGGTGGAACACGTGTCCTTTCCTCACAATCCCGTCCAGAATACCTGCTTTCAAACAGGGGGATGCCCTGAGGGTTGGTCCTGCCTCAGAACCCGCAGAAGGTCAGACCAGCAATTCTGCAGCCTCGGTCGCAAGAACTTGGACCTGGCCTCCCAAGTTGCACAGTGACCTGACTTTGACGTGGTCCGCAAGTCACAGACGACCACGGGCTTGCTGGGCTGAGGTGGAGGCCCCGCCCCTGCAATCTGCAGGCAATTTCAGAAGGTGCATGTGATGTGGGCCGGACACCACCTTCATCCCTTGTCTGAGGTGAAGTCCTTCCCACAGGTGGTCAGAGGTGGAAAATACCATGACACTCACCTGGGTGGCCCTCCCCAGCAGACTGGCCAGGTGCATCGAGTCCCTAGGCTCAGGGGCAACTCCCTCACCCCCCGGCATACCCAGGGCTGTTTGGTGGGCAGTGGCCAAGGGGCAGTCGACCCAGGGTGCAGGCTGCAGCCTGCCTCTTCCCTGCATGTGGTCCCCTGGGACAGGACACCAGCCCCAACACTGCTGGCCGGTGGCTGTGCCCCACGGAGGGGAGGGGAAGCACTCACAAGGCAGAGTGGCCATCACCTGCTTTGTCATCACGGGTCCCAGCCCAAGGGCTGCCCGTGCTCCCTCTCCTTCAGGTGGGGAGCCTCTGCAAGGACTGGGGCAGGCCAGCCTCCTGTCCTTGGCCCCTCTTGTGTGTGGGTGTTGCTATCTGCGACTCCAGGAAGTTCACTGTGCTTGAGACACTTCACCCCGCAGGGTCTGGGTGGGGGTCAGGCCCTGGGAGCAATTTCCAGTGCCTCCCCTTGTGATGGTTGATGGCGATAAGTCTGCCCCAGAGAAGCTCAATTTAACAGAGTTTCAGCCTCTGAGTCTGCACGCTGCCCTCAGCCACAAGCGGGGTGCAGTGTTTCTGTCAGCCGGGGCCCAGGCAGCCAGCTCTACAGGGGAACACTATCCCTAGAAATCTGAAAAATGTAGGTACAGGAACAAGAATGTTCAGCTGACCGAAACACACAGATACAATCGCACCCCACTGCTGTCTGCACCCCAGGCCCAGGGAACAGAGAGACCTCCTATGAACACACTCCTGTGGGAGACGTGTGCTGCTGTGGGAGCAAGCCACATGTGTATGACTCCAGATAGGACCTTCTGAATAGGCAAACCTAGAGTGACAGTGGAAAGGGAAGGGGTCAGGGCTCAGGGATCGGTGAGCAGGTGGGGTACAAGGCATTTTCAGAGTACGAAACTCTTCTGGATGGTGCTGTGATGGTAGACAATGACATCATGCATCTGTCAAGTGCCTTAGCCTGAGCAACATGTAACTACAGGCTTTAGTGAATAACGATGTATTGACACTGCGTCATTGGAGTCCCTGGTTATTCAAATGGTTAGTGTGCTTGGTTGCTAACCAAAACATGGGAGGTTTGAGTCCACCCAGGCACTTCAGGAGAAGGGGTTGGTGATCTGTTTCCAAGATGTCAGCCATGGGAACCCTGTGGAGCACAGGTCTGGTCTGGCACGTGTGAGGTCGCCATGAGCCAGGGTCAACTGCACAGCCACTGGTTTGGTTTTTGGTTTTTGGACCTAATAGCATGAGCCCCTGATTCTAGATTCTAGAACCATGGACTCATAGTCAGAGAAATATGATCCCAGCCCAGCTGGGAACTGCCCAAGGGACCATGGCGCAAGGAGCCACAGCAGCCTCTCCCAGCTAAGAGCAGCCCAGCTGACAGCAGCAGGGAAGCAGGAATCTGAGCCCTACAACCACAAGGAAGCAGACTCAACCAACAACACTAATGGGCTTGTCTGAGGATTTGAGAAGCCCACAAAGGAGGGCAGCCTGCCATTCCTGTGAGACCTGACCAAAGAACCAGGCGCACTGTGTTCAACTTCTGGCCTTCAGGCTCGTGAGCTGATAAATGGATGCTGTTTAAGCCGCTAGCTTTGATAATTCATTACACAGCACCAAGAAGAGCCTCCATGAAATGGATTGACACAGTGGCTGCAATGATGGGCTCAGACAGAGCAACAATTTTGAGGATGGAGCAGTGTTTCGTTCTCGGTATGTGGGGTCACTCAAGTTCGAGCTGACTTAACAGCACCTAACAACAATAACCACAGAAAACTGTGAGAAAAACAATGCAAATCCACGCTCCTAAAATTGGAAGGAGAAAGAAGAAACTGAAGACACTCAGAATGAGTCCCTCCAGATATGGCCATTGCTGGCACTTTGCTGAATAGCCTTCCAGCTACTCTGTTTTCATTTCAGTTTTGATTTCTCTCAGGAATGTTTTGCTGTTTTCAGTACAGTGGTCCAGAACATCACAAGACAATCATGTCTTCTGTGAATAAAGACAGTTTTTTCTTTTTTAAAATTCTAATGTCATTATTATTTTTTTCTTATCTTATTGCATTGGCTAAAACTTCCAGTAAAGTGTTGAATATGTTGGTAAGAGAAGACATCCATGTCTTGTTCCTGATATTAGGGGGAAATAAAGGAGTCTTTCAGCATTAATCTATTACCTGTGGGTTTTTGTACTTTTTCTTTATGAGGTGGTGGAATTTCTCTTTTACTTCTGACTTGCTGAGAGTTTTTATCACACATGGATGTTGGATTTTGTCAATATCACGTGTGACAAAGCACCATTCCACCAACATCCATCATGTATGTGAGCATTTTATTATTATTATTTTTTAATTGTGCTTTGGGTGCAGATTTACAGAGCAGAATTTGTTTTGCATTCAACCGTTGGTGTACATTTGGTTTCATTCCCCATTACCATCCCCAACCCTACCCCACTCTCCTCCTCCTGGATGTGAGCATTTAAAAGTCTCCAAGGGAACCTGCCTCTCAGTCCTTTAGGCCCAGATCCAGCTCTGGACAAGGGCAGAGTTTTGGGAACTTTCATTAGGAGGCTGCCAGCATCCCCAGCAGGCTTCTCCTGCTGCGCCCCAGCCCTGATGGCATCTCTCAAAACCAGCATTTCATAATGTCTGCTTTTAGTGGGGGTAGGGATCCTGCAGATGGAATTGGCCACTGGGATGTCCAACAGGGAGCCTAAACTCAGCTGTGACTCCATGCCATAGGCACCTCCTCCTCCAGGAGAGACAGCTCTAACCTTAACCCAGGACAGAGCCCAGGGAACCCTACACACACAGTTCACAGGTCAAATCCACCACTTCCCAGCCAGTCTGTCACTGTCTGCCTCCTCCCGAGGCACCTCCTCTGTCCCCAGCCACCAGTCAACCAGGGCACGAGGGTGAGGCCCCAAGTCTGGCCTGATAGACCCCCGAGGGCGGATTGGAGCTGTAGAAGGTTCTGACTACTGCTGGTGCAGGAGCACAGGACCTGTTCTCCCTGCCCTTGGTGGTGGTTTGTGGGGTGAGGGGCTCGGGACAGAGTAGGCTGCTGGAGACTGTCTCCTGGACCTGGAGGGAGGCTGTGCTCCACGCTGGGCCCCTGCTGGCCCGACACTCCTCTGCCCTCCCGTCCAGCCATCTGGAGGGTTCCCCGGAGGGCCTGTGGGCCTCTGCCAACGCCCTGTTTGCAACATCAGTGGCCTCAACATCTTCTTCTATGCTTTGTCTCAAGTAGCCACTCTTTTCATGAGCCAGTAGGCCACTCAACTGCTCTCGTAAGCTTTTCTCTCATGGCAGTAAGCCAGCTTCCTTCGAGTTGTCGCTAATGCCGTCAAGCTGGCTCCGACGCATGGAGACCCCGGTGCAGAGCAGAGCTGCTCCACGGGTCGGTGGGGCTGGGGCCTTTCAGAGCAGATCACCAGGCCTGTCTTCCCAGGTGCCCCCGAGTGGCTCTGAACCACCAACTTTGGGGCTAGCAGCTGAGCACTTAACTGTATGTGCCACTCAGGGGCTCCATGCTGTCACTCAGTGACAATTTTGAATCTTCCTGAAAGAATTTTGCTTGTATTTTGCAGGTGCTTCTAATTCCTTCTTGGATTGCCTTTCTTAAGGAAGGAAGCAGAGCCAACTGCGAGGGTGGCCCGGCAGGGAGAGCTGCTCTGGTTCCATGTTCGTTTATATCAGCTCTCAGTGATTCACTGAAGCCACAGGTTGTAAAGAGAAGCCAGAGGATCCCCTTTGCAGCACACAGCCTTGTCAGGGTATTGGTGGGAGTGTCCTGAGACCCGCAGAGAAACCCTCTTCAATGCAGAGGAGAAGCCAGACTTGATGTAATCTGTAAATGTAATCTAGGCCTGGCATCATATTCGGACAAAGGAAGACCCAGGGTGCATCTAAGATGCAACGATGGGTCCCTCCCTGTCTGGAGTAAAGAGAGAAGAAAATCAAAGATGCATGGAGACACTAAGTCCCAGGGACTAGTGGACCATAGAAGCTCAGCCTACATGACCCTGAGACCAGAAGAACTAGATGGTGCCTGGCTACCACTGCCAACCACTCAGAAAGGGATCAAAATTGGAGATTCTGGATAGACTGGGAGAGAAATGTGGAACAAGACTCAATATCATAAAAAGACCAGGCTCACTGGTCTGATAGAGATGGGGAAACCTCTGAGACTGTGGCCCTGAGTCACCCGTGGGGCCTGGAATTGAACTCACTCCCTTGAGCTTCTGGCTCAGACAATAGGCCTATAAGCTGACCACTTGCACCAGGGAAATGCACTCCTTGGAACAATCAGCCACGGGAGGTCAGAAGGGTATTATTTGAGCAGGGAGAGAGCTCAGAGGGCAGGACGCACTGGAAGGAAGGACACAGGGAAAAGGTAACCACAGGGAGGAAGTGGGAAGAGAGCTGTCACACTGTGGGGATTGCAGTCAATGTCATGAAACAAATGTGTATGAACCGTTGAATAGAAAATGAATTTGCTTGGTGAACTTTCACATAAATTACAATTAAGAAAAAAAAAAAAAGGAAGGCCCAAAGTCAAACTCACCCAAGAATCCACAATCAGGACAAAAAAGAAAAACAGACCCTTCTGTGGCCTGAATGCTGTTGGTTGGCCTGTAAGGGAAGTGGTGCCGTGCCTGGGAGTCAGGGTGCTTCAGGACAGTCCCAGCCCATTCCTTACAAGTGTGTGGCTTCCTGGGGCTCCAACCTGTGCCCTGTGCGACTGCTGATTGGACCAGGAAGAGCCTTGGGTATCCTTCTAAGGGGCTGAGATTCCTGCTTCTACCCTTGGCCTCCGAGTGGATCTGGGCTATGGCCTGACCACTGTGGAAGCTGAGGACTTGAGACCTGTTGGTCCAGGACACTGACCTTCACACTGAGTCAGGAGGAGTCCAGGGTTGGCCAACAGTGGTCTGTTCTTTAGCCAAATACTGAAGAAGTAAAACAGCCTAAGAGACCTGCTTATCTCTCTTGATAGTTTTATTATTAGGATTCTCAATACAATTTTACTTTAAAAGGTATTTGAGCTGATGGTTGACAGAACATGGAATCAGACTTAAGCAATGTAGCATATCTGAGAGCTCTATACACAAGCCCAGAGCGTTCTGGTGCCCCGGCAGAAACCAATTAAAGGCCATTGTGGAAGAAAGGCCCAGTTTGAAAGTCTTTGTGAAAGTGTCTACTTAGAAACAGGTCAAATCATAGCTTTATGGAGACTATTATAAAACTGTACTGACAGAGAGCAATGTTGTTGTTGTTGTTATGTGCCATCAAGTCGGACTCGACTCATAGTGACCCCTCCTTGGGTTGCCGAGGCGGTATCACTACGAAAGTAGATTGCCCAACCTTCCTTCCGAGGAGTGGCTGGTGGGTTTGAACCGCCAACCTTCTGGTTAGCAGTCAAGTGCCTAGGCACTATGCTACCAGGACAGAGAGCAATAGCACCTGAGTAATGGAAAACCATGTCAGGTTAAAGGCATGCAGGCTCCGTACTGTACAGGTGTTACCAAAACCCACTGCCAGGGGGTAGATTCCGACTCACAGTGACCCCCATTGGGCTTCCGAGGCGGTAACTCTTTACAGAAGCAGCTCACCCAGTCTCCCTTCTGTGGAGTGGCTGTACAGGTGTTAGTTCACCCAGATTAACTTAAAAAGAAATGCAAATGTAGTCAAAACTTCAAAAACATAATAGAAAAAGATTTTTCATGTAACTTGACAAATTGATTCTAAGATTCACATGGAGAAGCAAACTGGAAGCCATTTTGGATGGTAAAGTGGAAGGTTTTTCATTTTCCCTTCCAGATGTGAAGGCACGAGGTCCGTAGTGGGCAGAGATGGACACAGAGGGACAGGCTGAAGCCCAGAAGTGGCCATTTGTATGCGAGAGCCAAGTGTGTATTCCAAACCATCAAGGGCTCAGTAGGAAAATGACAGACCATTTAACACAAAGTGCTTGGGCAACTGGCTACTCATGTGGGAAAGATTACTTCACACCATATACAAGCAGATTCCAGGTACATTTATTAAGAACTTAAATGTAAAAATAAATAGAACTCCGAAGTTATTACAATGCAGGGGAAAATATTTTTTTGACATTGATGTATAGAAAGCCTTCTTGAAAGATTTCAAAAGCAAAACGTATAGAAGGAAAAAATTGATAAACTTGATAAAATTGATTTTTTTGCATGAAATGGAGATGAAAAGTTAAGTTGGAAAAATAAGCTCAATAAAATGTTATCAATATCCAGGTGAAAATTCATGATCCAGAATATATAAAGGGGTCTTGCAAATGACCAAGAGACAGACAAACAGCCCAACAGAACTGGGGCAAAAACACAATTGACAATCTAGAAGCAGCAAGAGAGCAAGAGACGGCCAATAAACACACAGAGCTGTTCAGTGTCCTCAGTGATCGGAAAGAGGACACTGTTACGTGACATTTTCCATCTGATTATAAACAAGAACATTTCACAGCATCAGATTTGGGGACATGTTAATGTATTTGGTTCTTTTAGTGCAGATTTCAGAGGTCCTCAAGACCACCTTCACTTCTGACACCAACTACAAATTTTGAGGTCCCCAAGGCCACCCTCCAGTCAGTAGTTGCTAGACGGACTCGCAGAACTTGAGGAGCATTGTTCACTCACAGACATTGTTTAGGAATGAGTGGTGTCCCTCGAAGTACGTGCTGTAAACCCTAACCCTATACCCACCAGCCACTCCTCAGAAGGAAGGTTGGGCAATCCTACTTCCGTAGTGATACTGCCTTGGAAACCCAAGGAGGGGTCGCTATGAGTCAGGGCTGACTCGACGGCACATAACAACAACAACAACAATACCCATTTGGGAATAATATTCTCTGTTATGTTAATGAGGCAGGATTCCGGTAGGGTTTGTCTGCAGTCACTGTCCTTTGAGACACATGTTAAAAAATGTCCACATAGATACCACACACTTCCTTCTAATCTGGCCTGTCCACATCGTCCATGTGCCAGCTCTGTGAGGCAGGGCCAATGTCATTTCCCTGACTCAGAACAAGCTGTTAGGGTTTCCGCCCTCTTCTTGCATGGGGACCCACCCAACGCATGACTTGGGCTTTCCAGCATGATTTTTTGGTTTCTTTTTGTAATTCATTTTATTTTTGTTGTTTTTGATTCTAAGATAGAATGAAAACTTAGAGACATTTGAAAATTAATCTGAGTGTAGAGTCTTCCATGTTCACAACTCTTTTGGCTACTTACTCATTTAGTGTTATCTTACTCCCAACTCAACTCTACATTTTTGTGTGTATGTGTGTGCCTCTGACCTTTGACTGCTTCCCAAAGCACTCAACGGAATTTCCAAAGAAATAAACCTATTACGTACCCATCCTCATTAATGTACGTAGGAAGGTCCCAGATGATGAACAAGTTCCAGTCCTAAGTCTGTCTTTAAGTCGAATTTGTGTGTAAGTTGGAACAGTTAGACACGGGTCGTATCTGATGTCAGTTAGTGTTTGTCTTAGCATATAGTATATAATAGGGGACCTCTGGTGGCGTAGTGCCTAAGGCACTTGATGATTAACCAGAAGGCTGGTGGTTCAAACCCACCAGCCAGTCCTTGGAAGGAAGGTTGGGCAATCTACTTCCATAGAGATATAGCCTCGGAAATCCAAGGAGGGGTTGCTATGAGTCAGATCCGACTCCACTGCAACGAGTTTGGTTTTTTGGTTTATAGTATATAGTGTACATTTCTATGCATGGAGCCATCAAAGAAACATTTCCAGACACACTAAAGCACCTTTGACATAATAATACAGTGATAATGATAATGTTCTGATGCGCGTCACAAAGTAGCATCCATTTGTTATCAAGAACCATTGTATGTACCTCGAATTTTTCATCTAACAGGCTTTATGGAGGTTGATTCCTAACTATGGGTTGTTCGTCAGTTGGATGTTGGTAGTTCTGGGACTGCCTGTGTCTGTTTTGACTGAATGACAGTAACAACACTAAATGTGGCAAAAATAGGTCTCAGGTTTTTTTCCTTTTACTACCACCAAGATCTCCAAGTCTGTGGAGCCAGGGACGGCAGCTCCAAGGAGTAGAAGTCAGTGGCCCTGCTGCGGGGAGCGCCCATAGACTCCTCCCATCATGGCAGACAAATGGCTAACACGCGCAGCTGCTCACCAAAAGGTTGGAGGGTCAAGTCCACCCACTGGCACCTTGGAGGAAGGCTCGACCGCCAACTTCTGAGAAACCAATCACTGAGGACCCAGAGTGCAGGGGGCAGGGCTGGGTGAGGGATCCCCAAGGTGTAGGGTGTGGGCTGCACCGCAGGGCTGGGTGAGGGGGTCCCCAAGGGGTGATGGCTGATGAGAGTAGGGTTCTTTGAGTCCCTGCTGCTTCCCCTTCCCAATGGTGGTTCTGGGCCACCCAGATCCACACAGTTCTGTTTGGCTAACCCACCCCCCTGCCCCTTGTGTTTTCTTCTGGATGAGCTCTGCCCAATAAATGTTTCTTGAAACCATTGGTGGATTTTAGTCAGAATGAATCCGCCCAGGTTTTACTTGGGAGGAAAACACTACCAAATACTTGGTGAACAGCAGATGACTCCTGACGCCCAGAGCCCCTGCAGGGGACAGCAGCTCTGTGGGGACAGCAGCTCTGTGGGGACAGCAGCTCTGTGTTCTGACCCAGGCTCGGAGGGTCTGGCCTCGTGGGTGGCCATCCGCCGGCTCTGCCAGCTGGAGAGATGTCTGCTGTCAGTGCCAGCTTCCAAGGATAGACAAGCCTGTCCTCTGTGCCACAGGGAGGAGCAGAGGGAGGGTCTGGTCCTGCCAACTGGCCAGTCAGAGGGGAGCCATGGTCCCTTGGGCCTCACAGGCTGAAAAATGAGATTTCTGAGTATCACTGTCCTGGGAACTTGTCCTTGTCCTTGTCTGCTCCCCCTTCTCCTTTTTTAAGCAGGTGTAACCACTGGATCTCAACTCCCCTAAGGCATGTGACAGCTTTGTCGTCCTTGTCAGTGCCCTTGTGGCTCAGGCTGGAACCAGACCTGCAGGTGATAGACTCCCACCTTCTACATGGCACCTCCATCATTAGCCTCCTGGGAGGGGTCAATGACTTGTCATGCCTATGTTGTCCTTCACTCATCCCCACTCTCCATCTGTGACCACCTGTCATGGACTGACTCGTGCCCCACAAGGACTCACCACCCCTGCGTTGCCCTCCACCCATCCCACCTGGACTGACTTGTGCCCCACAATATGTGTTGAAGTCCTAACTCTGCACCTGCCAAAGTGACCCTGTCTGGAAACAGGGTTTTCTTTGGTAAAGTTAATGAGGTCCCACAAGTGTAGTAGAGATCCTAAGCCGAATCCCTTCTGAGTTATAAAAAGATGCAGAGACAAGGGAAGAATGGGCCCCATATGAGGGTTGCATATAAGCCAAGGAATGTCAAGGAACTCCTGAGGTCACAAGAAGGAAGGAGTCAACATGGCTGAGACCTTGGTTTAGACTCTTGGCCTCTGGAACTGGGAGAAAACCCCTTTCTCTTCCTTAGCGCCAACCATGTGTGGTGGTCCCTGCAGAGCAGTTCTCATCTGCACACATGGGGTCTCCACGAGTTGGTGTTGACAATGGGTTAATTAATGAAGAGCGTTTTCTGGTCCAGAGCTGGTTCATTCATTGTTTGGACTTCTATCCCATCCACTATCCTTACTAAAATTAAGAGGCAATGTAGTCCCGCTGATGGGATCACTGTGCATGGGAACGACTCAATGGCAGCGGGTTTGTTATGGTCTTACTTTGAAGGCCTCAGGCCACTCCCCTCCTATGTGATGGGCTTTCAAAGTGAGCCCAGTTGCTCTGCTGGCTGCTGCCAGTCCATCTGGTAGAGACCAGAGGCAGGTAAGCTTCCTGGGGGAAAGCCGAGACCCACCTGTGAACAGTAAACCAAGGCCAGGTGTTCCCTGACCACATCTCAGTGAGCGTCCATACCTCACGGAGGACCACACCCTGTGACTGCACAGCCGGCGTGCGGGCCATGACCATGTCTTCCCTGCCTGCACAGGTGATGCATGTGGCTGGCCACCTGACTCCTCCCTCCAGAGCCCAGTCTCAGACTAGAGGGCGGAGCTTCCCCCCAAGGTGAGGTGCACGCAGCAGAGGTGTGCCCCCTTGATTTCTCTCTGGTCGCTGCTGGTTACTGTCCCAGGTGGGGCTTGGCACAGCGGAGGGGCTCATGTGCGGCCCAGGAGGAGGGCCAGGGGTCAGCTCCACCCCTCCTGGAGGCCCCTTCCTTGCTGGCCAGCTAGGCTTCTCCCCCGGGCCTTCTAAGCCCCACAAGGGGCTCTCAGAGGGAAGAGGCCAGGCTTGGGAGACACCAGTACTTTCTGGAGCTCCCCAGGGAGTTCTAGCTCCCAGCCAGGGCTGAAGACCACAGCACCACTGCAGGCTCCAGCTGCTGCTCCCCATGAGAATTACCCAGAGTCCTTGCAAGCACAAAGTCCCGGGTCTTGTCCCCAGTCTGTAAACTGGAGCCTCTATGGGCGGGAAGCTGGGGTTCGATCAGAGTCCATGTCAGGGGTGAGTTGGGGAGGCAGCCCTGTTTGTACGGCCACACCCTCACCGCGTGCTTTCTGAGCCGTTATCCTCTCTGCGGCATAGCTGTTGTTTGGTGATGGAGCAGCTTCCCCACTCAGCCCTCAAGGGCTTTGCCTCTGCTCCGTGTCCCACTGTTTGCCACACAGCACGGCTCACTGGATGTTTGTCCGGTGGATGAATGACCTAGCTGTGACTTTACCGAGTTGCTTGTTGTTACTGTCAGCTACCTTTTAGCCATGGCGAGTCCGTGCACAACAGAGCGCCATCTCCACAATCGGTTGGCTGTTGGACCCTGGGATCCACACAGTCTCCCTGGCTGACTTTCAGAAGTAGACCTCCAGGCCTTCCCTCCATCTCTGTCTGGAAGCTCTGCCAAAACCTGTCCAGCATCCTAGCAACCCACAGACCTTCACTGACAGGCGGGGCATGGCTGTGCTTGAGGGGCCTCGGTCAGGAATTGAACCCAGGTCTCTGGCACGGTAGGCGAGAATCCTACCACTGTGTGCTCACTCCACTCAGAGGCCCCCCTCCTCGAGGTCACACAGCTGTTCTAAGGGGCCGGCCAGAGGGAGGGGGTTCGCCCAGGCAGGACCAGCTTGCCAGGCCATCCCCCCCATATGGTGACCCTTCCCCATGTTCCTCTGCCCCTGGAAGGCCCCGTGATGATAATGTGTTGGAGGGTGCTCTGTTATCAGCCCGAGCCAGGCTTGGAGGGTCCTAATCACTGTTTCCTGTGGGCCATTAATCCTCTAATGGTCTTCTGAGGCTTGGACCAGCTGTCTGCCATTCCAGGCTCTCAGCTCCCAGAAAAGCTCTGTGTTTCCATGGTGTCAGCAGGAAGATAGGAAATGACTTGGAAAACAGGGATGCATAAGACAATGGTGCAAGGAGGGTGCGCCTGGATAAACTACCCTGAGTGCCCTTTGGAAAGCATGGCTTGAAACGTGCGCTCACAGGTGCCGGCGCTGATTCGGAGGACCAGCAGCCGAGAGGTGAGCCGGCCTGCACTCGCGCTGCAGTGCACGGACTTGGCAGGAACAAGCGTGGCTGGCTGACACGGGAGGAGCGGGCCGGGGGTCTCTCAGCGGGTGCGCGTCAGCGGCCTGGTGCTGCGCTCGCATGCAGGCGAGTCCCCTGCAGCATCAGCACCGTGAGGGCAGCAGGGCCGACGGACAGGTGCTCCGCTCACCTCCAGCTCGGCACATGCCGGGCCTGGCGGGAGGCTCGGGGTCAGTGCCCAGGGCGAGGGCGGGCGGCCGGGAGTCTGCGTTGGCCCGCTTCTCCCTTGCACCATCTGCAGGCAGCTGGCTCTGGGAGCCACGCATCCTCAGCGGGGGTTTCTGCGATTTCCGGTAGATGAGAGGATTTTACCTGAGGAAGGAGAGCATGGAATCAGCCTGCTGGTTCCTTTCCAGTGAGAAGCAGGCATGGGTCACGTGGCTTCCTCTCAAGGTGGCCTTGAAGCAGATACAAGGTTAGCACCAGTGATAGTAATGAAGGACCCTGCACACTGGGCAAGCGCTCAACCACTAACTTAAAGGCTGGCGGTTCAAACCCACCCAGCGACTCCGTGGAAGGCAAGTGCTGGTGATCGGCTTCCATCAAGAGTACAAGCAGGGGTACCCCGTGGCACGGCTCTGCTCTGAAACGCAAGGGGGCGCTGTGAGTCAGAGCAGCTCAGTGTCAGCAATGGCCGTAACTGAAATGACAAGATCTTTGTGTACATGCACACATGCACACACGTGCACACACACATGTATATAGATATGTATGTATGTATGTATGTATGTATATATGGATGGATGGATGGATGGAAGGAAGTTCACATTTGACCATCTGGTCAACCCCAAGTGGTGGGCCTGGGCATTGCACCCACTTTGTTTCTCAGATTTTTTAAGATGGGATGCGGGCTGCTCCCCAGGGCCAGGCCAGCTGGCGGGGCTTAGACCGCAGTGGGATGGAGACAGGAGCCAGTGAAGCGGGTTCGCCTGCATATACGTCTGCGGGCCCGTAAGGTCCCATAAGCTGCTTCTCAACTGAAAGCAGCTCTCCCTTCGTTTATGATTTTCCTCTAACGGTTCTAAAAGAAGCCCTGGTGGCACAGTGGTTAAAGCAGTTGGCTGCTATAGCTGAAGACTCAGTGCTTGAACCTACCAGGTGCTCTGCAGGAGGAAGTTGTGGCAGTCAGTGAAGACTGACAGCCTTGGAGACCCTGTGGGCAGTTCCACTCCGTCCTCTAGGGGCGCTGTGGGTCAGAATGGACTCCAGGCAGTGGGTGTGGTTTGGGCTTTGCTTC
>NW_006921593.1:20070186-20078733 GCF_000298275.1 Orycteropus afer afer
GCAGTGGGTGTGGTTTGGGCTTTGCTTCTGTGAAGACTGACAGCCCTGGAGACCCTGTGGGCAGTTCCACTCTGTCCTCTAGGGGCGCTGTGGGTTGGAATCAATGGGTTTGGTCTTGGTTTTAATGATTTTAAAGGCCCCAAACCCACACTCTTGCTTCCCTGGACCACAGGTAGGATGCAGGCAGGCGAGGCGGAGGACATGGCTCTGGGTGTGGGCTTGGTCCGGCAGGCAGGCAGCAGTGGGGGCTGGGGCTCAGGGCCAGACAGCTCCTGCTGCTCGGGTGGGCAGAACTGGAGGCCGTCGGTGCCCTGCCCATCGCTTCCTCTCACTGCTCTGCTGCGGCTGCCACCATTCCTCCGGCACCTGCCAGCAGCCCCAGCAGCGGTCATGGGTACGACCAGGCTGCTAGCTAAAGTCCTAGGCACCGGAGGTCCGACGAAGGTGAGCTGAGTGCAGGACCCAGAGCAAGAAAGAGCCCTGCCAGAGCATCCCTGTGTACCTAGACGTGTACATTGGATGCAGGTCACACCCTCAAGGGCACTCCCTCACAGGGAGGAAGGGTGTGGCTTGAGTAAGGTGGGACTCAAGACACAACCCACAGGCATCCTGCCTCATTAACACACAGAGGTCAGGAACAACACACACAAAAAAGGATAGTTACATCACACCACAAAATGGAGGACAAGCACACAACAGTGGGAGTCATGGCCCGGTTGACACACAGCATTAGTCATCATAACTGAGAGGTAGCAGGAAGTTTGCTCCCAACTCTCCCTGAGACCTGCATGTTCCCAGCGATCTCTGAGTCCTCCATATCTGCTCCCAGCTCCCAGGGTGTTGTGGGACCTCAGATCACTCCAGGACAACACCCCCCCCCCAGGTCACATGACTGTTTTGGTGTCCTCATACCAGTGCTGATGGCCAACACAAGCCTACATCTCTTTCTCCCAGGGTCCACCAATGAGCAGGACTTCCTGGTCCTGGAGATGGTTCCCGGTAACAGCTCCCTCCCCTTGGAGACCCTGCATCGAGAGCTGGTCCTCCCTTAGGTTAGAACACGCTGCAGTGTGCCGGATGAGAGCTTCGTGTTATTTTTCCAAAGCATCTCAAGAGTGTAGCAGCACACCGTGCCCCATGATTCTGGGGGAGGGGGCGCTATGACAGTGCCAGGGCTGCCAGTACAGGGCGTCTGCACCTTGGTGTCCGCTCCTTCCTGAAGGATCACGCTTCTCACGATCGGCATCCTCTGCGTGCAGGACGAGGCGACCAGAGGACTACCCCGGGCAGGAAGCCAAAGCACCGCACCTGCTCCCTCTCGCTTCAACTCACACAACTTTGTCCAGTTTGACGGCGGTGACTTGGGGACACCTTTTCTTTCCCATTAAGTGAGAATGTGTGTTGTATGCTTGGTGAGTCTCTGGGCAGTCCTGCCAGAGAAGAGGGACTGCCACTAAATGAAATGAACCCTGGATGTGTCCTTGAGCATCGGCTGTTTGAAGGGTTTCCTTTCTCCCCCTCATCTGGCTTCCTAAGGGGTGGGCCCACCAGGTGGGATGAGGGCAACAGTCCACACTGAAGACCCAAAACCGGGGGACAGCTGTGAGCCCCAGGGGGCCAGGAGTCTCACTGCCTGGAAAGGAGCGAGCTGGACCCATCCCAGTGTCCCCGGCCTGGCCCTGCTCTCCCCCAAATCCTGCAGCTTAGTCATCCCCGGCAACCCACACTGTCAGTCCGCGGAAGCAGCTGGGGCTGCTGGCTCTGCTTGCAGGATGCAGAGTTGGTGGGAGAGATGGACACACGTGCTGAGAACAGTAACGACGCACAGAGGAGAGCAGACCGCGTTCCCCAGAGCAGCCCGGCCGAGGAGAAGGGCTCAGTTCACCCCCACAGTGTCTGCAGAGGGCATCCTCTGGTCCATTCACACGGAGGAATAGAGACACCGAACAGCGTGTCCAGCATAGGTCAGTCTGCAGCAGGACGAGCCAGGGCTCAGACCTCCCCTCTGTCCAACTGCAACGCCGCAGCTGCTGCTTCCAGAGAGTCCTGGAAGGAGCGCATTCCGGACCGGGGTCAAAGCCAGGGCTTTGCACAGTTGGAGGGTGAAGGCATCGGGTTGGAGAAGCAGAAAGGAAGCTGCAAGGAGACTGGGTTCACAGACTGTGGAGGGTGTATGGTGGGCTTGGGTTTTACCCTGTAAATGAGGGTATGTGAAGTGGTGGCCTGGCTGTGATTTCAAGACTGTCCCCAGGATATAACAGTGATCATGGCCTCTCCAGGTGGTGGCACTGGAAGTACAACGAAGAGGTCAATTCAACCGAGACAGCAGGAGAACTGGCGGGAGTGGGTGTGGCGACTGGACAAAGGACCCCACACGCTAGGTCCTGCCCCGTGAGGCCAGGCTCCTCATTCTTTTCCACGCCTCACTCACTCTGCACCAGGCCCGGATCCCACCCTTCTTCCTCCTTTTCTGAGAACCTCCAGGGAGCTTCTCAGTTCCTCTCAGGTCCCTCCCTTCTCCCTGGAGGAAGTTTGACACCTTCCGTATGTTCCAACCCCTGTTCCTGCCCCGTCTTCCCGATCCCCGGGTGACCTTGTGCCTCATTGCACTGAAAACACTACCCACTCAGGCAAGGACTTCCATAGGCTCTCCCCGCCAGCCAGCGTCTGTGCTCATGACAACCTTCCCCCCATGGCCACGGGTGAACCATCCAAGGCCCACGACCAGCCCGACTCAAGTCCCACATCTCATCTCTTCTCACTCACTCGTGGCATTGCTTCTGCACAGGCCCCTCTGTCCTACATCATCAGTATCCCGTCTTCTCTGGGTCATGCCCAGCACACCATGATGCTGTACCATCACCCAATTTAAAACAGTGAAAATAAAAGCGCTTCCTTGAAGCCACATGACCCTCAGGCTGGCTCCCAGTCTCTTCCTCTCCTCCCGGAAGGCACTGTGTGTGCCGTGGTCTACATTCCCTCTCTCATGTTGTCTTTAATGTATTCTCAATAGGCCTGTCATTGCACTCTCTCTGAGTTTGGAGGGAAGACGGGGTTGCTTAGGGGAGCAGATAAGAAGACCAAGACCGGCAGGAGGGGTGAGTCTACCTTGAATGTGGCAGCCAGGACAGACAGCAAGGAATGGCTTCAGTGGGCTGGTCAACCAGCCTCTCCACACTTGGTCTCAGGATCCCACCCTCTTGCTTCTCCTCTCCCATTGGCCACTCCTTCCCAGATGCCTTCCCTGGATCTCAGTGTGCTGACTTGTAGGCATTGGAATGTCTCTGGCTAGAAGCTCTGGTAGCATAGTGCCTAAGGCACTTGACTGCTAACCAGAAAGCTGGCGGTTCAAACCCACCAGCCACTCCTCGGAAGGAAGGTTGGGCAATCTACTTCCGTAGTGATACTGCCTCGGAAACCCAAGGAGGGGTCGCTAGGAGTCGGGGCCGACTCGATGGCAAATAACAACAACAACAACAAGGTGGCACTCAGACATGGCAAGATCCTAAAGATAGCACTGCACCAAGCAATGTTTTGAGCAACGTTTCGTTCAATTATAGCATGAGTCGGAGCCGACTCAGCAGGACCTAACACGACTACCACTACCGTTCCATGGTGAGACAGTCCCGCAATCAGCTTACCAATATGTTTAAGGACATTTGGATTGTTCCCAACTTGGGTTCTATGAATAGAGCTTTTGTGAACATCCGTGTACATGTCTTTGTGGGGACGTTGCATTCATCCTTCACGGGAAGCACTTGGGGTGGAATTTTTGGTTCCTAAGTCTGGTGTGATGGAGCACTGTATATGGCCTTTCCAGCCATAGCCTTGTAACACCCACCAGATGATGGGGTGAGACTATGGAAATAAGGAACTTTTGGCTCACCAAAGGGATTGGACAGTCTGCTAATAATACAAATAAGGTGCATGGAACCCTGTGGGGGTGGAACCATGCAAATAAGGTATAAGGAACCCTAATGAAGGGAGCTCTGGTAGCATAGTGGCTAAAGCACTTGACTGCTAACCAGAAGGCTGGCGGTTCAAACCCACCAGCCACTCCTCGGAAGGAAGGTTGGGCAATCCTACTTCCGTAGTGATACTGCCTCGGAAACCCAAGGAGGGGTCGCTATGAGTTGGGGCCGACTCGACGGCACATAACAACAACAACAACAACAATGAAGGGATTGGTCAGTTTTGCCATCCTGTTAGGCTTAAAATCAGCCACCCCAGAGGCAGGAAGTGGGGACCTGACTACCACCAAGAAGAAGAGATGGGAGCAGAGTGCATCTTTTGGACCTGGGGTCCCTGTGCTGAGGACCTACTAGACCCAGGAGACAAGTTGTAACACCAGAGATGGTGAAAGGTGGCCAGAAACAATGTCAGAGAACTGTTAGCAGCAGAAGCAGCAGAACCAGGAGTCCAGTGGGAGATAGGTGGGCTTCCCAGCCCATGGAGCAAGAGAGCTGAGCACCTGGGGGCAAGAAGCTTGCTGGCAGAATGGGGGCCTCCAGACTTGCTGATGGAGGGGGAGAACAGAGCGCCTTCAGACAGGTGGCTTGTCGGTGGAGTGAGGTGCCTCTGGGCACTTATTGGTGGTGCTAAAGAGCTTTGTCACACTTGCTCAAGCAGGGCAGATGCCAGGCCAGCTCAAAGGTTCAAGGGGCTGGGGGACCAAAGGGCCAAGAGGCCAAGGGCCAGGAAGAGGTCTGCCTGCAGGCACAGTTGGGAAGGAGGCTGTCTTGAGTGGAGAGCTGTATCCTGAGTCATTTCTGAATCTGAATTGTAACCTGTTACTTCACAATTAAACTCCATAATTGTGCGTTATGGTCTGTGAGTTCTGTGTGGCCATTGCAATGAATTACTGAACCCAGCAGAGAAGTAGAGAGTGCTGTGGGAGGGACGGTTGGTATCAGAATTGATGAACAGTTGAAGGGTGGAGCCATTTCTGATCTTGACCTTGTAGGAATCAGTCTTGGCTGATGCTGTTGATCTCAATTCTCCTCCTTGCTTGTGAAGGTAGGGAAGGTCAGCTGTCTCCATCATACCATTGTTATAATAAAGTAAGTGTCCTTTTTATTAAAAAGAATTCACCGATATCTTCCTCAGGTTTAATAGAGCTATCTATTTATATTTGTGAAATAATATTATACAAAGTTCTTTTAGCTTGGGAAATGCTGAGTGTGTTCTTCCCTTTGGTGTTCTAACTCCAAGTCCTCGCACATTTCATTATAATATGAAAGAACTGAAGAAAAAATTCAAGCTTCGAGTTGCAATATTGAAGGATTCATTGGGCAAAATATTGATGCAGGAAGCATCCAAAGAAGATGAAGGAATACACAGAGTCGCTGCACCAAAAAGAATTGATTGACATTCAACTATTTCAGGGGCTAGCATATGATCAAGAGCCAATGTATTGGAGGAAGAAGTTCAAGCTTCACTGAAGGAACTGGAGGAAAATAAGTCTCGAGGAATTGATGGAAAACCCATCGAGATGTGCAGTGTAGTGAATTTCTTGGTATGGCCCTTCTAGCTGTAGTCTTTGCAACTCCCACCAGGTGACTGGGTGAGATTATGCAAATAAGGTGCCTTTGGCCCACCAAGTGGATTGGATAGCTGGCTAATAATCTAAATAAGGGGCATGGCACCCTTGTGGGGGTGGGACCATGCAAATAAGGTATATGGAACTCTTATTGGTCAGTTTTGTCATCCCTCTAGGCTTGAAATGAGCCCTCCCAGAGGTGGAAGGGGGGATCTCACTACCATGAAGAAAGAAGAGCCAGGAGTGGAGTGTGTTCTTCTGACCCCAGATCCCTGCACTGAACCTGCTCGATCCAGGAGACAGAGAGCTGTGACACCAGAGACATCAAGACACAATGGCAAAGAAACTGAGACAGCAAAGGCAGCAGAATTGGGAGACCAGCACAGGACAGCACGGTGGGCTTCCCGGCCACAGAGCCAGAACGTGGAGCATCAGGCATGAGGCTTGCCGGAGGAGTGGGGTGCCTCTCTGGGGACCTATGTTGCTTTTGTTGTTATTATGTGCTGTGAAGTTGGACCTGACTCACAGCGACCCCTCCTTGGGTTTCCAAGGTGATATCACTATGGAAGTAGATTGCCCAACCTTCCTTTCCAGGACTGGCTGGTGGGTTTGAACCCCCAGCCTTCTGGTTAGCAGTCGAGTGCCTTAGGCACTACGCCACCAGAGCTCCCCTGGGAACCTACAGGCAGAGCTAAAAGGGCTTTGTAGCACTTGCCTGAGTAGGACAGAGGCCAAGGCCAGGCAGAAGTGTGCCTGCAGCAAGGCTGAGAAGCAGCTGTCCTGATTGAAGAACTGTATCCTGACGGTAACCTGTTGTTTCCCTAATAAACCCCATAATCACAAGTACTATCTGTGAATTCTGTGTAGTCATTGCAGTGGGTTATCAAACCCGGCAGAGAAGTGGGGAGTGCCAGGGAGGGACATTTGGTGTTAGAATTGACAAAAATGTTGGAGGGTGGAGACACACCTCACCTCTGCCTCAGAGGAATCAGCCTCGGGCTGTCGATCTTGATTCCCCTCCTCCCTTGTGGAGTTAGGGGAGGTCAGATGCCACCTCCAAGCCCTTTATTTTATTTTATTTTTTTAACTTTTATTGTGGTGAAAACATATATAACAAGACATTTGCCAAGGTAACAACTCCCACAGTTACAGTTCAGGGACACTGATAACATTTGTCATGTTGTGCCGCCATTATTGCTATCCTTTTCCAAAATATTCCATACACTTGACTGCTAAACAGAAGGTCAGCAGTTCAAACCCACCAGCTGCTCTGTGGAAGGAAGACAGGGCAGTCTACTTGCATAAAGGTTTACAGCCTTGCAAATCCAAAGGGGGTCACTATGAGTCAGAAACAACTCGATGACAGTGAGGTTCTTCTTTTTTTTTTTTTTCTAGTTTATTAGCATAAAGTCAATGCCACACAAACCTCCATGCCCTTTTTGTAAGATGTTTCAACAAACAGAGGTAATGCTGGAAGTGCTCATTTGTCTATGCCAATCTGGAAGACAGCTACTTGGCCAACTACTGGAAGAGATCCATATTTGTGCCCATTCCAAAGACGATGATCTAACAGAATGTGGAAATTATCTAACAATATCATTAATATCTCACACAAGTAGAATTTTCTAAAGATCATTCAATAACTGTTGCAGCAGTACATCAACAGGGAACTGCCAGACATTCAAGCTGGATTCAGGAGAGGACATGGAATAAGGGATATCATTGTTGATGTCAAATGGATCTTGGCTGAAAGTAGAGAATACCAGAAAGATGTTTGGTGTTTTATTGAATATGTAAAGGCATTCCACTGTGTGGATCATAGAAAATTTTGGACAACATCATGAAGAATGGGATTTCCAGAATTAATTGTGCCCATGAGGAACTTGTACATAGACCAAGTAGCAAACATTCAAACAGAGCAACGGTATACTGTGTGCCTTAAAGTCAGGAAAAGGATACGTGTCAGGGTTTTACCCTTTCACCACACTTATCCCATCTGTGTCCTGAGAGAATAATCTGAGAAGCTGGACTATATGAAGAAGAATATGGTATCAAGATTGGAGGAAGACTCATTAACAACCTGCAATATGCAGATGACACAACCTTGCTTGCTGAAAGTGAAGAGGGCTTGAAGCACTTACTGATGAAGACCAAAGACTACAGTCCTCAGTATGGATTACACCTCAACATAAAGAAAACAAAAATTCTCACAACTGGACCAATAAGCAGCATCATGATAAATGGAGAAAAGATTGAAGTTGTCAAAGATTCATTTTATTTGGATCCACAATCAATACCCATGGAAGCAGCAATCAAGAAATCAAATAATGTACTGCACTGGGCAAATCCACTGCAAAATACCTCTTTAAAGTGTTAAAAGAACAAAGATGTCACTTTGAGGGCTGGGGTGCACCTAACCCAAGCCATGGTATTTTCAGTCATCTCATACGCATGCAAAAGCTGGACAACAGATAAGGAAGAGCAAATAAGAGTAGATGGATTGGATTTATGGTGTAGTCCAACAATATTGAATATACCATGGACTTTCAGAAGAATGAGCAAATCTGTCTTGGAAGAAATACAGCCAGAATGGTCCTTGGAAGGGAGGATGGAAAGACTTCACCGCACCGCCATGTTGTATGGAGCAATCAAGTAATACACAGAGTCAGCTAAAATGAGGAAGACCCGCAGTGAGATGGATTGACACAGTGGCTGCAAAATTGGGCTCAAACATGGTAATGATTGTGGGGATGACGCAGGACTGGGCAAGGTTTCACTCTGTCGTACATGGGGTCTTTGAGTAGGACCAGCTCAAGGGCTCCTAGCAACAATAACAGTTCTGACCCAGTAGAAAAGCCAAAAACCAACCCACTGCCATCAAGTGGATTCTGACTCAGCACCCCTAGAGGACAGAGTAGAACTGCCCACAGGGTCTCCAAGGCTGTCAGTCTTCACAGAAGCAAAGCCCAAACCACACCCACTGCCCTGGAGTCGATTCTGACCCACAG
>NW_006921593.1:20083613-20093903 GCF_000298275.1 Orycteropus afer afer
AAAGAGGGGGAGGCCTTCAACGAGATGGATTGACATAGTGGCTGCGATGATGGGCTCAAGTATAGCAGGGATTGTGGGGCTGGCGCGGGATTGGGCAGTGTTTCATTCCGCTGTGCATGGGGTCGCTATGAGTTGGAAATGACTCGACGGCACTTAGCAACAACAACAACAATGCACCAGGTGGCCTCCAGCTCTCCTGGGACACTCGTAGAGGGAGGGATGGGCAGGTCAACACCGTCTCCTCAGACCCTACTGCCCAGTGCTCTAGGTGAGAGCTTGGGCTTCAGTGTCAAGGGCAGCCCTGCCCCCTGCCAGCTCTGTGAAGGTATGTGCCCACTTCTTCCACTTTCAATTGGGCAACAAAGATCCTTCCACCCTGTGATCGGAGGTGAGTTGATGCCTGCAAACGGCCCCTCGCAAACCGTGTGGCACCTCCTTCATGTTCCCGCTGCTGCACGGTCGGGGCTGTGCGCCCTGGTGAGGTCCAGGCTTGTGGGAGCAGTGGCCTGTGTCTCCCCCGAGCACAGTGCGCTGTTGTACAGGACTTGCAGTGCCAACGTCAGAGCCTGGAGTTAAGGAAGGCTGTGGGCACAGACACTTGTCACCAAGTGCCACATCTTTTCGGAGGCCCATTACCACACTTGCTCAGCACTAGGGCCCCTCTTTTGCCCTTGGCCTCTGGGCACCAGCCCATTGCCCCCCCCCCCACTCTGCCCAGAGACCACCTGCACCCTCTGGTTCCCTCTCCATGGGCTCTTCTCGGGGTGTCATGTTCAGACCCTGGCTCTTCATCCCTTCCTTTCTCCTGGGCTCACAATACAACCTACACAGCCTAAGACTTCACACCTCCACCCGCTTACACAGCTGGCTGGCTAAACTGCCCCAACCACAGGTTAATTTAGACTAGCATGTGGTTGGTTGCCACTCTTCCCAGCTCCTCCTCTCAACGTCCCTAACTCTCATCATGGCACGCCTGACCCCCATCACCGTGGGCGCCTCAGATTTCCCCTCTCTGGAATGAGAACACTGGCCCTGAGCCCTTTGCCTGGCACTGGGGTTAGAGAGAGGCCCCAGGTCCCACTGGGAAACAAGGAAGTGGGTCATTTTGACACAAGGACAGAGATCTTCTAAAGGTGCAATTGGCTCATAGAACAAGGTCCCTACCCTGCCCTGGAAATGCTGCAGAGGGCTTCCCAGGGGTGGGGACACACAAGGAAATGGAGGAGGAAGCGAGAGCCAAGTGGGGCTCCAGGGAGAAGGGGTTCCCAGGCAGCGGGAGCAGCAGGAGCCAAGGCACTGAGTGGACGGAGCGCTCTCCTAGCAGTCAAGCTGAAGCATGGACGCCTGGCATCCCACCCTCGGGTGCCTCACTCTCCTGTCTCCGTGCGCCGAGTGGGCAACATGGAGGAACCAGGGTAAGGCCACGGGGAGTGGTGGGGTGCCAACACCAGAGGGTGGCCTTGGAAATGGGTGGGCAGAGGCAAGAGATGTTGGGGGGCACTTGGGTGAACCGTCTCTGATGCTGTCTCCACAACCTGGAGGCTGTGGAGGGCTGCCAGGGGCCAGAGGCGGGCAGGCGGGCAGCCAGCGGGAAGGGGTGGCCTGGGTCCTGGCTCATTGTGGCCGCTCAGCACATTTCTGAGGTTGCTTTACTAGCGAAGCAGCCAAGGCCGATGCTGGATGCCTGCGGGGCCGGGGTGTGCAGACAGCGGCTGTGGTGGGAGGCCAGGGCCTGCGGGAGTCTGAGGGCCAGGCCCAGAAGCCGTGGGATGATGAGTGTGGGGATGTCACCACGGGGCCACTGCAGTGTCTCCGTGCAGGCCAGCATCTCCGTGTCACCACTCAGTCATGTGTAAGATGCAGTGGGTGATGGTGGTGGTGTCAGGGCAACTCGATGAGATGATGCACTCAAGAACTTGAGGGGAAGTGTGGCACAGTAGGTACCCCAAAATCAGAGAGATTCCACAGAAGGAAAGAAAAGTAGCCTCTGAGTCCTGGGGTGGGTCACGAGACAGAACCTCCCAGTGTCCGGCCATGTGAATGTCATGGGTGATTGTGGGTCCCATGCCAGCCAGACTTCCACTCAGGCACCCCTGGGCTCAGTGGTCCAACTCTTCTCTGCCCACATCTGGGGGCTGGTCTGGGAGAAGTCTAGAGACAGGGCCCCTCAGCATCCCCACTCCCAAAGACAAAATGGCCCACTTTTCCTGGCCTCACCACCTCTCAGGCCAGAGTGAAAATTGCAGCCAGTCCCAATGATGTTACACCCCAATCAGAAGAACTGCAGGGTTAACTAACACAGAGTTACAGCACACGGGGCCCCGTGTGGCGAGAACAGCTCCTGGCTGGCGGCTGATGGAAGGATTGTGGCTTGACTCCACCTGGAGGTGCCTCAGAGGAAAGGCCTGGTGACTCCAGACAATCGGCCCCCGAAAGCCCTGGGAGCAGTCCCAGTCCCACACACATCCGCAGCAGCTGCTTTGCCACATTAACTACCAGCACAGAGGGTCCCCGACTCACAACACGGTCTGCCCCAACACCTGCCCTAAGTCCCCGACGTAGGCTGAGTACCTCACTCCTTCTTTTTCTTAGTTTTCATTATTGCTGTTTACTATCAACATCTTTATAAATCTGGTCTTTACTTGTCTTGGGGGTTGGAAACATTATAGATAAACTGACAGACACATTTTAACGTTCTGTGTAGAACGTATTACTAATGACAAGATGTATATGGAGAAAAATCAGGTGATTCCAGGTGTAGCTCACGGTGTCTTGATGACAGGTGCGTCAAGGACGGCCTGTGCTCTGAAGCAGGAGGGAACAGACCGCAGGCCCTGAGCAGACCCTGTGGGAAGGAGAGCCAGGCAAGCAGGTCCAGGGAGAACTGTCTGGCGTTTGAAGGGTGGTTCCAGCAACTCTCCATCTGATGTCCCTCGAGCCAGACCCTTTGGTTCCCCTGTTCAAATTCAGTCAGTGGGGAAGGCCTGGGTGGCACAAAGAGTTAAGCACTCCGTCCAAACCCACCAGAGGTGCCTCCGAAACCCTGTGCTGCAAAGGTGTACTCAACACACGCTGTGTGTGGGGGTCGACCCGACGGGCACTGGGAACACCACCTGTAACAGACTTTACACAGTGCAAATAGTGGAGCCCTGATTTTCCCTGCCGAGCTGGTGGGTGGAGGTTTGACATTAGCTGTGGGCGTGAGGAACCGAAGCCTTGCTGCTGCTGTTGCTACCACCCTCCCCCTGCGTGTCTCCTGTACGGTGCTCCCTCACTGGTCCTCCAAGAGCCGTGCACGAGGCGGCTGTCCTGATGGGTGTGTCAGTGTCCACGTGTTCACAGCCCTCTGCCTGCTGAGGAGCCTCTGGGTCTCGTGGGTCCTCATCATGGTGACCTGGACCAAGCCTTGGCTAACCGCTGGCTGCAGGTCAGACCTGGCCCCGTTTTGTAAATAAAGTTTTATTGAACACAGCCATGTGCTCGTGTACTGTCCACGGCTGCTTCGATGCCTCCAGGGCCGAGGTGAGCAGTCATGGGGGGCCCTTCTGAGCCTATAGTCAGTACTGTCCGGCCCCTTACAGAAACCAGCCCACCCACTGCTCATGGGCATCCAGAGAGGAGAAAGCTGTCAACTAGCGGTCCCACCCATGTCATCCTCTGAGAGGATACGGTATGTATTTGGAGATCTTGGGTGCTGTGTGGTGGGGTCGTGTGTTTGGCTTTGGGTTTTTAATGAACTTACTTATCAGAAAGGAGCTCTGGTGGTGCACTGATTAAAGCATTCAGCTGCTAACCAAAAGGCCAATGGTTCGAACTCAGCCATTCCTTGGGAGAAAGATGAGGCAGTCTGCTTCCAAGAAGATGACAGCCTTGGAGACCCCGTGGGGCAGTTCAACTCTGTCCTCTAGGGGCGCTGTGGGTTGGAATGGACTCCACAGCAGTGGGTGTGGTTTGATTACTTGCCACTTGCCGTTGAACTGCCCTTCCCTCACAGCGACCTCATGTGTGTCAGAGTAGAACAGCACTTCAAAGGGTTTCCAATGACCAGGTCTTTCTTCTGAGGGGGTCTCAAAAAAAAAAAAAAAAAGAAAAAAGAAAAGGAAACCAAACTCACTGCCGTCAAGTTGATTCCGACTCATAGTGACCCCTCCTTGGGTTTCTGAGGCGGTATCACTATGGAAGTAGATTACCCAACCTTCCTTCTGAGGAGTGGCTGGTGGGTTTGAACTGCCAGCCTCTGGTTAGCAGTCAGATGCCTTAGTCACTGCACCACCAGAGCTCCCGAGGGGCAACATCTGGGTGGACTTGAACCGCCAACCTTTCTGTCAGCGGCCGGGCATGTTCACCTTTAATGCCACCAGGAAATGCCCTGCTGAACCCAGCTGGTGGCCCCAGCTCGCTGTGGGTTATGGTGCTTCTCAGCCCTGGGCAATGCTAACAGTCTGCACTTAACCTCGAACCTGAAGGTCAGCAATTTACTCACTTTGGCCGTGGAAAAAAGGCCTGGTGACCCGCTCCTGTAGCGATTATGACTGAGAAAACCGTCTGTGGCATGCGGGGCGCTCAGGTCAGGCACGGCAGTGGGTTCGCTCCGGGTTTCCATCACTTTCCTGACGTTACAGATGAGAAAAGTGAGGTCAAGAAGGCGGCAGGATTAGCTCAGGGCTGACGGGATTCACACCCGGGACTTGCTTCAGCAGGACGCTTGGGCACCCTGTCACTTCGTGCGGCCCCCGTGGGGTGGAGCTGGCCTTGGCTGTGGGGCTACAGCTCGCCCTGCAGTGGTCTCTCAGCGGCCACAGGGCGGTGCCATGTCCATGGGGCCGTCCACGTGGCGGCCTGCGTGGCTGGGGACTGCAGCCTTTGTGGGTGCGGCTCGGTGCCGGCCTGTGCTCCCCGCTGGATGTCACATGAGGGCTTTTTATTGTGACTGAAAGTGGAAAATAACCTCCCCGGGCGTGATGCGAGCTGACCCTCCCACTGTCTAGATCTGTGCTCAGGGTTTGTTTGCCTGCTGTTTGGTTGCCATGGTGACAGGCTGCCTTAACTAATAAGTTTGTTTTGAGGATTTAACACCGACTTGCCAGGTGCTCCCATTTTGCAGCAGGGGGCTGGCATCTCTACTTGCTGCTGAGAATGGACATGGACTTGGGGTCCGCCAGGCTCGCAACCAGCCGAGCCCCTTCAACAAACGCCATGTGAGCAGTCCGGGGCAATGTGGGCTCTGAAGCCATGCCTCGATGTGGTCCCCAGAGGTGCTGCAGGAGGGAGGCAATGGACGGCAGGACCTTGGCTCCTCTGAACAGCGCTTCCATCGGGAGGGTCTCCACGGAGGCAGGGCGGGTGGGATAGAGGGCTCAGCGCCCCACGGGGAACAGACCCGGCAGCATACCCCTCGGCTGCCCACAGAGCACAGGAAAGGGGCTGCTGCAGAGCCACCAGTGCAGGGGCCGGGCCAAGGGGCCCAAGTGGCCCGTGGCCAGGAGGGGGAGGGGCCGAGGCATCACGGTGAGGTAGGGATCTCAGGAAGAGGTCCTCGTGGGATGGCGTGAGGCCAGCCAAGGCTGTCCCAGTGCTCACATGACTCTCTGAGCCTCAGCGCCTCTGCTTTTCAACGAGGGCCTGCCTCGCTTCTCGAACGGGCAAGCAGTCGATGGGGTCTGATGGTGGTGGGAGGCGTGGGCCGCCTCATGGTGTGTGAGGAGCCCAGTCCACTTCTGCTCACCCACCACTTACGGGTGTGAGGACCCTAGGCCCTTGTGTTCACCCACCACTTCTGGGTATGAAGTCCCCAGCCCCTCCCATTCACCTATCCTGTGTGGGTGAGGGGCCCCCAGTCCACCTCCTAGTCACCCACCACTTATGGGTGTGAGGACCCCAGTCACCTTCTGTTTGCCCATCCCTTATGGATTAGGAACCCTCAGTCTACCTCCCATTCACCCACCATTTATGAGTGTGAAGACCCCAATCTCTTCCCCTTTGGCCCCCATTATGGTGAGGGGCTCCCATCCCCTTCCTGTTGGCCAGTCTCTTATAGGCGAGGCTCCCAGTCCTGTCCGATATACCCACCCCCTATGGGTGTGAGGACCAGGACCTGGCAAGGGGACAGCCCCTGCAACCCTCTCTTTAGGCTGCTGCTCGGCCCCAGATCTGCAACAGGAGGCCTGGGGGACAGTCCCCAGGTCCGGTCTTACGGTGGGGTCAGAGCTGGGGCTCATGGCGAAGCTGCCCCCCACAGTGGCAGCGGCCAGCATTCCTGGCTGTGGGAGGACAGTCAGGCTGTTACCTCATGTCACCCACCCACTTGGAGTCCACCGATCCATGATGGTGAGGTCACATGGAAGAAAAACCCCATCTCCATAGGCAATGGCCTTTGGGGCTGAGATCTCCACCCACCGTGGGACCCATGGGGGGCTCAGGACTCTCCTTTGTGAGGTGGGATTATGGCTTCACTTGGAATAAGACTTGGGCACCTGCATGGCTGGGCTCTGCTCAAGGGGCAGGGTGCCTCGGGACCAGGCAGCCCACGCCCTGTGTATCATCTGTGTGTGATGGTGTCATCCATCGCACACGGTCTGCAGAGTTCCAGCTGGGACACATGTCAAGCAGGGCCAGTGCTGGGGGCCACAGAGGCAGTGGGGGCTCGGTGTAAAGGCCCTGAGGAGCTTCTGGTCCAGACCCGTGTGACAGGAGACCCTGGTAGGCAAGGCGTGTTCACAGTCAAGGTGCTCATGGGTGCTGGGCGAGTACAGGTGCTCTGCTCCTGTGGGGGGGAAGGGTGCTCTGGGGGCCACAGTGGGAGACCAATTGAGCGCCTTCTGTTCGGAATGGTAGGGGCTCCCGGAGGTCAGACAGACTGAGAGGCACTCGTCTCTGTCTCCCTAGTGCACTAAAGAGTAAAGCCCTTCCCCGCCCTCCCCCCGCGTGGCTCATGGTCAGCGCTCGCACTGCACGCCCTGCCTTCAGGTGCGTGTGTCTTTGCAGGGGTTTGTCCTGCGCGCCTCTCAGTGTCATCTCCAGAAGAAACCTCTAGGGATGCTCTAGACACAAGGATGAGCGACAGCACAGGGACTTGTCACTCTAAGTCCTTCTTTCCACACTGAGAACAGAGACCTGCAAACCGAGAGACCAAGGGTCTGAGTGCTCTCAGCTCAGCCAAAGCCCCAGGCCGAGCCCTCAGACCCTCCGTGAGCCTTCTTCCTTTTCCACTTGCCCTGGAAACACATCTCATTTCCTAAACTACAGCAGGTTAGAAACCACAGGCTCAGCGAGAGGAGTGGGGCCCACAGCGACATCTGCAAGTCGCTTCAATGACTGAAGAAAAGGAGAGAGAGAAACCATAGACAATGGATGCAAGGACCCAAATGCCCTCCATTGTCAGCTGCTGTGGAAGGGGTCCGGCCCACGGCAACCCCCTGCACCTGCTGTGGAGGGTGTCTGGCCCACGGCGACCCCCTGAACCGTGGAAGGGGTCTGGCCCACGGCGACCCCCTGCACCTGCTGTGGAGAGGGTCTGGCCCACGGCGACCCCCTGCACCTGCTGTGGAGGGTGTCTGGCCCATGGTGACCCCCTGCACCGTAAGGGGAGTGCTGCCGGCCCCACGCCGTCCCCACTGATCACCCGCAGGTGGACCCTGCCACCCACGGGTGTGCGCCGGCTGACTTTGAGGTCAGTCCCCAGGCCTGTCTTCCTGGTGGGCCTCAGTCTGGAAGCTCTGCCGGAACCTGGTTAGCATCCTAGCCACACGCCAGCGACCAGGGGCAGAGGGGTGGGCACTGTGCGAACACCCTCTCGTGGGGGCTGTTTGAAGTGCAGGTGGGGATGCTACCATCCCTGGTGCCTTGAGTCATGTCACAGAACCGTAACTGTCTCGCAGTGAAGACTGGGCAGTGCCCAGGACGTTTCCGTTCCAGGCAGGGCGCTCTGTGTGAGGACATTCAAAACACGAGAATAACCGCCCCCAGAGTGTTGAAGTGTGAGTGCCCAATGGGCTCTTCCCATCCTCGGCTGTGGCCTCTGTTTCGGGAACAGCCAGATTAGCAGGGCCTGGGGACCTACACAGCACGTGTTCATCAGTGGACAGGACAGACAACAGGGACACTTTGTAAAGTCACTGTTTTCCCAAGTAGGAAAAGGTCGCTCAAAGAGACTGAAATGTGGCTGGGGAAGGGGTGTGTGCCCCCCTGGGCTGTGCTGGTGGGCCCCGTGTAGGGTGCATAGCTGGGGGAGGGGTGTGCGCCTGTCCTGGGCTGTGTTGGTGGGCCCCGTGTAGGGTGTGTGGTAGTTAAGTTTCTGTGTCAATTTGGTAGGGCCTGGTTGAGTGGCCACCCCATGATGAGACTGGCAATCAACTCCGTGGTAGAATCTATTGTGAGCAGCTGAGTAGCTGCTTTGGGTATGTGGTCTGCTTCCCGTATATAAGAAACAGCTTTGGGAATGGTCTCTAGCTTATGGCACGCTTGAACCTTGCATGTAGCCGTGTCGTTGTACCGCAATTTGCCATGCTCTGCTGACCTTGGGACTTTCAATGGACTTAAATTAATGGCCTGTTGTGTGGTTTGGTAACATCGGGACTGTGCCATTTTATTTGTTGACCTTGGGCTTGTTAGCCTCAGCAGCCAGTAGCTGTCTGAGTGAAAAGATAGATGCTTCTAGCTTCAGTGGGCTGGGAGCAGGAGGCAGGGCTGAAGCCCAAGGTCGAGGGGCTTTCACCCAGCCCCTAGAGCCTGGCACTTTGAACTCGAACTTCTAGCCTCCCGAATTGTAAAATAAACTCCTGTTTGTTCAAGCCACCCATTTGTGGTATATTTCTGTCAGAGCAGCACTAGGGAACCAGAACAGGGTGCATTGCTGGGGAAGGGGTGTGTGCCCCTCTGGGCCGTGCTGGTGGACCCCGTGTAGGATGCATCGCTGGAGAAGGGGTGTGTCACCTGTACGACAGGACAGAACTCAGAGCACAGACCCCACTGTGAGGGGTGGGGGAGACACACCACTGTGAGCTGTGGGGATCCCTATCCATTTGGGGGAAAAGCCATTTTTATCCCATTGCTGACCAGATTGTGGTGTCACTGTGGAAGATCTGAGGAAATCTGCCTTCCCAAAATCTGAAGCTATTTCACTCTTTCCCAACGTCAAAAATTCCTTCATTCCACTTCAAAGCACCTGCAGATGCCAAGTCTACTGAGCGTTAAGCCTCCGACCAGAGCTCACTTTTATTTACAGCCCAAGTCACCCCCCACCCCCACCGCAGCTTCCACATGGGCTTCCACAGGGGAGCAGCCTCCCTCTGACCCCGAGACCCGAAGGGTGTCAGAGGGGGCCCCTGAGGCTGTGCTGGCCAGAGGCCGGGGGTCCTCTCAGTGCAGGGAGGGGGGCTCACTGCCCGGCCAGGAGGGAGGACGGCCGGACAGCAGAGCCGGCAATGCCCAGCTCAGGCTGGGAGCTCAGCTGTGACTGGGCTTTTGTCCCTTCTGAGGCGGGACTTGAGGAAATGAGGGGAGAGCAGGCCCACTGCCTCTGAGGAACTGAGCTCCTATCTTTCCAGTAGGAGAGAAGGGATGGAACCAGCTGGCTTCCTTCTGTGTGTGAGGCTGAGTGTGGCAGCCCAGGTGTGCCAGCCCAGGGTGCAAGTTGGATCTTCAGTTACCACCCCCCGAATCTGAGGGGTGACCTCTATTGTGCAGCCCGCTAATTGCCAGACTTCAGAATTGTTTGCATTTATATACGACTCTGTAGGGTTTTCTTCATGCATGGTTGCCTTGGATGGCTGCAGGTCTTCTGAAGGTAAGCTGTTCCTAGCTCAGAGATGTTAAGGAAGAGGCTCAGAGACCTTGCAGCAGATGAGTCAGGTGGGACCAGGACCAGGTGTTCTGAATACTGCTTCTGCCATTGGCTGAAGTGTAGCAATGGCTCTCAGGCTGTCTCAAAGCAAAGATGGAAGGTCCGTCACTAACGGAACATCTCAGCTGAGTCAAGGACTGCTGGAATGATGTAACTGGAGAAGAGAAGAGAAAGGTGGGAGACAAGGAGCACAGAAGTGAGAGGGAGGAGGGAGGAGCAGAGTAACTATTTACTTGGGACCAGCCCCGTGCTTGGGAGCTCTGGTGGTGCAGTGCCAAAGGCATTTGACTCCTAACCAGAAGGTTGGTGGTTCAAACCCACCAACTGCTCCAAGGAGGAAGGTGAGGTGATCTACTTCCATAAAGATTTACAGCCTTGGAAACCCAATAGGGGTTGCTATGAGCTGGAATCTACTTGATGGCAGTGAGTTTGACTTTATTTTCTGGAGT